>NW_027466481.1:2465000-3065000 GCF_050575085.1 Anarhichas minor | reverse complement strand
AGGCAGGCCCAGGACGTCCGTGTGATTGACTGCTGCACTCTGAAGAGCCATGACTTCTGTGACATCGCTGTGCATGGACTTTGGTGATGTCTTAGAAGCCGCATAAATCCTTAAAGCTCTCTCTCTCTACTGATCTGAACTGAAATCGTTTGGTCAAAAGGACATTTTTTTCCTTTTTCTTTTTGACAGTGGCAGCAGCTCAAATGAAAACCTGAAATAGAGTTGACAGGCTTTGTTTTTAAAAATGTCAAAGTGCTGAGACAAATTTACCTTGAAATGTGCTACAGTCGCACTATTGCTTTTTATAGAATCTATCAATGCGTGTGGTGCAGGAGCAGTTTCTTTTTTTGTTGTTGTGTTCCTACGATTGTATTTTGACAAGGTTGCTGAATTTGCCTCAATGCCAAAGGAAAAAAACATCTAATTCAGAAGGCTTACGTCTTCATGTGATCTTTTGAAGCTCAGTGTTTACGTAAACGGCCATGTGTGCCTCCATTTCATTTTGTCCACTCAAAAATAGGCCTGTGTGAAAATAACAAGAAATGTGAGATAATATTCTATATAATTGAATTCATACAATTAAATTGTATCTGTTTTAAGAGGGGATACGCTTTGGGGTGTTCATCAGATAGGCCATGTGTATTATTGCAGCAAAACTGTCGTCTTTTCTCAGAGAGGACGTTAGTATTCAGTCTGTTGATTCGTTTTGGGATGAGCGCTTTTTTGAGTGCGTGTGTGTAGTGCCCCCCTTTCTTGTTGTAGTTTAGTTCTTGGTGTGCTAGTGTGTGTGCGCTCTGTGTCGCAGCCACCCCGCTAAAACCAACAGAGGGCTCTCTTATAGTCAGCGCACGGTGGCCAACGTCGCTCCTCAGCACTGGTTACCAACACAAACAAACCAGTGAAAATCATCGAGGTGGGCGGTGGTATTTGAGCACGGCGCTCTCTGTCTGTGCTGTGTCTGCTCTTGGTTAGGTGGCCTGTGCAGTTCTCCAAGTACACCATCTGGGTAATGGTGGGCATCCAAGGTAGAGTTGTTGCCATTGATTTTAGTGCTTTTACAGTGCACTGCTCTAAGTTGAGGCCAGATGGTCGCTCCGTCTTGTTCTGCAGCTTCTATTTGTTGGAGGGAATAAAAGACTGCTCCTCCAGTATTTGTCCACTTACACGCTGTGCTTCTCTTTAGACTCCCTCCGTCTGCCTTTCGTAATTCTTTTTTCCTAAACCCTGAAATGTTGTGCAACCTCTCATCTCATAGGAACCATTTCAGTGGATAATGCAATGTTGGTATAATGAAGAAGAAACTGCTGGAGGATGCCATTTTTCTCTCAGAAGGTAGCATGTGTCTGGAGATAATTTGTATGTTTGCCAACAAGGAAATAAGACTCAGTACACCGATGATTTCATTGAATATGATGGTGGCTTTTTTTTGTGCTTTGTTCTGTGACCCCAGTGAGCAGCATTCAATCTGCACAATTAATTATAATCCGTAATACATTGCGTTCCTCTCCATCAAATAGGGATTGCACAATTTTGATCACATGGAAATGCATCGATCTTTTGTTAAAGCTTACAGTAATAACTGATTATTATACATTGTGTCTTTCATCTGTGGATTGAAGAAACTAATTCATCATTTGGTGTCTCTTTTCTCTCCGAGAGAGGTTATTCACTGCCTGACAGGGATTTATTGTATAATCAATTACTTTATCTAATACTCAAAGCACTTAATCAGTGCCAGTTAATCAATCTCCCTCATGATTTCATGTTGATTTCATTTCCTTTGCTCCTCGCTCTGCCCCAACACCTGGTCACATGCATTTTTCATTGAGCCTCCCTAAAATGCTTTGGGCAGCCATGACTGCAGACTTAATTATTGTGTGTGAAACAGCCTGAACATTTAAATGTAAGCTGACAAATGTGCAGCACTTGAAGTTGTATGCGGTGTGACCACTCATAAGCTTCAGTGGGATAAATCGGGTCTGTGGTCACCACTTTGGTTGAAGTCTGCAAACACAGAGCCACTTCAGAGGCTTGTCTTTATCCCCGCACCAGCAGCAGAGAGAGACTGAGTAGTTTTCATGTGATTAACTCTTTAAGCGAGCTATAGAGAGTGCACCGTCTACTTGCACGCTCCCCGAGATCCCTACTCCCCGGCCGGGGTTTTTCGCAAATGTCTCATCTGAAATGACTCAGACATATTTCAAGAGACTGCGAAAAGCTGTAATGGTACTTTGCATTTCTACTTTTAACAAAGTGAAACCCAAAGGGCGGCTTGTTTTGAGAATTGCCCACATGAGGATGGTATGGCTGGCAAAAAGAGAGAAGAGGAGGACAGTGAAATGAAATAAAAAGTGTTTGGTGATGAAGAAGAACAATGAGGAGATGTTGCATCAAAAGTTGTATCAAATAAAGATGGCCATCAGCTGCTGAGTGGAAATGAATATTTCATTTTCATCTAAATTTAATCTCTCCCTAGACAGAGAGAGGAAGCAGGGAGAAGCCTGCTGGTGGAGGCTTGGGGCTGGGGAGTTGTCGTGGTGAATATGAACAAAGGCTGTTAGAGGTCACACAAGAATTGGATACAGGGGGAAGCTTCTTTGATGTGTAATTCCATTATCTGTTAGCGAAAGCAGAGATTGAAGGGGGAAGAATACAACGGTTGTTTTACCTGCGCTTACACACTCCCCCTTCATCCACTCGTATAAACATCAACTGCAGAGAAAAAAGCAGTGTCCTGTTTTCTACTACTCCAATCTCTGGCATGTGTATCTCACCTTCCACACACACACACACACGTACTATATAGAGCCATACTCCATCCACAACATTTTCCAAAACATATGTCTGGTCTCACTGGGCCTCTTGTACACAATCCAATTCTATTCTCTCTGTCAGCACACTCGCGGCTCGTCATTAACTTCAATCTCGCTGATGAGAAACGGCAGATGTTCGCTTTGTTGAGCAGAGGGCCCCGTCTCTGAACGTCTTCTGTACTCGCCTGTGATCCGGTTTAGACGCATTAGAAAGGGACATTCTACTTCCACAAACAAATATGTGCTCCAGGCGTGCTATAGTCTGTCTTTTCTGAAGCGCAGAGCCTGTTTTTAAGTCGGTAAGTCCAAGTCGAACTGTAATAAATGAACAGTGTGTTTGTGTTTAAGACAAGGTGAAATAAATGCGTAATGCTCTGAAAATGTGCTCATAATGTGTCTGATCACTAACACTAACAAGACTTGACTGCATCCAGGAAGTGCAGGTACTTAGCTTCTTCTTCAGTCACACATAATAATGATCATCCAATAATCCCAGCCACTAGGGGCTAATAGAGCGGATCTACCAACCAGTAAGATAATCCTGTGACACAGCAGGGCCCCATCTAGCCCCAGCTAGTTTAGCCTAGCCGCTGCTAACACACCAGATGGTGTTTTCATATCGTACTACAAAGTGGGTGCTCTGCAGTGAGGCCTGCTCCAAACACATGCTTCTGATGCCTATTGACATAAATAAGGTGCTGAATTCCTTATGACTATACCTTTAATCTTTTTATTCAGAAAAAAATGAGGAAATCACTGCTGTCATAAGGATTGGTAGATGTTATTTTGCAGGCAATATTTAATTTGCTGTCATTTGTAACCATGCGGGGATGGTACAGAAGGTCAATGGTCATCTTACCCAAATCACAACAAAACGTATTTAACTGTAGCGCTAGGAAGCCATGAGGATAGTTTTGGTTTCACATGCTTTGGTCGCCGCTGAAATTTCTACTTCTACCCTAGTACAATGCAAGTCAATGGTATTTTGTTTGTTGGGCTTACAGCATTTAGAAACTAAATTTACACTATTTTAATTTTACTGTAGATAATCTACATAACCCACTTTAAACAGTTTCCATTGGGACTATTTATGAGGTAGAAAGAAATCCCAATGAAACTTGTTTAAAACTTGAATATCCAGCATAACCTGCACATAGTTTGTGGGATAACACAACTCTTATTCATTTCTTTAAACTAAGGATGCACAGATCCAACTTGTTCTGTCCCGATACCTGTCGGTTGTTACAGAGTACCGACCAGATACCAGTGTTTAATGAATGTATGCCTCACTGTGTGGACATGACTGGGATTTTTCTTTTATCAGGCTTGACTTAAACATTGTTGTTTTATTTGTTTAAGAGAAAATGTAACAGGCTAATACCCGAACAGGCTAATTGAGTCTGTATCTGATATCGGTATCAGTGAATCACTACTAAATGTACGTTTTTAATGCTGTGGGCACCAAGAACAAAACCTCCTTTGTATTCAAATATGGAGGCAGAAATCTCACAGACAGATGATATTCACACAGCACTTTTTGAAAATATGAAGTGAACAAAGTGCTTCAAAACATATCAAAAATTACAACATACAAAATTATAAGAACATAAAATCAATGCAGAAAAATTAAGGATTAAAATACCAAAGGGAAGGAAAGGGAGGAAAGCAAACTAGAATACATGAAACAGAAACTAAATGACGACAACAATAAGAGTCCTCTTAAAAGCCACCAAGTGTGTCTGAGTGTGACAGAATATCTTATGATGTGATAGAATAAAACAAAACGTATCTGAATGTCCCAATCCCATTAAAGGTAAGTAATAAAAAAGTAGAATAATTTGTAATTTGGGTGAAGCGACCCTTTCCTACTCAACGTGGAAACGTCCATCAGAAACAACAGCCTGATTGATTTGGTCCACAATCGGCCTGAGTCCCCCTGCAGGCCCCTCAGGGACTCAACGTCCATTTCCCTGTGAATGTTTCCGTACCAATGCAATGAATCAAATTTCATGCTCCAGCCATTTGTCTTTATTATGTGCCCTTGTCCTTTCTATTTGACTCTGCCATCTCAGCCGTCCTCGGGGCTCTGCTGGAAAAGTCAAATAACATCGAAACAGTTTGAACAAAGCTTGATTACGAGGCATTTCACTCTCAGGGCCAAGCTAGCAATATAACATAGTTAATTAGAATGATCTTGTTGGAGGTAATTTGGTGATTTTCCGTTTTTCTTTTTTTTTCTTTTTGTACATTTCAGCATGGGGAGCAATTTGTCTACACTTTTTCAGACTCACTGTATTTGTTGGCAAACTGCACACACGGCGGCATCGTGGGCACATGAAGTACAGCAGCAGAAGAGACGGAGGGAGGGGGACAGAGAGAGAGGGTGGTTACATAGATGAAGCTAGGGGACTCTTATTTAGCTTGTTAATTAGCTTGAACCTTTTGATCCCAATTTTAAAACCCGCCACGTTGCAATGCTGGCCGCCTTTTGTGTGTTGCCCCAAGCCAGATAAAAGTAAGCTTTATTCCTGTGCCTTTCAAACACCATGGCATTCACCGGAGCAGTATTAGCTTTGCTTTTCCTCCCCGCGTTAGCGGCATCCTTATCTATTCCCAGACGCTCTGTGTAAACTTGGTCATCTCTGACACCTCAGTTACATGCTGTTACTCACCTGCATTACAATAACAAGACCTTTTCTTTGCGCTGCTTTAAAGCAATCAGGAATTGACAGTGGAGGTATCAGCCGCAATGCACTGGTTTAAATCCTATTTAACTTAGGCTAAGGACAATGAATGGACTATGACACTGTTTCATTCTGCCCTTTTAATCAAGCTCTCATTGTTATAAATGTCAGGTCTTGGCTGTGTGATTCCCTCAAATTGCTGTTCCATGACTGTAGGGAGATGCGTGTGCATGAGTGTGTGTTTAGGAGAGAGAGGGAGTGTGAGTATGTGCATGACAAGGGGATGTATAAGGGAAGCTGGCATAGAATCCCTGGAGCGTAGCGGTAGAGCAGGAGTTACTAATCAACTGTGAGAGAGTGGGCTAGAGAAGACTCACCCTCTATTTTCCCCCCAGAGAGAGAGATAGAAGCAACAGATAAGACAAACCTCTTCATGCCAACACCACTACAAATGAATGGCTATCACCAAAAATATCAAGGGAGAAACAGAGATATTTCCTCCACATTCTACCTCACACGTCTTTTTTTCTTTTCTTTTTTTCTTCTCCCCGTCTCTTTTTATCCCGGCAGTAACAAATGCGAGGACGACCGCAGAAAGTGCATAAGACTCGGCGGTTGCCTCTCTAGCCCCTGTGCTCATCCCTCCGCTGATGGATAGCCAGGAGGTTGAAAGCCAATGTCAATTAAGTTAACACAGCCAATACCCAGAAGATTTCACTCAGCACTCGCACTGCGTGTGTGCAGGCAAGACAATGTGGGATGGGCTCTCCTGTCTCAGCCAATGTTTTACCGGCTGCGGATCTACTGTCCATGGTTGCCCCCGGAGAGCAGCGTGGTTAACCGCAAAATGTTCCCCTGTGACTCGTCTGAGGATGGCTTGTCTGCATGTGACCAACCCCAGATATATGGAACAAGACAGAGATCACCATTGACAAGGAGGAGAAGAAGAGAGGAGACTCTGGGCAGTTTGTCTTGCGGTACATTTTAGTAAAACTATAGGGGATGTTTGTACGAATGCGGGCCTTTAATGTAAAGCCAGAACATGTAGTAACTTAACTGTCCTGCAGGTTTTCACTCCTTCAGATAAGGTTTGAGAATTAGAGATGGCTGTCATGGTAACCAAGTAGAAAGTGATTGGTGGAGATTATAGCGTGTGATTAGACTGTCATCTAAGCGGCAGGTATGTTTTATTTTTTTTGTCAAATCAATTTTCTATCACAGAGAGTTAATGAAAAATTCAGCTTCTGATTGCTTTGTTCCTAAATCACGTTTTACAGTCTCAGGTGCTTCTGTTTCTTCACTTCCAGCCTCAATTTATACTTTGGTAAATTGGTTCAGTAAGTTTACTATTTTCTCATAATTTGGAAATGTATTATAGCTCACAAGCAATCATTGTAATGTTATGATATATATATATATATATATATATATATATATATATATATATATATATATATATATATATATATATAATGTATACAACAGGTTATACAATGTGTGTTTTTGTTTACCTCCTCAAAAATTAGAAAACAGAAGATCCCCCCACACACACACATTAACACTTTAACTCAACCCCAGAGTTTTTACTCATCCAGAGCAAGAGAAATAAAGGAGAATTAATTTTGTGAAAGCCGGCTAATTTCTGTATAAAACTTGGCAAAATATGAGCGATGCTCCTAATTGCTTTTCACCAAGAGTGAAAATAATACCGTGACATTTTTCTGCATCAAAATGGGATGCAATCAGCAAGTATTATCTGGTGTGATGAGAAGGATCAGTTGAAGTAATGCTGCAATAATCATATGCAAATTTAATGAGACATCTGCAGTGTATTAGGCGGACTATTTTCTTTGGTAAAGCAAAACAATGCAGGTCCTTCTTGCCTTCCATTTTTAGTCAAATATACCATAAAAAAAAGACCATAAATATAATCTGTGGTCTTCAAAACACAGTAACAATATTCATCTGCGGTATTTTCAACATGCAGATCATTTAACGTCTGTATCAGTAAACTGTTATAGGATACGTAGCAAAACCTGAGCTTCATCTCTTGTGATATATGCTAAATATAATTTTATGTCTCACAGAAAATGTAAAACAAAGCTTTCTGTAAAGCCAAAACAAGGAAAAGAAAAAGCTCTTCACTGTTATTACATGTCTAGACTTACAAATCTATTAAGACAATTTAGAGCGCAACACAGTTTAGAAATGTCAATATTATAAATGTCTTGAAAGGTCAAATAGAAATGTCAAAAACTGTATGTAAGTGGAAGCAAGGTTTCTAATGGTGGCAAAAAAAGGACCTCTATAACCATCATCAAGCTATTACTCTGAAATACATTTCTACACTACGTATATGATGCACATGTCATTTCCAATCCAATTTACAGTACAAATTTCCTTTTGTTTTCATTTCAACAACAAAATTGCTGTTCATGCTTTTGCTCTAGACTTTCCTTTTTGAGTGCATTTTCACCAAGGAGCTTTTGTTAGCCTGATTGGATACTTGGAGAAATTTACAACCATCAGAACATTGACCACATTTAAAATAATTGGCATCACGCTGGCATCACATAATTAATGCTCAGTTAATGTCCTGCTCAGCCTCCCTCTGCACTGTTCACATATGGATCGGCTGTCTGCCAGAGGGGTAATTACTTCAAATGTGGTTAGGACCATTCCTATTGTAGAACTGTATACTGGGAGAACACAGGCTACAATATACAGCATAAAAAGGAGCAATCTCTGAATGAAGCCATTTAAAATAGGGCAAAATGATTAGTCAGTCAACAGAAAAAGTATTTTTTTAGTCATTAATTCAGTAAAAATAGAGTTGTTTGCTATGTCATTCACATTATCATAAATTGAATTATTATTTGACTATTGGTCACTCCACTAAACATCTTACAGCTATTTTAGCATTTTATACACAACATATAATATGAATAATTATAGAATTATATGAATTTAATGAATCGTCCAAACAAATCTAAAGCTGAAAGAATTGGTTGAATAATCGACTATTTTTCAAGCAAACATACCCAATGTTCCCTTTTTTTGTCATTTCATAGACCAAACAATCAAGGAAATAATAGACACATGAATCAATGATTAAAATACTCATTAGCTGCAGCCCAAAAGAAACATGTTCAGCAATGATAAAGCTAATTGTTTACTTTTAGCTTTATCTAATGCCCTAATGCAAAATTAGATAATAAGTAGACAGTACGTTTGATACAGATTCCAGCACAAAGACTTGGAAATGTCTCAATAGAGAGTATTATATTGTAAGACTTCAACATGCCCCTTTGTTAGATGAGCATGTGTCCTTTGCACTCAGCATGGTGGAGATTTAACCACACAAAAAGGAGGGATGGCTTCAAAAAGGGAGGAATATGATCTTCTTTTCCTCTATCAGGGCCTTCAGGAGGCCAAGTGACAATCAGCAGGGTTTGTCAGCTGGATTTCGAGCCTGTAATGATGGTGTGTGTTTCTGTGCTTTTCTGAGTGGAGCCTATTAGTGCAGTGGGGCCTCTTCAGCCACTGTCAAACTTAAAACAGAGGACAGGAGGAGGTATTACCTCTAATTACGTGCTGTGATGCATCTGTGAAGCCTGAGCACTATCGAGCTTCCGGGCTGGCAGACTTTTGTCTGTTTATGAATTCATTTTTGTTTCACATTATACGTATCTTGGTGACAGAAAAGGAGCCCCCTCTTCGCCATTTCTTGTCTCCTTCCTCTATTACCCATCTTCCTTTCCTTGAAAAAAAGAAATAACCATTTATTTGAAGTCATGTTCTTTTAAGAGGGTAAAAGATAAGCTTTTCTTTGGGTTTCATTCACTTTCTCTTCCTCCTTTCTAACCACACAGAAGATGTGGCTCTAACATATGCTCATTGTGTTAATCCCTTGCCAGGGTAAAATGAAAACTCCCTTTTCTCACCTTTTTTGACCCGCACCCCTTCTGTCTCCTCAACGCACTGTATTACAAGACTTACATTTCAATTTGCAAGCCCAATCACAGGGATCTTCTGTGCTGCTGGTTGGAAAGCAATTGCGCCTCATTCAATCCGTTCCCCTCGTGTTTCCAATCCATTTATGCTTATTTAAAGATATTAAATGGCTTGAATTAACTGCATGCAGAACCAAAAGTTTTTTCTTTCCTTTCTTTTCGTTTTTTTTCACACTTCATTTGATTGCACCCCCACCAGCCACCTTTGCCTCCATCCAGTGCTTCCCTGGTCATCTGTGCACATTGATTTGAGAGACGAATGTGGGAGGTGGCAATAACAGCACATGGAAATGTGCTGGTGATTGCCTTCCTCCCCGCATGGTGATGGAGGCTTGAGTGATCGTTCCCCTGAAGCCCCTCCTTGGTGGTTGATTAGCTGTGAAGTCCTGGAGCTCCGGAGTGACACACTGGCTCATCAGACCCCGCTCAGCCTGTCAGGGACCCCCTGATTGGATGGTGCTTCATAATTGTCCCCTATTCTGGGTTAGGGTCCGGTGTGCTGCCATCTCATCTTTGTGTCAGAGAACGCGCCACGCTATGCTCGACTTTTCCTGTTGCTTTCCAGAAGGTACACACTTAAAATTTTGCCATATGAAAAGGATGCTTCATAGAAATTTCATCCATTGGGAAGATTCAATTTACTAACAGGAGACAACACGGTCATGCTCTTCCATACATTCAATGCACAGAATTCATTCAACTGCCTTCAAAACATACCATCTCTTTGAGGCCTAAAATTATCTCACAATGTACAATGAATAGGAAATGAAACGATCCATTACAAATGATGGTCAAAGGAATGCTGTGTTGTAATAATGCATATTGAATTGTGGCATTTATTTCAAGAAGTGCTTCTTCTTCCTCCCTCTCCTTGCAAGCACCAGCAACTGCAAATGGGCCCGGTGTAATGTCCTTTTTTTTGTCTACATGATTGAAAGTTAAAGCAGTCAGAACGGAGAACTCTGAGGGCTCAGGCCCAGGTTATTGATTCCCATAGCTCATGTGGGTAAAATGCCCAAGGTGTGGACCTCATCAAATCATTGATTGTCTTAATTAATTCATGTTCTGGCATCAGTGTCTGAGGACACTTGAATTTCTTGAATTTTTTTAAAGACTTGTGCCCATGCCATTGCCATCAATCTGTGACAACTTGGCTGATATTAGCTTAAAACATGTCTTTGGACCCTGCACTGGACATCTGTGGGTTAGGACTCGAAATGTGTGAATTGATTCAAGGATTCAAAAGGTTAATTTCACGCATAACCAAACTTAAAGCTTTGCTCAAAGATTAGAGTGAAAAAAAAATAATATTAAGGTTACAAATTCAAGATAACATTTATAAATACATGGACAAATGTAGACGTCATCATTTTAAGGCAAAATAAACTAACATTTTGTACACACTCGACTGCAAATATGCAAATGTGCAGGGCAGTGTGCAGGAGTCACCAAGGATATTGTGCGAGACCGAAGATATAGAGGACAGAGTTGACCATCCCAAAAGCCTGAGGGAAGAGGATTTTCTGAGAGTAGAAGCTGGCGTACTGTGTGTAAATCCGGCAGAGTGGGGGAGTGGAGATGGTATGCTTGGCTGGGTGACTCTGTAAGGCTTCATGGTCCTGAGCAGAGCAGACCCCATACCAGTTGGTAATGACCCTTGCTTTCCACAGCACAAGATTAGAAGGTCTTTTGGACCCCAGAGAAACTTTTTAACTTCTTAAAACTGTCAGAAGTGGTAAAGGGGTTGTCTTTATTGCCAAAATGTCGCTGTATGTGGACAATGTCAAAATCTCGATGATGTGGACCCCAAAATGTAAAGTTTCTCGGCTGCTAACTCCAACAATCGCCAGCTAGCTCCTTGATTTTGCTGACTTTTAGTAAGATGATGTCGGCCATACTGACAGGTCTGCCACCACATCCAGGTAGGCCTTCTCCTTATTGTTGGTTATCATCATCAGAAAGCTTGACGATGGAGTTGGAGCTGTTCCTGACCATACAGTCGATATTGTATAGGGAGTGCAGTAGGGGCTTAATTACACTACGTTGAGGATGAGGGGTTTAGAAGATTGACTGCCCACCTCGATCACCGAAGTTCTGGCAGTCGGGAAGTCCAGGATCCAAGCACAAAGGGAGGCGTGTAGTCCCATTTCCATCAATGTGCTGTTATCCAATATGAGTCATAGTACGTTTTAGTGTCCAGTGATGCAAAAGACTGGAATAGAAAGACATGTGTCTTGTCTCAGAGTAACGGTCCTTCTTTCTACGTTTGTTGAAATGCCCATCAGGTCTGACATGTCCACACATAACTGTAAGGCTTTTCCACTCACCAGATAGTTGAGATGACCTGCAGTCACTTAGCTCCGCAGCTGTTTTTTTTTCACTCATCCATGACACATGAAATGACATCTCTCCTCCGTTTTGGCTCCTAGAAGCCATTCCCCCATGTTGAAGACACCGCCGGCACCAATGGAGCAAAACTTAAAATGTAAAATACGAGCTCCGTGTTTTGTGGAATAGCTTGCCCGCATCTGTGATGTGTGCAATTGCATTTAACTGCATGCCAGCTTTTATCATATTTTCTACCAAAGAAGTGGTGACTGCAGCCACAGGCTTTATCATGTTCAGACTTTTTACTCACCAAATAGGCTTTTTCCTGTTGTCAAGCTTTGGCTAAAATCACTCGCTAGCGTTGTTGGTGCGTTTTCTTTTATTTATTATTCTAATTTCCCTCATGCCAAAAAGGAAAATGATGGTCTTCGATGACTCCCGTTTGTACTGGCCTTTTCTCGCTCCTCTGGCTTTGTGTAATCTTCTATGTACAATGGAACATTAGTTTTCTCCACCCATTACAGTTTCAGTGACTTCACCTGCTACATGTTTACTAGATTTTTGAGCAAAAACCATGACTTTTTCCTTAGTGTTTCTTTGATAGAGATTATAATGTCACAGCTCTCAAATGCAATAGGGCTCAGTGTCAGCCTTGCACGGGATGATGGACTTTACAGTGCCGGAGGACTCTTGTATTGAAAAGTAAATCCACCATCATATTCAGCACAAACATTTACATAAGAAGTAGAACGCTGGAGCAGATGAGTGGTTTGTCGTAACATTACACATTTGTTCAGTCAAAAAATGAGTCAAGGTGTGTGCGGTGTGTCAAAAGAGAAGCCTCCGTGAAAATATTGGCTTTGTAAGATCCCTGAAGAGTGCTGCAACCAGGGTAAAGATGACATGTTGGTTTATACCAGCGCTCCTTGGGTGTCTGTGTTTGTATCTGTCTGAGTGTGCAACAGAGGGATAAGGAAGATATGTTGAGTGATAGTATTGCATCTTTGCACAAACTGGCTGTCGAACTTGATATTTTCTATTTTCTTTGTATTAGTGAAATGAATTAGGTCATGGCAATGATGCATGGGGATACATTCAACAGGGTTTTGTTTGATTTTGTAAAACCTTTATATATCTCCCCCTTTGTCTGACACATCTGAACTTTGTGTGTACTATTTAATTGGCAGATCTCCGTTTTTTGGTTATTTTCAGGGCATTGACAGAATGACGGAGACAGACACATGTTACGGTGCTTTGAGCACAGTGAGGTTAAGAGGTGAAAGTTTAGCTAAAGAGTCTTACATTTGCTGATACAGCCTCAGCCTATTCAGTTTGAACAGTCAAGAAAAACTGAGGGTAAACTTTAACATTAGGTGAAGTGTTGACCAAAGGGAATGAGGGACACTTACACACACGCACAAATAAGTCAAGTGACGCCATTTGCATTTTATCACGTACCAGACAGAAGAGCAGTGTTCACGGAGCCTTATCACATAGACATGGTGTGTGTCGGTGAACAATACTAGATAAGGGTTGGTATTGAAAATTGCTTCCTATTTTTTGAGAACTGGAGATTGATTCACAGTTGTGCTTTTTTGATTCCACTCTTCAAAGAGTCGTGGGAGAGAGCGGTTCATCATCCTGAAGGAGGTGGTGCTGGTAGCTTGGTTACATACTTGCAGGTCTCGCAGTAGCTACTGTTAGTTGTGGCTAGGGTCATTCGAGGCAAAATGGATTTAAAGAATAAAGCTCTACTGGCGTTGCTCCTCATTTGGCAGAGCAGGTTTACATAAAACTCGGTGGTGCTATATTACCTCAAAGGTCAACACTATCCGGATGATTTGAAATGTATTTATTTCGATCATAAACGCTGGTGTAACTTAAGAGGTGCTGCTTACCTCTGTAACATGTTCGAAGTTTTACGTTTTTAATTGCTGTACGTCGCAAAAAACCTCAACAAATTAGCTCACTTGCCGCTTACACCATTCCTCCTTTGTTGATGTATTGTATACGAACTGAAGAGTGAGCAGTCACTTAACGACTAAGGCTACAAGAAACGGTGACAGGAAGTATTGTGTTTGCATTAACACATGCTCAAATTCATCAGACCTCATTTCAGCTTTGTGCAGAGCGGATGCAAAAACATTGAGCCTGCTTCCTCTATCAATGTTGACTGATTGATGATGCGCGATAGCAGGCATTTAGTATAGGGGAAAATGAGAGCTTGAAATAAATGTGTTTTTTTTAACATATTTTGTTTCTTTTATGGCTCAAATACAGTTCCAGAACAATCACGAGTCAGGACAAACTGGAAGTGAAAACCATGGTAAGAGGTGTCGCTTGGTACCATGTTGGATGTCTGACGTTTTTGCCGTAGCTTGTTCATAATTGTGCGAATATAAATGAAACCCAGCCCTTACAGACATTACTGTATGTAAGGCAAACATGATTTCACCTCCTGATGAAAGCTGAAAACATGACTCTTCCTCATATTCCTCCTTTACGAGCTGAATATTATGTAATACCCTGCAAAGCTGCACAACTTCCTGTTAATGTGTCACTACTGGAGACAGATACACTCACCTCAGTTCAAAGTAAGGCATGTCATGTTGTTGACAGGCTGTAGCTGGGAGCCTGTGAGCATGTTTGTGCATGGGAAGAAGACACATAATTCCGTATTCTCTCTCAGAAAAAAATCAGCATCGTGACAGAGAGTCTGTCAGTGCTGTGCGCTCCGATCACTTAACTGGAGTACCAGAAGTAGCTAAAAAAATCAAAGGCCAAGTAATGATAGACCTGAAGCTGAGCGGCTTGTTAGGCGCTTCAACCACATTAATAATTTGGGACAAATTATCTCGTGTAGATATTTTTGGTGGCTCGTGGTTGTCCTTCCTGAGGGAAGCAACTCAAATTGTGAGTGGTAACAGGTTAACTGCCTTGCTCAAGGGCAGGTTTATTGTGGTTTTTGGAAGTGAGATAATAACTCCTTCAGGCTACAATACTGACCTCCTGGTTGTAAACCCAAATGGCCTACCTCATCTCTATAAGCCACATGAATGTGAACAGCAAAACAGTAACCTGTGGGGATTGTGTGTGCATTGTGGCTTTGCCCCTTCCAATGCTGAAGGTCAATGTTGATGTACATGTAGCCCAACCTGTGTTTCCCAGACTACACTAAAACACTGAAACAATCATAAACTCTCTGTAGCTACAAG
Organism: Anarhichas minor; assembly: GCF_050575085.1. NCBI lineage: Eukaryota > Metazoa > Chordata > Actinopteri > Perciformes > Anarhichadidae > Anarhichas > Anarhichas minor. The sequence goes on along the minus strand of NW_027466481.1, from coordinate 3,049,947 downwards.
GAATGTGTGAATCAATAGTGCTTGCTGTTGGCATTGTGTGGGCATAGTGATTAACTTGCTCAGAAGCTTAAGATACTGTATCTGTGCTCAATTCAGGACATGGAAATATGGGAGACATTTATTTTCTGCACTGCATTTGGTTCAGAAGCAAGAAGTCAGCATTGTGCCTACTGGTTATTATCTTGTTGTGATAATAACCAGTTGTGAGTCCTTCCCATTCTTTGCAGCCTCTTTCAGTTTAAACGCTCCTGGTACTTTGCCATTCTGCGCATATCCAGCAGAGTGTAAACATTATCACTTGAACATATATATTGTTAAAGTGTAATTACATTTTACCGTTTCAGCCTGCATGTCTCCACCTAACACACAATTTTGAGAAATGACCTTCAATTAAATTTCTGCCAAAGTGATGTCAGTGTATCTCCAAATGTAATCAGCGCAAAGTTTGTTCAAATATAAGAAGGAAGTGATACTGCTCTTCACTCCCAGTTCCGCTTAATTAACAAAAGGGTATCTATTACACTCCCTCCTATATCACCTCATGGTTGTCATGTTCTTTGACAGTGTTTGATTAAAAAAGGGTCTCTCTGATTTTCTTACCAAGTTCTTGATCAACACTGATCATAGAGTGTGTTGATGTTAAGTGAAACTTGTTTTGTTGTTGCAATCATTCCAGATTTTCTTAATTTTCCAGCTGGTTTTGTGGATTTCGAGCGAGTCATTGTTAGACGTTGAGCAATGTATCCTCAACGGTTCGTATAATATCTTACGAAAAGGTACTCCTCATTTTCGTGCGTTTTACTACAAAAGCCATCAACACAATTTCCGCTTGTTACATGCATACGAAACTCAAGTTAGGTTTAGGCAACAAAATGTACTTATTTAGGTTTAAGAAAAGTTCATCATTTGGGTTGAAATAACCACAGGAGTGCCGTTACTGAGGTACGCAAGTTACGTGACAAAAACATCAACATTGACTTCTCGTTTCACATAGGGAAGGAACAGTGGTCTCCTGGCTGGAAGATTGCTGTTTGTAGGATCTGTAGGCTTTAGCATCTATCCTTCTCATTTATTCAGCTGAATCATGACAACCTGGATATATCCTTCAAACACGCATTGTACGACCTTTGTCTGCTTCTCTTTGAAATGGCTTCTTTTTTTTTTTTTTTTTTAATATTTATTCAGGGAATGCAGTTAGTGACAGTGTGGGCTCCATCTTAGTCCCTTCTGGTGGACCACTATGGGACATTTTTTTGGAAAGAATTTGTACGTTTGTCAAGGGTGAGAGACAAATACTTTCATATCACGTTTCAAGTTGTTTGTCAATTAAAAATAATACTTTTGCATGTCAAGAAATTTGCATTTCGTTGTAAAACTGATAAAGTATAAGACTTTTTTAGAAAAAGTAGACGCCTAAAAGTTGTGTAGTTGACGTTTTTCTGAAGCTACAATGTCTGTGGTTTGTGCTCACACCAACAACTGCTCTTTAGCCGTTCTTTCGCTTCCCGGCTAATAAAAAGTGTCGCTGGATAAAACACATCACTTTAGACACTGTTACATTGTTCTAATGGTACGACGAGAAACCTGTGATAAACCTACGACAAACTGTGACTTTCTTGACTTGCAAAATTATGTTTTAAATTCACAAACATATTTCATGGCACAATTCAAATAGGATCAAACATTTTTTGTCTCTTGCCGTTGGCTACTGTACACATTTTTTCCCAAATTTGGTCCAATCGGGGACACCGAACGTTGTGTGGGACTTTGCCACTTGATGAAGTTTTCATTCACACAAAGTATTGCAAATAGTATTGTTGTGGAATCAGTATTGAATTCAAGGTATTGATAATTTTCCAACAATACCCAGCCTTTATCTCCCTTTCTTTTTTTCTTTTCACGCTTCCTTAATTTTCACGCACACACACACACACACACACACACACACACACACACACACACACACACACACACAAACCTTCACTCAGGTAAGACGTTTGTGTTTTCCAGGCTGTATTCTCACATCAGGCAAGCATAGATATGAGACAAGTCAACCATTATAAGAACTTGATTGGTTCTGTCGTGTCAAATATCACAGCCCCATTTAATAGCATCACTACACACGCACACACATACACCTCAGTGCTTCCTGGCCCAGCCTCTTTCATAATGTTCTTGTCAAGCATAGCAGACAGCCTAATGTGAGAGGGCAAGCACAGAGTAAACAGTGGACATATTTTAGATGTATCACTGTAATGGAGTAATTACCTGTCAGTGGAGGACTGCACAGGGATTTTTTGAACACTCTGGTACAACAGTATCAAAATTAATCTACAATTGAGTTATTCAATTTTAATTAGCATCCTTTGGCAGCTTAGATTGTGAAAGCATAAGTCAGTCCCTTTTTCAACCTTGATGCTATTTTCCCATCTATCCTCAAATCGTCCACTATACATACGACTTTGAATAAACAGATTGATGGTATGTTATACTTTAAAGTATCCGCTGACAGAGTGATGTAATGATATACCCTGAGACAATACAAATTTGTCCCCCGACTGATATTTTGCCAGGCTCTTTATACTGTGATAACATCCCCTTCAATATCTTCTTGTGCTGAAGAAAGAGTAGTACTTCTTTATGAAAGCATTGCATATTTCAGTCATAAAAAACACATTTCAATGTGATAAGGTACTTTGATTTGTTCTCAAACAAAAACAGACCTCTCTGTCTTGTTGTTTTATCTATTGGCAATTTCTCGATTGATTTGTGTTGACGTGATAAAAAAAAAAAGACTGAAATTGCGATAGAGGATTTTATCACTGTACTAGCCCACACAAGTACCTTTATAGCAAAGCAGTTGTCAGGATCAGGATGGAGTTAATAACCATGTGTCAGATTTTCCTCTCACTTTTTCTTTTCATTGGGAAAGCATGCACTGGGAATTATGGAATCACTCTGGTCTCCATAGTTTGTGGCGGCTGCTGTACTGAAAAAAAAAATTAGATTTAATAGTATGTAGGGGAGAGAAAAGCAATGAATAAATAAGAGGTTACACAGTGATGCAATGCAAATTAGCCTTGGATTCAATTTGTCGATGGAATGGTAATAGTAAGGCCGGAGAGAGGAGACAGAAAATGCTATATGATTTCCCCACTCACTTGCATCACACCATGCTAATTTGTGTTTCATGCTCTGCAAATGCAAGCCAAACTGCAATTTTTCTCCCCCTCAACCCTGGCGCACAATAATGCTTTCTTTTTGTTCGTATGTTCTTTCATTATTTATTAATCCATTCGGTTACTTGGAGAGCATCAACCTCAAACGCTGGTTTTGGTAGTAATGGTGAGAGCTGAACAGCTGTTTAGTAGTCTTTCACAAGAACTACTTTCAGCCCGAGTGGCGGCTCACGTTTCATTTTCATGATGTCTTCGTAGCCTTGTGGCTCTCTTCAAAGACCACAAAAAAAAAATGTGTGAATAAGAAAAGCACAGTGTAAATGGCCTTCCTAATGACTCTCAGCAGGACTACTTCTTGTATCTTTTATGAGCCAGGAAGAAAGGCGCGCATCATTATACAGTGCCCATCTGAAATCCACCAGCAGCATGATGCTCAACAAAAAGAATCCCCTCCTGGCAAATCGGGCGTAATGGGACACATTAGCGTATCGTTAGCCTGTTAGCGTGCCTGGAGGTCAGACACTGGCTGCCAAATTCCTGCTGCTGCAGAAAAAGAAAAGCTGGCTCTAGATGTCTGTTCGTTCATTTGTGAACAGATAAAACACGAGCGCCGACATGTCTCTGATATTTTGAATATTTTTCCGGGATTTATCAGTGATAGTGATTAATAAATACATTCACATTCATTTTGTCGAGAATAGACAATTGACCAACTCAGCAAACACCGACAATAACGAAAGTAGCAGAGTAGTAGAGAGTAGCAGCTTAGTTCCTCATGCTGAAATACAAGCAATGGTAAATGTTAGTAAAGTCTCCTGTATGCATTAGGAGCACATTTATTACTTGTTCTCTCACTTAAAATAAACTCAATACTGTATTAGCATTAGCATTCAATATTAAGAAAATGAGTGTAAGTCTTCGGCAATAATGTTAGGTTATGGAAGCACTAACTGAAGAAAAAAATGCACTTTAAAAGAGGAATATTGTGTTTCTCCATCTATTCTTGGAATCTCTGCTCAGGTAATAACGTACTACATGTGTGCTTTGTTTAAAATGTCACCAGTTAGAGCTCAGCAAATGTGAGTATATTATAGAACACGAGAGGCTACCCATCAATGTACAGTAACCAAAGCAAATCATTCATATTGACAGATGAAAATGAGTACACATCTTGAATTTGCCTTTCTGCATTTTGCCTCATACATCCTTATCCTGCAAGAAATGACAGAGTGAAGTGTGGGGATTGGTATTATCAGTGTCAGGAATGTGTAAAGGAGCACACGGGATTTAGGTCACTAATGTAAATTACAGGACAGCTAAGCAGAGATTTATAGGAAGATGGATGGAAACCACAGCAACAGATGATGTAGATGACGGTAGAGAAAGATTGATGGTTGTGGTCAGGGAAAGGTTAATAAGGAGAAAGTGAGATAGGGTAATGAGGGCTGTGACTGTAGCAGTCACCGAGTGTAATCTGTCACTCACTCTAAGGTGCTCTGTTGATGGGACCGAACCCCAAAATATCATCTAATTTGATTCACCTTCAAAATGATACGCACCATCAGAGGCACCGTGTGCTGCATTGTGGGAACATTTCTGAGTGGTAAAACAAACGACCTGCTAGGTCTAGATGCAGTAGGCGATGCTTTGATATCCAAGGAATGATGCGCGGTGTTTCAATGTGTCACTGTGCAATCTAGTCAGGGGTGAAGGGTGGGAGAGTGGGGAATTGTAAGGCTAACAAGTGCAGGGGCTAGTCAGCAAATAATGGGAAAGTCATCTGTAAGAGATGACTATCAATTAAAGGCACTTAAGGCACTAATGATCAGCAAAGGGTTCCTAATGAGGATATGTGAAGGTGGGATCACATCTCTGGAAGTCAAGTGCAGTGTTAAGATTCCAGCAGTATGCTAAAAGCCATGAATGCACACAAGGCCCACTCATCACACTATCAAGGTCATTAGACACTGTAATCAACTTAGCTAGCACTATTTCAGGGAGAAACAAAGTTGCTACATTTAAAGCAGCGATGGGAAGCCGTGTGCCGTGGTACTGCGGGTGATTACATTAATTAGATCCTTCTGTCAGCTAGAGGCATGCTAATCAGTGAAATCGCCCCGTGTAGCGTTTGGTTGGAATGAAAACCTGCACACTCTCGGCCATTCCCTGTCACACGGTTGCTTATTCCTGCCTTATAACAGAACATTGGAGACAATGAGCTGATCTTAACCAGTTCTCTATTGGCTGCTTCAAAAATAAAGGTTGAAATATTACCAGACAAGAAAAAAACAAGTATATTCTGGTATAAAATCTATTTTAAAGGGACTGTAAGACAAAACAGTATGTCATGTAAGACAAACGAAAAAAAACCTGTTCAAATGAACTATTCAAGCAATACATTTTACATCATGATTCTTCGAGATGTTTTTCTATATACAGTGCATCCGGAAAGTATTCACAGCGCTTCACTTTTTCCACATTTTGTTATGTTACAGCCTTATTCCAAAATGGATTAAATTCATTATTTTCCTCAACATTCTATACACAACAACCCATAATGACAAAGTGAAAACTGTTTTTTGCAATTGTTTGCAATCTATTAAAAATAAAGAACGAAAACATAACATGTACATAAGTATTCACAGCCTTTGCCATGACACTCAAAATTTAGCTCAGGTGCATCCTGTTTCCACTGATCATCCTTGAGATGTTTCTACAACTTGATTGGAGTCCACTTGTGCTAAATTCAGTTGATTGGACATGATTTAGAAAGGCACACACCTGTCTATATAAGGTACCACAGTTGACAGTGCATATCAGAGCATAAACCAAGCCATGAAGTCCAAGGAATTATCTGTAGACCTCCGAGACAGAATTGTATCGAGGCACAGATCTGGCGAAGGGTACAGAAACAATTCTGCAGCATTGAAAGTCCCAATGAGCACAGTGGCCTCCATCATCCGGAAATGGAAGAAGTTTGGAACCACCAGGACTCTTCCTAGAGTTGGCCGCCCAGCCAGACTGAGTGATCGGGGGAGAAGGGCCTTAGTCAGGGAGGTGACCAGGAACCCGATGGTCACTCTGACAGAGCTCCAGTGTTGTTCTATGAAGAGAGGAGAACCTTCCAGAAGGACAACCAACTCTGCAGCACTCCACAAATCAGGCCTGTTTGGTAGAGTGGCCAGACGGAAGCCACTCCTCAGTAAAAAGCACATGACAGCCCGCCTGGAGTTTGCAAAAAGGCACCTGAAGGACTCTCAGACCATGAGAAACAAAATTCTCTGGTCTGATGAAACAAAGATTGAACTCTTTGGCCTGAATGCCAAGCGTCATGTCTGGAGGAAACCAGGCACTGCTCATCACCTGGCCAATACCATCCCTACAGTGAAGCATGGTGGTGGCAGCATCATGCTGTGGGGATGTTTTTCAGCGGGAGGAACTGGGAGACTAGTCAGGATTGAGGGAAAGATGAATGCAGCAATGTACAGAGACATCCTCGATGAAAACATGCTCCAGAGCGCTCTGGACCTCAGACTGGGGCGACGGTTCATCTTCCAACAGGACAACGACCCGAAGCACACAGCCAAGATAACAAAGGAGTGGCTTCGGGACAACTCTGTGAATGTCCTTGAGTGGCCCAGCCAGAGCCCTGACTTGAACCCGATTGAACATCTCTGGAGAGATCTGAAAATGGCTGTGCACCGACGCTCCCCATCCAACCTGATGGAACTTGAGAGGTTCTGCAAAGAAGAATAGGAGAAACTGCCCAGAAATAGGTGTGCCAAGCTTGTGGAATCATACCCAAGAAGACTTGAGGCTGTAATTGCTGCCAAAGGTGCTTCAACAAAGTATTGAGCAAAGGCTGTGAATACTTATGTACATGTTATGTTTTTGTTCTTTATTTTTAATAGATTTGCAAAAATTTGCAAAAAACAGTTTTCACTTTGTCATTATGGGTTGTTGTGTGTAGAATGTTGAGGGAAATAATGAATTTAATCCATTTTGGAATAAGGCTGTAACATAACAAAATGTGGAAAAAGTGAAGTGCTGTGAATACTTTCCGGATGCACTGTAGCTGTAGGATGTAGATTTCTGCTGAGCACCAGCTGTTTCAAGCTTTAAAAAACCCTTCAAAAGCAATACCATATTCCTTGTGTCTTAGCTACAGAAGTATTGTCAAAGCCTAATGGGAACTGTAGCAAACAGTCTCTCATCTCTGTTAAAGCTCCACTAATCAACGTTTTTTTAAGTGAAAGTGGTTGCTCACAAGGCTGAACTCCAAATTCGATTTTTTATTTTCTCTTAACTTATTGTTTCATTGTTTTTTACGGCCAGCCCGTTTATTATTGTACGTCCTTCCGCTCTCAGCAAGCCTGCTTCCAGCAGCCCACTGTAAGCTATCAGCTCAGCACCAAGCTGACAAAGCTCGTGAACAGCTGGTAAAGAAAGTTGAACATCTAGGAAGCTTAAGACTTGTCTTTAGCTGGGTGCTGACTTTTCTCAGGGATTGGTTGAGACCAAAGCAGAGACGACAAGAGAGTAAATACTGGATTTCCAATCGTCAAGGTAGCGAAAAACATGGCTAAAAAAAAATGCTTTGCTCTGTGTTTGCTGGATATGAAAGGCAAAAGTCTGATGTAGGATTAAGAAAACAACGAGGACTTATTTTAGCTGTCCAACCTTTCCTTTCCTTTTATTCTGTTTAGACAATAATAATATATTATTGATGAACACATGTATTTCTATAAGAAACATGCTGAAATGGTCAGGTCTACATCAGTAAATGAGCAGTGTAGGCACAGCGTGGATGAATGGCTGCTCTGTCTGGGCTTTAGGAACACACCATTGTCTGGACAGGAAAGAGCATGATACAACTCAGCACTCAGCACCTCCGGGTATTTGATTATCTCCGTAGCAACCTGCTCACTGATGACCCCCATTACCTACCTGGCACACAGGTCAGGCAGGTATTGCATCAAATAAAATGTACATCCTGACAATCTCACACACAAGGCCACAGAAAATGTGGAGAGGCTGGAAGAGAGTCCTCGACAACAATGGAACCACCTGTGCATCTATGTGCCGATTTAATTGTGAGCTGCACTGCTATATATACTGTATTGTCTATCCCAGATGTCCGTTTGGAGATAAATTATATTTTTTAAATATTTATTTCTGCTTATGGGCAATGGAAGAGCTTTACATCCTGCTTTGCAAATGCAATTTCCCCACCACTTCACTCTGCTAACCATTAAGGTTCCAAAAACATACAATCATTTCGAATAATACACACCTTTATTTTGATGGTTATGCAAAGGGTTATCACCGCATGCTTTTTTACATTAAAGGACAGGAATATCCAACATCCAGGATTAACACTCTCAATACAGCGATTGACAACTTTACTTAGATTGGATTGACAAGACTCATTAGGGGGGAATTTGTCTGACCTAAAGTGTCGCCACATTTGTGAAATTTGGAGCACACCGAATACTTTGGGAAAATGGAGCAACAACATGCTGGTTTGTATTTGGCCAGAACCATGAGGATGTTGTCTGTGATCAAGAGCTGATAGTGTCCATGTGAGAAAACGCTCCCCTCCATTACTTTTTCATTTTGACATGACCACAGGTGTGAGGTTTGCCATGTGCAACAGAACTAGGGCACAGCAAAACTATGTGTCTCCCTCTGTTGGTCCTACAACTACAGACTGTAAATCCATAAGAAACCTTATAGATACTGGCATCATTTCAAGACCAGTATTTGCGTTAATGAGAGCAAGCTTCCCCTCCTGAGAAAAAAAATAGAAAGTGTGATTTTGTGGGAGCCAAAAACTGTAATTTTTCAACGATGAATATCATTTGAATAGTGGTATTTTTCACCTAGTTTCCATTGGCAAAGAAGAAGCGTGACTGAGCATGTCTGTGTCATTTGCCCATGTGGGTGTTTTGGAATAGAGTGCAAGCTTTCACATATCTTGCAGGTTATTTTTTCATTCATTCAACTGTGTTAAGAAAATGGGAAAAAAAAACATAGGCCATACATCAGTTATTACGTTCCTCTCATAATAACAATGTTTCGAAAATGGCCCTCCGCGTTTCACAATGGATTACGTTTCTCTTGAACTGTAAAATGAAGTCATTCGCAGTCTGCCTGTCATCTTAATGGCAAATAAGTTTGTTTTGTGTCCGCGTTAGTTCCCCATTCATCATTCCTCAAACAATACATTAAGCCGTACTGTTTATCATACTATGCCACGCTTCATGACACAGTCACACCCAATTTAACTGCTTCGGGTATTACATGCAGCAAAAAATATATATACATCTCTAGTTCCTGTAATGTTATGGTAATTAAAGACAATCATTTAAAAATCAAATGGAAACTGGGCCAAGCACATTGTCAACTTCTACTGTGCACTACTGACTGGAGGACGTCATAAGTAAATCGGGTTAAACCTTTTTTGTATGTAGCTTGGTGAAGTCAAACAATACGGTGGCCTAGAGACTTCAAATCACTAACAGGACTCCAGCGGTACCATAAAGTGTTCAACAAACTGAGCTACAGTCATGGCCCCTAGATCAGGCTCTCAAGAGAAGTCCCTAACACCCTCCCACACCTGCCAGGGACAGGCCTTCCTGCGGTTGCCTTTCGTCTCCCCCCTCCCACTGGCAGCAGGGCAGGCGGTAATTAATTTCTGCATTTTAACTGGGAGGCAAAACGCTAACGTCCTGGGACTGAGGCGCGTGCCACACGCCTACATTCTGGATTCAAGGGATTAGGATAATTAGCCCTCGGAAGAGTGGGCAGACAGATGGAGAGAGGAGGTGGTGGCATCTCGTGGCCGGGGAGGCTGATCCCTCCTGTTCCTTCCTCTAGCTTATGGAAGCTAAGAAGCTGTAAACAATAGTTTCCTGACCGAGAAAGAGTTAAAAAAAATATCCAAGCACAAACAGATTGCCAAATACTTTTGCCTCAGGATAATCCATCTGATGTGTCATTTGTTTCCATGCAGCACATCATTTTGGAAACATTTCAAACTGCTTCCTCTGCTGTGGAAAACTTATCGTGCTAACTTGTAGCAAACATAGAAGGGACAATTCATGCAATATTCTGTGTGCGTTTTTTTAGTAAGCACAATGTAAGCAAGCCCTGTTATATCTCAAAATGGGTGCCTGCTAATGTGTGTGACGGTTGGGCAGGGTGTTTTGACAGCAGCTCTGCTCCCTGCTCGGCACAGCCTGCAGGATCCCTCAGTCACTTAATGAAAAAGAGAGTGGACTTGTTGCAAGTCATTGATGCAGAAAACAGATTAACTCAGCTGGGCTGTACTTGCCCAATATCATGTACAACAAAAGCATCACCTCAAGAGGGGAGAAAGCACAGGAGGCATCGAGGGCGGGTTTATAGTATATGATGTGTATTGGGGTTGAAATCAATATCACAATATTCAAGTATTTCTCTAAATCATTGTATATTTCATCAAACTGTCATTGACTCTGTTATGCATTACATTAGACCACACTTTTTATATAAAACACAAACTTTACACACATTTCTTTGGTTATAAGGAAGATGTATAATTAGTTGCCAAATACCACAGCATGTATAGTCTTAGTAAGTTCATAATGCCTGTCTTTGGATGCTCTTTATACAAATACATACAGCTCAGGACAACATACAAACCCACAAACACTAATACAATGAAAAGTATTAGAAAGTTAATTTAAAGCAAATGATTGACACCTAAACATCTTAGAGTCAGGTCTGACATCTATTTAACACTTGTTTCAGCTTAAGTTTAAATTGATCCCATGATGCTTTTTGAGTTCTGTGGTGTGTAAGGAAGTCCACTTATTGACTCCCAGAGCACACCAGAAATTCATCCGAAGGAGGTTTTTCTGAAGGGCCCCTTACAGCTCCCTGTAGATGAACCTTACATTACTGAGCAAGAAGCCTCTGTAAGGTTTCATTACACTGCAGCACCTTGGGACCCTGGTTATGCAGGCATTCATCGTTGGAAATTCAAGCACCGAAAGATGCACCGATACAGATACTGATATCGGATATTGGTTCCGATACTGACTCAAATAGCTGGTTCAGGTATCGGTGACAATGGGTCGATCTGGTATCGGATATCATTATTTCAATAAATAACAATTCAGTACATTTAGATCTATGTGATTGTTTGAGATATTTTGTTTAACAAATCTAGGAAAGCAATGTTTAGGTGCAGCCTGATGTTGCCTTATACATGACAGAATGATCCCAGTCACTTCCACACAGTGAGGCATACAGCTTGTTAATTAAATGCTTTATCAAGACTGAAAAAGTCTGATAGGTGCATCCCCAGCACAAACCTGCATTAACTGATTTTTGTTTTTGGTCCATTTGTGGGCAGTGCAACAAGCTGTAAACACAGCGTTGACATATTCGCCTCATTAAGTTGTGAATGTGCTCATTTACACATCCAGCTGATACAGAGAAACATGAAACTTCATTCTAACCTCTGGCCACCCGACAGATGTAAATGCTCAATGGAATAGAGCATTTTCCCTGAAAACAGCTGTCCACTATTGCTGAAAATGGGGTTGATGAGTGCAATGAGAGAGAACAAGAACAGCTTTAAAACCAAAACAATGAGGTGAAGACGATACAATTCTCCATAGTAGTGAGGGGAAGTGCAAAGTCTGGTTTATCATTATGAGTGACACCTTTAATATAAGTTCATAATTAAAATGCAAGTGTTTTGTTTCTTGTGAAAAGGGCAGCTCCCCATCCATCTTTCCAAATGATAAATAAGATATAAGGGATAACAATGCACACACACACACACACACAGCCATTACTTTCATAATCTCCGTTAGCATATTGTAGCAACATCCCTGGCAATACTAATGCTACATGCCTCCTACCATGTGTATGCTTTAATGATTTCTAGCACTGGCTGACAGCTTTCGCCATATCTTTCCTCCCTGAGTGTGTTTCGGTGCTTTCCACTCCTTTTACTCAAGAGAAGCACAGGAACAAATAAATGACGGTTAGCTCCGGAGACTCTAGCGCGGTGGTGCACTATGTCTGAGGCTGGCATCTGACAGAACGCAATAGGAGGCCTGCAATTGTGAATAGGCTTGACAAGTGATGGGGGGTGGCATTGAAGGAGGGGGGCCAGCAGTACAGTAAAGGCTTTTGACAGGTAGACAGCAGGTGTGAGGAAAAAGGATATGCTTGTTCCTGTGAAGAGCGGCCTTCAAGTGTTTCTGATATCATGTTTTTGGTTTTTTTAAATCGGCGGGCTGTTTGTAAAACTGTGTGGACTGTGTTCAGTTCTGGATTTCATCCATCTATTCTTGCACAGTTGCACTTTTAAAATGTCAAAGTAAGGGGTTGTTGTTCAACAGTAATTGTAGCAACCTGCTGCAATAACTCTTGTCAGTCTTTCAACTGTATTGGAAAAAAAGCAGTGAATGAAAAACTGCCTTTGAGGTCATTGAAATGCTACTGTTTCCATTCTGTGGACATGTATAATTAGAGTTCACTCTGGATTAAACAGTTTCACATGAATTCATTTCCTAACGTTTCTAACTTTACTCCTAATCAAGTTGACCTTCAGTTTGCATTGAATTCACAAGTACCGCAGCTACTTCACTGTGAAGTAGGACTTCATTGTTAGTCGTGCAAGTGTGATGTTTATTTTGAAAGACCTAGCTGCAAGTATTATGTGCTAACTCATATCCAGTGAGGTTATGTCTCATAAGTCAATTGCCCTGTGATTTGTAGAACAACGCTGAACATGTAATGAATACCCACTCTCTTCAAGTATTAGGTAGATGCTGACCCAAGCATTTTCCTGTCTTAATTTTGTTTTGCATGAATGCTCTCAAAGGCAAATAAAATCTGCTGTTAGTGTCAAATTTCATACAGTGAGTTCACTACAGATATTAAGGCTAAATGTGGGTCACCAGAAGGAGAGGGAGGTGGGTGCTGAGCAAGCTTAATTGCCTTGGTTTGAAGGGTAAGAAGGTAAACGTGTCCTCCCTTAGTACATTCGACTAAAGTAAAATAAACCTCCAGGAAAGCATGGCAACACTATTTTTATCAAGACACGTGAATAAAAACATGATTATTTAATAGCCTGTGTAACATACCAATCCTAAATATCTTTCAATGAGATCAACAACATCTATAGAGCGCATGCATCATTTCCATAGGCTCCTATCTAAACTTAGCTATTTTTCATCTTTTGGGAAATACATAGACTGGTTCGCTTAACAACAACACATGTCAGAAACCAGATAAACCCTGTAGATGCTGCGCAGTAGACCCCAGATTGAAAGAAGACTAATTATGTCCAAATTACCTGGTAAGTAATCATTTAATTCCCCTTGTCACGTTGAATAAGGATTAATTTGCAGGCAAATATTACACAATGAATTATTGAATAACTCATCTCCCAAGTCAAATTAATCTTGAGGATTGATGGCGTGGATGTAACCTGTGATCGGAGTAACATATTTCATGAGTCATTGGTGGCGCGCTACACGTTCACAAGGGCATTACCAAGTGATGACTTGATTTTGACTGACTGTCCCCATTTGAATTCAGGTTATATAAACAAACAGGGGATGTCAGTCGACCGAATTATGATTACAGAGTCACTCAGCTTTTTAATTAAGTCCTTTAACGGATTATGACAGTGCCTTAAACATTGCATCACATGTAATGACTCATGAACCGTTGCTTCCTGATTCCTCCAGACACCCAAAATGATTTAGTGCAGTGTCCTTTAAAAGTTGACAGTGAGACTCCCTTGATGTTTGGGATTTGGACTCAGTGATGCACAACAGTTATGCGGCTGTACAACTTGATTTTCTGCAGTATGCCATGCCCCCTCAGAAAACTGTAACAGGATATTATGGACAAGGTAGAGCAGTTCATATTTTGGTTTCTTCAAACATCTTAGTGCTTCAGGCCCTTTCTGCTTTGAATGACAAAATAGGTCCTTGACTCCATCCACTCACTGGCTTTACAGTATCTCTGCTTCACGTTACAAGGACTGCCGTTAGAGTGACTGTTACTAAACTAGTACCGTGTGGAAGTCCCTCAGGACTTTCTCTGTGTGCTAGTCTCCTCTTCCCGCCACACTGTTGGCTCTCTTTAGGCAAGGCGCTAGGCTTGCTTCGGTCTCTTGATCCCACAAGCACCCTTGAGACTGGCCAGGCGTATTTAGTAGCTGCCTCCTGGCATATGGCCTTTTTTATACTGCGTTAGATTGGGAGAAGAAAACAATTGCACTTTCCTCTCAGTGTGTTACAGGCTATAGCGCAGGGTCCCACCAAGTTTCAAGGGTGTCTGCAATAAATACATAACATCCCACCAGCATTCACCAACCTCCCACAGAACAACCCTGTTCCCTAGAAATGGCTTTTGCTGACATGTTTTTTTTAGTATACAAAGTGCTACATTTATGGGCAGCGAACAAAGCCAAGGTTTTGACACCAGGGTCAGGGGTTAGGTTTAGGCAACAAAATACATTTTGATTGAAGGTACCCTGTGAAGTTCTTGTTTTCTGATTTACCATTTGGTTAAAATAAATGTTAATTGTGGGTCTGAAAAACAAAATGGCCACAAACAACTTTCTTCATTTATTCACAACTTTTAACCGTTTACATTATCGGCATTTCCTGTTCAGTCACGTGAAGCGTCGGGTTTGATGAGTTATGTCATTTCAATTTACCCCGAAACATTGAGCCTAATAAATTCATTCCAGTGTTCAAGAGAAACCATAATCTGGGTTATTTAATAATGACTTCACAATCAGAATTTCAGAACATACAAATAATGAATAAATAAGACAAAGGCATTCCGCTGGTAGAAATCGGTCCTGCGCTTATAAACAGGACACAGAACACAGTATCAATACTCAATGCAGTTTGTTGAACAGGTATCAGGCTACGAGAAAACCTCTCTACTCTGGCAGTGATGATGACTGTTTGTCTATATTAGTATAAGTACAGTTCATGTTTGCAGACACAAACTCTGTCAAAAGTCTCTCCAGCTGTTGAAGCCGACTGACAGCTGATCCAGCTGTGATCAGCGGTCGCCGTCATCAGAAACAGACGTCGCTTCACGTGACGCTACAGAGGAAAGGACGCCTCATTCCTCCTAAAACGTATTTCCTCGTTTCCTCCCTCCTCACATGGTTTTCTTGAATCTCTCCATGCATCCTATGATGAGAGAGACTAAGACTCAAGGAAAAGATGCACGTGAGGGAAACGTGGATGTAATTTATGTCTTCATGAGTGGGTCCCTGTCTTGTTTGTATCAAATGAGGACACAACTAAAAACATGCAAGAATGCTGGCGTGGTGGCATGGTGCCATTGGTTGAACGCTATTCCACTGACAGTTGGTGGCGGTGACGTGCCAAAAACACAACAACATAGTTATGCACCAACAAATGCAGTGTTTTATGAGGAAAGAGATGCAGCTGATGTTTGTTTGACCTCAAGAATAAACACAGGATGATTTTGGGGAGAAACAGAATGTAAACATAACTTTGGTTTGCTTACAGGGAAACTCCACAGGGCACGTTTCGGGGAAAACTATGGTTTCGGTTGACTTTAACTGAAGTCAACACATCGGTTATTTTCACTTTTTCAATATTTTATCAAGACAACAATCTTTCTCTAACTATTACCAAGTGCTTTGAGTGCCCAAACATACCACAAACTAGAATAACAAGTGATATACGATGTAAGTGAACATCCGAATAATAAGTTCAGTATCAACATTTTTGTGACTTGAAAGATACTTGAATTAATAACGTTTCCTAAATATGTTGATAAAAAAATAATTCAGGCTACATTGCGTTTCTTAAAAAAAAGTATTGGCTGTTGCACATCACTGTATATATAAAGGTAATTTTTAGGAGACCTGCTTGAACGGGCTACTGTGCAGTCTCCTATGAAACCCTCTCTGTGTGTTTGTATGCACATGCATATCTTGTACCTTTGCATAATGTGAGTTTGTAAAGTGATCCTTAGAAATATCTTGATTTAGCTGTCGTTCATATTCATCAAAATGCATTTTGTATGAACCTGACAAGCTGCAGCCTCTGCAGCTAAATAATGGAACAAAACATACTTGGTTTGAAAAGTAACAGCATCTATAGAAAAGCTTGAGTGTGAGAAGACGAAACATGGGATTAAAAAACACGACCTCGATTTGACACCAAGCCACAAGCAATGTGGTGGCCAGACAGAAATTGCAGCATGTGCAGTTCTTTTTTGAAACCTTGTATTAGTAAAAGCCTCATAAGAAAAGCTGTTAGCCAGCTGGTTTCAGCAGGTAATGAACTTGTCAGCTTTCCGGTTTTAGAGTTTGTTGGCTTTGTTGGTTTCTGTTATTATTCAATTCAGCACCTCGGTCGCTCTTCTCCCCCAATGGATTTCTCAAGTCTCCGCTTGGTCGCTTGTTTGGCACCGGGAGCACATTTTAGCTGTTCCCATTGGACCCAAGGTATCGAATTGCCTCTCATTGAAAATAAATAATCTGCTCCCATAATGCTCCTACGGTGTATTCTCACAAATGCTAAGCAGCCAAAATGTCATTGTAGCAAGGGGATTTTCTATTCTTTTTCAACAGCCCATCAATATTATTAGGCCTGCGAGATAAAAGCACTGAGACTTGACTGCACAAGAAGGTGAGGTTAGTATGAGGTATGGATTTGCCTCAGTCCTTTTTCGCCTAATTTGAGATTTCTTGCTGTTTTCATTTGGCAGAGGAAAAATACCGTTGGCTCAGGTAGCATACATTACTCTGCATTGGGTTTTTATGATGTATCGTATAGCATTGTTATCATTTGGATCAAACTCTCATGTAGAAAAAGAAGTAAGAACTACGTGATAACCGCCCGATTGTGTCGTAACATTGTACTTTAATAACACAGTGTGCCAAGATTTCACTCTAAGTGGGTTGAAAATACAATTAAACCCACAATACATAACAGCATCACATTATAACATTAACCAGCCAATAACATAATTGTCAATAATATTGACTAATGGAGTATTTATGTATGTTTAAGGTGTGCGCTAATGTACATTTATTTTTATTATTATATTTCAAGTATCTTTAATAACATTTAAGGTGGAAGGTGTAATGCCTGGCCAGCTCTTCTACTTTTACATCTATAATTGAAAAATAATCCAACTAACTAACAGCAGGGCACAAATAAAAAAATTCAACCAAACTGCTGAAACTCTGCGAGCCGGTGAAGTAACTCTGCTGTCTTTAATGTGGTGTCGGCCTAAAGTTCACATTAAAGCCTGCAAAACTCAAGTTTTAAGACTATAGTAGCAAGAAAACAATTACATCAAAACCCATATCTTTTGGAATGTTTTTCGGTAGAGTTTGAGATGTCATTAGTTGCATTAAAGATACATTTCGCTGAGTAGCGAAATGCGGCACAGTGTATCTGTGTTCACTGTGACACAGACCGCAGGCTGTATGGACTTTGACAGTTTGTTTCCTGGATTAAATCCAAAGTGGCGGAAACAAGAAAACAACTCGTATCTTTATTTCGTCCTCCCCATCCCCAGAAGACTACTTTGCCAAGAGGAGAGCATGCAGGAGCTCGGGGAGACAGAAAGTCAGTTAGCAGAGCTGTGGCAACTATAATTCAGCCGGCACGTCTTGTTCCTGACACTTTGATAAAAAGTGGCAGAAACAACACGTGTTCCTGTCACTTTTTATAAAAACTGTTTCTTTTCCTCATCCTTTCGATAATGTTAAATTATTTAAAGTAAAATTATGTCCACATCTTACACATTGCACCTCTAAAATGTAGAACTGGAATTTGCCATTTAATTAATTAGCAACATTTCCTGTTTTCCTCTATTTTATATCATTGCAAACTGAGCATGTTTGGGTTTTGGGCTGTTGGTTGGACACAACAAGATGTTTGATGACGTCACCCAGGGCTCTAGAAATGAGTGATTGACATTTTTCATTTGACATTTTATAGACCAAAAGCAAAATTAATTAATTGAAAGCACAATCAGGATAAATTCAATGATGGAAATAATTATTAGTTGCAACCCTATTAGCATCACATTTCCTACGCTTATTTAGCTTATTTTCAAACAAGATTCACTATGAATGGAATAAAAAAACAAAACAGTGCCTCACATATGAATAAAAAACAAGGTCAAGAACATAATATTAGCAGGCTTCATTGGAAAATTAAAATCATAAAAGTAACCCACGTTTATCATGCTCCAAAAGGTATGAGAGTATTTTCAGTTCCTGCATTTTCTTCATGCCATAACGGATGCTTTACTTGACCTCGCTCAAGCGGAGACAGTGATTTCAAATATTCAACAAACATCTAAATTCCATATAAACAAAAACATTCTCTATTTATATCTCACAGTACATTTATTCCACGTACAGTTTCTAGTCTCAAAGTTGTCTGAACTCTGATTATAAATCCTTATTGTGCTCCAGACAGTATTTCCAGTGCGTTTTTTTCAAGTGGATGACCAGACATGATGCACACAGCTTGTTGTATCGCCGATTCGCAAGGTGCACACATGTTATGTGTTCTTTCAACACAACAGAGTGTTGGCTGATTGTCAGTACTCCACGCGGGAGGCTGCTTTAGCGGGATGCCATGTCCATGTCAGGGATCAAAGCAAACAGTGAAGACAATTTATGCTGTGCAGCGTGTGTGACCGAGTGTGGAGGAAGTGATGTGAGAAAACATGTTGCGTAGTCAGAGGATGTTTGCGAGAAGTCAGTGCTGCTGTGATGATGCCTTTCCAACCCTTAAAGTCACCTGCAAATCAAATAATATTACATTTTAGTTTGATAAGGATGGACGAAGGATAAGTCAGGGCTACACTTTACGTTATCATCATACAGATTTCACAACACAAAGACCGATTTGATAAGACCTATTTAAGAATTATTTAAATATGTCACACAAAGTTGTTTTCGAAACATGAGATGCTCGGAAGCGAGGCTTTTGAATTATTATTTGAAGATAACATTCAAGATAACTTCAGTGACCTTCAGGCTAGAATATGATTTGTGATGTTTTATTAAAATATGTTGAAGTACGTCCTGTAAGGGCGTTTCTATAAAGTAGAGGTAAATACGAATGCTGGAAGATATGACAAATGTATTGCAGCATTTCGGTTTCAAGGACACGTGCACCTGACAATCAAATGTCTTTGGTGTATTTAAGAGAGAAAGGCAAATAAAAAAATCTTAAACGTATTCCATGGCATTGCCTTCGGACTTTATCAGGGCCTGTGTAATGAAACACGCACTTAATGGGTTTGTTTAAAAAGGCCTAATGGTGTTCTTGGGCTGCATCCAAAGATACTCGGAGAGGCAATACAGGAATAATTTAGACATTTAACTTTGGGCCGTATATTTTTGTCAAGGTCACTGATCTCATTAGAATTATTCCCTTATGCCGCTGACTGACGTTGCTTTTTGTGCTTTGGCTTTTGGACTCACATGTGTTTCTTTGATTTCGCTTTCACCGCGATCGATGGTGCGAGAGAACTTGGCACTATGAACAAAGATCAGTGATGAGACTCGTTGCACCTGTCAGAGTTGACCAGATCAGGTAATGAGGAAAGTCCCTCAGGATGTTAACGAAGCCATTAAGCACTCATGTGTGAAACTACTAGGAAGCCGGCGTGTTAAATTGGAGCGGGCCAAATTAAAATTCACTGCACACGGCACTGAAATGTAAATATCCTGCCTTTGCAAGGATGAGCTGGCCTCCTTCTCTGTGCTCTAATCGGCTTTGAAAAGACGGTGCAAAGTGCTTAAGAATAATGCTTGTGCTCTGTGATAAAACAGGCAGCCTTTTATTATAAACCTACAATAGTCAAGCCGTGTTTGAAAAAGAACTCAAATATAAGTTCTGCGCATTTTGTTCTCCACACTGAGAATAAATGGCTCTCATTCAGCACATGGCGTGTACACAACAATGTCTTATCATTTTCTTTTGTCTTATCATCCCGAGGACAACTCTGAGGTGCCTGGAAGCTGTAGATCGATAAGTTGAATTAACAAGTGGGTTTTGAAATAGAAAAAAAATAGTTCCTGTATATCTGTGTGATTTAAATATAGACCGATCTTGCCTTATCCGTTTCATGAAACTACATGACTCGTCGTCGATAGTGTGTTTACAGGAGAGACTTCATGTAGGCTGTCAATCACGTCAGTGCAGTCAAACATGGAGATTTACATGCAGTCATGAGGGAATGTGCTTTGAAGCTGATCATTAGGGATTTTTTTTTAGCTGTCTCTGGCTTTTTGATATGATATATTTGACTGCAGTGCGTTAAAATGAAAAAGGTCTACCTGTAGTAACTTCAATTTAGATTCTATAAATGTTGAATTTCGTTCAGAAGGTATCAGTTAATGTCCCTCGGTTGACTGGTCCCTCATAATTCATCGACCCGTGCTTTCTGCTAATCCTCGTGAGTACATGGCCCCTTACGTGCCCTGAGCGGAATAATCTCCCTCCTCATACCACCAGAAAAGTGGAAGAATGTGTGTAGAAATGAGCGCCCCGGGCTTCAATTCAGATGTGTTAAGATTGGTCTTGTTCCAGAGGATGTGAACGCTCTCGCAGACACAGTGAATTTCCATTTGAGTGCCTCCTGTCCCAGAAACTAGCCAGAGGTGTCCCAAATGATCTGACCTGCACCTCCCCCTCATTTGTCTACATTAACTTTGCATGTGTGGTCCGTCCAATAACAAGTGGGGCAGATTTATATTTGGCTGCGCCTGCAATGACTTTGAAAAACAGGGTGACTCTTGTCTTCGGACCCTTATCAACCTCTAAGCTCAAAGCCCTCATCCGCCTCTATAACATGTATTTGAGCTTTATTTTTAATATTGAAATGTCCACATCTTTGTCATTATTTGGGTTGCATTCAAGCTCTATGTAGCTTTCCGTCTTGCAATAAGATAATGCAATAAAAGCCTGCCTGAGATGTTTGCTGCCTTTCATGAAAGTAATCATAAAAAGATACTTACGTCCTGTTTTCATTATGCCCCTGGCAAAATACACTCATTTCTGTGGGTGGGGGACGATAATAGCACTGTCAAGGAGTTTTATACGTAGCTGAACTCAAACTCTTGTTCTAATTATGTTAAGCATGAAAGCAACTAAGTGGTTGTCAAAACTGCGCAGTGATAAGGTGGCCTAAATTAAACAAGGCCTTTCCATTTTAGTATGGCCTTTGAGGCAGCCGGCAGGGATAAACACAGGCCTTGATATTAATTGCACCTTTAGTTGTAAAATCAATGTCAATTACACGGCACCATTTTTGCGACCCAGAGTAGTTATCTAACCTTCCACTTTCGAGACTATACATCCAACTGTGGTGCTTTAACCCTCAGGAGGAGTCAATCGGTCTGCAACAGGTTTGTGACAGTAAAATTAAAAGGCCCTTTCAAAGTGTTTCTAATGAAAATGAAGCCCTGGAGTTCCCAAGTGACCCGTCAGAAAGAATATGAACATAAAACTCTGTGGTGAAGCCTTGATGTGGAAGGCTATTACGCTCAGCCTTCAGGGCTGCTGACACTCTTCACATTATATTGATAGAGACATAAAAATGTAACATACAGTAATGAAACAATGAAAGTACTTAAAAGAAGTTCTTCAAAGTTTTTCCAGGAACTTAAAACTGTCAGTGTCGGCCATCTTGTACCAACTGCTTAGAACGACTTGCAAAGAGAGAAACGTATCAGACTTCTGAAGGCAGTTTGAGTATTTTGAGAATAAAAAGTTAGAGTTGGTGAGTTTGTTTTACATGGAACCGAGTGTGACAAGTTAGCGGGGGCTCAGACTGAAAACAGCCCTGCATTAAGAATCTCAAGGGGCTGCGTTGGTGGGGGCGTGTTATTGCAAGTTCCAGTGAGATGATGAGATGCAACACAGACCAGTAGTAGATCCTTTACGCTGAAGGCTTATCACATGCCAACACTGTGCATATAACATAATACTGTGAAGATGTTACAACTCTCGAAAAATATCACCGCGTATAATTCTATCCTCCGTCTTTAGGATATTTAGGCAAAGAGTGCGCTTGCTTGTACCCCCACTTCATTGGTTAATGCGGCGCTTCGCCACGTTATCACATTACACTGCAGACAAAGTGGAGCCAGGTTCTACTTTTTTTGCCCAAATCCCTCTGTGGTGGCACCCCGGCTGTGTTAAAGCAGTGGTCTCATTGGAAGGACGAATGCACACGGTGCTGTTGCCTGTATCAATCCGGCATTTACTCCCCGCTGCTGCAGCAGCAGCTGAGATGCTCAGAGAAATCACTGTGTTTTGCTCGCATGGCTGATGCAGCTCACTTGGGGGTCTGACTGGCAAAAGGAGCATAGCAATGTGTTTATGGGTGACAGCATTTCTTTTCAGACCAATCTTAAACAAACAATACTCAGCTGCCCTGCACAGGCTGTTGGCTGGTTTGTTTTGTGTCCACTTCATGGTTGTTACTTTTTTTGCATGTTTTGAAGATTTCAGTGCATAGAGTCACTTGCAAAAAATAGTTCTCTTATGCCAGTTTCTGAAAACATCCTGTAATTAAATATAATCATGATCATGGTCTGTCACTTTTATTTCCTGTTTTTCTTTTCATTGTTTTTGCACAAACAATGTTATGTCATAAATTATTTATTTGACTGACACTTTTCTTTTCTGCATTACTTGCTTTAGTGTTGAATTAATATTTGCAAGTGAACTGTTACAAGGTCAATTTACAGGAATATTTGAGGAGTTTTGCAATTTTCCCACATGGATGACTGCTGCTGACAATATTGGGTTATGTTGAGCTAGCGACAGAGGGTATACGTGGCCAACGGCAGAATACAGTAAGTAAGAGTCTTCACAGCTGGTGTGCATGACTCTTCTTGGCAATATCAGGTTGCACTGAGGTTAAAGAGATTATTTTAAATTAATTAGCCAGATAAGACCTTTAATCATGGTATATATCCAAGTTAGGTATGTGGGTTAGAAATATTTATCGCAAAACAAAATGTACATTTAGTTTTGTATTACAGTACATAGGTTCAGAGGCGATTTATTGCTATTTAACAGGACTAAACACACACAGCACACACAGTATGCGTACTGTATTTTTAAACCACAGAAAGAGGAGGCAGCCACAGCATAGCTGGTGAGTAAGCTTTTTTGGGGTCATGATAAAAATTGGTTATTGACAAATGTTGCCAAGGATGCAATATTTAACTGTATCCTGTATTTATCTTTATGTAAGTCCACTTTCCCAAACACACACACACACACACACACACACCTTTTTAAAGATGTTGTGTATGCACAGTGTGGGGCTTTTTCCTGCTGTTGGCCACCTTTGTGTCCATCTCTGACAAACTGCCAAGGCTGCAGGTCTGCATATTTTCTGCTCCCATATGTGGACAAAGAAAGGCGGCAGCGGGTGAGGCGAGCAATGGGGGTAGGGATGGTGATGGACACAGGTAGCTTGGCACAGCTCGGAGCCCCCATCCACCTGGCATTAGTGACCATTGTCTCGCTCCCCGTTTTCCTGGCAGAGCCTTTTGATTGAACTGGCGGTGAGGTGAGGATTTGGCATTGGGAGGGTTTTACCTCCGTGATAACAATAGGCCACAGACGGGGGAGGTGTCTGTTTGTATCAGGCATTGTGGAGCAGGATTGTCAAATGGAGGTTCACTGTGAATTGTGCAGTGTTTCTGGAAAGGGATTTGTGGTTTGTAAAAGGGCATCCGAGTCCCACCTCTCGGTTTGGCTAATCAATTCTGTGTCCTCGCCGGGTTGTCCCACAATTGTCCTCATACAGTATGAGGCAGTTTCTCTTTACTAAGGAATCTAATTGACACAGCCAAGTTTTTATAGCATGCAGGGAGGAAGATATACTCATTACTTCTAGTTTGGCTTAAAGGGGGAAAAAAAAGGAGATTTTCATTGCAAGCACGCCCCGACACCCCTAATCATGACCGGGGTGCCCTGTACGGTGCAGAGCACAGGCTCCCGCCCTGACAGATTATCCGGTGTGAATGTTTGGGAATGATAATGAGATCAAAACACCTCACTAAGCTGGGAAGAGAGGGTGGAGACTGGAGAGGGAGGGGGAATAAGGGAAAGTGAGCAAGAGCGAGCATGGGAGAGGGTGAGCGATAGCTGCGATAAATTGCAGAAGCAGAACCACTTGAGCATAAAATTAGATTTTACAAATGTGTTGTTACCTGACAGTCCTCTGACAGAGGAGATATCACAACATTATAGGGCTGCATGAGTACTACTAATCGTATCAAATAAATAAGAATGCCTCTCAGCTGTGAGGGAGCAGGATGGATATTCAATATGGACAGTGAGTTAGAGGGAGAAATAACATAATTAAAACAGCCTTTCCCATTATGGACTCAAACATTAGAAGCCCAAATTCAATTTATATGATAATGTATTATGATCCGTTAAAGCTGTACACACGACGCATTTGTCCAAATGCTGTGACACTTAAAACATTGTCAATTAACTTTTAATTTCACATTCTGAAGAAAAGGTTTTGGCAATTTAAAAATAACGGTTTTCTAATGGTGATAATTCTCTCCTTGATGTGCCTTTCTGTCATTATTTTATAATGTTTCTATGGAAAAGCTTCAGGGCGGTCTGTGCGGCTGAAGGACACATGTGTCGGACACATATTTGATATTAAGTGGGCTTGAACCTGAATCATCTGTCCCTTCAATTACCAAACGGTCCTGCTTCTATCAATTATCGAGATTATTATTATCGAGAGATTGTTTGAAGATAAGAATCTCTTCGCTTTGGATCCTATAATACAGTGAAACTAGTTGATGATACATTTAAGCCGTCAGTGGTTAGAATAAATAAGTAAATAATACAACAAAACATACATTTACTACAAGCACAGCCTGTCAAAGTAATTCATATAAATCCCCACTCTACATAATAGATTGCTGAGAGTATTTGAGGTAACAATTATTTGCCATGTTATTGGTAGTTACAAATAGTAAGATAAATGCATCATTAAGACAACAAAGAAGACTGCATTAATCAGTCTGAGTGACAAATGGGAGCTCTAATTCAAGTCGGCTTTGCAGAGAGACAGTGTGTGTGTGAGAGACAAGTCACTGAGGCAAACTTATTGTGAAGAAATATTGTGTATGTGTGTGGAACAGAATAAATATATGAAGGGTTTTATTCCCCAAGGCGATACATCTACGGGGAAATAATTTACCTGATGTTTATTGCTTGAGATTTCAAATAGATACATATGGTTATATCGGTTGTAGCGCATTGGTCTTCACACTAATAATGTCAGTAGAAATCTGTTGAAAGACACTTTTTATTATTATTTTATATATTTTGGAACAGTTGGTTTTATGTTTTTTTCAAGTATTTAATATTGCATTTGGAAGTAAGTTTTTCACATATGAGAGTAAAGTCTGTCATTTAAACTTCCCTGCATCCAGACCAGATGCCAGTGGGAGGAGACTAAAGCCAGATTTGCATGTATTTGGCATTGCTAATATAGAGGGTCAGTTGTCAGAGCTAATTTGATATTCCTATTCTGGTTTGAATGAAACATTAGCCCAGTGAACTCTTAGTTGAATTAAATGAGACTATTGGTAAAAACCAGTCACTACATTCTGTTAAATGTGTTATCATTTACTGACACCTGGTAAATTCAGTTATCAAATACAAATAATTTATATATAAGTGCTACTTATATTTGATACTGAAAGTAGAATCTAGCAGTGCTGTCACAGTATTTTCATACTGCTCAGTGACATTTGAATGTGTCAATATTAAAGCATAATTACTATGCTAGAGAATAGAAATCCATTTATAAGTATAAGTGCTGTCCTACTATATGATTATATGATGAATACAACAGTTTTGTTTTAAAGGGCTTAAACAGGCATTCATAAGAGCTTAGGATAATGTCATTGTTGACTAGAATTGTTGAGGCTACAATGAAGCTGCCATTGAATTTAAGTGTCGGCTTTATTCTTCTATTCATATTCATTTTCATGGATTATCAGTGAACACAAACACTTAACAGCAGATGTCAACCATAACATGGGCCCTATTATAGTGTAAGCTCCATCACTGCTTAGCTTACATAGTCATCCACATTACCAAAAACCTTTTGAGAAGGCCTCAAACAATCTCTTCAGAAAAACATACAACTCATTTACAACAAGAATATTCTCCTTTTGGTTACAACATCTTTATAACCGTGTGTCTGTAAACATAGTGCTGGTAAGACAAAGGCTGAAACATATCGAAGTGATATATACAACCTATTTGATGGAAGATGTGGCCAATAGACGTTAGCTTAGCATGTGGACATTTTCTGGTTTCACTATTCTATACCACACGAAGAGTATATGTAATATTTTTCCCATAGATTATGTTCGGTGACTCGAAGTTGGAGCACTATTCTGCAACAGAAAAGCGTTTTGAATTATTCTTCTCTTTGGTAACGCAGGTTGAGGATCATAGTGTGGTGCTTAAAGCCATCCACCATGCTAACATGAAGGACAGAACATGGAACAAAGTTGGAAGAATTAAAACTGGGGCGCATAAAATAAACCGAAAGGATTGTAACATCATCCAGGAGAGTAATCTGTTTGTATGTTTGTATGCTAATACAGGTGTTTATTTCCACATGCACACTTCTCATATGTGTTCCTCTAATGGTGACATTTAAGCAATAACTTGTCGAGATTTTAAATCATTAGTTAGCAGACCATTAACGAGAGGAATGAATCATCCGTGCCCCCTTATTATTAAGGGTGGTTGGAGCATTAGGAGAAAGACACGGGAACACCTGCACAGGGTCACTGATTCGCTGCAGGGTTAACATGTTGGCAAACACCTTCACACTAACACCTAACAGGCAATTTTAGAGTCTTAGATTCTCCTGACCTGCATCTGTTCGAACTGCAGGAGGAAAGCAAAGCAGTGGGGGGAAACATGGGGAGAAGAACCAAAGCTAAGGTCAAACCCAGAACCTTCTTGCTGTGAGGTGACTTTGCTAACTAATGAGCCAACATGCTGCCAGACACTATTAATTAACGAGTACCCTTAATTTCCTCTCATGATACTCATCATTGATTAAATCTAACAGATAACTGGCCTGCTTTTTATTTTACCACTTGCCGAAAAAAAACTGCAGTATTGGGTAACTTAACCGCTGGTCTCTGTATTGTACAACAGTTAGTCCCAAGTGTTGTGTTGTTATCCATAATTATGAGGGAACATATTCTTCTCGGAATTGGCTGCATTTCCAAACGTTTGTGGCGGTTTGTGTGTGTTTGCTTTGTACTGGTCATTATTTGCAGCCATCATTGTGTAACTGAGTGTTGTTGCACATCCAGGGAGACAGGAAGCTATTCATAGGGAGATTGGGAATCCCACCAGTGAAAAGAAAGTACAAAAGAGCACCACTCAGAGATGCAGTGGGCGAGCACATACTGTATGTATCCAAGAGCATAATGAGCTAGTTTCATTGTTTGGGCTTCCACATTGGTTCGTCTGGTGGCAAGGAGTTTGTTTTAACAAGCAAATTGTCTCATAAAATGGAGGGCAATAAAACTACAATATGTACTCCATCCACTTACAGTATATGTCCATCTATTATGGTCTATATCCAGCAGTTATGGACTTTTATATGCTGTAGAAATACTTATCTATTTGTTCATTTTGATTTGCAGTTTTGGAAGAATAACTTACTGTAGTATAATGGAGTTACACGGGTTTAGAAGGACAAGTGAGGTAATGACATCATATTCAATGTTTTGTGAAGCTCGTTGCATCTGCAAGTAAGGTCAGATTGTTGCTTGGCAGAAAATAACAGAACAGGTTATCGATCTTGCCTTAGATTTCATGTTGAACAAGGGCAATGTTATCACAGTTTTTACCTCAGTAGTAGAACGTGCAGATGCCAAACATGACCTTGCCTTGTGGGTACTGCATTTATTTGAACACATATTGTTGGATGGAACAAAAAGAAAAAAATGAACTGTTTTAAACTCTAAAGTGATATTTTTTCTCCTGAAAATCAAAATGTTCTGAGTCCCTGAGACATTGGATGTTAATCTGACCCTCTTTGGGTTGTGTTGTTGTGTGATTGTTTTAAGGACAGGGACAAAAATGTTCACGTACACACCGATGTTTACATTACACTGCAAACAAATATGACTGCTCCAATCTTGGATGCAAGCCCAAACAAATGAATGAATAAATAATCATAGTTGGGAAAACAACAGACTCCATCCTAACGGAAAGCAGCTTTGCTTTAAATTAAAAATCAGCAATATATTTAAGCTACTGTACTGAGATTGTAAGAAAAAAAACAACATCTTTTAGGTAATTCAATTTCATTAGAAATGAGAAAATCAGTAACATCACCAAGTGTAATATTGCAGAAACATGTTCAATTCAACTGTATAATGTTTATCTTTACCATAATGTTGTAAAAGTCATCAAACCATAAAACTGAAATAGCAAAAACAACCCCGACATCAGTCTATTTTAATGTTGCTTTGTTTTGTCATTCTGTCACTCAGATCACTCTTTCAAGTCTTTAAATCGCAGTAGATGTTAAAAATAAGCATTTTCAGTGGTACCCCGTTGATTCCAACCTAAAATGGCTTGCAGGCAGTCTGCCACTCCTTAAAAGCAGAGGGTGGGTTTATGCGTGTGCACTTGCCCACGTTGTTTGAACATAACATGTGGGGCTTTCATGCTACAACATGGATTTTTGGAAGCTCTGATTTTGACTTGACACAGCTTGTCTCTGTCCGTTCCTTTAGGCCTTGCAGACCCCTCTGCACTCACAGCTTCTATTTAAGAATAAAAGCTTAATTTTCCTTCACACCACAGTTTACCAAAGGCTTTCATTTACATGCAGGCCATGTGTTTTATTAATGTATAATTTATTAGCTTAAATAATAACATCTTTTTGCACATGTAATCTGCATTTTGGTCACATTTCTTAGTTGAAGGGTTTTCAAATCTTTCTGAATACTATGTGTTTTTGGTATCACAATTTAACAGTATAACAGTATAATATATACTGAATGT
Source organism: Anarhichas minor (assembly GCF_050575085.1). Lineage (NCBI taxonomy): Eukaryota > Metazoa > Chordata > Actinopteri > Perciformes > Anarhichadidae > Anarhichas > Anarhichas minor. The sequence continues at coordinate 3,020,612 of NW_027466481.1, read as the reverse complement.
AGCTATTACCATGCAGTTGCCGGGTTAGCTGCACTTAAACATCCTGGATTTGTACTTTGTTAATACCTTTGCATTGTGTGACGAGGTCTTCAAGTCATCTTAACATATGCTATGATACATGTCAGCACCGTTAAAACACCACTTGATGGCATTATCATCTACAGAAGTGTTTTTCAGGTTATTTTTGTTGCTGAAGCATCGGGATAAAACCAGCAGTACAGATTTGTGAAAAAGATTAGGAAAATACCTAATAAAGTGACTCTGATTGACAGCTGACAAGCCTTATTTGTTACATATTAAATCATTCTACACTGAGCAGTACTTTAGCATTCATTTCATTATATTTTACACTACTGTAAAGTTAGAATGGTCTGGTTTCACTTCCTGCAGTTTAAGAGTCAAATGTGGGTCGTCTTCTCCTCACATATATCACTCTCTGGCTTTTGAATGCAGCTGATCCACTAAGTCCTCAAAGGACAAATTACGGAAACAGCTGCAATTAGCAGCTGATTTATATATTGTGGTAGGACCTTAGAGACCAATTAAAGCCCTTTGTGTTCTTGTCTATTGGAGGCATGCTAATTTAAAGCCGTTTGACTGATTCACAAGAACAAGTCTGAAATGCATGCATCTCAATTTGCAAACGCCCACCGCAATAACGAACATTCAGTGCGGTTGTTAAAATGGGAACTTGTAAACATATTCCATAATATTCTAATCTCTACATCATTAGAGTAGATTTTGTGCGATGCTGAAAAGAACCGCTTATCCCTTATTGGATGAAAATGCGGGAGCTCTTGTACATTAAGGCTTCGAGGCCATTGTGCTTATGGCAGACTTCTAAAAAGGGAAAGCAAATTATCCGCAGGATTTTCCTCCTAAGGAGCAGGTTTCCCCCTGTTTATTAAATTTGTTAAAGTGCTTCTGAGCAATGCACATCTTATCCTCTTAACAGTCAAATTACTATATACTCCAGCAATTACTTAATGTACTCTAATGAGATTTCCCCATGAAATGGAAGGATTCATTTATTTTAATGTGACGCATTCCACCGGGCGGTTTATGCATCACGTCCCTTTGCAATCCAGGGAGGCTTTGAGCCATAAATAGTAGGATGACCATGGCTTCCAGAATTGCCACTCTGCCTACAGGAGCCGAGATATGTGAGTCAGTGATCCAGTAACCGGGGGTCTATTCGGGATCATCAGCAGGTCACAGGTGCTATCTCCAAGCTCAGCTCTCTGTAACCAGGTATTCTCTAGGATTAGTGAAATAATACCGGGTTGGCAGGCATTATTTGTGTGCTAGGCCATGGGAGTGCAAAATCCTGAACATAAATAATACAGAAATAAATCATTCTGTGTTCTTTAAATCCCATTAGGCCTAATTAATTTAAAGCCTTTTTATAAATCTGTTCCCTGTGCCTTTTGATATATAATAATGGTGTGCATGTGAATCCAGTCACTGTTTGGGAATAGTGTACCTAATTCAATATGTTTTCAAGATTATTTCAAGAAGTATTTCAATCATCCAATTGAAGTACTGAATATCAATATTCCAGTTAGATGTACTGAAAGTTCATACACTCCAACAAATTAAAGCAACTGCTGAAACCATTGGTCGATTAATCGATTAGTTGATCGTCATTCTGATGATTTCTGTCAATTATCAAGCAAAAATGCCTAACATTGTCATGGGTCCAGAGTCTAAAATTTGAGGATGTGCTGCTTTTCTCTTTGCTGTTTCTTTGTCAGCTGGATATCTCAAGGTTATCCTGAAGAGTGATCTGAGTCAAAATCAGCATAAAGAGGCAGCAGAAATAAATTAAAAGATATCTACTACGGTGATTTAGTGTTTCGAAATGTTGTGATCTCACTGCGGGGGGAGACAGGTTTCAGAAGGCTGTCTCTATAACTTAAATGACGGCCATAAAATATCAACTTAGTGAACTTTCTTTTTTTTTTTGGAATTGCCGGAAGATGGCAGAGACATTTTGCTTTGTTATTGAAATGGCTGTTATGATGGGAGTGGAGGTGGAGTAGCCAGACTCTCTATAAGCTGATGTTCCCACAGGCATCTTTTAAGAAACTGTCTAAACTGTCTTCCACAGAGGGACTTTGTTGTCTTACATTTGACAGTACTTGTAATGTTTCTTATTTTACCAATTACACACAAATGGTGGATTTTTATTTTTATGTTAGATGCAGAGGTTGACATGACAGGGAAAAATTGCCAAAGAAAATACTCTGACTACTGAATAATCTGTGTTAAAGTGAAACAAAAATAACTGCATTTCCATACATAAATTACTAAATAGAGCAACACATGGGGTGATCACATCTTATATAAGGTCTGTAAAGATGTATGCACTTATGCAAGGCTGCATAAAGTGTTCATCACACACACCGAGTCACATCACGCAACCTTTTTCTCTGGGTTTCCTCCGTAAGGGACAATTCAGTAGGAACTGGAAGTGCACTTCCATCACAAGAGACATCATGAGATAGATGTTAAAAGTAAAAACGGAAGTTACAGAAGGAGTGTGAAGGTGAAGTTATTCAAAAATCTGAGTTGGTCGTTTCAAAAATGTTTACAGGTTTAAACAAGTCTGCCTCTCATCCATGAGCAGTGTCTTAAATGAGCTATATATACAGCATATGTTACAAAAACATTGGATCATAAATTTCTCAATATGCAACCAATTGTATCAATTTGTTAACCCCCGGCCTGTTACATTTTCACTTCTTTCAAACTCTATGAAATACAAGCTTTCAGTTATACTGTTATAAATTGCAAGTCTCCAAGGCCATCATTATGACATCATCATTTAAAAAGCTAATTTTAAAGCTACAGAAGACAACTGTTTTCACACAATGCGTAGTACTCTCCATGATAAATAAACTGGTCTAATATTGGTGGAGTCCCACTTTAAGTGACCTGAAATAAATGTTCTATATTTTGGTTGTTTAAGCTTCATTGTTGGCCCTGCAAGTCCAATATATCATTACAACTTCATTCATCTGGCTAACTATTGAAAAAAAATATATATATATTTGTTTTGCTCTACACTGAAGGATGTAGTGCAGCACTGATGGTCTGATACACACCACCATCTCAGGCGATGCTCTACTTTGATGTTCACATTGACATGTTTTCTAAGTTTTGAGCAGTAGTCCAGCCCATCAAATAAATGGAAAAATACTTTCCTTTGAATTTTATATAAAAGAAGAGTGCTCGCGTCCAGTTCTCTGCTCCTACAATGTGGTATTCCGGTGAAATAAAAGGACATTTTAATGGAGAGACAAGAGCCTGAGATATCCTGCTGCCCTGATGGACCATACAGACAGACATACAGACACACACACTCACACACACACATACACTCCTTAAATCCATTATGGCTTTAGACTTCAAAGCTGATATTGGGTTTTTTCAGCATTCACTGGAAATGGAGAGGGTTGCTCCATGTTTGCTGAGCAAATTTAATACCTCGTGTTATGTGCACTGCTCCCCTCACAGTTAGTCCTAAGTGCAAACGCCCTCTCAATATTTTTCTCCATTTAGCCCTACCTGGAATTGTGTATGAGTTTCTCCTTTTGCTGTGATTATGTTTTGAGACCGATTGTCACGGGCCTCACGTGTCTCTCTCTCTCTCTCTCTCTCTCTCTCTTGTTTTTCAGGTGGGATTTTCGAACAAACAGACGGACCCGTTTCACTTGTTAGCCCAGAGGAGCTTGCCTTTAAATTTGCTGTCAATAACATTAACAGAAACAGGACTTTGTTGCCAAACACAACATTAACATATGACATACAGAGGATTAATATCTACGACAGTTTTGAGGCGTCAAGAAAAGGTGAGTGGCTTGTTCTGTGTTCATTTATGGACTGTGATTACATTGTGGAAGAGAATTAGTCAAAAGACAGCAAAAATCTGTTGTAGCTTTCATATCAAAATCTGGAATGTATTGGAACAAATCTTTAGTACTTGTGAATCCTTACTAAATGGACTGTGATTGAAGAGCTAACACACTATATTCTCAAGCTGTCTTCTCTTGCTCCTCTCTAGCATGTGACCAGCTGTCTTTAGGTGTGGTTGCAATATTTGGGCCCTCGCATAGTTCGTCGTCAAATGCTGTGCAGTCCATCTGCAATGCATTGGAAGTGCCGCACGTCCAGGTGCGGTGGAAACATCACCCCTTGGACAACAGAGACAGCTTTTATGCCAATTTGTACCCAGATTATTCTTCACTAAGCTATGCTATCCTGGACCTGGTGCAGTTTCTAAAATGGAAAACAGCCACCGTCGTATACGATGACAGCACAGGTGAACAGACTATTACATTATTATATGATATATTCTCACAAACAGGGTGCACATGTGCAAAGTACGACACAATAGGATTGCATTTTCTTGGTGACACTCATGGCCCTGTCTTCATGTGTGCCAATTCTCTTCCTCAGGTCTGATAAGACTACAGGAGCTGATAATGGCCCCGTCCAGGTACAACATAAGGCTAAAGATTCGTCAGCTTCCTCTTGACACGCAGGACACGAGACCCCTTCTCAAAGAAATGAAGAGAAGCCGGGAGTTTCGCATCATCTTTGACTGCAATCACCAAATGGCGGCACAGATTCTCAAACAGGTTAGTGAGAGACTGTGGAACACACCCTCCTGATGTTGGATCTTAGCGTTGTTGAACATTGAAAGCATTTGGCCCTCTTCCACACTCTCACTGGCACCAGCTGATTCTTTAGCATTCAGTTGATCAAATGTGTTGAGAATGAAAAGATGCAGGCTTTGAATTGGCAAGAACGCGTGGAGGAGAGCAGCAGCAGAAGGTGTGTCGATAATAATGAAGAAGCATTGAAACTCTGCTTTGAGAGTATGGGTTTTCCACTTGTGCCACCTGCTTGCTGAGACAACTACAGTCGTGTCCAACGGTAGATATCAAATCTAAAACTGTATTTATTGATATTTGAGAACTTGTGGAAGATATACATCTTGGAGTGAACAATATCATGATGTTAAGCAGAGACACCTGTCATAGTTTGATGTTGAAATGTGATCAGTTGTGATGCACAGCTGTTTATTTTTGCATCTGTTGCCACCGGCTTTGTTGTAGAGGGTAAAACAATCTCAATGTAAATGGGTGGTTCTCACAATGGATCCTGGGCCTTCACCATTTGATGCAGCCAGGTGTTAGCCAGTTAATTCTCTAGATCTAAAATTAAATCAAATATAGAACATAGAAAACAATGCTCAAAATATGCTTATTCTGTTTTTAGTGTTCAGGTATGGCCTTAATGTGTTACTGTATGTACACATTCTGACCTTTTCCAGCTCTCTTCGTGGATGGCCAGACTTTCACATACATCCCACAAACAGGCATAATATCAAAAATGCTTCATTATTACATGTTTTAGGACAAATCATTTTCCGTCACAAAGAACAGTATGATGCACAGAGTAGATATTGTGTAGTTGGTCTAATGCTCTATAGATGTCAGGAACAGGCTGGTGGATGCCCCCCCATCCACCCTCCATTCAGTGTGCCGTCAGCTTTTGTCAACATGTTTACCAAATGCATCATCTCCTCCAAAGTTATTGAGATCTAAGTTGACATATATTCGCTCGTGGCCAGTCTGCACATCTCGCACCAAAGAATCAGTGTCCTCTTGAGAGAAGAAGTGAGAGAAGGTTTTGAGGCAAAAATGCTCCTGACAGTTCCAGTCCATGACTGCATTGTCGGGGTGCTGTGCTATAGCGCAGACTACAGCTTTTAAAATAAGGGGAAACAGGTGATTGGTTATGAGTTTGACTGCCTTTTGAGCATAATTGGTCAGTTACAATACAGCTCTAACATGAATGTGTGAAAGCTTATGTTGCTCAATCGTGTACAGTATGTATGGTTGCAATTGAAGGGTTGTTTTGTTGTGACATACATTGTGGTTTTCTGTGATATCTTAAAGAAAAGCTCTGTGCGGATTTAATTTGAACAACTGAGGTATATTTTTATTACTTTCATTCCATCGATTTGGTACGTTAACTGTCAAAAATAAATGATGAATGCCCATCACAAGTAAAAAACCCATAGGTGAGAAATTCAATTAGCTTGTCTTCTCAAACCAAGAGACCAAAACACAAAAATGTTTATTGGCAAAGAAACACTGCAAATATTGATATTTGAGTGTCTGGAAACTTCAGAAGGACTTTAGAGATTAAAAAATTCTAACTGTCTGGTAAATTCGGTCACAAATGATATTGCAGCACAGAAAGTATGATCTCTCAATACAATTTGGTGTGACAGTCGTGTCAAATAACTTTCTCACTAAAGAAAAGTGTGGATATCATCTTTTTGATCTGCAGTCAGCAGTGACAAAATGTACCAGCTACTGAACTACAGTAAAATAAGTTTTTCAGGCAGATCCATTTACAGCTTTACAAAAAGGTTGGTCCCATCCAAGACAATAAGGAGCATTCAAAGGACTGAACTAAAATGATGTGTAATCTGACTCGACTGGTACAGCAGCTGCACGCGTAAAAAGGAGGATCTGACGCGACTATTTTAAAAGAGTTTAAATATCAAGTGCTGCATTATGCCCTTGGAGTATTTCGTTTTTCATGCCATGATTCTTAACAATGTCGGGTCCTGTCTTCACCCTGACAGGCTTACCTGCATTACACCTGCCTCTGTTCCGTTATATTCCCTCTCAGATTGGATAAGAATGAGGAAGACTGTCCCCGGTGTCTTTTACAAGAACTCTGTGTGCCCTTTATTGTCATATGTTTTGAACCTGCTACTATATTGGTGGGAGCACGGACATATGGAGGTTTACCAAAATAAAACGCTGATGAATAGAAATGATGACAGAATTATATCGTATAATATTATTAAATGTGGAAATAAAGAGGAAATAAATACTTAAGAAAAGAAAACTCCTGCTCACAATACAAAACGTGACACAAAGTTTCAATGTCATGTATTTGGCTTGATGTCGATAGATGGAAAAGGGAATTCGTCTCAACATAAGCATGGCATCTTATTTATATAACCTTGGCTTTTTTTTTTTCCACGGCAGATGGTACAATTAAATAGGCAGAACAGCCGCCATGGGAATGTGGGGCCTTTGAATGTAGATTGAGTGAAACAAGTGGCAGTGATGGAGCGTTCGGATATGAGGCAAAGATTACCAAGCTCTTTTGATTGAAGGCTCTCTCCTCTGCTGGAATAACGTCACGTGCCCCAAGCCCTTGCAAAAACCATTTAAATGCATAGAAAAGCATCAAGTGCTGCTGCTATTCTCTGTAATTCTGTGGACCACATATGGTGCAGGAATCCCGACAAGCGATAACAAACAGTTGTCCACAAAATGATCAGCGTGTTCGTCAATATGCTCATTAAAACCTGGCCATTTTCCTCTTCAATGATGAAGTCTTTTTGTGCATCTCTTTGGTATGGTTTGTTCTGACTGTGATGTGAAAAATGACCATTTTCTCTATCCTGTCTCTGTTCATTCACAACTTACTTTCTCATTCTCTGTCTCCGTATCCTTTCAGGCCCAGACCATGGGGATGATGACAGAGTATTACCACTATATCTTCACCACTCTGGTAATGTACCATGCTTGTTAATGCAAATAGAGTCTCGTTTGTTCTCATCTCCCTACCGCTTGAGTTTTTGATGAATAGTGGCTAATTGCCAATGGGGTTTGGATCCAGTCCATAATATCAATTTTGTTTGACAAGCTGCAGGCATAATGGCGTCTCCAGTGTGCTGTAGTAAACACTGCCCTTTATAGTGAAGTCAAACGAAGTCAACAGCTTGAGACTCAAAACTGAATGTGGCTCCGAAGTTACAAAGACCGAAATTGATCCTTTGTGAGCTCTTACATTCTATAAACTAAAGTCACAATATATTTAATATTAAATGTTAAAAATATATATATATCGACAACCTTATCCTTTAAAATTACAAATGATTTAGGCTTGAACATTTTTTTTTCAGTAACAGATATATTAAACGTGACTTGGGTATGTCACTATTTCATTCCCATCTTGAGCATTTTCAGTTCTCACTCTGATAAAAAAAAAAAAAAAAAAGATCTCCCGTCTGACTAATACAAGCAGACCCAGCAGGGAGCCGTTGCTGCTCGTCACTGGGACGCTGCCTATCTGGAAACAAACAGACTGAATGGGAATGAATACCAGCATGATCTGTGCTGTTCCTTTCACTCTCTGTTATCATCAATGTTTCTGCTTCTCTCGTGCACACACACCCTTCCCTGTCTCTCCGGACTCATCCAGTCTGTTGTGATAATGTGACGTGAAAGGTCCAGGCATCACGTGTGTCATCTTTCACACTCGTCAGCGTGGCTACGACACTGTTCCGCCAATACGTTGTGTTTGTATTGCATGTCTATTGATTGCTTAAAAAAAAAGGGATTCAAAAACTTCTTTTTATTGTCAATATATTGGTTCATGTGTTTGAGTGGAACAGTTTCATAACACATGGAAGGGGAAAATATTTACAAGAGGATTAACTTTGAAACTTTTATTTGATAGGATTTTCCACGACAACAGCATTTTTCGCATAAAGGCAGGAGATATCTTTATAGAATCAGGAGTGTGGTATCAATCTGATGCTGCAATAAGCTGTCATATTGATAGACACACCATTAAGGAGATAACACCTGGCGGCTTGATTTGATCCAAAATGATGAATACTTGTGTGGTATACATGGCAATACAATTTCCTCTCGATGGAATCCACTGCTGTCTGTGTTTTATCTTCCGAGGTGAGGGAAATGCCGACTTATTAGAGCATGACAAGGCAACAGCAGTGTATGGGGATAATAACTTCCTTGTCCTCTAAAATGAGTCTGTCACAGCTATCTTTGAGAACCTGAAGCTGAGAACTTTGTTATGCTTGCCACCTCCACAACACTTCTGTATGCACTCAGACACCTACAGCATGTTCTCCGGGTAAAGATTTCAGTGTGATGGTGCTGTAGGATTTTGTTGATTTTGTGTTTTAAATGTGTGTGTGTAGAAGGCAGCAATGCAAAAAAACAGATAAGTGAACTAATAATTGGAACAAGTCACTTTTCTGACATGTCACAAAAGAAGAATTATATTTTTTACAAACAATGCTGTCCCAGTTAGTTTGGATTCTTAGCTTCAAAGAGAGAGGGAACTTGTAACCCGATCTACTTTTCTGAGCATTTTTTAACGTCATACAGAATAACAGTGATTTACTTTGATCTCTGTTCACAAAAGACATTACTGTACCGAGATCTGGTGGGGAAGAAATAAAAGAGGAGAAATGTTTCAGAGACTGGCGGCGACCGTTCCTTAGTAAGTGTCTTACACGCTGTCGTTCCCCCAGCTCTAACCCCACAGGGTGCTAATGAAATATCTATGTTCATCCAAATGTATTTTCCAAGCCCCCTGGCCTATTCCGGCACGACATGTGTCAACATGTGACTTCACACTTCAGCTACAATGGCTGCCCCAGAAATTACAGCGGCTCAAATTGAATTGCTGAGGGAAGTTGCCAAGGGAATGCAAGTGTTGAATTATTAATATGATCCAGCGGAATTTGTTTGTTTTTATTCTTGTTCTTTAATATGTCTAAGCTACAAACAATAATTACTCCCGAATAAGAAATTTGCACCTATAAAGATTCCCTTACATGAACATGATTAAGAACGACAAAATATATCACAGGCTTGTACTTTGTGCAGTGTAATTCACTATCACGGAGGCACAAAAACAATAACAATTTGTCAATTCTAAAAGGGTTTGCCAGCAGAAAAGCGACTCCGCCACCAGAGCCCTTTTATATTTCATTTATTACACAGACACTGCTTCCAGACACCATGCTTAAATCTCCTGATTTGACATTGAAAACTACTGTGTTTCTCCTCCCTTTCACTCTATTTGGTCTTAATATAGCATCTCTTTAATGAGCAGCTGCGTCATTCTCTTTTCATGTGAGGAGAAAGCATCCAGGATGAATACTTAAAACGAGGATGCTCGATGCTGGCAGACTAAACAAGAATCCGTCCTTCATTGCTGTTGTCTCTCAAAAGGACCTGATGGCCATTGACCTGGAGCCATATCGCTTCTGTGGTGTGAACATGACCGGCTTCCGCATCCTCAACGTGGATAATCCCCAGGTCGGATCCATTGTGGAGAAATGGTCGATGGAAAGGCAGATTCCACCTAAACCTGACTCGGGCCTGCTGGAGGGCGTCATGACGGTATGTTTTATTACTTTTGTGTTCCATCTAAAGTCAGTCACAAAAATGTCAATATAAAGCCACCACCGCATCCATCTATCTGTCGGTCTATCTATCATGGCTTTTGCCCATGGTAAGAAATGGCTTTAACCTTAACACCAAACCATTAACAAAAACTCTTTTACCTCAGCAACTGCTATCACTACTTACCATAACCACTTTAATAGGTACACTTTCTGATCTATTCCAACAGTTTGACTCTTTCAGGCTGTGGCTCATGTATGAAGAAAAATATGTGTGATGAACAGATGTGAGAGATTCAGCGACAGTTCAACGGAATGTTGAATGGGGAAGATATTTTAAATCATTTTAAAAGTGGTATGACTATTAGTACCATACCGACCAGTCCAGCTCCTAATAAACAACTATTGTCCTGGAACGTGTGCACCCCCAATGCCTCCTAATTACTCATGTTTCTTGTTGATTAGAGAGGTTAGAAGACTAACAGCAGTCAAGCTTTCATATAGCAGAGGTATGCAAGGTGTGTACATAACTTAGTGAACCATGTATATACACAAGAGGTCTCAGAAAGGACAAGCTGTCGCGCATTAAACCCATGAACAGCATAAAAAGAGGAAAACAATCACAGTATTAAAAAGAAAAACTCAAGAACAGCACAATACAAGCATACAACCATAAGACTGTACAAAATAAATTTAAAAATAAATCATCCAAAAGGTAGAATAAGTGAAACTATTGAAATCAACTTTAAAAGTGAAAAAAGTTCACTGATGTACTCTGCCACCTAAATCACTGAAGAGGAAGAAAAACGCCGCCTCGTCAGAAGAACATTCCTGGTTCTGCTCTGGCTTGTTAATGGCAGGGTCAAATATTGGCAAGAATAGCACAAATCCACTGGGTAATCTTTTACGCTTTCAACTGTACAGATGGGGGTGATCTAATGCTGTGGAGAACATTCATTGAGCCCTTACGCACCAATTATCCCTCGGACACGCCATTCTCCCTTCACATTGTTTCAGAACAGGTGCATCCCTTTACAGCCAATCTTTTTCAAATGGATTGTTTATAATGGATAATGCACCATTGTCTCAATATGTTTCTAGGAAAATGATAGGGACTTTGGCTTACTCCAATGGCCACACCGTCCAGATATCAAACGCACTACAGCCCGTTTGGGATGAGACAGGACATGAATATGCTACAAACAAATCTGCAGAAATGTAATTATGCCATCCAAACAGAAAGATGTTTATGGAAGGCATCCAGCCCTTGTTGAACTCACACCCTTAAATAAAGGCTGTTCAGGCTGTTCTGGTGGAGAACTCAGACTGTTACAGATTGTGTAGCTACAGTTGTGTTGACAGTAAATATATGTATAGTCTGAAATAAATGATTCATTTTAGTGCAGGTGTTGATAAACAGTGGGGCATTTGTGACGTATTGACTCATTTGTGGTGTAAGTCTAACATTTCATCAATATAGACTTTATTTAATTAGCCAGTTTAAGGTAAGCAATAAGATCTTATTTATATTTCAAATGTCCTTTTAATTTGCACTTCTCAGTGTTATGATATTACACATTAATCATTTAATTTCATTAAAATGTTTCCTTTATTATTCTGGAATTAAGTTTTTAAAGGTCTGTTATCCAAAATGTTAAAACTACAGTATATGCTGGCCATCACCATGAGTTCAAACGAAAAGGATTTAACCTGCTTTTAAATCGATAAAAATATTTTGCTGTACACTGGCTAACAGCATACAGCAACTAAGTCCAAATAACTGATGCTGTCTAAAGGTGCAGAGTATATATATATATATATATATATATCATAACCAGATATGTGTCAGTTATGTAAACAAGACGAAAACAACAATATTTACTGAATTATCAGGTGAGAATATATATACATACATTTTAATAATGAAATGATGTATGTTAATAACTTTTAATGTTGTTGTATAAAGTACACATTTAAAGACTACATCATGTAATAAAATGAAAGACTATTATAAAGTATATAATTGATCTGAACATGAAATGTCTGCACTAAAAAGTGATTTGAGAAAAATCCTGTCAGAATTCCTTTGGGTCTTTCCATGTTAGTTTGATGGTGACCAAACCATTATTCATGTATTTCCACAGGCATCAGCTGAATTAATGTTCACCCCTTATTCCAGACAGATGCGGCTCTGACCTATGATGCAGTCCACATTGTATCCATCTCATACCAGCACGCTCCACAGATGACGGTAAACTCGCTGCAGTGCCACCGCCACAAACCCTGGAGATTTGGAGGGCGCTTCATGAGTTTCATCAAAGAGGTGATGGGACATATTTGGCCTGTTGTTATTTGATTATTGATATTAGAGCATAATGACTGAGTGGCGAACATGACAATAGCAGTGGATTGTGGACTGTGTAGTCATTTGGGACTTCGGATATTTACCCAGCAAATCAATCATATCCACACGCAAAGCAAACCAAGCCTTGATAGACACATCAAAGCAGTGTTGTTGTCAGCTTCATAAATCCCCTGTATTCATAACCTATTTTCCAGAAAAGCACGTACTGTAACCTTTTGAAAGCACAACTAGTGTAGTCGGCTCTTATTTAATCTAACATGAGAGTCTGACACTGCCTCGGAATACACAAACAAGCCTCTGCAAAATGGCAGATTAAGGGTGTGCAGAGATGCTTCTATTTGTATCTTGATTTGTTCAAACAACAAAATCATTTGTATTTTTATTTGTCCTGGGTGTGGTTTATAAACGGTAGGAAGTCCATTTGTTTTTCCCTCTTTTAAATTGCCACTGTTATCTCAAAATTAAAGCTTTAACCTCCTGGATCTGCTGTATTTCACACAGGCTTCGCCCTCTAACCAGGATCCCTCATCTGTGGTAACTGCCCAATAAATTTACATATACCCACAGAGCAATCAGAATGATGGCTATGGGGGGCTGTCCATATAAAATGGCAGAGCTAAACCTCTTTCCTCATCCACTTATCATTAGCAAAATGGCTGACAACTTACGTTCAGTGCCCATGGCTTTGTCCAAAGATTGTGTCCTGCACAGGTTAGGTCTTTACGTGCCTCAGTGCTAAGCATCCTGCCAGCATATACAAGTCCCAAGCATGCTTTTTGGCATATTTTCCAGGGATGATCCCTCTTGAGCTTTACTGTGATGACAGTGAAACTGTGGCCATAGATCTCCTGAGGCCTACTCACCTAATCATAGCATGACGACATCTCTCTCCATCGAGATGCTAAAGACTTTAAAAAGTAAAAATGCTACAACACTGAGGAACCAAGACCAAAGTAAGAGGAAGCTGCCATTGTGGCTGTGGCTGGCCACCTTCAGATGACACAACTCCTCTGTCATACTGTGCCATTGCCTGGCCTGCAGTTTTCCTCAAATCAGAAAAAGGAGGGAGCAGTGGGTAAGCAGTGTCTTTCATACACTGTAGGTCCACTGATCTGTACCTTCAACCCAGGTGCACAGAGGCATGTGTGTATGCCCCTCAACCTGTGTCGCTAGAAGCATCTGCTTTGAAAGAAAGTATGGATAAGTGGAAGATTTGAAATGGCCAGCGCTGGTGGTTCCTCCAAGGCTTCTTTCATAGTGGTAGCAGGCTCGTTCTCTCCACTGCTTTTCAAAGACAAGGACCAACCATTTCCTCTTGAGCTGCAAAGATAGCAGGGGTTGGATAGATGTTTTAAACCCTCATCCTTTCTGTTCAGGAGCAAGGATGACAGTCCATGTGTATTCAGGACATTCTTGAGGTCCGTGCATTGCACTAAAAAGGACTTAAGCACCAGTCTTAAGGATTTAAGACTGGTGCTTTTTGTTTTCAGTGCAGCACACTAAGACCAGTGTTGGCTATTGCCCACAGCTATATATAGTTGTATTAGTTGTGTGTCTTTTGTCTTCTGGTCTTCTACTAAAGCAGTCTCACTTGGCCACTCCAGAGAGACAAGTTGACAGTTTATAGAGGCCTCTTAGAGAGATAAACCTGTGGGAATCTACAGTAACCCTGGCTCTATAAATACAGCTGGGGGTCTCAAACCAGCCTTCCCTGCTGCTTCCTTTAGGTTCTGAAGACTTAGTAAATAAGGGGAAAAACTAAGGCGGTGGCGAGGGCAGGCCAAGCCTTTAGGGATGAATTGAAAGTACATGTAATCTGATTTTCAGTATGCAGTTTGGCAAAAAAATAGGGGGTCAAGCCTACATTATTGAGGCCTGTTGTCTGTCTTTATAGAGCTAGAATTACAATGTGTAGCCATCCATTTGTAACGACGTATCAACAAAGAAAACATTACTGCATCTTTATTTTTAGTATGCTGGAAGCTGAGAAAATGCAAACGCAAAATCCTTACATTCATGATGTGGCTGTTTTCAACCATTTCTATCATAGCAAGAATGTATTGTGTAAAGTGTAAAATTGCGCTCTGGAATGCCCCATATTATTATGTTTCTCAGCTTCACATCGCCAACTGGCACAACATCGATGAAAACTATTGTTTGTGTATGAGTTGTAGCAGCGATTCCTGCTTGTCTGCCAAATGTGCAAACATAGCATCGCAAAAGGCCTATACCATTACAATGCACAACAAACAATGTCTTGTGTGGTGGATAAGGTCAGTTGAAACAGTGAGCATTGTTAGCTACCCCAGCGAGCTGTACTACGAGCAGAACAGTGACCTATAGTGACCTGTAGTGATCACGACTAAAGCCTGTGAAATAGTATTGCGTAGTCCCTATACAAACGTACTGTAGTGTTTGGTTATAAAAACACATACTCTGGGCTGATTTACACTCTTTTCTAGACAGGCGTCTGACATGTTCTGAAGGTCGACTTGGCCCTTCGGGTGGGATGTGGCTGAGGCATTTATGTCACTCTCTGAATTAGAGCTGTTTGAACATGCCACCCACCTCGGTGGCGATAGGCCAGATGGAATGAGGTATGAGGGGGTTTGAAGAAGAGTGCCACAAATGTATCCTTGAAGCTTCGATCTTCTCACAACACATTCTGGCAAGCTACAACAAAGACAAGTGAGAGCTATAGCCTGTAGGGTTGTGACAGTTTGGATTTTCAAAAATCATAAAAGCGCAGCAACTCGACACACAAGGATTGATTACTCTATTGTACCGATAGTAATTTGAGATCTAGTGCCTGCATCACAGACTGTGACTGAATGAAAGTGACACCGCCAGACAACTAAAAACCTGTTTATGCAGAAAGATCACAAGAGACAAACGGAGTGAACGAGTAAGCTAAAAAATATATCTTGTCCATGTGTCCACCACACATCCCCCGCACCCCAACTCCCCCATGGGGAATCAAGCAAAAAGAGGTGGTTGTTAATTAACTCCGTAGTCTGGAGGGAAATGCGTTGGAGGCGTTGAGATGTAAAATGTAATTTAAAAAAAGGAAATGAAACCTGTACGGTTTGTGTTTGTACTTTTGATCTAGTAAGCTAGAAGTTAGTGGGTGTTGTACTGTGTTGTGCTTTGTTGATAGCCGTTGTACATTGCTCTCTGCTTATTTGTTTATTTTTTTGTCATATTGTAATGTGTATCAAATTCTTTGTTGTAGACAGTAGGCGTGACATAATAGTGGGAACATGATATAATGCAATGCATTCTAAACTACAGCCTCAATACTTGGCTGAATCAGCATCTCTTATAAGATCTGATTGGTCAAAAATTAGGCATTATAAGCACCCCGAATGTATTGATTGCATGAGATTGTACAGGTTTAGACTCTTATGTGCAGTATTCTACATTACCAAAACAAGGTTTGCAATGTTAAACTTACTACATGAATGTGTTTGAATGAGTATAACTATGTCGACATGCTATCTTTCAGTCCCACTGGGATGGTTTGACGGGGAGACTGTCATTCAACAAGACGAGTGGTCTACGTACAGACTTCGACCTGGACATCATCAGTTTAAAGGAGGAGGGACTTGAAAAGGTACATTTCTGTCTCTTGAATTTTTTACTTCGATGGAATAAAAGCACAGCAGCAATGTGTCACCCCATGCAGTGTACAATAAAGTGGAACTTCTGTAATGAATATACCATAAAACAAGAATTTAATGGATTATTGATTTCACAAATACGTTTCAGATATTTTCTTCTTGATGTGGAACGAATAATGCAAATTTGACGGTATCATTTACCTCCTAACAAGGAGGCAAATTGGCTGTTTCAACATAAGCATAAGTTAGTGGATCATAAAGCAAATTGGATTAGGGTACACATTAGGGTGTTAATTGCAGCCTCTCTTAATGATGATTTGAGGTGATGCCCAAAATGCTGTTTGGTGGTAATGAGCTGTATAAACATGTTTTACAAAAAACGAACTCAAAGGTTGGTAATGTAGAACTTATTTTATTATACTGGAAGGCAAAGTACCCCCTGGACTATAACAGCGTTTCTCTACTAGAGGGCTTTCATACATTATGAATACATCAAATAGGGATAAGTCCCATTATGACTTCCTCAAGTACTCCCTCAAGGCTCCACGCTATAAAATAGCAGCAGCTTTTCAGCTTGTAACCCTTCTGTTCAAGAAAGAAAAATTGCTGTTTGAAATGATTCTTCTTTTCTATTTCACTGGCATCTTGTCCTGCGTGTGGTCAATTAAGTTGAAGCACAGACATCTTGTAAAAGTATTTGATGCCATATTAACATCTTCTCATTGTGTCTGTGACAAATCCCACGCTGGAGCATGTTAGCGTTGATCCAGCAGCGGGCTGAGGATTTTTTTCTCTCGTGTATATCCGTGGAATCGGCTTTAACTGTTTGAGCCGGTTAAGATGTGGACTTTTCTCAACTAATCCATTGTAATTGAATATTAGCCCAAGTTTGAGCTTCTGCTGGAATTATGAACAGGTTCTCAGAGTGCCACTTCCACTCAACGCCAGCATACTCAGGAGGGTGAAATAAATGTAATGCTCTCCATGTGGTTGCATGAGTAAATAACTTTTGATTCAAATATTTGGCTAATCATGTTTAGTGAATGAAGCTAATTGTAATTGGGTACAATTAGAAGAGAATTTTGCAAAGCCGAAAGCATTCAGAGATATTTTTAAATCTCTCTCCTGGAGTCCTCTTTGGTTGTGTGACAAGCTGTAACTAATGTGCTTTTCAAATTAGAGCACATGCCTCTCTCTGGATTAGGCAGGGAGGACATTAACAGACGTTTTTCATGCTTTTTTTTGTGGGGGGGGGGGGGGGGGGGGTATGTTTTTAAATGGATCGACCTCAAGCACAAACCCCAGTGAATATTAAAAGCTGTGTCTGTAGTAATAAAGAAAGCAAGAGGGATAGGAGGAGTGTTTGGTGGAGGGCTCGACTTGCAAACAGAGATTGTTACCGACAGCCACAGGACTATTTGTGCTAACGATATGTTCCAGAGTGTGGCCCTACAATATGCAGAGCTTGTTGCCTAAGGGCTTCTTGCATGTATCCCTTTATTTCTTCAAATCTCTTGGTTTATCTCACTGCGGCTGCAGAGCAAAATTACTTTTACAGTGCAATCCAACCTGCAGCTGTACCTTCAATGTACCTTCATTCAAATTAACTGTAACCTTTTTTTGCAATAATTGCTATTTTTAATAATGTTCTGCTCGTCTTAGCACCATTGTTTAGCCTTATATTTATTTTTCATGCACTTTTACACCACGTCAGAAACCAATACAATATAATGAAGCATTATTTGTCTGCTTAAATTGATTCATGTAAAATATGGCAACATCTGCATGAAAAAGTGGCACAGCTTAGTTTGAAGATGAGGGAAGGTGATTCAGTCTACATGTTTTGAAAATCTCATTGCAATCTACAGTATTTTATTCTGTTAAAATAATATTCATTGTTTTAACATACAATTCATCAAATGATTCCGGTTTCTGTGATTTGCCCATCATGCTTGATTTCTTTCAAGATACACCTTAATACCCCCTGCTTTCAAAAACAACCAGGCTTGCTGATATAAAGGTGACTCAGCCAATCATCTAATGCTGCTGGAGATGTGTTCAATGGCACTAATGTGGGAGACTGGTTGGAGGGGCAGTCTGCTGGGGTCATAGCACACCAACAGACACAGAACACTTAGCTACATGCTTTTCGTCTTCCGCAGGTGGGGAAGTGGAGTACGTCGGGAGGTCTTAACATCACAGAACTGCCGAAGCGAAAAGGGATGAACATCACTGATTCCCTAGCTAACCGCTCTCTCGTCATCTCCACCATCCTGGTAGGTCAACCTGTGTAGCCTTGTGTAAAATATATCCTACCCTTCATGTCTCCTCAGTTTGCTGTCAGGTAATACACTGAAATTCAAGCTTTACAGCAAGGTCATATATTTAGCTCTTTCCAGCATTAGCCACGTTTTATTCTATAGTTATTGCAGCATTTGGAAGTAGTACGCTCAATTTACATTCGCTCATTTACCTGGCTACCTTACGAGTTTCCCCCACTGTGGGTAGGCCACTATTTAAGAGTTTAGACTAATGTTGCTGGCTCTGTCTTGCTCTTTATTTATATTAGGGGAAGTTTACATTCCAGGTTCACCAAACAAATTATACGAAATGGCTTTAAGTTTGTCCAACCCTTTGGTAACCTTCTACTCCTTTTATTTCTTGTTTCTATTAAAAGTGAAATAAGAATATGTAAGTATATAAGGTACACAGTACAATTCTAAATCATTGCTTACTTGCTCGGACAAAAAAAACACAAACTATTTCTACACTGCCGTACAAAAACAATGCTATTTCTGTGTGTGACATTCAGCTCTTCAGCATGATCATGTATGAAGCCATCTTGCGTATATTTGAACGAGCAGTGTGTGAAGGATTTGGTGGCATCTAGCGGTGTGATTGCAGATTGCAACCAACTGAATACCCTTGTGCTCGCTCCTCCCCTTCCAAGACTGCAGTAACGTGACCCGCCAAGTGCAAAGCAGTGGTAATGCTTTTTATCTTGTTCAGAGGCCATCATTACCTTAATAACACTACTACAGGAGCAACGGAAGTCAGACGGCACCTGACGGTACCACGGTTTTGCACTCTGCAGGTCAAAATGCAGTTTTAGAGTGTGTTGGTGTACCATGGTGGCCTTCAGGTAACACTAAAACGCAAAAGGCTTTGTGCTTGGGCTACTGTAGAAACATGGCGGTGCAACACGGCGGACTCCGTGAAGAGGAACCGCACTCTATATAGATATGAAGGGCTCATTCTAAGTTAACAAAAATATGATTCTTAGTTTCAGGTGATTATTCACTAATGAAAACAAAGCTATGAATACTATATTCCATTTCTGCTAATAAATCCCTGAAAAGGCACACTGGCCCTTTTAGACACTTTTTACAGGGTTCTAAGGGTTTTTTAAAACAAGTTTAAAGAAGTGAGACAGCGCTTTCAACCACCTCATTGAGCTAACTTGAGCTTAATTAGCTAGCTAGCTACATCTGATGAAAGAGACTGTAATGAGAAGTCTGCTTTTGTCTAAAACCAAGGGCTCATTGTTTGAAAAAATTCTAAGAATTGTAAATGTTGGATCTGCGACCATCATTATAAACTGCATAAGTATGCTGTGCAAGAATGGGAGGCTTTACAGGTTTAGTAACAGGACCCTAAATTATCAGTGATTCAGACTAGATTCTAAAGTCACATCATGAGCATGTTAAATGAGGCCTGGAGCACACAAAAAACAAAGTAATAGACAGTTACACAGAATGAACTATTCTTGAGAACGCAGTAATTACATGTGCAGATAGAAAAAACTAGGTGAACCAGCTCCCCATCGCATTCATTTGATCCCTAGTTGTATGTACTTAACGCTGTCACTGGATGTTGGGGTCTTTATGGAGCTACCGGGGAGGTGCTGACACAGATGCTCCCCCTCCTGCACCTTTTCAGGATAGATATACAAGCTGCAAGGATAAACACCATCATTATGCCTATATTGGACTACAAGGCTGTAATTATGACAAGTGAGGTCAAGGCAGGACGTAATTAATGCCTATCAGGTGCCATCCATGTTAATTCCGTCTCAAAGAGGAGAAATTGAACAAGGATTTAAGTGGTATAATATTGAACTACTGCACTAGGAAATGCCGGTATTGGCTGATTCTATGTTGCAGTTGAAGTGGTGTTAATGTAGATGTGTATCAGTTAGATTTCAAGTTACCTAAAATGTTTGATCATTTTTTGTCTTGAAGTGCATTTGAGTATTTTTGACATTTGCTATTTCGTTGGGATTCATTAGTTTAAGATGATACAATTGCCTACTTCCAAACTGCTGAAGAGAGTTTCAACTTTAATATCAATCTCCCCCCCCCAATGTAATGACATTGCATCAAACTGATTCCAGTGATGCATGAACAAGACGTCTGACAGCTTTATAGTGATAACTTTCTCAAAGAGATTAAGGCACTTAATGTGTTTTCCCTCTTACATTAATTGTTTGCACTCCATTGCCTGTAATGTCTCCGTGCGAGCCCACCTCCCTCCTCGTTCTGTTATGCACGCCCATGCTGCGACTGTGAGGGTAGAGCTGGTATAAACACTTTGATTTGAGTCCAAACCTCGGGGAATAGCAAAAATTGGAAGGCTAGAAACAGATGGTAATGACTTTTTCCCTTAACATGCAAACTTTTTGATCAAGTTAATTGGACAACTTGAGCAAAGTTGGTGGCTAAGCATTTGCTCTCTAAATGCATTGTCATCATCATGTATTCATAACTTATTATTTATTTAAGAGGCCATCCTAATTGTGATGTCCAAGTGGCTTCATATTTTGATCACAAACAATTAAAGATGTTAATCATTTATGCATGTATTTCTCTGAATTTTATTTTGTTATAATTTACAGAATAAATTATGCCTTTCTTAATGTTAGTTTTACACTGTTCTTTGCATGAAACTGAGCTCAACAGACTACCAACACTTGTTTTATTTTCATTGCCCCCAACCTCCACCCTCATCACCTCCACTTTGACCCATGGAAATTGCTGCCTATTTTCTCCTCTTTGACTGTATATTTTTACTTAGTGCCACACAAGCTGCAGTTGAAAAAAAAAGAGAACACAAAGCAAGGGTCACCTTCACCAGAGAATTAATTACGCTGCTACTGATCTCAGTAATAGCACCTGGCTGTTGGAGGCTGTAAACTGTATTACATGTTTTGCAATGCACAGTGGGACATGCGAGTTTATCAGGCAGGGAAATGGCAACAGGCACTAGATAAAGGAATCCATTTATGAGCAATTCTGTGTCAGTCATTCTCACTGCAGGCTTCATCTCTGTTGCTCTCCCCTGGAGATTGGTGTCAATTGATGAAGGCAACATCGTGGGCATGTTCCATTTCACTGCGGCATTCTGTTCCTAATCAAGCTTTTATATAGCCCAAATTATGAGCAGCCAGGCAGGATATTACAGGCCAGTAAAGAGTGTCAGCTACCTGACCATAAAACGAATCGACCTGTACACCAGCTATATAGGTCAACACACAGCAGTGTGGGGGAGAGAGTAGGTTTAGTTAGCTCAACACTACAGGCACATTGACAGCACAAACATTCATTTGATGTGCATTACCATCACTATAGCAAGACACTTTACATCACAGACTTAAATTAGCTGGGTTCTCCTTTCTTTAATACATCAGGGTAGGAAAAACCTCAGCCGTCTTTCATATTTGAACACTCCCTGTACCCACACGCTGAACTTGAATCTGCTGTCACTGCCTGTTAAATGCAACAGCAACTCATCGGCTCAGATCACTTTGCTTCAATTAAGTGCATGTGCTGAAACAAATTGAAAAAGCTGACCTCAACATTGCTTTTCATTTGATCTTTTGGGTCTGTGCAGGAGGAGCCATACGTCATGCTTAAGAAGTCTGACAAGGCGTTGGTTGGGAACGACCGTTTCGAAGGATACTGCATCGACTTGCTCAAAGAGCTGGCCAGCGTCCTGGGCTTCACGTATGAGATCCGTCTGGTGCCTGATGGGAGATACGGCTCCCAGGACGAGAAGGGCCTGTGGAACGGCATGATCAGGGAACTTATAGAGCATGTAAGTTGTACTTGATGTTGTCTGCTTCACATTTTTTCTTAAAGGAACAGTTTGACGTTTTGTAAAATATGTCCATTTGCTTTCATGCCAAGTTGCAAGCTTAGCAGTTGCCAGGGAACTCCAAGAAGTTACGGCTCTCAACCAAGGAATAGTCCAGGATATTAAAAAAAACCTGATTTTGTTTTCTGTTGTGATTAAACAAATTAAGTTTTGTGTTAATTAGTGAGCTTCAGAGGTACTAGTTTTGTCACATTTAGATGGGGCCAGGCACATGTTTACAGTCTTTATGCTAAGCTAAGCTAATCGACCGCTGGCCTCAGCTACAGATTTATTGTACGAACATGAGAGAGGTATAAATCTTCTTGTCTAACTGGCAGTAAGGAAGCTAATGAGCATATTTACCAAAATGTCAAACTATTCCTTCATGATGTCAAACTATTCCTTCATGACTATTCCTTCAAAAAAAATGACTGTAATGATGTGCTGCATCTCTAAAATGATGCAGCTTCACGCGCCGTAAAAATATTTTACATCATCACGCAAACTTACAAAAGCATGCCATTGAACTAAATTGAAGGTTATGTCCTCTGTGTGGGCAGTGATATAGTTATGATTGAATACAAGTCAGGAAGAGCCTGCAAAGCTGTCAGTTACATTTATGGCACAATTATGTCAAGGTTGCCTAAAAGTTACAAGTGTGTTGATGTCATTCAGCGAGGCAAACCACTTCCTTCAGCTGGATAAGCCAGAGATCCAGGATGAGCATGTGATCCTGCATATATTCTCAGGATGCAGGAGAACTAAGCGACAATCATCTTGGTGAGGCATAGTGGGCATTTCAGCTGTCTTTGTCAAACTCAAAGCCTCAGCAGCCATGAAACAGCCACACACCGAAGTGATGGTGGCAATTCTCTGCTGGCATTTCATAAGTGTCCCTGTCGGTGCTCTCTCTTTGTCCTCAGCCCCATCGGGTCAGCGCTGTACTCAGCTGAAAACTTGTAATAGCTTAAGTGGCATTTAGTGCAGGGAATCGTATGGCAGGAGTCAATGGCTTGGTGCTGAAAGGGTTGGGAAAGGTGGGCTCCCACTGCAGCACTTTATTTCTCCATCCAAGCTTTTCGCTAGATCCATGTTAATAACAATAACCTTGAGGGGAACAAATGGATTACTAAGGGGTAGAGAATTCTGGCGAGATATACAGATGCATGACTCCATCATTAAACAGCACATATGCTCTCTGTATTAGTCTGTTCTTGGTTTAAAGGGAGATTTTGCTCGTGGTCACAGAAAGTTCACTATCTTTACAGCACAGCAGAAAAAAACTGTGTTTTTGCTGTTATTGTTTGTGACATATGGTTTACATGTGTTTTGTGAAGATGTAGCATTAGGTGAGGACTGAGACATCTAGACCGAGCTTACTGTAAACCTGGTGAACACACACACACACACATACCATACCACCAATTTGCTCCATTTGCCTGTGTTTTACACAAGAGAAAGAATCAATCAGCAGAAAAATACAGTTGAAGATGTATACATGCAAGAATTTTTAGAACTTACTTTTATATTTGAGCTTTTCAGTAGGTTTATTGCCTTTGTGAATACCAGCAGAAGTGAAGATTAGAATCTATACCACTATTTATTGCTTTTACTGCTCCTTATCGCATAACCAAGGGTGCATGAAGTCTGCTTTGTGGATTTTTAGTGGGTTCTATTTTGTGGTCTGGTGCTTTTCTTACCCCTGTCGGTATGGACAAGCTGATCCGTGACTCAGAAGACCTGAAACATAAACTTTAACTGAAGCTCAAGAGATCTGACCCTGCAATGATATGAGAGGCTACAGATTCCTTGGGAGTAAACCTCAAACTACAGCATTGCCGTCACTGAGCTAATAACTTCTGTATTTCTTCCCAACTCAAACTACAACTGTTACATGTACTGTAAAATGCTATTTTCTTATATATCTTATCTTATACTAAATACAATTTATGAAAGATATTGTATGCATGAATTGCATTCATTGTGTACACCATACACAAAGAGATAGAGAAGGGAAGAAAAGACTGGTATTCTCATAGTTTTTATCTGTTAAATTTGTATTCATAACTACTTTCTATTAACCTCAATTGGTTCAATTAACCTAACTAAACATATTGCCCCCTCATTGTTATACAGACAGATTAGATGTATAACAGTTTACGGGGGATCGGTGCGTTTGCTTACAAATGGATCACAGCATTAGATAAGGTGTGAGGTAGAAAACTAGGGAAAGCGGTTGGTTTGAGCTGATAAAACTGGGCTAACCACAAGGCTCATGCATTAATGCTATCAGCTCACATAGTGCACCATCATAAATCACAGTTCCCCTTCACTGTGCATAATGGGGAGACTCGGACATACTGGACACATCACATAAACAAATCACAACATTTCTACTGGTAGCATCTAACTATCGCCAAGAAAACTATTCTTTGAAACTGGAAAAAACAGAAGCAAACTTACCATTTCATTGTGATTAAATCTTTCAACAGAACAGATAACACTGGAATAAAACTCAGCTCTACAAAAACAACAATTTGAACAATTCAATGAAAAGCATTTAAATATTATTACTGTCACATATTGATTTACTGGAAATGTCTTTCTCCCCACATTCATTTCTATTTATTTATTGACTCATTCATCCACGCATATTATTCAGTTTCTGTCGTCCTATTAACCACTGCCGCCACAATTGCCTCAAATATTTTTATGCCCAAACTAACGCCACACAGCTGCTTCCCAACAGTTATTATTCACCACACATCTTCTTCCCCATGCACAGCTACAGTTAATGGCTCTATTTTAGTATTATATATGTTGTTAACCTGTATCCAACCCTACTTGCCAATCTGTATGTCATTCCTGTATCTTTGTTGTTGAAAGTAATTTAAAAAAATAAGATCATAGAAATAGAGCGAAGTATGTGTTTGCCTATATTTTTGGATGCATACTATAATGCGATTTTATTTTTCGACAAACTGCAACGTTGTCAAGTGCAACGATTTAGCACTCTGTAACATACAGCCTTTATTTAGTGTAGTCACAAAGCTCACTGCGGTGCCAAAGGGCATTGTTTGGAAGGTGCTAAATGATGCAACAGGCCTTGTTAAACTTGATTTAGTCATAATAGATGATCACTTTAATCATGCTGTGATGCAAATGTTAATAGCGTGCTTAGCACATCATTTGTTTCTGTCATGGCAATTCCTGTTCCCCTCGACAGATACACTGGGAGGTAGTAGCCAGCCTACATCATCTATGAAAGACACTGACTAGTCGACTAGATTTAGGTCTGAATGAAAGGCTGCTCTACGTTATGTGTATTCTGGGAAAACACACATTTTGTTTTGTTTTTATGCTTATCTAAGGATTTTTTTTTGATGATGGTGGAAAGCATGTGAATGGACAAGTGCGACTTTGATTTTGATCTGAGACAACAGGATGACATGGTGGTGGGAGTGACTGACCCGTAGCTGCAAGGGCAAAAGTTCAACTGCCTCAACAGCAAACATGTCTGTCAAAGCCCCCTTAAGTAAATCACAGTTCCAGGCCATCACGGCTCTGAATGCACTGCTAATGCATAGCAACAGTTGCTTGATTGCATTGCATATGCTTCATCATTAGCCCTTTGTGTAGCATGACATTAGACATAAGAGGCATATCTACACTGTTATGCTAAGAACGGTCACGCTGTACATCCATTTCTCATCATGGGTCTTTTAAATGCATGTTCAACTGGCGAATCAGAGCTTTTTATATTTCCTCGGCATCCCTGTAGCAAAAATTGCTCTCTGTTATCGGTGGTGACTGAAGCAAAATCTGCTCTCGTATCTTCTCTAAACGTTTGAAAAAGGAGAAAGGGAGCAACAAAGGGATCTCTATATGCAAGTGCTATACAATCCTTGTATCAGCATTGTGATTTCAAGCTGTAAAATACACATACAGACCGTATAGCACAGTGTGTAAATGTTTGCTGAGAGATAAAAAGCCTTGGTTGTAAGCAGTATGTAATTACTGTGTGTTTGGCACTGTAGCAAATGCACTAATGTCCTCGGCTGTATCAATTCAGAAAAACTAAGAATAAGAAAGAGCTCACGGTAATAATGCTCAGGTACTGTATGTTCAGTCAATGGATTGAAGAGGCATGGATCGTGTAAGTTGTGACTTTATCATCAGGTGAGGAGGTCCGGAGGGAGAACACTACTAAGCCCACCATCTGCAAACCCAGATAACACAGAGCCATGTGGCACGCAGCAGGGCACATCAGGTAATCTTGATTGTGCCCAGTTTGTGTGCCTAAGCAGAACAAGGACATGCGGCATGTATATTAGCGCACCGTAGGGATATTTGGAATCGCATGCTGGTTGATCTTCCAGCTGAGTGGCAGGTTGGTTCAAAGCTGCAGTTGGCAGCAGAGAACAGAGGGACCGGTATGTGATGTACAAATTTGAATAGTTTAAGAGGGACAGCAGATGCACGGCAGGAATCATCGGTTTTCCCATCTTTCCATCTCTTCAGAGGCCACCGTGTATTTAGCTACCATGGTGCTGACCACAGGAGTGCACAATCCGCAGTGCCAGACCCAAAGTTGAAATGTTTCCTTCCTGACCTTTGTTTACTGCCATGTGGTAGTTATCACATGAATCTGAGGAATGAGCTGTGTAAACCACAGGGAAAGTCAAACTCATGTTAAGAACAGCCTTGACGTGGTTTTCAGTGTTTTAAAAAACAAATAAGTTGCCATACAGTACACCACATCACAAGAAGTTTGCAGAACATGGCTCCATCATTCAGCTCTATGTCTTTTCGTCTGATTAAAGCTATGTGTGGCTTTGGAACCTGCAGATTCAGTTCCTGTGGGATCAGGTCTAACGGTTTTGCATAAAGACCCAAAACAAACATGAGATCTCATTTTATTTGGTGAAAATGCTGTACGGTGAGCGGTGGACAAGCCCTGTTCCTCTCTTGCCCCTCAGTATGTAGGAAGAAAAGAAAGCCTCCTTTTTTGAGTTGTGTCGTTTCTCGGAGGAAAGAGTTATCCAAGCGTGAACCAAGCAGCTGGTTTCATTAACCTCCTGTCCAGCCGGGTTGCAGGGGAGTTGTGGGGGCCGCAAAATTTAAATGGTCACCTTCTGAATATGCAGTCAAACGCATATAATAGTGTCGGCAACTTATTTGTCATGCTCAGCCGTGTCCATTGCATAAAGCTATTTGGTGTCATATGTCATTCTATTGACACTAGATAAGGGCTTCATAGATGGCACTGCATCTGATACATTGGAGCATTGCGAAAGGCATCATCAAAGAGACAGAAACATATTTCACCTTCACATTGTACGTTTCACAGAGAGTGCCACCGCCATATATTATTGTGTGTATCCAAACTTCAAATGAAAGACAGACCATATATAACCCGGTTGTATCCTCCCAATAAATAATTGACAGTATCAGTGATATAGCACGATGAAGAGTCTACAGTGGCTGTGTGAGACAGTGCTTGGACATAGCTTAGATATTTTTTGAGTGTGCATGCTAACATGCTCATAAGTTCAATGCTAGCATGCAGCATGTATAGCGTTCAACATCTTCACCATCTCATTTGAGTATGTTAGGATGTTAATATTTGCTAATTAGCACTAAAAGAAAAGCTGAGGCTGATGGGAATGCCGTTTGTTTTGCAGTTATTTGGTCATAAACCAAAGTATTAGAAAAAAAAGTGCAACATGACAAGTTAAAGAAGTTAACAAAAGTCATCCTGAGGGGGACATGGAGGTCTGTACCAAACTTCATGGTAATTCATTCAATAATTGTTGATACATTTTACTCAAAGCAGCAATGGTCAATCTCATGGTGGGACTACAAGAAAAGTCAGGGGCTCACCAAAGTCATTAGAATTCATATTCTAGGGAACTACAAATTACTGCCAAACCAAATTTCATTGGTGCGATACAGTATTTCAGTCTGGACCAAAGTGGTGGACCAACAGACAGACATTGTGAACTCCAGAGCAACGCTGCAAGCTTTGCCAAAAAAACACTGTCAATATTAAAATAGAAATCTGATTTTCTCTATTTATGTTCTATGTTTTTCCGCGACAGAGAGCTGACTTGGCAGTGGCTCCTCTCACCATAACCTACGTGCGTGAAAAGGTCATCGACTTCTCCAAGCCCTTCATGAACATGGGCATCAGCATACTGTACCGCAAACCCAATACCACCAACAACGGCTTCTTCTCCTTCCTTAACCCCATGACTCCTGACATCTGGGTCTACATCCTCTTGGCCTACCTAGGTGTTAGCTGTGTCCTTTTTGTCATTGCCAGGTAAGTCCACAAGTTGCATACTGTTTGTCGTATCCGTCCTTCATGCATTTCTCCTTGAGGTCTCTCAATAGACATAGTAATTTACTCTGATATCATAGCAGGCTGAGATTTGCGTAAACCAGCCAGTTTCTCATACTGTGTTAGATGCTGGGTAGTGATCAAGGCAGTTATGTCTGCATGGGCTGTGGGAGGACGAATATAAATAAAAAACCTTCAGTGAAGTTGCAAAGTCCCATTCAGTGTGCAATTTCTCATTTCCTGTGGTATGTCTTTTTTTTATTGCCAAGGCAGCTTTACGATGCACTTTAAAATGATTACTTAAAATAAAGAAATACTTGCTGAAGCAAAAACCAAATCATAACTTAATGATCATATTCAGAAGTACAAAGAGAAAAGATAGACACACCTGATGGGACATTTCATCAGTGGAAGCTATTTATAGTTGATCATTAGCATTTACAAAAAAAATGTAATGCCTGGCAGTAATAACTTACAGAATTATTATGGTTGGAGTTGTGTTGATTGACTGAAAAGTTGAATGGCTGAAAAGTATTTCACTTTTTTTTATAAATATGCTGAATATCCTGTTAGTGTCATTGTGAGTATTTCCTGCTGCTCCTTGTGCAAAATGGTGCTTGAGGAAGTTCTAGACAAGCGGGAACTGAAAGGCGTTCTCGGGCTTGAGAGCAAACAGCTGCACTCCTCTATCCTCATTCGTTGTTGCGAGACCAAAGAAATTCTGGAGTGGCTTCACATAAGTACAAAATCATCTTATTAAATTGTTGCATCAGTTTTTTCGGAAGCCGGCCCTAGAAAGCTGGAAAGCTGCTGCATCCCTTAAATCGTGTGAGCATAAAACAGACAGCGGTGAACAATAAGAGGGCTACTTCAGCACAAGTAGGTTGTTTTAAATACTGGACTCATGTCAAGGCATTACCAACAATATTAGGCAGAAAACACTTTGGCTTTCAAAAGCTATGCTGCATCATAATAATTATGTTGCAAGGTACCCATCCAAAGGCACATTTTAGTCCATAGCTGGAGATGAACGGCATCTAAAACAACCTATATTTAAAAGCGAAGGATGATTTAAGAGGACATTAAGCAAGAATATATTTTGTCTCTCTCATTCAAACCCATAGCTCGAAACCTGGAGAAACACATCTGAAAAATTATTCGAAGATTTTGGTGACGTGTTGCTGTGGAAGAACATTTAAGCCTCGCTAAGTGTGTAATGATTAGAGTTTCTCCATGTATATACTTATCATCTCTCATAGTTACACAGGGACCTGGTTTCGGCTTCTGTCTAGGCTGGTATGGGTGCAAAATATCTCTTTCTCTTAGTGATTGGAATTATGATTTTACCACCATTTCCAATAGTGATAACAAAAATATTATAAAAGGTAGAGATATTAAAAGCAATTACACTTGTATTTTCGGAGAAAATCAAACTGTTGCAATGAAAGCAAAACAACATTAAATCACTTTGTGGATCCAAGTATGTCGCTAGAAGTCTATCTATAGCTACTTACAGCCTTTGCAATATATTTCAAATGGCTGACATAGCAACACTTAGTGTTTCCATTAACCATGCAATTTATTTTTGGCCAAATATATGACATGTAAGTGTCTTTGGGTATTTACATCTTGCCAATGAACATAAACTACCGATGTATTATAGCTGCATATTAAATAACTAATATGGGACAGAAAAAGTACAGTGTTATTGGGGTGTGAAAATAAACTGAAACTGCAAATGAATGGATGACACTACCTGTTGCTGCATAGGGCTGGAGTAGTTATGTTTGGACACCAAGCTGTTTCTAGACCACCTCCTCTACTGTACGTGTGGGCTGCACTCTTGGCAGACAGCTAATAGTGTTGTTTAGCAGACAGTTTTGTGTAGGGGTCGTTCAGTCTGAAGCAAGCTTATGGCTGTGCTAACCGACACAGCCTTTTTAGAAATTCGCAGAGAACCAGGGATATTGAATAGCACTAGCACCTTGTCTGTGTAGAAGTTGCAATCAAATGAGTGAAAAGGACCATTGCCCTTTTCTTCCCGTGTGGCCTGTTTAAGTCCAGTTCATGTGTAGTTTTGTACTGTGCAGAAAGCCTCTCCCATTTCCCATGCCTCTTCACTATTACATATTATTTGACCATGGCTTTGCATTTCACATTGAAGTCAAATGAAATGAGACTGAAGGAATTAATTGGAATGGTAGGGAGAACCAAACAGCTGCCCAATGCATCTCTGATGTCTGCAAATGTTATTAAGGGGACATGAATGCTAAGAGAAACACTTTGAGATGAAAACACTAGACAGCGTATTGTATTTTAATGCACAATAAATAAAACTATGGCATGCCAACATTGACTAAAAGCACCCTCTTATTGTCCATCA
Organism: Anarhichas minor; assembly: GCF_050575085.1. Taxonomy (NCBI): domain Eukaryota; kingdom Metazoa; phylum Chordata; class Actinopteri; order Perciformes; family Anarhichadidae; genus Anarhichas; species Anarhichas minor. The sequence continues at coordinate 2,989,505 of NW_027466481.1, read as the reverse complement.
CTTTAGATGTCTGATTGCTTAACTACGATGAGAAATACTTTGGCTGGAAAAAGCTCCATTTTAGAGGCTTTTAATGATTAACCATCAGTCCCGTTCAGTGTCTGATTAAAATAGATTGCTGACATGTTAGAAAATATCTCTGCACCATGTAATTAGATTGAAGTGTAACTATCTCTTGAACAATATACATTTCAGCCAATTCAATCTTTCTAGAGAATTCTAACGAAGCACTTGAGGATACACCATTGTGGGTTCCAGTGATGTGGACCATTTTAGTTACTTATCTAGCTTTTGAAGAAATAGTTTTTTTTTTCTGTCATTAGCCCTTTCTACTCTATCTCATCAAAGTCACAGATATGCCACTTATTGGGGAGATTCTATCTGGAATCTAAGGGATCCAATTGTACCCAGAGTAAAGAGGCAGAAAAAGATATTTTACATGATATGAATTTAAAAAAGGGGGAGAAAGTAGTGACATTTACAATGTTTTATCTCAGAATCTGCCTCTGAAAATGGCTTGTGCAATGAAAGGTGTGCAGCTGGTGTCAAACTAAATGGCAGAGATATGAAAAGATCTTCTTTATGGTTTCATTGGAGTCTTAAAGCCTCACATTCTCAAATATGACATTTTGTACTCTAAATAAATGAGATTTCTGAGCCCCTGTTGGTCAGCTTTAGTACAAGGTATACACATACTGAATACAAAACTGTTTTGAGCTAAGGCTAAATCATGACCAGAAGTTTAAAAAAATGTTTTTATATGACATTTGACAATAGTTTTTACACTCATGAAAGCAGTGAAACTTCTGCATATAAACAACTCAAAATGTATGGGTGATCACATTGTTCCCAACATGTTATGAAAAGTAGAGTCACATGAGCAATGGATCAAAAAACTGTTTGATTTGAAAGCTGTTGCTCATAGTGATGAACCCACAGAAAACTGTCAACCAACTCTACACTTCCCCTCACTTTTATAGAGCTTTTCAACGTCAGCACATTATGTAATGGCTTGCAGCTTAATTGCTCGGGTTCAGTCTTACTGCTCTCATGAGTTTTGTTTAGAGCAGCAGTGGGCAGTTGTTCTCAGTGAAAAAGCTCTCATCAACCAACTGTATGCTGATCTCCCAGCCCCAAACGTCCGACAAACAACATCTGCGACTAACTAATGAACATAGTGGAGCACGTAGCAGCTGAAGAGACAGATATTAGTCTTAGGAGTAGGTGGAGACCAAAACAGAGCGAATATTGGACATTATCAGGTAGCCACAAACATACATTCAAACAAATGCTAGTATTGCTCTGTGCTTGCTGGATATATAAATATCCAAATTGCTAACACGTTTGCCAAAACAACTCTATCGGGTTAGTCAAGGTTGTGTTTACTGCTTGTTCTGCTGCCACCAAGTGGCCCAAAGCATCAGTTAATGCGGGTACTGTTCTGTAGAGCTGCTGCTCTACTGCAGTCATCAATACTGTAGTTGTGTTACTCCAAACCAAAGGTGGAACTCTAAAATAGCTTTAACTCTCAGAATAGCTCTCAAGCTGATATGATTCAGTTTTTGTGATTCTACTTGAGGAAGGAACGGTGTTCAAGAGGGATCAGAAACATATTCTTGTATTTTTTTTTTAGATCTTATAAAGATTTATTAAAAAGAGCTTTCCAACTTCCTTTCTTGTTCCCAGGTTCAGCCCATATGAATGGTATGACGCCCATCCTTGTAACCCTGGATCTGATGTGGTGGAGAACAACTTCACCCTCCTGAACAGCTTCTGGTTTGGAGTCGGTTCCTTAATGCAACAAGGTTTGGTGGCGCGCACATCCTCTTCCCTGTCAAAAACGATACTGTCAAACCACCCCCCTTTCCCCATGTGCTGCTAGCGCTCTCTTTCTCCCTCTTTAACTGACAAGCTCCATGATTTCCATTCCGTGACTGTTTCATAAGACATTTATCTGTCAAGAACAACTGCAGAGCTCAGCCTTACATGACAAAGGAAGGCTGTTGTCACCTACCTGCTGTTTAAAAAGGTTAGAGTAGGTGCCAGGCACTTGTCAGAGATTGTCAGGAAAGGATGGAAAACATTGCTGCATTTATTTCCCCGTAACGCAGTTGCTGGCCCTGCTCAAGAGCTTTCAGTGTTGGGACGAAAAGGGTTAGTTGAGGAACATGTCTGACAAATGCCAGCTGTCAGCCATGCTAGAGCTGGCTGGTGTGATGTTTTCAGCACTGTGCGGGAGAAACTTTGTCTCGTGCCTAACTGTCCAACAAGTAGCCTAACAATTAAATGTCATTGTGAGCTTTAATGGTGCTCAGCTGCTGATTTTTGGGGCCAACCACCTATCGCTGGAAGCAGGATCGTCTGATCCGATCACTGATTACTGGGTCTATATGAAACCATTTCACCGATCAACAAGCAATTCTGCTCCTTTGCTCTTTGAATGTGTATTTGCGTGCGCGTGTGTGTGTGTGTGTGTGTGTCGACATTAAAACATTTTCACCCCGGTCCAAAAACTTTCTCTCTCGCGAAAAAAAAATTAATAAATCAGACAGACGGACGGCAAAACTTCCGCTCGCGGAGATGGGCTGGCGCGCGTGTGTTTGTCCAGCTGTGTTGCTCTAAGAGTAATTTAAAGAACAGGCGAGACAGCAGACAAATGAGTATTGAATTAATTTCAACTTAGAATTGATGCGACATCGCCGACATCGGAGCACCCTTAGTCTTGTTTGATGTTGATGTATAATGCTGAAAAAAGTCAGAACAAAATAAACAATTTCGTCATTCAGCACGAGAACCCACCATGTATCACAAAACCTCCCACTGCAGATTTAATTATACCTTTTGACTGAAAAACCAAAGGGATACAACCCAAGTTTTCATTTGCTAGATGTCTCTTAAAGGGATAGGTAAGTAAATTAAGGCCCAGGAGTATAATAATGAAGTCAACTGTGGAGGAAAAAAGACCCAAGTAATAAAATCCTTAACCTCTATGTAACAAGACAAATCAAAGAGGCTTAGAGAGACTCGACAGTGGATCTTTGCCCATAAGGATAGCAAACACATTCAGCAATTCATTAAGCACAGAAGCTCGGCAGCACTCTTGTGAAACTGCATAGCAGCTCTGCCAATTTGCCGGTGCAGGCAACAAAATGAGCTAGTTAGTTGCCTTTATTATTAAACTAAACTGGGAAGAATTCCCTATTATAATTTGTATCATGGCTCGCAGGGTTGTCTGTCATATCTACAGCAGTTAACTGAAACTGCTGCTGCTAATCAGTTTGTATTCATAGTTCCCTAAATAAGAAAATGTCACATTTGGATATGGAAGTTAATATTAAGATCATGTGTGCTTTCTAGCAGGTTTATCTGCATTATGAATTGATATGTGATGGGTGTATTTTTCATGTTGCATCACTGTTTCTACATGATTTTTACATTGAGTATTGTCAAAATTACCTTCACGATGATTTTAAACATATAAATTATTTAAGTTGAAATTGACAGACAGATCCTGGCTTCCACCTTGTAACACATGCTGCATGGTGGTATCTGCAGCAGGGTTTATTTTGTCTGTGTCACATTAACAGACATCCTCTTCTTGTCTTGCCAAACACAGTGACAGCAGCTGAGACGGAAGCCATTTCCTTGACATGTTTAAAATGCAAATGGACGTGTTTGAGGAGATGCACAAATAAAAAAACAAATTCTACCAGCTTGTCTGTGGGAGGGAGGTGTCAGAGACAAGACAAAGAACGCAAAACATGAGGAGGTGCAAAACCAAACACTTTGTGTACTTCAAATGCGTTCCTGGGGGTCTCAGTAGGCTGTTGCTCACAACAAACATATGTCTGATCATTTCCTGTAAATTGGTTTCTCCACGTAAAATAATTTTAGAAAGTATGTTTGATTTATGAGTTCACTGATTCCCAATTCTCTCATTCTCACTGACATTCTTTGATTTTCTAAAATATATTCATACTCTAAACATCACCGAGATGCATAATTAAAGCCCAACATATTGTACTCTTTATTTGGTTCTTCTAATATGCGCTGACATTTTGTCTTGCGTTTAAGAAACTGCAGTTGTGACATTGCCCCTTCTTGAGATTCAGAACAAGATTTACTTGCAATGGAATACACATTTCCATTCACAAGTGTTATTATTCAAAAGCAATTAACAAGTAAAAGCCTCAAGCTTTGAACGGGAGTTATTGTGCAGTGACTCCACAGAGCGAATGCTAAGTGCAGGTAATCATTCTCATGGGAAAGCCTTGTTTTCTAATGTTAAAGTGAGGCCTTGCTAGTGGGCAGACTCAAGAAAACCGGTACATCATGTTTAGCATGACACACTACTGAATCCACAGAGACCAGCATTTTTTTTCCCCAGACTAACAATTCAAAAAAGCATCATTAGAGACGAAGCATTCTGTTCATTTATTCAAAATGAGAACAGCAGTGTCAGACTGACTTCTGCATGATGTCATCTTAAGAAATGTATGCTGACATATTAGTAGTGGCTATAGATATAGTGTATCCATTATACATTAACTCCCCTTGTGTGTATAGTATTCACAGATGCCGCAAGAAAAAGAAATGAATGGAATACAGGAATTCAACCTCAGTCAACATTCCGTTTAAAACCACTGATAGTTTCCTTGAGTGCTGGTTAATTGAGAATATTTATGCATTAGAGAAAAACAATTGAAACAGACTGGAAACACAAGCCTCACAACTCTATGTTCACCTTGATATATAAATCATAAGGCTGGATGATACAGCAAATCTTAAAGGAGTTAAAAATGCAACAGCACAGTTTTCTTCCGACCTCAATTTAAAGTTGAAAATTCAAGACTACTTTTTAATATAATCAACAAATAAGCTCTCTCAAGCCTTTTGATGCTAGTAAATAGGCCCTGAGTTAAGATTGTTTTTGTTTTTGTAAAAGCACTTTTGAACCATCTCCTGGGGAACTAAGATTTTATAAATAATGGCAAACAAGATAGATAGGAGCTTTTGCACAACCCATACTGTGAGTAGAAGTTAAAGTTAGGATACCTCATATTCTGATTCTCACTTGTATTTTTTGCAATAACAAACAAATGCAATTTTGGGGTTAAGTGTCTTGCTCAAGGACACATCGACAAGCGCCTAGTGGAGCCGGAGCCGGGGATCGAACCGCCGATCCTCTGATTGAAGGACGGCCCTGCTCTCTACTTAGCCACAGTCGCCCTATCATGAACTTGTGTTTGCCACAGACCTTATTTTCTGCAATAATCCAAAATCCAATGACAAAATCCCATCGGCTTTTTGTCTAGGGCACCAGTGCAATGCTAACTTCTAGGATTGGCCTACAAAGATACACATCCCTGCAGCACTCAAAGAGACAGTAAAGTATTACTGTTTACGAATTTAAAGCCTGCATCTTCATCAGTGACTTTACGAAGCACTCTTAATTCAACTAATATGGCATAATAAGGATTTATTATTTTCAATTACAAGAAAATTCCTGAGCCTGGTCTCAAAATCAAAAATGCCAATTTTGCTACAACACATATCCTGCAATGTTACTTGCACCTCAGTGTTGTGTAATAGTATGTATTCTTAGGCAGCTATTTACAGCATTCATGTGAATGAGCAGTGCGACAGTCAGTGAGATCGATGTGATGTTTTGGTTACTGAAATAGAATAAGTATCGTCTTCTCTGAACAAACATTTATATTGCCTTGGCTTACAAGATACGAGTCCTTCCTCAAGCATATGTATGGCATATTGACACCGTTTCATTTCCCTGGCACCATATGACTGATCTGCGTTTTGTATTTATTAGTTCTCTGTTCCAGCGCCATATACTATTCCATGCTGACAACAGCACTTTATAGTGTGGAATTCAATTGAGTTACCCGTTGCTTCATTTCATTTTTGGTGCAACAAGAGAATGCATTTGGATCCTTACGCTGCAATAGTGAATTAAGCGATGCTACTGTCTTCCCTTGTTTGTAACCATGTAGTGTTTGTCAAGCCACAAAGGACAATTTGGTGGAAGAGGTTAAAGAGCTGACCACTCTGCCCCCCTTCTGTGGACTTGTTACTCTTTAGAATTGCCCTCATAAATCTTCTCAGTAAAGTAACAGTGCAAAAAGCACAAGGGTATTTTAAAGGTTGTCAGATATGAGGTATAAAGTAACTTTAACACCAGTCAGTGAGCCATTATAATCATAGTATTACTTAGCAGAGGACCACTCAAAGTCATGGCTGATACTGAAGTGGACTGTCAGTCTGGCTATGCACTATATCTTGCTTTTTAGTTTTCTTTATACAGACTGTAATGATTTGACTGCAAAATATATTAGTGTGTACATCTGGTAAACATGGTGAGCTATAAATGACATAATAGGAAGATGAAAGGAAACAGTAGTAGTGTGAATTACATATGGTATGTCAACTGGTTCATCAAATCTCATTTCAGATGAAAGATTCAGTCCTAGACTAGGATCAACTGCAAATGGTATTAATCAGTTCATCTTTTATGTTTTAGCGACAACAATTATGCAGCAAATGCGTCAATCAAACTAAAAACTAGAAATAATGAAATACGGTGTAGGGATAGATTTTATACTCCCTCATTAAAAGTTTTTGATACACATTATATTTTCAATAAAAACACTTTATTGCCAATATAAGTTAACAATATAAAAATGATAGTCATCTGCCAGTGTGATTGAGTACATAGTGAGTATGTAAGTTATTGCTCAGAACCGAGTGTAGAAGCCTGAGGAACACACACTTTACTGGTCTGATCTGCCCATTCTGAATAGTTAAATTAGATTTTGGCTAAACTGCCAAACTGGCTTTATTTTCAGTGGCACTGCCAAAAAACATTTGCAGGCTAATTAACAAAAAACGCAGGCCATCATGTTTCTGCGTTTGTTTAATTTGGTTACAGTGTTGGCAGGTACAATTTCATCTCGATAATCACTTAATGGTCTCTCACTTTGTGTTGCGTACAGGCTCAGAACTGATGCCCAAAGCCCTGTCTACCAGGATCATCGGTGGGATCTGGTGGTTCTTCACACTCATCATCATATCATCCTACACAGCTAATTTAGCAGCTTTTCTCACCGTGGAGAGAATGGACTCGCCTGTGGACTCAGCCGATGACATCGCTAAGCAGACCAAGATTGAGTATGGTGTGGTCAAAGATGGTGCAACCATGACTTTCTTCAAGGTATAGCATGAATACAAGTTTGATACATTACTGAAGGTACTACGGAGATAAGATAACATATGTCAACAGCAATAGAGATCGGTTCCAGTGTAAAAACAGCCATAGTGTAGCTGAAGCATGCCTAGTGCAAACATGTACAGTAGTAATAATAATGATGTAAAATGTATGTGAACTTAGGCAAGATGTTGGTTCTTGAGTTATTAGTGATATATATATATATATATATATAATATAGATCTTAATTCCCACAGCAAAGAAAAATTATTCAGCTTCTCCACTTTTTTACACTGTTTGATGTGTTCCTCCATAATGATTTTTTTATTCCAAAGTTTCAGCATGCCTGCAGGGTCTTTGAATTTATTTTATTATTTTGAGCATTGCTTTAGATGCTTCTGCTTCTGTGGTGCTGAATAACACATGTAACAGAGTGACAGTTTCTCTGAGTAAGAAAATGAAAACACTGCACATTTCAATTGAAGGCAGTCCATAAGTTTATAAAATTCAATAGCAGGAAAGCTAACAATTCTTCCAGGGCATCTGTCTGCCCTAGTTTTAATGCCTAAAACAATTGTAGTGTAGCTCATGAACACTGCATGCCTCATTGTTGAATCTGCAGAATTGTGTGTGTTCTGAATCCCCCAGCTTTGATTATGTTATTGGGTTCAGGGTTGTCGCTTATACCATATAGATTTAGACAATAGTGGTGACTTGGAATTGCAGCCACATGCAAGCCAAATAATCACAATACTGTAAGACAACTTACTTTTTTGCATTGCACCCCATGAATACGAAATGTCATGTAATGACAATTAGTGCACCTGGATCCAACTCAACTCGTTGACACTTTGAAAAGAAATCAACCTTCTGTTCCTCTGAATAGCCACGTCAAAGAAAGTTTAAGATCGTTTTGCGTTCGTCGATAAATCATCCTTGTGATTTCAGCGTCATAAATAGGAGAAACAGGTGTTTAATTACCTCATCAGAGTTGCATGGCTCAAGTGCCCTCTGCTCCCCCTTGCACTTCCAGAAAGGCCTAATGAAGTAAATTCAATGAGCCAGAAAAGCATGATAAATACTGAGGAGACCGTGAAGTAGATGAAGGCTTTGCAGATGGATGTAACTGGATGGATTTGGTCCTTAACTCATGATTCGGTGACATACTTAACCGTCTGTGTTTTTTGCTCTCAATTCGGCTCAATTCTTGCAATTCCAAAAAAAACACCATACTGTAGTTATACACCTCCAAATATGCATCCTGGCCCTAAAAGACGGAGACAGTATATTGTAACTTCTCTTAGATACATGAATGAATTCACCAGCAAACTTAAGTAATGGCTGACCAGAAACTCTGATTGCCAACAAGAAGAAATGATCTACTGTACAACTCGATATATCGATGGCATTAAGATTAAGAATGGCAACAGACACGTTGCTTTATAAATGTCATCAGAGGTTTGTAGCCACTGCTGACCAGGAGGTTGTCATGTCACTCAAAAGCCTTCTTTTCAACAATCCCAATATCAAAAATGATAAATGTTAAACTTTTAGCCTATTATTTTAATGTAAAGTGGATATTTGCATAAAATAGGAAATGCACATATTTTTTATTAAATACTTGCTTCGTTAAAAACACAACTAAACCAAGCCTTGAAGAGTAGAATTTTTTGAATTACACATCGCTGCAATGTGCCATATGGTCCATCTTCCTTTCTGACCTCATCTTCAAATATCTAGCGACAAAGATGCCAACTTGGCAACACTTGTTATACACCCTAATTGGTACTTTTAAGTTTTAATATCAGACTATCATACCTTAATTTTAGGCAAGCAGGACTGTGCTTCTACTGTAGTTAAACATAATGGAGGGCTTCTTATAACAGCATCTTTCACAATTTGAAATGGCTTATAGTCTTTAGACAGTAATTATCTAGGATTAGACATGGCATAAATGTGACCTCATACAAAATTGCACGAAATACCACATAGCCTGATGCAAGACTAATGGAGAGGCATTCTATTATTGCTGCTTCAGTAGCACTTATGAGAATAGATGGGCACAAAGCTTCAATTTACTCTCCTTTAATCCCGAGACAATGGCGATCAGCAGGACGTAATCATGTATATCTATTTCATTACTGGCTGAAATCTGTATTCTCTAATACTGTAAGTGAACAAATAGTATATGTACCTTTGTAACATTATACACACTTTATACTTTATAACACCTTTGGCTATAATGTTTCAAAGTAATTCTGTTCAAGCTCAAACCTTTTTTTTTTTTTTAAATGGTAAAGAGCATTGTATATTTTTCAACCACTTTCTATTCACTTGCAGCCAGGGAGATTGCTCAAATGAGGTTCAAAGTCACATGTTTTCTTTATCTGGCTCTTTCTGTCCCTTACAGAAATCTAAGGTTTCCACTTTTGAGAAGATGTGGGCCTTTATGAGCAGCAGGCCGAGCACATCACTGGTGAAGTCTATTGAGGATGGGATTCAGAGGGTGCTGAAGTCAGACTATGCCCTCATAATGGAGTCCACAACTATCGATTACATCACTAAGAGGAACTGTAACCTGACACAGGTGGGAGGGATCATCGACAGCAAAGGCTATGGCATCGGCACTCCCCTCGGTAAGAACCTGTGAACGTTTGAGGCTGCCTGCTAAAAAAAAAAATCAACCTCTTCAATCTCTTATATGTTGCCTTTTGAAGGGGATTCATTTTTAGACAACGCAGCAGCATACGTTTTTTTTAGCTACCAGTTAGACGGTATGCCACAACATGTTTATGAACCTTATTATCACAGACTCCAGCTGGCATTTCTTCCAAAGTAAAACAGGCCTTATGTTGCTTCCAGGCTCCCCATACAGGGACAAAATCACTATAGCAATCCTAAGCATCTTGGAGGATGGGCGCCTACAAATGCTCAAGGAGAAGTGGTGGAGTGGGAGCAGCTGCTTGGATGAAGAGCGCCACGAGACAGGCCCCATGGGGATCCAGAACCTGGGTGGTATATTCATTGTGCTGGCATCTGGTCTCGTGCTGTCTGTTTTTGTGGCGATTGCTGAATTCGTCTACAAGCTAAGGAAGACTGCAGAACGTGAGCAGGTACATGTCCCCATAAATCACATGCCTAATGTGTTATTGTCGTTATTTGATCTTTACTCTGTGGTTTGGAACATTAGCCCAACACTAATTTAATTACATTCCACTCGCATTTCAGTTTAATTCACCCTCGATTTTAGCAAAGGAGTTGCTAACTAAGCCTATTTTGTGATGATACTTACACGTAGCCTGTAAACCAACGCCGTGCTCTGGCTTTTAGTTCAAACACATTATTAAAGGATTTTCCTGCCTTTGGCTAATCCCTAAGAGTACTTGTGCCATAACACCACAACATTGACTTATTTTAACAGGCATAATTGCAAATTGGAGCATAGAGAATGAATCCATTATTAGTCATTGGAGTTGTCAGAATAGCATGAACCCTTTACTGTTGTAAATCACTAATTTGAGTGCGTAGTTGCATGCATGCTCATGCACCACACTCTTCCTGACACAGCAGCAATAATGAACCGTGTGCCGGCTACATGTGGTGGTGGTGCGATTCGACATTGCTGACAGCCATGGACGCACGCGCCCACATACACACACGATCACTGGCACAACACGAATGTTACGTTCTAACGCATGTTGTGCTCTTTAGACTGTCGACACTCTGCTGTCAGAACAATTTATAGCTAAAGCATTTACCCTCCCCCCGTCCCTTTCCCCTCTTCTCCTTCTTGCTCCCCTCCCCGCATCCTCCCTTTTCGTCCAGAGGTCTTTGTGCAGTGCCATGGCGGACGAGATCAGACTGTCGTTCACCTGCGAGAGGCGGGTGAAACACAAGCCTCGGCCTCCAGTCATGGTGAAGACGGATGCAGTGATCAACATGCACGCCTACAACGACCGACGACTCCCGGGAAAGGACAACATGAGCTGCAGCACTGGGATGACTCCCGTGTTTCCGTGACAATGTGTTCCCCCCAGGGCAAGAACCTCCTGAGCAACTTGTCAGGGGTGATGCCAGAGACTAGAGACAATGGCATAGACGGGATCACCAGATTCACTATTAACCACAGTGACATGGGGACACTAACAAAACATGGGCAACTCAAAATGACAGCATCAGCCACACAGGTATGACAACATTCACCACTGTATTCCAAACCACAAGAGGTACAAATAATATTTATAATATTTGGGGGAGGTTTTAGGAAAACAGTACACCCAAAAAATCGGTTTCAAGTCTGATGTTTACGTGCGCAACACAAAAACACAAGAAAATACACATTGTTAAAGGAATCCTCTCTCAGTGAAAAGACTGAAATTTTTATTGGAAAATATGGACTAAAGTGAGATGAAAGGCTTTGTTACGAATGGCAATAAGTGACAGATTCATGGAGGAGAGTTGTTTTCATTAGACAAGAGTTTTGCCATGCATTAAGATTATGATATCAAGTTCTCACCTTCATCAAAACTCCTGAAAAGGCCTCTGACGGCAGAAAATATTGAGTCCTAAGCTGCAGGTTATGAGACAGGATCTTTTGAAAGCAAGGTTCACAGGTACACATATGATAACCTGAAAGAATACTCAATCAGTTACTGCAATATTATCGTTGGTGGAAACCCATAGAGAGACAGAACTGTTCCACTGTCATGTGAAATTAACTATATTGTTACACACAAGCAATTAATCATTGATACAGTGATTGATTGGAGCAGAAGAACATTTTATGTCTGAAGGATTTTTTTTACGTTATTGAATTTTAATCAGTTGCCAAAGGTCTGGCCATTCAACAAAACTAGATACAGTACAATTCGGGCCAATTCCTGCTCGCTCTGCTTTTTAGAAAGCACTACTCTTGCGTTCAATGCAAAGTAAATTAGAGTGGTTTAAAAGGGACTATTAAGGGATCTTTGCAAGAACAGTTTTTCCAACCATGCAGGGTAATATGTATTCAAAGCAAATTGTATTTGGCACAGTCGTGGCACTGTAATGTATTAGCTGGGTGCAAACCACGTCACCTTAAAGTATGGTTATCAACACTATAATGTAAAACAATCATAGCATGAAAAACATAACGAAAAAAATAAAACATAACCATGGTCCTGTGTAATTTCTAAAAGGATAATGACAGAAATATTGAGTATATGGAACAATTTTAAAAGTTCGTGCTCAACTCTGATGAAATGGTAGCATGTCTGTACTTATATGTGTATATATGTTTTTGTATATGCATATACAGTATACAGACTGGGTGGAAGGCATCGGATCAGGTATTTCTGTTTATATCTTTGTTTAATAAATAATTGTAAGTCACAGATAACGGGTAAGAGACTGTGACCTTAAAACTAAAGAGCATTTTTTTGAGTGCATTCAATTGTGACATATCCATCAAACTTCGTGCTGGACTTGTGTGGCTACAGGATCATTGAATGTCCAAAGTACTTCTGAACACATTTTTTGAACAGTTGCTTCATTTCTTTCAGGTGATTTTTGGCAGGAAACTGATTGTTTTGCATTACGGGCGTTTATGAAAACTTCGCCATGGTTTGGTTTGAAGGTTATCTCAGTCACCAGCTTTTCCTGTTAAATTGCCTGGTGTGTGGACAGAGTCAATCCATACGTGTAGTGTGTGAACATGCTGAGTTGATAACGTGGTGAATAGATAAAAGACAGATGATGATTTTGTGTGGTCATGTTGACTTTAATACCTATTGAATAAGTGTTTATCTTCAGCAAATGTCATGCCGTAGGAAGATTCGAGGAGTCTATGAGCTGCTATCACCCGGGAGCCCAACGAACAGCAAACCTCTGTGAGGTTTGTGAAGTCAATAAGTCAAGACAAAAAAAAAAATGAAAACGTACCCATCTATGATTCAAGAAAACTCCAATCTGTATAACTTAGCATTGGTTTGGTAGAGATTCACTGTATAATTGTCTATGGATTCCCTTCTGCAAAGTAGAGTATGTAGATAAGATCAGCAGGAGAAAATGTATTTTGCTAAATTTATACTGTTATAAATGAATTATGTTCACAGTCAAATATGTTATAGATGCTATTTATTTCATTAGAGAGGTCTCTTTAATTACTTCCTCACTTTACCCCGGTTCCACAGCCCCAAACCTTGTTTATTTATTTAATAGAAATGCATTATATTATGGTATATCAGAGTGCTATCATCCAGATGGGAAACTGTATGTAAATCTTCTTTTATGATGGCTGATATATTTCTTTAAGTTGAATATGAAATGGAAATAGAGCTTCCCCAAGAATTTAGGGGACACTCTTGAAATAGGGAAAATAGGATTTATCTTGTGTAACTGGACCTTTACTGCTCTTGAAATCCCGATCAGGGCGTGATCTAAAGTACGGCCGCAGCTGATGCGTGGTTATACGATATTATTGTTACCTTCATGTGTACTGTAGCTTCCCATGCAGGTGATTGAAAGCCTCTTGTATTTCACCTCTGTAATATGTGAAAATAATTGAAAATATCATCATAATCCAAATTAGTTGGAATTACGACAGAGTTTTCTGATTTGGCTGATTCAGTCAGTTTGGTTGCTGAATATATACATCTTTTTTTACAAATTTATGTGAATAATAATGTCATTTTACACAAAATTGTATGAAACGTGGGAGAAAAGTAACGCAAAATGTAAGCTACATAACCTGTGTTTCATTAGCAGTGTGTGTGATATGAGTTTTGATTTTCCAGCTGTCACGACGGTATGCCTTTTTATGTATACCTTTCTTTTGAGTTGCACAGCTAACCATCATTTGGCGGAAAACCTCACAAACAAGATGATAATGATGTTGGTGACAACCAGGGTTTTCTTTGTGGACATGCAGAATTTCTATGAATATAGTTTTTGTAAGGTTTTGTAAAAAAAAAAGGGAAAAAAAGATGATTTTGTTTTCCTAGTAACTGTATGTGTTAAGAGTACATTAGAATAACTGACATCTGAGTAAAACATGGGGAAATTCAACTAAATATTAAAGAAAAGCTAATGAATTATTTTCTTTTTAACGCATTGTGAATAATTCAATTGTACAGTTTGCTGTATGGGTTATATGAAGTTTTAAATAAAAAAATACAAACTTTATCTCCTGATTGGTGTTGTGTTATGTCTCCCTTTTATCTTGATATTTAACAATTTTTGGGCTCTAATTTGAGTCTCACAATAAAGAGATTATAAGCAATGCTGTGATTATGGTTGGTTGGTTCTCGGCTTAGACCTGCTTCAGTATTACGATTTAGAAATTTGACATTAAGTAAAATATTGATTCCAACTCAATTTTAAAACCCAGTATTTTGTATCCTTACTTATCCAAATTAACGGCAGCATGATTATAATACTGAATATTACATAAGATATTAAATCATTTAATATCCCCATGTAAGGTGCAAGATATGGCTAACGAACATCCAAGATACAATGAATAATCAAAGCAAGCAAATGTATTGAGAATTAATTCAAACAAATGGAAAAGCTGTTAATGATTATGTCTTATTTGCTATATTACCAGATGTCAGATGGAAGAATTTATGCATTCTTCAGATGTCTCCATGCATGCAGATATGAAAATATCACTTACTGAAATTTAACTAATTTGCAAGTTTCAGATTTCATTTTCAAATTATTATTTCCTTTGAAGAAGACAAAGGATCCCACTCATTGTCCATCACTTGTACTCACTTTATTCATTTATTTTTTTCATAAAGTGAGTACATGTGATGAGAGTGTGCAGGATTCTTTGTTTTCTCAAAACAAGTGTGGCTGAAGTTTGGTCAACAGATCATTCCGGACAAAATATCATCCGGATCCCAGTATTGAATGTCGACCATTTGTGGCGGATTACATTAAGGGACACGTTAACATAATAACATAAAGCCGTTGCCAAGATCGGCAGCATGATACAGGTCAGTAACTAACAAACAGGCTAATGCCTGTGGCAGCCCTGTGTGCCGAAAACAAGAAATGGAAGAAGCTTTGAAGGGTGAACATGTAAAGACCTCTCAAAGGTGTCTCATGGTGGACTAATATATATTGTCTTATACAATAAACAAGAAAAAATCAGCATGTTTTATATTTGTATTACGTTTGCATGCAACAGCTGCTGCATAAGGATATCGTGTAAAACACAGAGTATTGCAAAACTAGAAAGGGAGAGAGGAATAAACATGTTTGCTTCAAATGGTGTTCATGCATGAATGAATATGTGCTTTCAGGTAGCCAATCGACTGCCATAGGCAGAGATTAACCTGGCTGGCGTTAGGATGACGGAAGTGCGTGTTAAAAAAGCAGGGGGAACCCCAGGCCATGGCGTTAAGGAGCAACGGGCACATAATGAGCGATGGGCAGGGGCCTTGTGCCTAATGGGAAGATTTATTATCTCTCACTATCAATTAATCCCTTCGGACAGACCGGGGCCAGCAGGAGCGCATCAGGAGTATGTAAAAGAGAAAGAGGGAGGGCCGAGGGAGGATGAGAGGCAGCCAGTTGAAGAGAGAGAGATGTGAAAGGACATGAGAGGTGGAGGGAAGATGAGCAGTGGGGCGAAATGCAAAAAAGATGGGGTGAGAATAGAAAAAAGGCAAGGGGAATGAGGATATGATTTGAAGATAATACCCACAAAGATTTGAGAGCTATACAGACAGCGAGGGGAGAAGAACAAAGGGTTAATGACAAAGTGAAGAAAGAGGTATATAGTTTTATAGTAAGATATGAGCCAGGAAAGACAATGCAGGAATGCAGAATCACATGAGATAGAAATAAAAGGGAGAGCATATAATGAGTGAAGCAACAGTAGACAAAGAAAGCCCACAATCTATGGTCTATGGGAGACTCAGGGGAACATAAAACAGAATGTGGAAGACTGATACAACACTACGAGCTACTTTGTGCGCATGCTTTAAAGATTAGCTATGTTCAACTTGAAAAAAACAGAGCTGGACTAGTGATGCAATAATGTAGATACTCTCTGGAAGTAGGTCAACAAATATCAACTATTTTAAGTAATGAGCCTTTTTGAAAATGAACTACACAGTTACTAAATGGATTTTAATAAAAATAATTATTCCATTCAAAGACAGATGCATGTGGTGGTGCTTAATTATGTTGGAGTGGCTTTTAAGAAAGGATATTTTCTTTTTTTTTATGATGGAAAGTCTATGTTTGATTTAATGTTAATGGGACAAATGGGCTAAATGTAGAACAATAAACTATTTATCTAGAGTGGTTTTACACAATGTTCTTCATGTTGTCAATAGCAGAGGCAATGAATGACATAAGGGCTTTGCAGTACCTTTACAGTTTTCAACATCATGTCGCCAGATTTATCCTCAATTTGTTTCACTGTACTTTACCATGTACGATAGGAGAAGGGCTCCATGGGGAAAGCACAAGCTAAAGCTGACCTCCATCGTCTTTGCCATTATGGAGACTGCTTCGGTCTGTTGCTCATGCATGCTCGGGGCGGTTTTTTCTCACTCTGATGGCACATGTCCAGACCAGTGCTCTTTTTGATGACCTTGACAGGGCCGTCGGTGGGTGATGTTCTGCTTGACACCCCAGGGCGATGTGCCTTAGCTCAATGGCTGAGCATCATTGACCCATTTGGGGGTGAATGAATGCCCGACCCATGCCATGCCCATCTCAGTGGTCCCACTGGGTGAGAGACCCATCTTAGCAGAAGCTGCACCAGAGGATTGCCTTGATAGGAGAGCCAGTGTGCACTGAATGTTATTATAGGCAATGTCATCATCCCAGGAAACTGAATTCCCTCCAGGAAGTGGAGGATATGGAGCTGTGAAGGATGCAGCTGAATAAAAATTGTTCTAGAAAAATGAAGGCAGATATCACCTTCGAACAGGAGACCAGAAGGTATCACAAACCAGGGTATATAAAGTTAAAGTTATGATTGAAAGATTATGTAATAAAACCCCATTTATGATAGAAAGTAAGGTCAGCATTTCAGTAATTGCCATTCAGTGTGTTTTTACATCTGTAATTAGTTCTCTATATACAATAGATG
This sequence comes from Anarhichas minor, assembly GCF_050575085.1. NCBI lineage: Eukaryota > Metazoa > Chordata > Actinopteri > Perciformes > Anarhichadidae > Anarhichas > Anarhichas minor. Next base: position 2,972,193 of record NW_027466481.1, on the reverse strand, counting down.
TCATTGTTGGTGGCGGAGTCGTTTGAAAAGGAAATAGTCGCACACTATTAGCCACGATGCAAAAATGATTTACCATTTATTTAATTTATTTGGCAAATTATTGAATCTTTTTTGCATTGTGACTACGAGTGTGACTATTTCCCTTTACACTTGTGCTTTCACCGTTGTCAGCCCCTCTACAACACTGGTCTTTGTTCCCTCTCTCTCGCATCCGGAGAGAAGGAATGGCAGAGTGGGACTGACAACGTATATCATCTTAAAAAAAACAGAGGAAAACGTTGTTTTTTTTGTCAGTGGATGATTTAAAATTTTTACAAGGGAGTAATGGAACAAAAAAGAGCCACAGTGAGCGGTAAGATGAAGGCGACAAGCTGCACATCACCAGCTCCTCAGCAAGGAACAGTGTCGTTTACAATTATCGATCACGTGCAAGATTGTATTGACTCTGATACATTTTCACTTTCATATGTGCGCAGTGTGCCAAAGAAGCTGGATTACAAGACTATCAGAAGGTCGATAGCACTGTCCATCCCGATAACGTTAAAAATGATAAACAATTAATGAGCGTGTAATTACAGCTCACCATAATGCTGTAATGAAGTAGCACCACAGAGGGAACACTCATGCATATTCTACCTTCCATAATGAGCTTGGCATTAGGCTACATGTATCGTGTTTGTACAGGGAGACACCATATGGCAGAATGTCTGAATGAGAAAAAAACATTGTTTATTCCAGACCCTGTCTCTTTTATTCCAAATCACCGACACCACCAGTATCAGAGCTCTAGCCACACACCATCCTGTTGAATTATCCATTTGACTTTAGGTGAAATAGGCTGATAGAGACATTGCCCATGAAATGCCTTAGTGACTTGCTCTCTCTGTTCTCTGTCTTTGACCCTGGTAATGACTGGAATAGAGGGTTTTCATGAATATAAATACAGTACTAGATGAAAGGCAATTTTCTCCAGTGTACATAAAATAACACCCTTGAACATGTAATGCGGAGTAGTTTTTGTCAAGAAGGTACTGTGCTTTTTCAGTTTAACATTGCGTCGTGCACTCAGGGCCACAAGACCTCTTCATTTACGTAAATCGCTCGGTCCTCTCGAGAGCGTGTCACATGTCAATGAAGCCAAAGCAAACTGTCAAGCTTACACTCACTAACAAGCTAAAAGTTAGAATGCACATGATGCAATAACTACATGTTTAAATACACAATGGTTTGTGCCAGCATCTGAGACTTTACAAACATTTGTGCAGCAGACAAAACACATGCAGTCAGTTGCAGTACTGAGGGCAAAAACACCTTGCTCAAAGGAGGTGTCAGGGAATGATAAGACTCATTCAAGCTGACAGGCAGGCCACAAGTACACAAACCATATCCCGGTACAACAGTATGTGTAAAGGGCATCTCATTAACACACAGCTCACTGAACCTTAACGTGGCTAGGTTAAATCAGAAATGTTGCTTCAGCTGTTAAGCTGTACAGTGTGATGGAAGAATGGAAAAAGTCTGCATGGGTTTCTACTGCAACATGCCGATGAGCAAGAATTTGATGTGGGCATCTGATGGTAGTAGCAGTGGTGGTGGTGCTGTATTGATAGTGGATTGTTTTCATTCCACCATTTCATACAAAATGAAATATCATTTGAATGCTCTTCTTGCTTACTATCTGTAGCATTAAATTACTTTTGCAAATGGATATTCCAGGTGTTGTGTATGCTGATGTTATACTACATTTAATACCCTTATCATTGCTTAATGTTAGTAAAATGGAGCGTAAATATAATTATATCAGACATAAAATGTACAATTGCAATTATTGTATTGATATTTTATTAAAAATGATTATACAAAAAAGTTCTACAACCAAATAAATACTGTCTGTCTACAGATAGCTTCAGTAACTTAAGACTCCAAAAGCCTTCATAACTCATAACACTGATTGTTTTCAGTTTTGCTCAGCTGTTACCAAAATAACCAGATTTGTTAAAGGGTGCTGCATTCAAGTGATTTGCACCCAGATTGTGTGTCTCCACACATTCAGAAATTGTCGTGTTTTCTGCAGCAAGAAGACGAAACATATCAGCCAAAACAATGGATCACAAACCAATAAAGCGCCTTTGAGAAGAGCTGGATGAAATGTTAACGCCATGTATGTTTCACTGAAATTACTTTAGAAAACGTCACCAAATACCAAGATCCCTTGGAAAACTTCTAGTATCTTGTTGAGTCCATGCATAGAATAATTTCTGATCAGCCAAGAGCAAGGTTTACATAATATTATGGCCACAGAGTATTTTAATGTTTGGTTTTGGCAGGTCTCTCTCATCATCAAATACAAACTCCAAACCTCTTTGCTTGCTTCTACCTGAGGAAATACTGTCAGTGTTTTATCCCAAGGATGCATGCAGCCTACAACAAGGCTGTTTGATGTTGGCTCAAGACCAGACTTCATTCGGTTCCAGAGGGGGATGAAGTTCACCAGCAGATGATTTGCTATTCTCTATCAAACTCAATCCCTACATTTCCATCCCTCAGCTTGGGACACTGCCAATACATCCAGCATGTAAACCTCTCCAAAAGAGTTGTTGTGAAAAAAAACAACATTATGATTGAACAAAGGCACTGTTCACCATTTATGGTTTGACTTAACTTTGACCATTATGGGTGAACGGGTTTGTGCTGGCTTCTGTGCGCAGCCTTGTCAGTTATCGGCTAAAGGTACATTTTCAGAATTGGCTAACAGCAGCTATACCCTGGCTCGGCATACTCACTATATGCAAATAACCTTGCCTTGCCTATAATGAGTTGATGATACGTTTAATGGGGGCTTTCTTCTACTACAAGACCATGAGTTCAATTTAGCATCACTATGGCAGAGAAGAAGTAATTATACCAGAAACTAAATGTAAGTATGTCTTTCGCTATTTTTATCTCCTTGGTAAAACATGAAAAATCCTTAGTGATGGAAGCCAGGGAGTCTCTCTTCTCTTTCGTCTATAAGAGGACATTATATGGCCTGTCCACAGGGAAGGTGCTCGAGGGTGTCTGGCTGGCTCGGGGGAAGTTTATGGGCTGTGAAGGCCAATTTGAGCAGCCTGCAGAATCCAAAACCGTCATGTCACGTTCTTCCCTCTATCGCTCTGCAGTAGAACATTGAAGAAAAAAACCAAAGCTATTATCACCAAGGAAACAAAACTGCTGTTCAAAACTATTTGACATTTTGAGTGGTAGTGGCTTGGACTTGTGTACCGTAAATTGCTCATTAATATTAAACAAGTAAGTGACAGTTGGAGGGACTTGGCATACACTCTTGGCACCTCAAGCAGGATTGCAAGTGATGGCTGGGTGCTTTGTTTAACCCAATATGTGGTGGTTAAGTGAAAGAGCAGCTGCTTTGGACCTCTAAGACCAAGGGTGCTGCTTGGCAGTGTCGAGATAATGTGGGCCAACTGCAAAAACCTAAAATGTTAAAATTACAATTCAATGTATTTACTGTTATTTATTTATGATTACTCTTCCAAATTATATCCTGATACATGTTGATTCAGAGTTGGTTTCAAGTCTTTTGGATCTAGTGTTTTGTAGTATATTTTAGCAGGGTTTCCCTTGATTCAGACAGTAAACTAACATCACCTTATGCCACACGATTAATATGCAGTTGCAAACCAAGCCGCGCACTGTAGCCATAAAGTGCATGATTAAAACGTGTCCTGCTTTCAGTATTTATGGCAGATGACTTTCGTCGTGCTAGACTGGTTTTAATATCCACACAAAGCTACAAAAATGTTAATGTGTAGCCACTGAAAATAACAATTTATGTCCCCCATTGTGTTTTATTTTTGTGGCTCCGTGATGCCTGTGTTTACGGGTAAGGCCAAATGTAAAGTCATATTTAATTACAGAGCATTATTGCTCAATGAGGCTTTGTTAATGCAAGCTAGTGTCTCTGATATAAAAGATAAAGAGACAGCACCTGTAGCCGAGCATAAATGGGACAGTGAATTTCAATGACATGGAATAACGGACTAATTCAATTCATCAATCCCTTTACAGCAGTGAATTTTAAAGGTTTAATGATTAATATATATGTATGTCTTGTTGATTAAATTAGATGAAGCACTGAATTGTGTTGATCAAAATTAATATGGGTCGGGAAAGGGACCTGGAAAGCTTCTTACTGGAACTCCTCCAACCTCTCAAGTCATGCTTTGCAGTAAAAAGCCTGCAGGTTTGAGAGAAGATGTGGGCCACCCACAACAATTCCACAGCAGTGCCGTTGACTTCCTTCCCCGACTAAAAGACCGTTAGGAGATGCTGTTTGGCATGAAGCGAGTGGCATGGGCTTCGTTGGCGGTTTGTGGCATTGCATATGGGAAGTCCTTCAAAGTCAGCCGTCGTGCCGCAGGCAGCATTCTAATGAGATCATCAATAACCTGCAACAGCTGCTCAGAGAGAGAGACCTCATCTGTTAAGCTCTAGCCACCAGTGACTCCGCTGTAACTGAACAAACCGCTCCAAAATAATGAGAGCTATTCTATGGAACATACAGCACCACCACCACCACACAACCATTAATTGGTGGAGCTGCAGTAGATTTATAAAAAAAAAAAAAAACAGCAGTGACAGTAAATGAAAAGGTTGCATGTAAGTCCCTCAGGAACTGTCACTTGTCCATTGTGATACTTTGGGGAGGAAAAGCCTCTCGAAATGAGGCAACGGTAAACATGTCACCCACTACAAAGGATGCAGTCCCACTTTGGGCCAATCAGGAACAAGTAAACAAACTTTGTAGCACTGAACACTTAATTTTAAAAATGACAAAATTCTGCCTTATTTGCTTTGAATTCTTTTCTCATTATTTTCAGCCACAGATCCATACACATATTCACAAACTTTGCCAAAGCAAACAAACTTCAGCATCCAAGGTATTGTGCATTATGTTGAAGAAATAAATGTGCCAATGCCTTCACTTGTCAAGTGTATTTTTTTAAATGTGGTCCTAAAGCATTGACATACTTCATTCCAAGATGTTTAAAATCTGATTGGCAGCATCAGGGATAACGTTTATTACTGATGGATGGATGCAGACAGACCAGAGGAAGGATAAACGAGGGCCAATCCACAACCTTTGCCATAATTCATCGTTGGAAGGAACAAAAGTCTACCAGTCCAGAAGAGCTGGTTGATTTCTAGTGTCTCATTGCTTGCTACATGAAAAGTCTGTGAGACAGTGACCCTAATTTAACTCAGTAAACATCGTAAGCATTTTTAGTTTATGTTACAATGTTTCAAGTCTTCTTCCATAGAGCATCATGATCATTTAGTTAATGATGGTCCCGTTCAGAGTAAAATAGACAATGAAGCAGGGTTTACTTTGGGATGCGGATCTTGTGATTGACAGGTCGCTATCCCGGCATTGTTCAGTCTGGCAGTTTTTTGTGAGTCTTCGCGTTTTCGTCTTTCGAACTTTAAGCTTTTCACAGTGTGTTTTCAGTTCATGCAAGTGATGGTGATGATGGTGATGGCAAAAAAACAAGATGGCGACGACCAAAATGCCGAACTTGAGGCTTCATCAGAAATGTGCCCTTACCTCTAGAAATGCAATTTCAAGTCAAATAGGGACAACACCTGCCATTGGCATTATGTTTAAGGTGTCCTATATTCATTTTGTGGTGCCATATATTTGCTCCTAACTCTGCAACTTTTTGAATAATATATCTGTAGAGAAGCGGGATTCCACTCCTTCCACTATCCATTATGAAGCTGCAGTGCACCCTGGCAGGGAGTGCAGTGCTTTTTAGACAAAAATTTGAGGGACAATTTGATTTGCCATGACGTATGCTAGTTCTTATTGCACCCATGATAACTCTTGTTATGACTAAACTATGCCACTGGTGTAATATACACCAAAAACACCAAGACACAACAACAACAGTTCATACTGGACCATTGGCCAAGTCATCAATTCACAAAATTGCAGTTGTGTATGCTTGGTTAGCAAAACAGAGATATTTGTTATCGTTATTTGCGGTTGAATGGATAATTACTTTAGTAACATAACAGTGTCAATAAGATTATTTTCTGAAGTCATTATCAATTAAATTTGAATTTACCTTACAACTAATGCAAAGCTTTAATTTGAAATGCATAGCAACACAGATGTAGCTACACATGCCCATTTGAATCCCGTTACTTTTAAGATCATTCTCTAGAGAAAGATTTATCCTTTGATGGCGTAGTCAGCCTAGCCATGATGTTAGGCAACATGAATAACGTTCGTGATAAGCCCCTTTCTCTCTGTAGTCCTGCCATGACGGCTCACACGCAGAGGCAAGTAGGGAGGTGGTGGAAGGATTAGGAAGAGGTTATATCCGAGGCTCACTCGAGTAGGGCAAACCGAGGGTGGCGATACAGGTTCAGCAGATGCTGCTGGAGCATGGCCACAGAGTCACAGATTAGACATGGAGGCCCTAGCTAATTATAAGAAAAGCCCCAGCTGACAGCAGCCTTGCCACAATACTAATATAAATCCAAAGGTGGAGAAAATAAATGCAACAGGATCTTTAAATAAATGCATGCCGTCTTCTCTCTAAGTACATTCATACAACACATACATCTGCTTCTGGTGCTACTGTGTTAACAATATACATTTCTTCTGAGCATTTAGACTCTCCATCCCTCCATTATCTCAGTGTTATTATGTCGGTTTGCTTGCATTAATGTACCTGATCAGTCAATTAATCTCCTAGATTATACCTTTATTTACCTAATGGAATTTACTTAGACCTGCCAGTCCTCTTCAAAATGATCTATTGCTCTTATTGATGGACTGATTTCTGAACACTGCTTGCGTTCCCCCGTAATTGTCCTCATTGATTAATTTCCCCTATCTTGTCAAGTGTCTCCTTCATTTAGTCCGCACATTAATTTGTGTAGGCACATGTGTCAATAAATTAACATTGAACAGGCCCTTCCAACAAGGCTTGGGATGGAGATCAACTTTTCATTACGTGGTGAGGGATCCCGGTTTTGCTGATAAAATCTGATAAATCCAATTTAGTAGCAGCACAATGTGCCTTATATGATTAGGGCATTAGATGCAGGCAACGCTGCAGTATTTTGAAAATACACCTGCACACAGGAGTGAAGTTTGACAGGAAAGGATACTTGAAATGAGACACTGGACACATTTTGGCAAAAAGTGAGTGTAACATGCAGTCTGACCTCCCCTTGTCCTCTCTGTAACTTCAGCAATAGTTAACATCATAATGCTGCTATTTATGGCACCTGTTAAATAAGGCAATATCTCAGGATCGATTTTGCTGCCGCTCGCTCTCCCTTTTGGCACCATCTTCCAACACACGTTGGATTTGATAACTCAAGCTCTATTGATTTTTCTATAAGCAAAAATAGTCTGCACAGAGGCATAAACAAAAGATATTGGTTGTGCTTTTTTAAGGATCAATATTTCAATGTTTTTGTTTGGTTTGTGTGGGACATATATATATACTTTAGTATATACAGTACACCTATACAGTGATACATTATTTCTGAAACATGCATAAGCAAAAATAAAATTAAAGGGGTCACTATCAATATATTTCTTTTCTACGAGGCTGTATCAATTTCCAGGAAAATGCATGCAATCTGGTTGTCGCATCACAACTTCTGAAAAGAGTGTCACTTCTCCAACTGCAAGATTGCCTTGTATGCTATACATCTTGATGAGTACGTGAGGGGAAATATGTTTATGGGGGGGATGATGCTGATAGAATGGTGAGAGATGATATACAGTGAGATTGCTGCCCAGACACAGATGGAAATACCCAGTATGCAACAAATGTGGAAAAGGTAATGGTAAGGCGGTGTTTGGAAAGGTCTAGTGGGATGGAAGAAAAAAAGATCTAGGGGAAAATGGAAAGAGAGGGACCATAACATTCTGATGGCAGATTGGGATCTAGTTTCCTGAGTTGGGGAGAAAGTGACAGAGACTAATGGATTTCTGTGCCTGGTGTGATTAAGAGGCTGTACTAAACCTGAGATAATGTGCTGATATCTGCTGGGAGCTGCTTGACGCTAGCTGATCATAATCAGTAGACCCAAGGCAGTCGAGAAGCCGATCACCTCTCTGCAGCACTCAGCTCGCCCTACATGTCCTGTCTGGTTATGTCTGAAGAGGCACACCCATCTTCTCTACAATCTCCTACTATTACAATAATACGGGGCTGATTTGGTTAATCGGTTTCAGCAATGGAAACATGTGTCTCCTATTCAGCATAATGGAATGCATAAGAATGTAGTTCCCCCTTTTTATGTTTTGTGATTGCAAGTGAAGGAAACGTTCTATTTCCGTGATGCTATTTAAGCATCGAGTAGTGAGAAGAACTCGAAACACCACTCGGTGAGCTGGCAGAGCAACACTTTAAGTTTCATGGAGTAAACAGGCCGTGGTGCATTAAACATTGCTGATGTTCTTATGCATGGTCCTTGGGCTTCACTGTGCCGTTGCACATTTTAATTTTAATCTTAATCAATGTTCCGTGCTCTAATGAGAACATGGTTTTTACACGCCTGTTGACCTGCCAGATCAGGATGCACTAAATGTGATCAGAGGCTTATTAGCCTTGGGAAGGTGAGCACTTGCCTCTAGCACCATAACAACAAGCCCAACCAATGCTGCAAGCCCTCACCATGCAAGAACTACCACAACAAACAGCATTTTATTTTCTAAAGGGTTGACTCTTTGATGAGCTGGCGTATCAATTTTAAAAGGCCACAAAATCCATGAGTGGGACTTCAACGCAGCACCTGTGGAAATATGACTCTCGTCAATTCATTCCATACTGTCATTACTACTTAACTGGTCCAGTGGGACTCCTTTACTGCAGAATAACAAGTCCCTGCATCGCAACAACCATATGTCCACAGTTTCCCTGGGGAAGACGCCTCCGGCTGTCCAGATCCCCATTTCCGTGTTGACAGTTTCAGGGAGAGGAAGCCTGACAGCTATATGTTGGACCGTCAACATGGATCAGGATGAGGTACTTTGCTAACTAATCTGGATAAAAATCCACACTTACAGTATGAGGTCTCTGTTGCTTAATCTTTTCTGTGATCTTGTGAGAACTTTCTGTGTGACTTACAGTATCTTGGCCTAGCGGTACTACTAGGACTTCAATTGTGTTTAATGCTACAAAATGCAAAAAGTGAGGTGCAGAATATTCACCAGATCAAACTTTGCTATTTAGGGGGACTGGATACCACAGTATCCAGCAAATCATCTCATCTGTCCAATCGTAAATCTTTCTAGATCAATGTTTGAGATTAAATAGGGTTCAATCTAGCTTGATTTGGATAAAAACTGAAGGAGTAGAATGATAAGACCTGTTCAGATCATGCAGTGTATGTGTATGAACTATTTCAGGCATTTTACAAGCAATCTTTTAATATTCCTGACTCTCTGTGTACTGACACTTAAAATATGACTTGGAATTAATTGCATAAATGAGTAGGATAGCTCATTTGTTTATTTGTTTCCCCTTCTTGTTCATTATTGAATTAAATGACACAATCCAATTAGTAGTGTGCATTGCACTTTGATTAAGTACGTACAATATTAAGGCAGATGCTCAGCCAAATTATGTGGCATTACAAATCCTCCAAATCACAGGGATTTTAATTCATGTGCAAATATATTATGCTACAGAATCTCTCTGAGCTGCAGGCTGGGAGCAAGAATGCCTTCATCTGTTTTGGATTAGTACCGTATTGACTGACCTGTCCAAAGATGTCTAGTTGGCTCCGTCTGGTTCTGAAAAGGGAAGCCAATGCTTAAGTGTCTTAAACTTGCATTCTTTTAAATGGTCATCAGGGGGCGACCCTTCTGGTTGCTAACAGAATTCAGATTTTACAGTATGAGAAAAATTCCCTTGATTTATTACTCAATATTGTAAACATGAGGTTATGGTATCAATCACTAGTTTCACTATTCATGTAAAACGAGCCTGGCATGCATGCATTAATATTCTACATTCTGCCTTGTAATTATGAACACAATTTGATACACAGAAAGACTTCTCTGGTTGATGTCTAACAATGCTATCATTACGCAGAATGTTTCCTTTGTCATCACAGTTATTCTTGTAATATGCTTTCCTTCCTGTGAGGACAACAAATATTTGAATAGAAATTACCTCAAATTTCATTTGGCTGGAGTGCGTGTCATACATATTGAAGAAATGGCGACATGTCAGGCCCGCCAAGCTGATTCCCAAAGTAGCTAAAAATGACACCGCTTAGAGCCAGCACTGTCTTCACTGTATGTGTGTGCCAAGTATTTTAGATGTCACTTAAAATATTTTACACATTGGGTGCAGAGGATGTTTTGTTATTTTGTCTCACTCTGAATATATTCAATTTTTTCCCCATCCTCCTCTGGCGAACTGCGACAGTGACGATCCGTGTTTTCATTGTAAATGAAACGATCACCTTACTAGGTTCCCTAAAAACACATGTCACCGTTACCTAACACATTACTGTGGTGGTATATGTCTGCTGGAGAACAACAGCTGTTGGAATATTTGAAGGTCATCACTTCTTATTTTCTAGAAAATGTGGCAGGTGTCATTTATAATCCACTGACACGTTGCTGCTCGCTCTAAAGAGGAATTGCTTCAACATGAGGAGAACTACATAGGCTTTTTTCTCCAACCATCTATTGGGGTGAATAAACTGCCGGAATATATAACATATGACCCCAATTTTCCTGATGCTGGTGACAGATGTCTCATTTTACAGCTCAGAGTGACTGTGAGGAGGTTTACCTTCTCTTTTAACCAATCTTTAGCGAGGGTTGGGACATTAACTTGGCAAAGCGAGTGATCTGTAATCTGGGTGAATGGCTGTGTCATACATCAAAACTCTTGCCAAGAGTCATGGGTTCAAAACTGTTTGAAAAACCAACAGACGAAGAGCAATACTCTTGATAAAAAAGAATGAATCTGTCCCTTGCACTCAAAGGAACACTTGCTTTTAGTCATACTTGTGCTCTTCATCCTGAATGATTGATTTAAGGGCTTACCATTACCATATGTTAGACCAACATATCTATTTGTCTAGCAGTGTGGTGTACTTGACCACTCCACACAGGCCACTTGAGCAATCGGTACACAGCCTTTCAATTCAACAAAACATTGGTAGCAAATATAGGCAGAATGCTAAATTGCGGAGCCCAGCCAGGGCTTTGTCAAAGGGACATCAGCTGAGACACTGAGCACTCATGAAACAATGAAATAGAAAGGGAGAGTGTCTATTTGCAATAATAAAGTGCAAATACAAGCATGGAACTCCTCACTGTATCGCTCATTGCTGGGGCCCCCCAAGGCTTAGCAAGATTGAATACACCATATGTTTGTCTGGAGCTTTTCCCCTTGTAAGTGCCACTGACGGCATGGTTTTGGCACTACCCTTGTACTTCCCATAATGCATCAATCCAAAAGCTCATTTAGGCAGTCACTTTCCAGACACCACACACAAAAAGGGACTGGGTCTCTTATTTGTTTGTTAGATAACGGCTATCCATCCACTTTGTGTATCTTGCATCTTTCTGGCTTTACTCTGTTGTGCTGTACATGTACAGACTACCGCATACAGAAGAGGATTTCACTTGCCTGACCAATAGATGCATGTCCAACCCTTTCTCCTAGAAATTACACTTTTTCTTTGATGCCTGAATTATTTACCCTGGCAATGTTTTTTAGTATGTTCTATAATTTCTCATGCAGTTTCATACAACTGCACACGTTTGTACAGTTGGCGTCAACTTTTTTCTGGGGACTCTGCTGCCTCACTGGGGTGGTGAGCTGGCAGGTGATTCTTCAGATTTGTTGTAATCTGGAGTAACGCAGCTGCTTTTATAAAGTTCAATTCTAACATCTGCGGTGTGGAACCCAATATACTTTGTTTTAGTTATTATGTCGTTTATGAATCTTAATTAAAATATATTACCAGTGTAAATTCTCGGGCTGTCCTCGACCCAAGAAATTCTGACTCAACTCACACTTTTTTATCGATTAGTTCAGATTCTTCTCAAAGCATCACACAAAAGCACCACTTTGAATCCTGTGGTTACCAGATATCTGCTCATAAATGTCTTGGAAATAAGTAATCCAGCATGAAAAAAGCACAAGACAATGACTTATCGACTTCAGAAATCTTAGTTGACTAAGAATAAAATGTCCAATTAGTCCACTAATCGACGAAGGGGGGGCATACCCAGGAAATTTGTGGATTTATAAACATAATTTAGGAGACATGGTTGTCATATCATTGTGCTACAATTTGTCAATAGTACTCTTCAATTTGCTAATCCACACAGTCTCCCGCCTGCCGAGCTCTGTGTGCGTAAAATGATTATTATTTTGTCATATCCGTATCTCATCTAACCTTGTAATGATATTCCCTATCCTGCCTCAGCAGCCCTCCCCCTCCCCCTCCCCCACAGTTCCCCTGCTGCTGCCGTACGGCCATTTTTAGCCCCATAATTTCCTTGGCAGTAAGCTCCTGATGAGGTTGGTCAGGGATGAAGACTTCTATTAACTCAAATGTTGTACATGAAGGGAATTGCAGACCCATAAAGCAAGGTCTTGTCAGTCTCCCAGGTGAGCTCTAGCATGAAGAGCATAGCCTCCCTCTCCTCCCACTGGCAGATTTGCTTTAAAAGTTTCACTGCCCGAGGGGGAAGGTAACAACTTTGAGAAAGCTGCTTGATTTTCCCCTTCATTTCTCCCGCATTCATGCTTTATCTGCTGTTAAGTGAAACTGACTCTCTCCATCACTACAGTACAAAAATTACCTAATTTGTGAAGATGGGTATCATACAGTATAACTCATGTCGACATAGTGTCCCAATATAGCTTCAAGCGTATTGTTTTTGGTTAATATTTTCCCAGAAAAAAATACAAAAAATCCTTTCATAAAGAGGGAAATTCCCTAGACACATTTGTTAGACCTCAAAAGATACAACAAGGCATTTTGGTGAGCAACACTGACTTTTTCTTTTTGTTTACAATAAAACTCCATATGCCACTTTTAACTTTTTATTACTAAAAAACAGTTTGGTGAAGTGGAAACCTCTCAATTCTGTTCTCACCTCTAAGAGCTGATGAGGGTTTAGTGAGATATTGCACTCATACTGGCTGTGTTGCTCTGGGATCTGGAGGGAGGCACTGAGACTTGTCAGTCCAAATGTCAGCTCAGAAAACTCTTTTTTTTAAATCTAGTATCTGTTTTTTCCCCCTTTCTTATCTATGGACAGGGCTGTGTAGTATATCCTACCAAATGTCCCAGTTATATTTAATTAGAAATTCACCTCTAGCTTTTTAAATTGAAGGTACACATTTTTTGAAAGCTTACGCTTTGAGATACACTCTTACATACAGCTGCCATTAGCTTAGTTCTGGATGGAACACAAATTCAAGGACAGGAATTATAGGGGCACTGCAAACCACAAGGTCACATTTTCATTTGTGAATCGATAAATACATCTGACAGGACAGCTGTAAACTAGAATCTCACATTAGTCGTCTATCTGGACCTCAAGAGGGCAGCTTCTTTAGCTCACAGTTAAATTAGAGGAAACGTATAGAGCGAGTAAGTCCTGTTAGACCCATGATGTTCTTGATTAAGACAATTGCTCAAAATTCAAAACTGAATGACACTGACCAAACACATTCTGTATTGCATACTGCATACAGTTTATTGCCTCATATTTATTTCGCTACAGCTGTTATTCTATGGTAAGCACCCCACATTGCTTGCTTGCTAGGAAGACACAGAAAATCATGTTGGCAGTTGCAAAGGATTCGGGTGCAGTAAAATATTCCTGGACACAGCACAGTAAGATGCTATGCAGACAGCAGAAACAGTGTTGCTGATGGACACATAAAAGCATATTTGCAGGAACAGGAAATAATCTTCGCAGCTGGAATCAGAGATGATGTGTTTTCACACCACTGACGCAGATTCATTTGCTGGCAAAATAATAAGTGAAAAATTTGATGTAATGAATTAATGAGGAATTGCTACTGCTTGAGGGTTTGATATGGGATTAAAATTCTTCCTTTTATACCTGGGGTAAGAAATATACACATTTAACTGCCAGAGAGTACCGTATTTTCCGCACTATAAGGCGCACTTAAAAGCCTTTCATTTTCTCGACAGTGAAAACGACAGTGAAAACGACAGTGCGCCTTGTAATCCGGAGCGCCTTATATATGGATCAATTGGTTAATTGGTTGATCCATACTGGTTGTACACGGCGCTCTGTCAAAATGTTTCAGTACGACTGGTAAACTACAAAGCCGCACCGCGGTAAACACCGGTACTGTGCTTACTCCTAGTCCAACACCACTTGTGTGTGTATAAAGACCCCAAAATGGCACCTTTCAAGAGACACGCTTACGACGCTATTCTATTCTATGCGCCTTATAATCCGGTGCGCCCTATATATAAAAACAGTTCTAAAATAGGCCATTCATTGAAGGTGCGCCTTATAATCCGGTGCGCTTTATAGTGCGGAAAATACGGTAGTTACTATGTCTTGCTACAATATTGATTTTTCCATTTACTCCTCTTGGGAAAGCATGTACACAAAAGTGTTAATATATTCTCTTTCATTTTTCTTTGCACCACTGTTGCTTCCAGTTTGACTCGACTTGAACATGTGCAGCTATGGATATTCCACCCACGTAAAGTACTGAATGAACTCTTATAATTTGGTTGATAACCTCCTCTGTTATGTCAGCAGTATAACATTCCCAGTGAGGTGGGATGTAGTGTAAACAACAGTGATTAAAGTGTGTTATCTATCCTGCCTTTTGACACTTGTATATCTGTGGCTGGGTTAAGAAGACACATGCTGACAGGCAATGAATCTTAGTTATTTCCCAAGGTCTAACCATGTTCACATTTAGAGCGCTGCCTTCAGTTGTGTGGAGAGAGCAGTATCTCAGCAGTCCACATCAGTGTTTGGGGATATGTCAGTACCCTTTCTGTCAAAACAGGTGTTCTTTTAAATCCAGATATTTTGAAGCAAATTTGCGAGTATCAGCTATTTTCTTTGTATGTATAATATATATTTTTTTACATTTTAGGCAGGTTGTATAAGCAAATAAATTATGAATATCCAAAGTAACATTTTACGGAGTCAAGTTCTGTTTGTACTTGTGCCTCACAGGCTAAACTGTGGGTGCATAGACAAAAGAAAAATGGAGCAGCGGTCTTTTCAATGATCGTCCAACAAAAAAAATGACTATGTCATGAAAATGAACAGACATCGTTGTACTGCCAAATAATTCTTGACAATTTATGAAGGATTTCATTGCACATTTAAGGGCATACTACAGAAGACTCTCCATGTGGAAAATATTCCACCACAGTAAACAATGGGTTGTACCTATGAAGGTGTCTGCGTGCACTTTAATGAGAGTCGGGGTAATGGGCTGTTTAATCTGGCCTCAGAGCTGGGATGAATATTATGATTAAGAATATGACAGCACCACTTCCACACCTTGAGAAAGTGATGATTCTACACGTGTTGGTTGTCGCCTTGCGTTAAACGGTTGTTTCATCACTGTCAGTGACAGATGTTGCGATCCCACTCCTGCCATACTGAGCTGCTGCAGAGGAGCCTCGTCACAACAGACGAACGTGACAAGGGGAAGCATTCATTGGTGTAAATGAATCTGTAAAGAATATCAATCCAGCTATATGTGTTTTGTGACAGCACCAGAGTCTTGTTGCATGGTACTGTGTGTGTGTGTGTGTGTGTGTGTGTGTGTGTCTGTGTGCTTATGTGTGTGTGTGTCTGTGTGCTTATGTGTCTTGTAGGTCTTTGGCTGGGTGGAGCTGAGGTGCATTTTCAGCTGGGGATCTGGTAGTAAATGGGCCTCTTTCTTGGTAGAGGCATTTTTGTGACACCAAATTGAGCCAGAAAGCAGGGGGACACTTGTTGTTTGGGATGATACAGTAACTCCTGTACAAACCATTACGACCGGCTCGTGTGCCGCAACAAAGGAGGGAGGTATGCAACCCTTGCTGTAATTCATCATTGGTTTCAAGGGAGGTGCACTGCTGCAGGCCATTAGGACCACTGAGGGTTTAACTACAGCCCAGCAATGCGTTGTAGTCATAAACTACTACAGTGTAATCGTGTGGATCTGTATGAGCAGGTTGTGCACTCGGTGATGGAGTACCCAGACTTCGCTGAACCTCTGAGCTGGCCAGCGTTGGATCATTTGGACGTCATGCTGTTGGAGTGCGATATAAATATAGATTGTTCTGCTCACACTGGGGCAAAATCTATAACCATGACCTGGGAGGCTTTGATCTTGGGCTTACATATGACCAAGGCCAGTTTTGTTTGCTGAAGGTAAAAGCAAACTATAAAGAAACCTAACCTCTATGGATTAAACAAGTACACTTGTGCTTTTGAGAAGATTCAGGGGAGGGAGGGAAGAGAGTTTGCGGATGAACAACACAGTCCACTAAATGTTGGCTGTCCTGGTTATCTGATGTACTGTATGAGTGAACACTGGATTTAAATGTACTTGAGGAAGTCTTTGGCCTAAAGATACATGCAGTTATTTCCCTGATCAGTGTTGATAGCAAAACGTTTTACATATAGAAAAAGAAAAAGAAAACTCCAAACAAAGTGCCCTTTATGTGCCTTTATGAGAGCCCCAATCCGAAGAATGCAAGTATTATTGTATGGTTATAAGATCTTCATTTATTGACTTTCAGTGGAGTCATACAGTGATTGATCCCATTAAGTTATCAATTTGATCCTTTTTAATATAATTTTTTTTAATTCAGCTGCAGAATTAATGATTTGAGCAAGCCTCAACTTAAGAACTTTATACTCAATCCTTTTTTGGCTTTTTCTTTATAGAGTTATAGAGATATTTAAGAGTTTTATATGATTTAAACATACATTGGTTTGCTTAATTAACATTTTCTATTTATGAATACATATTTTCTATAGTGTAATATATCGTATATTGAGAAAGTAAAAAATATATTTCATTAATGGAATAATTACAACTATTAGAATGATGTTACTCTACACCTCAAAATGTTGTGCTAAGTTTGCTTTCAATGCAGCTCGAATGACAATGTTTGGTTATCCAAATTCACCGAAGGGGGTCGAAAAGACCCGGGCCAGAGGGGTTAGCTGGGTTGTTAGTGTAAACAAGACCCTTTTGTTCAGGAGACTGAACTCCCAGTTAACGCTGACATGATGATGGAGGGAGTCCGGATGGGGCCCTGTCAGCGGGCCACGGCGCCATCCCCCAGAGCAGCGCCACAGCGGATGAGGGTGCCACCGCTCTGGCCGTTAACATAGAAAAAATGAGAGAGAAGTAAGCCGAGGACTGTAAAACAGGGTCAGTGGGGACTCCCTGTGTCTAGTCCCACATCAAGAGACGAGAGAAGACACACAAGCCTGGCTTTTAGACAGAACACATTCACAGAGCAAGCAGTGAATGGCGCTCTGTCAATTTGCCAAAGTAGCTTGGGTGATTAACATTTGAACTGTGGCACATCAAGAGCCCCCTGTGGATGAATGGTCATTCTATCAGCCTCATTAGGGGAAACTTATTCAGGGATGCCAAGCACAAATTGCCCAGGCCCAACTGTCAAGCTTGGGTTGAGAATGACAATGGCAACCCAAAGTAAACAGTCGCGTCTCGCAGATCGCTCAAATCCTCCAGTAAACAACGTCCAGAGCCAAGATAAGCAATGAGCTTCTTAAACTGACGGAGTGTGTCACAATAATAACCTGTGTAGCACCATGGTAAATCGCTTCAATGAGGTCCCCTCCTCGGAGTAAGTAACATCATGGGACAGGCAGGATGGTAGCAAATCGACCAGCTCATGAGAATTTGATATAATCTACTATTCTTCAACATGAACACACAAAAGTTCATTTTACTGCTTTTATTTTAGCTAAAGGCGATGTTTTTTTTCATGGACATAAACAATTAGTAGTGTAAACTCCATTGAATAATTGACTTTCTAAATGCATTTACAACGTGGTTCCAACTAATGATAAATAAAAAGCCACCAACGTCCACCAAATGCGTCGGCTGCCACAATTGTGGAGACATAGATGTGCCTTGCCAGTACTTTATCCTTTTTTCCTTGGCTTCCCTGCCTTCTGCAAACCCGTCATCAACAATTTATGGAGTGTACTCAAACATACACAAGAACAATAAAGGCCAAGAAAAACAAACGTCTGGACGAGAAGCCAGTTTCGCAAAAGCTATAACAACAGCCTACATTCATGTTGAGAAATACAAACACCTCAAATGAAAGAAAACACAGTCAATCATATTCTTATGTGAGCTATATGTCAAACTGATATTTTCATGTTCTTAGGATATGCTTGATATTCTCCCTTCATATTCATTCCTGCAATACAACTACTGAAAAACTACTACTATTAGAAAATTGGTGAAATGCTCAATATTTATTTTCTTAAAAGTCTTGAATGAGCTGCTGCTTGTGCTTATTTGAAACTTTTGTTAAATTTGATCATTAAAGGTTATGAACTGTCATCCCATAACAATCAAAGTAAACTTTCTCCAACAGCCATTCAAACTGATGAAACGGTTGTTTTTGCTTGTATTGTTTTGGTTGAATATGTGTAATCCACACTTTGCATCATTTTGTTTATTGATGACACCAATTTGCCCTCATATTTCATTGTTGTATGTCAACATTTGGGTAGGAATTACACATACAGATGGTATACTGCTACACAGCTATGAGAGCATGTAGGTAGTATGGCTCTGCCTGCATCCATGTGCTGCTGTTTGCTAAAGCTATGATTATACCTTGTAAAACAGTGTATAGCATAACTGGATTGATCTTCTTTTTTGTATCCTGGAAAAGATAATGTTCTAACATAAATTAATTCATAGGGGTATTCAGTTATGCAGGATAATAGCACTACGACACCGTTTTTCTCTCCTTTTAGCAGTAAATTGCTGCTATTAGAGGTAAAGAATTGTCTCTCTTCCAAGCCCTTAGTGGGACCGCAGTCATTTTGGCACAGAAAATGTTTATGGTTAATAATTGCTCTTCCATATTTGTTTTTTCCCCCTTCTCTTCTCCTTTCAGTTAAAAAAAATCAGCATGATCTTATTTGATAGACGTGTTTACCCGAGCTCTGGATGGAATTCATTAGCCATAATTAAGCGTTTACTTGATCAGGAGGGTAAAAAAAAGGATTATGTGAAGTCAGATTAAAGGGAGCTGAGTGAAACCAACGAAGAGATTATCAAGCGCTGCCAGGCAAGCAGGCTGCCTTTGGAGTTGGGCCCTCTCTGATCGCTATCTCGTTAGTGCTTTCTTCGTCAAGCGCAAGCTTAATGCCTGAAACAAGCTTGGCTATCCAGATTCTTCTGCAGGAGCATAACACTGAAGATGTCGTATTGACCGATCGGTGCAGTGGAAGGACTGACTCAGAGATGAGGTTAAAAAGACTGGAGAGGCCATGACATTATTCATCTTTGCGAAGCCCCTCCCACCTCGGTTGCTGTTGTTACGCCTGTCCAGTTTTTGCTCCCAGCATGTCAATTTGAACTAACAACGATATCAGTGAGAGATATTCCAAAGGAAATAATAGTACATTTCTGAAATAATCTTGAGAGAATATGAGAGAGAAGTAGATAGAGAGGTTGCATTTAAGAGCTACATTCAAGATATAATTTGTCGGTAGAGTATTGTGAATGAAGAGGCCAATGAAATCGAGGGAAAAGCTCACTGGTCCCAATGCAAGCTTCCGCGGGCGAGGAGTGGAGCTTTGCCTCGCTGCTCCGCCGGTCCCCACTAGCAGCCAACACCTACACCTCGCTGCTGGAGGCCCAGGCTGGAGGGAAAGAGGCACGGGAGAACTAGAACCAGGACTGAGCGGGTCACACTGTCAGGCCTTGCTGTAGTAAAATTAGTTTTCAAAAAGGACTCTGGTGCTTCAAAACACAAACACTTTTACCCACAGGGATCGCCAAAATCAACAAAAAAGTTCCTTGTTTTAACTTTAAGATAAAAAAAATAACCTTGAACTTGATTTAATTAGTAATTAGATTACTAGAACCTTAATCGAAAGCAGATTATACACTGCATTAGTATGTAAACATGCCGAAAAGAACTGTGACCTTCCTAAAAGTGTGGAGATTCAAGTCACACACGTGAACTGGAACTCTCGCTAACACAAACAAACTCTTGTGAGAGTCTCAGACAAGACGGATCCTTTTTCACCATAACAGCTTGACAGACCCCGTGCGACCTAGTTATGGCTGCTAACGTAGGATTGGACATTCGCTGTTCTCGGGAGGAGCTTAGAGAACGGTCAGTTTTGTTCATTTTGTAAATCGTTAATTTAATCGAATGGATATCTATGGACTGGAGAAGCACGTGGCCACAGAAGTATAAACTCTATTTTACACAAGGGTATGCTGAGATCAATAAATCAGATCAATCAACTTGTAGTAACTGCCCTCGTACAATCTCGAGTTTTGGTCCGGCTGCTCTTTGTGGATGGAGTATTTTGTTAGAGTTGAGTTTTCAGAGATTTGTGGTTTTTCCAACTTCAGTCCCAACTTGTTTACCACACAGCTTACAAATCACTTCGTTCTCCTTGTTTGGCTCTCCTTTTTTGTTCGGTTGGGTAATTACTCGGGCTGTACCAATTGTTAGAAGCTTTATTCATAATGTTGACATTGGCATCATCAAAAATAACAATTTACAGAAACATTGTGTGCGAGAGTAAACCTTACGCTCTCTCTCTCTCTCTCAAACACACAGTGAGCGTCAAGGCACTCTGTGTGATTGTCTCAGTCCAAATGTCAAAATGTTTTGGCAAAAGATTGATGTAATCATTTCCAAAATTCACAACATGTTTTTATCTAACAAAATATTTATTATTTATTTGTTGCAGGTCATACAATCAAAACAACAAGCTGATGAACACTACAAAGCTAAATAGAGCTGGGGGGAACTGCAGCTTTGGTTGATGATTCTCTGTGGGTCTGTCACTATGAGCAACTCATTGTATCTTACACATAGTCATTTCACCCATTGTTAATACAAAAATATTGATTAGTGCAGCTTTATATTTTGGAAATCAGGGTTGGATATTAAAACTGAAAAAATAAACATTTTACCATCCTTAATTGTGCGTCTATGTTTTTATTTATTCAGCCATTTATGTTTATAATGCCTAAATAATTATAAAAAATCCACCAATGGATTTTACGCAGTCAGAATCCTACAATCTATCTAACTGCAGGATTGCCATTTACGTCTTGGAAGTCAAATGCACCCACTGTTTTTCAAAAATCCATTAAAAACTGCTTGCAAACACATGCTGCTAAGAAACCTGCATTATAGAAGACATGAGGAGCTTCTGGCTGTTGGAAATACATTACTTGGTTTAAAGTCTTCATGGGCAGTAATGCTGATGGGGGCAAAAAATTACACTGCGGCTTTTGATGTTGGCAGCTGCACACTTTCTCACAGTGGATAACACAAACATTGGAACATCTTACATTTCACAAGAATATCTTGCACCATTCCTGTACCTACAGTATTCTGTCAACATTTCAATTCACATCTTTTATAAAGAGCCTTTTCGTGCCGACGTCACAAAACAAAGGAAAGACTGCAGGCTATAGAAGGCTCAACTATTAGAAAGATGGAAAGAAAATGTTGCTAATAGTTTAGCCTTATGCTAACCATAGCAGCAGCAATGAGCCTTTGGATGCGATTAGCGGAAGCTAAACTATTAGCAACATTTTGTCTCCATCTCTGAAACTCTTTGCCAATATTTAAAGACTCAAATTTTTGGATGACTTTATGGGTTTGTTTGGAGAGTAGGCAGCTGTTGTAAATGCTGGAATACAAACATTTTCTGCAATATACAGTAGTTATGTGCATCCAAACATTTATACACTCATGTATGTACATTTTCAGAGAATTGTTCTACCTCCACTTATGCTCTATCCACAAAAATATGTCATGTTTACGAAGAGAAAATGGGTTTATTGTGGTGGCTACAGAAAAACAGCCTTGTGAATATCAGAACTACTGTTGGTGTTTTCATGAGGTAACTGACCCTTTAAGTGTCACTATACTGTCTCTTTTATTAAAGGCCTCAGTTTCTTTTGGTTGCTTGCCTAATGGATAAGACATAGTTGTCAGCAGATGAGTAATTCCTCTCACATCGCCTTTGCACATCCCATCCCTCCAATTATTTTCTTCCCACTGATCTTGGTCAGAAGATTTTATATAGGAGATCAGTAATAGAAAAGGACACTGGCATGCCCCCATAGACACGAGTCTAAGCGCAGTGATTAATGCTAAAGTGTGATTTTGGCCTAACATTACTGACCTGTTGATTTGAAGTACTGCCTGTCAGATCGCTGCTGGAACACTTAGAGGAACCTGTAATGAGGACTGTGAGAGATGCCAAGTGGTTGGAAACCAAAGCATACCTGCTGCAGCCAGGCAGGCCAGTTTTAAGGATTAATGCCTTTTTAAAGGGAAAAAAAGATGATGGATTTAAAGTTAATTGGATGCTAGATGTTAAACTTTGATTCCAACGTTTCCTTTTAACCCAGATGTTTCTGGTGCTTCTTTTTCAGATCAAGTATCATTTACTAGAGCCAGGGTATGCTTTTAAACGTGTAGATATTGAATCATGGCTTTAAAACTTTTTAAATTGCACTCAATTTGAAAACAAATTAGAGAAAATAATACTAACTAACTAAAAAAGGATATAGCTTGAGCATATAGGTGATGTTTGATGGCGACTAAAAGGGACATCAGGCTATGTTATCATAAATCTGCAGGACTATCACTCAGGCAGCAGCCTCCTAAATTCAACTTTGGGTTGATAGTTTAAGAGCCAAATACACTTGTGACCATGGTCAAACAAAACCTACCAAAACAAAAGTCAAAGCTAACCAAGAGACAGTGCATCTTTAGGAAGAGCATCCTTGAACATATGCGGCCACTTGTTATCACTGTAAAGGAAGTACCGTAGAAAAAGCTAGCTAGCTAGAATGTTTTACCACACTTTTTCAATGTGCAATGATGTAATGACTAAGGCTGAATACATCCCAAAACGCTCTCTGTTCTGGACACACAAACATAATGAATATTGATCTTATCTGTTTGAAATAGCGAACCAGCTTATATCCCCTAATAAACATGAAAGGGGAAGACTTTAACAAGAGAAAGAGTGGAGGGGCAAAGATTCATCCATGCAGAACAAGATGCAGCTGCACCTAATGAATCTGTCTATATATCCGTGTTTTTGAGGAGGCTGTGAGATGAACCAGTGAACTGTCCAGTGACCAAGTTGCCATGACAGAGTTCTGCTTGGAAAGGCAACGTGTTTACATGGACCATTGGCTTTATGCCTCAAACAGGATCTGTGAATCTGGACTTCCTGTTGCCTGATTTACACTCTTTTAATTCAGAACCAACAATCAAACAGAGAGGAATGTGATCTCCTTCAGCCTTCTTCACACTGAACTCTGAACAGCCTCACAACCGTATATTTGGCTTTCATCCATTTCCTACAGCACTGCCACCCTGCAGACATCAGCACTCATTTCACCAACGTGTTCACTTTGTGCACAATGAAATGTTTGCATGCATGCACATACAAATATTGTACACACACCCCGATAAGCAAACTACACGAGGCTATAAGAACTTTCATTGTGTGACAAGAAAATAAATCAGCTTGTACTTGAATATCTGCACATCAGAGCAAAGCCCTTTGGTTATTGTAATTACAAAGTGCAATAAATCAAAATAGAAACTGGCTGTGTTTGTCGTGGCTTTTCTCTCTCCCAGTGGAATTTTTTTCAGAAGATCCTAACTGCTGATGCAGCTTTTCTTGAGACAACAAGCCCTGGAGAATTGCGCATGTCTCAGCAAATATGAGAAATCGACATCAGGGGTAATGAAGTGACTGAAATAGGAGAACAGGCAGCCATATGATGTTGTGATGATAATGTATTTCTTCCTGGGGATCTGATTTCAGTACAGTGATTACCATGCTTTTGATCACCTTGTGACATAAGTCTTTAGCTCCTCAACAGATGTTTCCACTCCGATGGACACCAGGCACTGCATATTCACTGTCGGTATAGTTTAACAGGCTCTGTGTAACAACACGCTATGAAGATGAAATAAGGACAGTATATGCTGCAGAGTGAACCACAGTGACTGTATTAGGGGTGTGATGACCAATAGTCCCTAATGTGATCGACAGTTTGTCATCTTTACTAGCAGTGGAAAAGTCACAAATGTAAACCAGCCCTCTAAAAACAAACAGAGCATTGGGTTTCCAAATTAAATTGCATTTGCAATAAAACTACCAGATGATTGACATCCAATTCCGTTGAGCATTTAAAACATCAGTCTCATTTTGCTAACCACACATAAAAGGAGCAGTTACACCTCACTAAAAGGTAAATAAAAAGTGCCTCTCTTACAGTTTTGAGTCTGATTTTTCACTCAGCTTGCTGTCATTGACAACCTACAAAAGCATTCAGAATTCTATTTTAGCATTGTCGGGTTTGGTAAAAGAAGAAGTGTTCTTCAGAAGGAAAAGTGTACCACATTTCTAATAGGATCTCACGTTGCTACAGCCAGCGAAGCCAGATTATGCAGCTTTATTTCTGCATTGCTGTAGGGATACATGTCATATTTAGTTAGGTGGCTTAAGGAAATGCATGGCTCCATTCATGCATTCTCCGTACTGGGTCTGCGGCGGAAGCAGTAGGGTAGAACTCTGGAGAGCAAGCTGCCCTTCGAACTGCCCTTGAGGCCAGCGGGCTGTCACTATTGCTCTGGAACAAAAGTCAACTCTCCAGTTTGATTCGTGGGAATTTCAGAGATGCACTTTGCAAGCCGTCAGCATCTGTATGCAGCGAAGGGATGAAATCATTTTAATAAAGACAATGTTGGGGAAGTTACTTAAAAAGTGTAACCAATTATCCATTACATACTACTCATTGGAGAAGAAACTACAATACAGTGACTGAACAACACAAGATATTAGTTTTCTTCCATTGCTCAGCACAGCCACGTAAAAGAAGCCTTTAAACAACTCAAAAGCCTGGAGGTGTTTACTTTCCATCAACAGCTAAAGGTGCTCTGTGGAGTTTTCTTGTAAACAAACAAAAGTTATGTTTACATTCAGTGTTACTGATGCATACTAATGCATTTCCTTCCTCAAAAACTATGTGCAAAGCATATTTTGTAATGTGTTGATTCCTGCACATAAAGATAGCAGTCTTTACTTCACTGTCGTTGTTGGCTCAGTGCTATGTTTCTTGGTGCATTACCGACACCAACTGTCCTCAGCAGAATACCAGTGGCAGGATGTGAATCACATCTCTCACAATACAAACACAGAAGGATTGTAAAGACACGTCGCCATAGCAGTTCTGCAAGTAAAAAGAAAATCCGCTGGTTGCCTTTAACGATAGTCCTGGTTGAGGCAAACTGCCCGACAACTCCAGCGCCTGTGACAAGCAAACATGTACAAGACCAGTCTGTCGACTGAATGCTGAGAGACCAAACTACCAAAATGTCCAAGTAACATTGCATTACAATGTAAATATAATTACTGAATTACATTGTAATCCCTTAATTTATTCTAAAGAAGTACTCAAATTACTGTTGGGCATATAAATGCAGAAGGGCTACCTTTGATCATTTAGATCTGCTTACAACAACGATTTCCAAAGTGAATCCCCAAGGCAGCTATAGGGAACACATTTAAGGAGAATCCTGTCACTTATCTCAACAAATTCCACTTTTAAGATTTTCACAAATGTCCATTTGCTGTTGCTCCCACAGCAATCAAACAAGGACAATGAATCGCTGATTTTTAACGAGCAATTCTTTTGGCTTTCACTTTTGTTATAGCTTTTCATGTCATGCGTGTGTCTTTTGATGATTGGTTCAGTCAAGAAAGAACAAGATGTTATATCAGGAAAATGTGAACTTCTCATGATCAAGGATGTTCTCCGGTTTCCATGGCGACCAAGAGATCCTACGCAGCGGAGCAGAATTGTCGGTCTCAATTACAAAACGGCTGATTAGCATCAAGGTACTTGTGCAGGAGGAAGTACTAGAGGCTTTCAGATCCGCAGACAGCTGTGCGACTGAGGGGCAATCAGAGTGTGTGATTGCCGTCATTTCATAAGAACTCTGTTTGTTTTACAAATAAGCTAAAATTACAAAGAGGTCAGAAATGATTATACTTTCAAGTGAAAAGTAAAACTTCCCTGTACTTTATTTCTTTACATGTAATGCAATCTTGAAAGGTTACTATGCTTGTTTAACACATTTCTATATATCTTAAATTAAGTATTAAAATGTGCACAATGCACTTCATTCTAAAATGGTGTGGTTCCACGCTGGGAAACGGATGGAGAACCGCATGGGATTTCAGAGCTAATGAGAATGATACAACAGGATAACAATGCTTGGAAGTCATATGTTGTTGTTGTTTTTGCAGGGACTGTGCAACCAAAGAGACGGATCCCCTATTTATCTCTGTCGCCTTGCCTGGGTCAGGCAGAGGACACAATCAGGCTAATAACAAAATTAGCCTTGATCAAATTACTTCTGCCTTGGTGGTTAATGATACTGCAAAGTTTGGAGCCCCCTGGAGCCAAAAATGCACATTTGTTGGATGTTCGTAGTGCAGTAGACGTTAAATTAACTTTGAAATCACAGGCCACTAATGCTTATGGGTCTGTACTCCTTTAGGGTTCCTCAACCCCTGACAACGCAGTTATTGATGCACCTTAGCGGGAGCGAATGACTTTGACATTATGCACTGTCAGCATACTTCCACTGCCATTTCGACTTACCTGAAATAGATATGTAGACATTGGGACATTGCGGTAAACATTGCGGTAAACAATGCGGTAAACAATGTATTCAATGCTTAACCTGAGCTCTGTAGGTCTGGTGTCTTGGTCAAGGACGATTCCAGCGTAACAATTCTACTACGCGGGTCATATCATGGCTTCTGTCGGTGCCTAAGGCCACCCTAGTGCAGAGTCAGACTTCACAGCCACAGAGCTCCCAGTCTCCCGGTGGGAGCTCATGCTCAGTGTCAGGTGTCAGGTGGAGTTATCCTGGCCCCGGAAAGAGGACTCCATTGTTTGTGAATTCCCCGGTCATTGTCACACCACATCTCTTGCCGCAAGGAGAGATAGACAGGAAGGCTTCTAAAGTGATGTGATTCTCTGTTAGTTGAGGTAACTGCGAGGGGCAAAGTGGCTTACTACAGTAAGGCTATGTGCATTTGGGAAATGCTTCATCAGTTGTACAGCCACATCTGCCACTGGTGATACTGCGGAGTGTACAGAGATCCCCCTGAAAAATGAAGTCATACAAAATAAGGGAATAAGGGAAAGCAGTCGGTTTGCAGTGCACACATGATCATAGTTCTCCCTTTACTGAGAGTAAAATGCTTTATCTCCAATGAGAGGTGTTTATTTAAGTTTTAGCTCTGTAAACAAGGAGGTGAGAGCAAAAGGAGGCAAAGCTAAATTCTTCTGGAAGCAAGAGTGAATATGATAGCTGTCACTCTGCGTTTTTGCACTTGTCGTATCAGCGTGCAGCCCCTCAGATGACGTGCGGTTATTGTCATGTTGCTGCAGTCACTCCTGCACTGAGAGGTGAAAGTGACCTGATTATATGAGTGCTTGACTCTCAGATGACCCTGTTACAGAAAGTCTCCAGAAAAGCACTGCACGTCTATGATTGATCCAAAAAAGTATCAAGGTTAAAAAAAAAAAAAAAAAAGCTTGCATTTTTTTTTCTTTCCCTGCGAGTCCTTGTGATTTGATAGAAATAAAAATGAGGGGCAGCAGTGAGATAACTCATAAATTGAATGACAATAAAACTGAGTGTCTTATTCAGTGGTTTGGGAATTTGCAAGGTCACCTTGCTTTTGAGAGCAACAGTAACAGGAATTCATGTGGCGACTGCTCTTATCAAATTCACGACTTAGTCACTTCAGTACAAGAGATCCACAGCTTTACCTCCAGGCCTTTTTTCAGCTCCACATGCCACAATACTTTCTACGTAGCACTCCTTCCTCTGCTCTACTGTGGTATCACTCCACCTGGTCTACACTTCTCTCCCCACTTATTTGACATTCCCACTTCAGACCAGAATTGCAGAGTCCTTCCCAATCTTTCATCATAGGCTGAACATCAACTTCTACACACACAATAAAAACAGCTCTCCTCCATTCAATGTAATTGCTCTAACATCTCTCCAAAGCTGTTATTCTGTTTGTATCATAAAAAGGGGGAGCTTTATAAGAGATTATGTCCATGAGTGGCCACATTTGCGAATCTCCCCTCCACATCTGTTGGCAACCAAAACTTGGGGCTCAACATCCTTGCCATGACAGTTTTTGAAGTGGTTGCCCAATAAATGCCAACATACAAATAATGTAAATATATATAGCTGCAGGCTGCATGCTTCACGTTGAACAAGGCCCCTTAGCCCTGCCATACCACGACATTTGTACTTCTTGCCCTTTGCTGTTATATTTGCTCGTTTCATCAGAACGCCATCATTACGTTCATCGTTTGAGTGACTGTTAACCGTTTAACTGCACCTGAAACAATTGGTCTACCTTGATATAAATTAACATCTTAATAGTCCCAGAGAAAAATTGTGTTTGGTTGAACCCCATCCTTGTGTGTTGTTATGGTGATCTAAGCAAAATGTGTCCATGAAAGTTCTCTTTAATTGGTTAGGAGGCTAAAAAGAGTAAATAGTTATTGTTATATTTTCTAAAAATTTGGTAAACATTCTAGACAATATTATAAAATGTATTTTGAAAAACATTTTTACTGAATCCATACATTTTACACCATAAATCTTAAAAAAAAAAAAAAAAAAGTGTTTTAATTAATCAAGGTTATTTAAAAAAAAGAAGAAAGAAAGTGTAACACATCCATATTTTAAGCTAATACTTGACTTTGAGAAGCATATAAATGAAAGTATGACAGAAACTGTTTTTGTCCAGGGACAGAAAGGGTTAGACGGAGATTTTAAGAGAAATGCGCGATTCTTTTGCCCTTGCACGACATACGCGAGGTTTGATCTTTCACAGTTGCATGCCGTATGGTGTTTACAGCGGGGAAGTGATGATGTATGAGTTCGCAAGTCAAGACTTGCAAGATAATTAACAAATTATGCTTTGGCTAACAAAGCATGGCCTTGATGGGGATGCATTACTTTCATGGAGCCCCACAGCTAGGCCGCTCACAAGGATGCTGCTTAATGGAGGTAGATGAATTGAGTGTGACTTGGACCAAGCAGGTGGACCCACCACTACCCCACCTAAACCCCTGCTGACTCAAACTCACACATGGACATGAACACACAGATACACACTCACAAATGCGAACATGCACACGGGCTGGTGCACATACGCATTATCCTCAAAGGAGAGTGTGTACAGCTGCAAGGTGAAACATGGCAAAGAAGAGACCAATTATCCTCCAGACAGATGACTTGGGATGTGGGAGGCCCGATCATTTTTCCTGCCCAGGTTTGAAACCCTGCTGCTGTCGGCTGCTGACAACTGGTCTCCTCCTTTCCAGCCCTCTGTTTATGGTACTCTCCACTTTAAAGGAAGATTTACCACCACACTGTTTTAATGTTGGGGTTAAGATCGACGCTATGTTTTGTTGTGAGAGGAGATGATAGTCATAGAAATGATAGCTAGACTAATATAAAACAATGTACAACCCCATTCAGGACCACATCTCTGTATTTTCAACAAAAACAAAAAAACACAAATGCATTAGTTTGTATGTCAGCATTGTGATACTGGTGTTTCCTATCTGTGCATTCTCCTGACGATTACACTTCTGTATATCCACTAGGTCAGCACAATTCCACCTGGCGCCATCAAAGGTGAGAGCACAAAACTCAACGACTGTAACCTTGAACAAAATACAGTGATATGTAAATAACATGTAGTGCCGTCTAATAGAGGAGATTTTTATATTTTAACCCCAAGAGTACTAACTATGCTTTGCAAGGAGATAATAATGCATCAAATCACAGCCTGGGATGGTTTTACAAGAGTAAACAAAATGGAAAAACTTAATTTAATTCTGAAATCTTAATATTTTTCTGATGTGTTCACAGTATGTATTGGCACTCACAGTATGTTCAAGTTTAAATGAAATAACCAAATAACTTATTAAAAAAAAAAAAAAAAAAGAAGTCCAAGCACAGAGTTGAATTTCTTCTACACCTACACAAAGAAACACCTTTGGGTATGAATAATTGGGGAACACTGAGTAAAATTTTGCCAAACAGAGGATGTGGAGCTTATAGGCAAATTGTTAATAATCACCATACAAACATGCATATACAATGCTGGGTACAGGATGCCGAGAATAGCAGCTACTGCTGAACAACACTTCAAGATCTCCGTAACACCAGCAGCAGCTTCAAAGGCTGATCTATCCACCATGACTCTATGCCTGATGGCGGAGAGATCAAACATTAAATGAAAATACATTTGTCAGTTGAGGTAAAAGAAAAAAAAAATCAGTGGTTTGTCAATGATGAGAAGAGATTGTACATGCTGATATGGTGACATTTAGTTTTTTGAAAATCTGTCGCTCCCTTCTGTTTAGGGCTACGTTTGCATTGCAGCTAAATATGGTTTTCACTTCTCATGGGAATACAAAATG
Organism: Anarhichas minor; assembly: GCF_050575085.1. Lineage (NCBI taxonomy): Eukaryota > Metazoa > Chordata > Actinopteri > Perciformes > Anarhichadidae > Anarhichas > Anarhichas minor. Next base: position 2,941,348 of record NW_027466481.1, on the reverse strand, counting down.
CTATTATGTTCACACACAGTCTGGTTAAGACACAGAGTGGCAATCAAAATACAATTATTTGCAAAATAGTACATAATTCAATAAAACACCAGAGGGAAGTCATCTTCCCTCTGGTGCCAAAACGGCTTTTAAATGTTTGGGCAGAGGAGGCCAACTAAAAGAAACTGAAGTGAACAGACAGGGTGTAAAATATAAGCATAGCCAAACTAAGTAGAGAGGACAACTGACTTGAAACGCTGGTCATCTCAGTTTGCGATGCTCTAATAACACAACCTATTATTACAAATAAATATTGTTTATAGTTCCAAATAATGAACACATGAACATTGCCCAAGTGTTGTTGAGTTCCTGGAGCTTTTGAGCAAACCACCATAATAACTACAGTATATTTATTGAGCAGATCACATTGGTATGGAAAAACAAATTCAGCATCTTTGAAATGTACGTATGTTTAATTTATCTTTTTTATATTGTTGTGAAAACGCCTCCTTCAAACCAGTGTTCAATAAAGTTTCGTACCAAAAAGTAGATTTTAAGAGATTACATTTGAACACATTATGATAATGTTTCAATTTACATTCGCCCAATACTGATTTTTACTGAATATAGCCTGAAAGCCTCATAATGTAAGTGGCATTGGCACCTCCCATCAACAGTGCTAACGGTGTTAGCTCTGTGCCAGACAGCTAACTTCCTGCCAATTTCAACACGTATTTCTTGTTCACAATGTAGCACTATCAGGGAAAAAATAAATATGTATTCAAATGTGTCCGGTGCTGCTGCTGGTTACAGGTTACTAAAAATTAATGCATTGGTTGGTTACTTGAGAGACTGGTTGACGTTTGATCTTAAAGGCTTGTGACCTTGGAAACAACAATTTCACAACAAGTTTAGCTCCATTTATTGGAAATCTGCAGATAGAGGGATGATTTTTGCTTCCAAGCCCTAATTTGGGCCCAAGTATTATATTTTTACCAGGATGTGCTTGTTTTCAGTTTGATTTCAGTTACTTTATAATAAGTGTAGCTGTGCACATACCTGAAGAAACTCTTTCCCAAAGTACATCAGGACTATTATCAGAGCTTAGGATAGGTATTGGGTAGAAGAAGAGTTAATTTTGGGATGACAAAAATGGTCCGACTTTATTAAACATATGTAAACATTACTATACATAATGCAGAGAAAATATGATACTACAATACAATGTGACCGGTGGAGATAATCTACACCATATCACGACAAGTTGCTTTGTCAATGAGAGATTTCTGAATAACTTAACATAACAATTTCCCCCGAGGACTATTCTAATCAGAGTATACTATCGTTTTCTGTTCCTGCTTAATGAATCATAGGAATTATAGTCACATTATAAATGGCAAGTCTTTGCAGGGCTATTAGTTTGTTTCTTTAGGGGTCTAATAGAAGACATGCTTCATTTAGGGCACTGTAGTATCCCGCAGCAACACGGAATGAATTGCATTATTTCCAACAGCTGCCATTTTCCAATGATCTTATCAGAAGTGCACTAACATAATGTGGCAGAGGAAGTTATTATTCCAGACCAGCCGTCTCACTCTCACTTCATAAGAGCATTCATCTTTCTGAGCAGGTCTTTTACTTCCAGCTCTCCGTCCTCCTCGCACATTTCCCACAAATTCTTTCTTAATTACAAAAGATGGATTTCGTCAGTAGATACATTCCCGGTCAAGATTTATATTCAGCGGGAGTTGCCTTTAACTTTCATTTTAATGCTAATGCCTTGTGCTTTATTAACTCCCGGTGTGTAAACCATGTTTGGTAGAATGTGCGACTGCCTGAATGCAATAACACCTCATTCAATACGTTGATTAAATTTTGGTGCATCTAAAGAGGTGTCTGTAGAGATTTCACTGGGTGGGACAAATATTCCTTCATCCTATTACTGGCTCCAGGCTTACTTTTCCTCATTGCAGAGCTATCTATGTCGTTTTTTTTTCCCCTGCATCTGTGAGTCAAGTGCTTGATTTCTGGCAGGTAGTCTGACGGAGACCGAAACAAGTTCTTCTCAAGTGCACCTTTTTCCAGGCATCATGTAGGCCTAATCATGCAGCACTTATCACCTGCTTTGCCCTTCACACTTGTTTGTCATCACACAGCAGCAGATAGTTTCATGCTTCCATCTACTAGGCCATTACAGTCATAGTCAAAGTCCTATTGACAAACAGAAGGAGGACGAGTCATCATTCACTATTTTTTCTGAATATGCTCATGGCTTGGGCATTGCAGATATTTTCCTGACACTTATTCACACTTTTATTGAAAATACATTGCATTTTGTTGCAGTGATTTGAAAACACTGTCAGCTATCAAAATCTATGATGACAACAATGTTTAGCCTGACCATCATGTACATTTAAGTGTATTTAATGGGTTCTAAGATGGTTTCAACAGTCAAAATGTCTTTTCTAAAGAATCTGTTTGTACTTTGTACATCAGAACATTGTGTGTCAAAGCTATCATGGCACTACATTATAATTCCTGAGTGTCTCACATGCTATTGCTTTTTTAGGAGACAAAAACATCAAAGAGTTATTTAACTCTCCACACAAAAACAACAGCTCTTTGAAATGCCAATCCAAATTAACTACATAATAAAAAGAAATGTACATGAGATATAGCTTAGATATGAGAAAAAGTTACAATTGGGTAAACTGATTAATTTCATACATTAAAGGAAAAAAATCCAATTACTTTCACTATGTAGGTTGTGTGCTGACTTTTTGTATCTTTTCTCAAAGGTCTTCCAAGATTATAAAAAACAATTAGAATAGTTTATATAATTAGCTGTGAAAAATATTATTGACTCACTCAACAGTTGTGTAATGTAAAATGTGGTGCACTTTGATGAAGTCGCAATATTTCTTAAGGTTTGGTATTGGATCTCTGCAGAAAACTATAAAACTATATGGTTCCTGTGCTTTTGTCTGATTGTGTGCTTTTAAACTGATTGTGTGCTTTTTTGACGGCCGGCAAATGCAATTTAACAGCATCATGAGCTTTAAAGACCAGCAGTACTAACAGTGCTTTATGTCAAATAGTCTTTTCTCACATATTTGACTTGTCATGATAGACAAAATTAAAAGCACAGATTTTACAAATAACACCAAAGATGGCTCTGTTCTATTCAAGAGTGCCAGAAAGTCATGACAGTGTCACATTTGAGCCAGCATTTACAACAGCAGCTAAATGGAATTCGGTCATCATTAATTTGATTATTTATATGGTGCGTTTCCCACTGTGAAGAGTCAAAATGTCTTAGAAAAAAGCCTATTGGATAACTTTGTGGCACTGCTATGATTAGTGTTTAATTGTATGTAGCTAATGGGGCTTTGATTTGGTTATACTGGCAATATAATTGTACTAAAAAGAACATGGACATGTCTGTACTCAGACAAACTAACCAGAAGCATCATTTAGGCATTTAAGCTCACAGTCAACTGGTTGGCTGGCTCCGCATTTCTAATGTCTTGTTATGCTAGTTTTTTAAACAAGATTTTTATAAAAAAATCAAATAAAGAACTTCACATTTGCCAAAGATGTCCAATACAGCAGGGATGATTGATGACAGGCTGTGATAGTAAACCAAAGTTGCCAGCCAGAAAATCAAAACAGTTAGTTGAAAATTGCTAGAAGGTTCCTTGGAGCCGAAGGGAATGGTACGAGTTCCCTTTCTGTGTGAGTTGTGTGATAATTCATCAAGCCCTTTCACATTTAACTCAATGTAAAAATGGTGATTTCAAGGTAACCGTTTTGTAAGTACCGTCTATAAGTACCATGTTAACTATATAATAATACATTTAAAAAGCAAAGATACTTTCCAAAAAAGGTTTCGCTTATAAATAATGATAAATATGCACCTGTACAATTGGTGATGCTTTCCGACGCCACTTTTTTTAACATCAGCGGAAGACTTCAACTGTTGTTCATAAATATGTGCAACACATTTGTTAATAAGCTGAGTTAATGCATTATTCAAAAGTGATTCAGGAGCAGCTTATAATAGACTGCTACCAAAGTGCTACTCTGTGTTGTACTTCTGCGACGTTCTCTCGCCTTGATGTGCACCCAGAGAGACGATACAGCACACCAAGAAGGGAAGTGAAAAAATCTTCTTATCAAGAGCGGGGACTACTGCAACAGCATCTTCTACGGCACATCTACCAAAATCATCAACAAACTACAATGCATCCAAAACTCAGCTGCTCGTATGCTCTCCCACTCCCGCACCAAAGATCACATCATCCCAGACCTGCACTGGCTCCCCATACAGCAAAGAATCCAGTTCAAGATTCTCCTCATTACATACAAAGCACTTCACAACCTAGCGACCTATGTATGTTTTTGTTTTGTTTATTAGTTACAATGTCATCTCTGCCTTGTTTGTATTGTTATTGCTTTTATTGTTTCTGTCTTTACCATGTAAAGTGCCTTTGAGCGCTATACAAATAAAATGTACTGTTATTATTATCATTGATCTCATCATGCCAATCAAACTAGTTAACATTTCAACCCAAAATTGATTGTCCTTGACCTTTTCTATGTATACGCCATAATCTCAATGGAGAGGCATTTTACTGAAGCTGCGTAACACACTTTACTCCTCTCTCTTGTTTGTGGATCAAAGCAGCCACTTGCCACATGAATGTGAAGACATAGCGGTCTGATTACTTTAATAATACATGAGAAACCTAATGAACACATTCAGAAAGTGGCACGTCACCCATCTGTGCGGCGCTGAGCATTGATTAAAGTTTGCCTGTTTGGCATTTGAATAATGAACAAACACTGAAGAGAAACGGCAGCCATTAACCTTTCAGTGAGACCCTCTTATTCTAAGGCACGGCATATCAGGACGTTCCAATTTCTGAATCCTATTTTCCACGACATTACCCGTCTAGAAAAGATTCAAACGGTGTCCCTATCAACAGAAAGGTATGACAGAGGACTTTTAGTTACATGCCACACATCATCACATCGTTGATTTAATTAGATTTTTTAAATAATAATAAGACATAGGCCTATCTAAAGTCTTTGATACTAAACCAATACATCTTTTGTAAAAGTCAGCGAATATCTCGCGATCTGCTAGCTGTCTTTGCATCAGCGTTCTGTGTGGACGCTGAAAACAACCTGGGTTTCATACACAGCCCTGGCTCAGTAAATGGGAAACAAACAAAGTGGATCAGACCAAGCCACTAGAGCTGTAACAAATGTTGTTGTTTTTTTACATTCAAACTTCTATTGAAGTTTTTGAATGAAGCTTTGAATGTTAATGTTGCAAGCACATTAACGTTGCACACATTAATGTTGCAAGCCTACACATTGTGTGTGTAGGGCAGTAAGTGGGAGAGAAAACAGTTTGACTGCAGTGAGAAGGCTCAACGCCAACAAATTAACAAGATAAAAACTTCTTGTCAATTTTGCAAATTATTTTATCTATATTTTCTCAATGTGTGTATGTGATTTTGCATTTTTTAGTAATTAATATACAGAACAAGCTTATAGATTATGAATTTATGAGGAAGCTCGCTTCACTGTGAGGAAATCCTTATTAATACACATCCTTATTAAGTTCATTGGTCCATATCTTGTTAACGCAATGAGATATCAACAAGCTTCTGATAATTTTTGATGACATTGATCCAATAATGATCCACATACAATGTGGTAGCAATCAGACCGAGCGTTTAGGAGGAGTTTGCCAAAATGTGTATTTTACAAAATTCAAAATGGGAGAAAATCTAAGTAGGCGGAGCTTAATGGTCTCACTGAGTTTTTTGTAGAACAGATGGAACTGGACATGTGTGTCCAATTTCATGTCAATTGGACATACGGGGTGAGGGGGCTTGACTTGGGACCCAAAAAATATAACATTTTTCACCATTCCTGATAAGCGTGCCAAATTTGGTGAGCATTCCGTGGGTGAATTATATTTGCATCATTGACAGCTTTTATAACTAACAGTCTAACATTAACATACTGCTATAAAGACTGTTGAACACAACCTTTATATTTTCTTTGCAAAGTTTCCATTGGCTCAGGTAAAGATATGTACACGTCGTTCACAGCAATGAGGTGGCAAGATAGGGTGTCTGCTTGTCTTGTTGTGCCTCTAAATGTCTTGTTTCCTGTTCGAAGAGTGGTCTTTGTATTTTCCTGGTATAATTTTCAGCTTCCACTAAGCCTCTAAAACGTTGCAAATGGAGGCGTTTAGTCTTTGCTCCAGGAAGTGGTACTGCAGCTTGTTAAAAGATGCTTTTCAAGAAACAAAATCAAAGCTTTCTTGTCATCTTACAGAACACTGGACAACGTTTGACAACTATTATCAGCAATCCAAAAGAGAATTAAAGAGATTTAAATTAATAAATATGAGTTTTTAAATTGATGGAAGCAAAGCAAGACATCTACTCTGAATCAGTACAGCAGCAAATGGTGTTTGAACAATGATTTGTTATAACTTCAAAACAATAAAGCTGAGTAGAGAAGCTGGAATGCTGGAACTCCATGCACCAATCACTTTGCTTGTGTGACACAGTTTTTTAACAGTGTATATACAGTCATGCATTGGGATTGACAGTAGCAGCAACTCTGAGTGCATAAAAGCATTTGGGAGTCAACATGTATTGTAATTATCCAGAGGAGATCATTAGTATTTATCAAGCTTGAATGCTTTTCCTGGACATATAAAAAAAAGTAAGATATGTGGTATGATGAACTGTAGGGTGGCTTGCTTAGAATAGATGATAGTGACACCTACAGTATGCTCACAGATAATGGCACAAGATAAAATAAAGTGACAGCTTTATATCATCTAAATGCAACCATGCGGAAATGTAAGAGTTGTCTTGTGAAGTTGGCAGGAAACTATGTCAGGCGCTAATGTTCAGCATATGGTCACAAGGAAAAAGTGTGACAATCAACACCAAAAGGTGCAAACTTCTCTAAACAACTGCATGAGGAACCATATGTGGGATATTTTCAGAAATTCAGACAGTAAATGTTTAATTTCAAGGAACCACAATTATCTTTCTTATATTATTCAAGCCAAAAACTTGCTTTTACCAAAGGTTAAAAATAAGAGAGATACCAAAGAGGTATAGAGAAGTTGGGTGAAGTTTGAGGAAAACCTTGGAGAGTTATTTTCATCAGAGAGGTTGTTCTAAAATAATTAGGATATCCTTTCAATAGAAGTGTCCATTGTGTAGTGTGAGCTTGTTGAAGTTGGACTTTGTGCTCAGCCTGTGGCTTCTTCTTGCTTAGAAAGGCAGTGTGCAAACAGCTCTCAGAACTATAATGACTTTGGAGGAAGGGTTGTGAGAAAAACACTCCTTTTAACAATGTGCTGAACTTTATTGGCACCGACATTGAAACTCCCGTTAGGGAAATACGCAAAAGAAAAAAAGGTTGAGAAAACAAACCCTCTTGAACTGTAGTGACAAGACCTGTTCCATGTTAACATTGTTTTAGTTATCAGGGCCACAAGAGCAAACTGATTGCATGAGTGAAATAGAGCATGACATATACCTGTGTGAAGCAGTTGATAAGGATGCTATGGATCTGAATGTATATAGGTCTGTTCACAATCTTTATTTTCTAACCTCGTATCCCTGTACTGACTAATGTTTTCTGCCAAGCTTCAGATTTTCTGACTCAAGTCACGTTAGGAGCAGAGGGTGGCGTATTCAGGAATGCACACATTTTACTTTTCCACTATCACCACAGTCTCTAGAGGAAAATTACAGTCAACACTTTCAACCCTTGTCAATGCCAGAATTCCAGTTGATGCACATTGTGGAGGTGACTATATTTCGGATCTATTTAGTTAAACTTTGGCTCCACAATCTGGCGGAACATCAGTGTGGTTCTTGACGCTATGGCTTGTGGAGTTGCCAGAGACATCACAGCTGCAAGAACAAGTCTTTATAGTGGTCGAAAAATGCTTTAATCTGCAGTACAAATGGGCAAACGTTTCACTGAAGAAACACACACTGTTTGAAATGTGCAGCAATCCTTTTATTGTATAATAGATGGAACAAAGAGCGCATGCCATAAATATCAGCTTTTCCAATTAGGCAGCTTTACCATTATTCAGGGACTTTATATTTTTTTGATTAGTTAAGTTGTAATAACTTTTACATAAATGTTCCTCTGCAAATATAACTACAATTTACAACAACAGCAATGAAACGGTGGCATTTTATCCGTGAAAACAGGTCAAGAGAACAAGATTCCTTCCTTATATTTTGGCTCACAGTAGAAACTCTTTGTTCCCTGGGGAACATGCTGATTTTGGGTCCGTACTCCCCTCTGACTCGTTCATATGCCTTTGGCAGTGTCTGATAACACTACCATTGTTTGATAGCATTGGAACACACACACACACACACACACACACACACACACACGGACAAACACACACAGATGCGCACCTGCACACAGTCACGAACACACACACGAACCACTGCTGTAGGAGGGGGACAAGTGTCAGCTGGAGGCATAGAAAGATAGGCCGCCCCCGCTACAGAGTTAATCTTAATGAAAAACGAGTCTGCCTCCAGACTGGATACGTTGGCAGACATCCATTGATGTTCTTTCCTCAATGTATTTTTTTTTTCTTCTTATATTTATATATATTTTTAAAAAGCATCACAGAGCTTAAATGTAACGTATTTTTTAAAGTGAGTCAGATATTACTCAGCAATCTTATTTTCTTTGAATTATGAGCCTATTATTTGTTGATCAATGAATCAATCATGACATCTCTAAAAGATAGCAGTAGTCAACTGAGGCCTCACATTTGAAAAGGTATAATCAGCAAACGTTTAAATTATTTAATTGATTAATTGATTACCAATTCATTATGTTAACTTACCAATTGATCCATTGTTTCAGCACTATACAGTAAATGTTCTATTCTAAATTATACCAGAGTACAGTATATATAGCAGGAAACCCGGTGGTAATTTATATTTCCATTTCAATCATTCAAATTTGATGCTGTGAGTGTGAGGTTTTTAATTGCTATGAATATTAATATGAATTACTGACTGCAGCTTTGTTTAAAAGCAGCTGTTCTGGCTGTTGTTCTTAGATAAAGAATATATATAATGAAGAAAAATATTTCCTATTATGAGACCAAATTAAGAAAGAAAATGAACAGGCAATTACTGCAACTTCCTGTTTATTGTACTACAGGGCTAATCTATAAACTGAACTTGTGACATGCCAGTTGCATGCTATTAAGCTTGTCTTGGTCCAGTGTTTCAACTTAAATCATTGCTCTCCAAAATGTTTTATTAGTGGAGGTTTTATTGCTGTTGTTGTACGTGTTACTAGCAGCCCAAAGCACAGAGCCAGTTCCAATAAAAGTGCAACTAACAAAATTAACTGCACGAAATAGCCTGAAAAAGATTTCTTTACTTCATGTAACAACAGACTGCATTTACTGGAAAACACTAAATGCTTTTACACTTTTTTGCAGAAATCTTACACTATACAGTTCATACTGCACATAGTACAATAGATGTGTGTAGAACCAACGGAACTAGAAGCTATTTACCCATAAGGCCAGAGTGTAACGCTGAATTGGTCCCCACTCTTACTGTAAACAAGTGCCTTGAGCTGAGTCTTGACCTCTTGCACCTGTCAAATGTTGAACTTGGTGCAGTGACATACAATTTGCTCGTCTCATTGTAGCAGAATTGTGGGGAACGGCCTTGTCATGACTGGTCTGCACACTGGCATGGATCTCAGTTAAAATGTCCTGTCCCTCCGGGTCGTTTCTCTGGCAGGATTTATTTTCGGGGGCTCTTGGAATGACATAGTGCATTAAGAATCCAGTATGCATAAGTGAATAAGGGGGTTTGACACTCTACCCCTGAATAGCCAAGGGCTTGGACACTTAATTAAGTCCTCACAATTATGTTCACTTCTCATTAATGTAAAGGATTACTGAGTCAAGACTAAGTGAGCTTTGTCAGAAGTGGTCTTCTGATCTCATACCAACATAATATCCTACAGCCAGACCTGTGTGATCACAAATATTGCATAAATGGAGTATTTGCTGGATTCAATTTGCAATATATTCAGGCTGTGTTTAATTGCCGTATTTGCCAAACCAACCTATATAGAATTAATTAAATGAACACAAACAATAACTGGCAGAAAACTGAGGGATGAATAAATCAATATAAAAAAATAAAATCATTCAAGTTTAAGTAAAACTATACACTTGTCCTCCTAGTGTAGCTATACTAGCTAGCAATGGTGGCAGTGATTGCTATCGGTCCGATGGTGCTGTACTGAAACGCCACAAGAAAACTGCTGGCAAGATGCTTTTGCAAATTTAAGTTCAGACTTTTTAATGCTTTCTCACGCTTCAAATGTTTATTTGAGGACAGTTACTGCTGCTTGGACAATGTTCAGTGGCAATGTTTTTCAAGTAAGAAAAGTAGGTGGATGGTGCGTGCACATAATGCAGTACTTTGATACCAGACACCAGGGTTTACATCTTGAAGCCGGTGTATGGTTAGGTTTAGGCAACAGATGCACTTTTCTAAAGATTGGAAAAAAAGACTGTAGTTTTGGTTAGATGTTACCAAATTCAACATGTCTTGTCTTATGCTATAAAATGTAACTATTGTAGGGAAAACTAAAAAAATGTATAGCCAGTGAACGGTTTGCACAAGCAGTCAATACAAACATGTTGCTCCTTGGCAGATTTGTTCATTAAAATTGCTTCTGTTAAAAGTAATTTGGGTGGCATTGTGTTTCTGTGTTGTCGTTGCAAACTGATAGGATACAAATATAATGAGCAAGAACACAGGGTTGACCAAACAATCGCTCACTTATGATCAGAGCAGTTTCATTGGCTTTGCAACCAAAGAAGACTTAAAATAATTTACCAAATGCCTTGGATTTTTGACAAGGAAACTAAAAGACTTGATTTTACTTTCTGATCTCCTTCAGCCATTGTTTCAGCAACTCTTTAACCTAGATTTGGAATGATAAATACTCTTGAACCAATAAAAAACTTAATGGCAACATCGTTATCCCCAGGAATATTTGGTGTTCATACAACAAGAGCTGGGAGCAGAATTCTTTCAGAGGCTTTATTGAAATGCTGTGAAGCAGAACAGAAAGAAGGAATGATGCATGTGAATTGAGTCTATTGCCTGAAAGGAAGCCATTTAAGTATAGCATTAACTGTCAAGTCTATAATACTGACTTACTGAGCTGTTGGACTTCCTAAAAGCCTGATGAAGCCTCATACAGTATTTTATGACCGAGGAGAGATTTGAATCAGATATATATTTGCAAGCTGATTAGCTCTGTTTCATTTTATGTCAGCACACAGAGAGAAAACTATCCAAGATAAGACGCAATCCACGTTATGCAACCCCCCACACACACACACATTGCTGGTAACTGCTGGCAACAGTTCTCCTGATGTTGAATCAGTGCAAGTTCCTAATTGGATGCTACCTGATTACGATCGCTGGTTTTATGATAGAAAGTGTTCAAGTGAGGCTTTGTTGACTAGTTATTTGAAATCTTATCGGACTATTGCAAAAAGATTCTTGGTCTATGAAAACACCCCCTCACATACTGTCGTCACTTTATCGGAGAAGCTCTGAAGTACACCACCTTTCAAGTCATCAAACATCCTTGTATATGTCTAGAGCCTCAGCCACACACTTCTTCTGTTGTCTGTGTGTGCGTGCGTGTGAGAGTGTGTAGTGAAAGTTGCAGGTCTAAAGCAATTACGTGCCACAGACAAGCCTTTTGTTGCACTATGACAAACCAATTTCCTGAATCTATGGCAGCCAGGTGACTCATCACTTTACTTATTCAGGCTCCTCAGCATACAAGTAACACATAAGACCTTTTGAATTAAGAAATATTTCTTATCTAAATAAATCAATAACCACCATCTGCACACACCCCACAGGATCATTGAATTCTCAATTTATGCAACCTCCACTCTTTTCAAACAGCAAGTGATCAAAATACTGAGGCAAAACCAGCTTCATGAAGCCAGGATTGTTGTTAGGTGAAGTAAATTGAAAGGTTCCATTAAATAGAAGGCGCCTCATCAGGTCTGAATAATAATGACGTTGGTGCCCATCTCATAATAAGTCTTGGCTTTATATGGCAGACAGCTTGAGCGTCCCGGACTGAAATTGAATTTGGTTCATTTCCTTTGGCTGTCTAATTCTTTTGTGCACTTCTCCTCTACTTGGCATTGATTGTTAAGATACTAGGTGCATCTAGGCTGACTTCCATCCATGGGTGCAGAAACACACACACACACATAAAGGTGCATCTGCACTTGCGGAAAAGCATCATGGGAATATATAACCACTTACAGCAACCATCCAAAAAAGTAAAGATGGTACTAAAGTTGTATTCTCAGCTTTTGTAAATTCTGTAAATGTGTGGGGACATATGCATTTTCTCCACATGTTCTGGTCCTAACACACTGAGTGCTAGATCTGAAATGGTGACCTTTCCAATATGTTTTGCTGGATTCTGTCCAGTGCATCATGGGATTGGCTCCAGACCTAATGACTCCGAATGTACACAAGCATGTAAGGCAAGAAGACATGGATGGATGAGGGTGAATGACCTCCATCTCATTAGCAGCATTTTTAATTACAGTGAGCAGCAGAGTGTACAGGAAGCCACACCCTCTGCTGACCGTCCAAGTTTTTAGGTCTTAAGTGTATTTTGGCAAAGCAGATGGTGCAGTTAGGTCACAGTTGTTGTCATTGTTTCAATGTTGGACCCCAAAAAGTATGTATTCTTGCTAATTAGAGTGTGTTGGGACTGGTTCAGGCTTTGACCATCAGTCATGGCATTTTTGTCCAAGCTCTGGGACTCTTTTAGTGCCAGTAATCCTTTTTCTTTTTTTCTAGACAGCTGTTCCGGCATTTGCCCCCAGATTAGCACTAATGTCAATAATGATCACACTGTGCAGAAAAACATCCAAGATGGTCGAGCCAAGTCTTAAGTACCACTTTGTTTAACATGTCTCTGAGGATCGTGGAAATCCATAGTTGGAGACAACAATTGACTTGGATCTTCTGAGCGAGTGGACATACAGTAAATTGTGTGTGCTGTGTGGAAACATTATCTAGTAATACAATGTTTAACAGTTGAGCCACTCCCATTGATGATGTGACTCCTCCAGGGCCAATAAGTAACATGCACCGGTTTGTATTGATCTGCAGGTAAAAGCCATTTAAAAATCCACAACACCATAGCACAAAATCACTCCCCAGAGTTAATAACAAACATAACACATCCTACATATCCTAATGTAATAATGAAGGAAAGTTATGTGTAATGTGATGTAATGCTGCTGAATATAAGATATGATTATATAGATCCAGACTGTATTCCTATTTGTACTACATTCAAATGAAATACGCCTTCTGTCCATGGACTGGGTTTTGAATGGCATTCTATCAAAATATATATTCAGTATTGAATGTTCTTATTGAATCATTTTTGCATCCTGACTCCTAAAATCAACATAAATCAGCGAGACCGTTTCACAACAGAGGAGTCACCACACCGTAGAGGTTACTGGACTGCAAAAACACAAGCTATGACCAATATTGAAATTAAGAACAAAAAAATGAAACATTAGAAAGGTGCACTCAGCAGAGTGCAGATCTCCACCAGGTGTCTCTACAAAGACCACTGCTGTATTGTGTGATTGAATAATTATAACCCACGATTGGTTTAACCTCCGTCTAAACATGAATGGGCTGTAAGGCATCGTACAACATACTTCATTCAAATCAAAAACAAGTAGCGATGTAAGCAATTGTCTTGGAGTCGTCGTATAAGACACGTCAGACAATCTTGTGGAAAAAAAAAGAAGAGAAATTGAACTCACCAAGGTGTCTGCCCACATAGCAGTGGCTGAGTGGTGGAAGTGTACTCAGCAGTGTGTACTGTATATAAATATAATGACACAATTAACATCATGTCCACCCCACTATCTCTGAGGGAAATATTTAGTTTTACATTTATTAGAAAGTTTAAGTTTCAAGGTTAATGAAATCAACTCTTGCTTTATGATGTATTATTATAGATCAAGCTCCCCAACTGTGTCTAAATTACTTAAAATCGCTTGATCACTCAAATTTACAATCCAGTAATTCAATATGATTCTGAAATGGACCATTCTGAATAAGAATCAGAGCCCATATCTATCTCTTGATCGTGGATATGGCATTAACCAAAGAAGGAATCTTGAATAGATATTTTAAATCAAAACTGGTACTAAAATCAAATGTTACTGGGACATAATTTAGAACGAATTGTGGTTTGAAATATTGTGAAGAAGATTATTATAAAAAAAATTTTTAAAGCCATATTTTTGCGAAAAGTTCCTACCCCACCTTTATTAAAAATCCTTATCACCTATTGATGTGGCAGGGGGTGAAAGGGAAAGGCAGCAAATTGTCACATTAATTGGGTCATACCTGAAGAGCAGTGAAGGCATTTGTAGTGAAATCCCACACTCCTGAGAGGGTGTGCTAAATTTAGATAAGCCGCCACTGCATGGATTCTCAATCTTATCTTGAGCCAGCAATAGGACTGCAAGATTGAATAATCTGGGGAAGGTTGGGGAGCAATAGTTCAGGCATCCATAGGCTCTTAAAAGCAATTTGACAACGCTTCCATGCTCTAATAAGTGTGGCAAGTCTCCTTACTGTCGGTGAAGGATGCCAAAGTAAGAGGAGGTTTCGACTTGACATCCTCTCTTACAAGACTATAAAACAACTAACTACGTAGTCTGCTATGTGCTGTGCAATGTCAAAGTCATATGTCCCTTTAACCTGTATGCTGGTATTTACTACATCAGATGTCCATCCATCATTGCCTGCATGACAACACATTTTCTGTCCTGAATGAGGTCATTGAGGATAGAGATGGGCTTTATAAGTAGGGCTCGACATTAATGCTTACCCACTGGCCAGTGGCACGTAAACTCTGTGTTTGGGCAAATGGAATGCCTCACGCAGTTGTTCTATTTGGCAAGTGAAAAATAAATGTGATTTCTGTTATGTTAAATAGGGGTAAGGATGTTAGGATGATGTTACGATGTCAAGGAAAAACATGTGTCGGGAGATTGCCATTAATGCCCATCCCTGATAATGCTACGTTGTGAACAACAAATCTGTTGACACTGGCAAGAGAAGAGATAGTTAACATTAGCTGTTCGAAGCCGGGTGGCAGCACAGTCATGCTTGGCTAAAAAATGGAGCTAACAGCATGGCAACATTTGGAACAACTAACTTAATGCGACACATAGGCCTATTATATTGTAATTTGGTGCCATACTTGCTGGTCAGAGTAAATGCAGTGGCCAACAGCACGTAGTCTCTCGCGAGCACAGTTTTGCTTGTAACAAAGCTAACCGTAAATGTAAAGAGGTTCTATTCAGTTACATGATGGTGCGTTCAAGTTCCAAACTGTAATAGTACTGGGCAAAGGTAAATAACACGTCATGATGTGTTTAAAAATCTTGTAAAAAAAAATTTTTGGCAAATAAAAGTTCAAAATGAAATGGCAAGTGACGGCTACATATGACTCTCTGTTAGAAGCTGTCCACAAGACTGTAGTCACAGCTATCTTGTCAGCACTTTGCATATCAATTTTACCACACTTACCTCACTCTTACATTCTAAGCTTTTATTGAGGTTTTCAAATCAAGCTTTGGAAGTCTCTCATCATATTTTATGATGTAATCACCCTAAAAAAATGGTGAAAATATGAGTGTGTTATTCTGATTGTATTAACATATAGCTGCTAAACCGCCCCATTAATACAGATGCGTTCCTCCCTTTGTGTGCGGCAAGCCAAAGAGCAAACTGTTTTTTTCACTGCAGTGACAATGTTGATTTTGAAAGGTCAAACGCCAACAAATATGGATTGAAGCAAAATATTTCGTTAGATAAAAACATTTTGTGGATTTTAGATATTATGTGTACATCTGCCGTTTTTCAATACATTTTGAAAGAATGTATGACAATTAAGGCCTATGGCACAGAGGAATAAGCTCTATAAGGCGTTGGATACACAGGCTATACTTGTTGGTAATTGTCATTGTTGGTTTTAGTCTTTTCATAGGATTTGTTGACAATAACAAAAATATTAAAAAAAACAAGCAAATCCTTTAAGGAACAATGTTTATTGTCATCTTGACTTTTATTTATTTCTGTTTGTTTTTTATCTAAGTCAAAGATGGTAATGCTCTTCTATTTTTGTTGAAACCTCCAAATTATTTTTTCACTTCATGGCGCACATGTTAAATTTACATGTCGACGTCAACAGAATGTATGGGAGAAACAAAATGGCACAAGGATCATTTTAGGTTCATAACTGTCCTCTCGAAAACCACTCAAGTATAAAACCTGTTTGCCCAGAGGAGGAAAGAGGGGGAAAAAAAATAGACAATGTATTTTTTTTTTAAATGTAAAGATTAGAGATCGGGAGAAAGAGGCTATGAAGTGTGAGCGGAGAAGCGGAAATTGAACCTCACTGCCACAGCACCAGTCAATCAGATAAATAACGGTATAATCGAGTTTTGCCCCTCACATGCATAATTCATCTTACATTTAGCTTTATATCGCTTTTTTTCTCAGAATGACTTTGCTTCTTAGGACAAATTGTTGTGGATTTAAGAGCATGATGGGAATAACATTTTCTTCCATCAACCATGCTACAGGTTGTAGCCCAGAGGGATATTACAGCGGCCTCATAAAAGCCAGAGAGTTGGGTTTCTGTGCACAGATCACTCTTTCATCCTTCCCATGAAGCTAGATTGTATCAATACTTCCCATGGCAAACCTAATTATTTCGCCCATGGATCAAGGTCATACATATATTAATCCAAGAGCAACCTTTAATAACAACAAGAAATACTGTATATTGGAGTTCAAATACAATCTGCATTATTCTTCTATGAGCTTTTCCGAATACCAAAACAGCACTGGGAATAACACATTTACTTGGTCACTTGATTTGTTGTTTTTATTGCTATATTTACACTCAACGAATGATCATTTTGAAGATGTTACAATGCTGATGGACGATGCATCACATCCGGCCGGATACCACTGAAATATAGACCCATTGGGAGGTGCAGGAAAGTCACTTGGGTGGAGAAAAAGAGTGTTTTCTTCAGGCTCCACAGTCCTTGGCAGGTGTAGAGGCAGCTCACTCACAACTCCACGGACCACCTGCTGCCAAATCTGATTTAGTGCAGGGAAATATTTTCTCCCTGAGACCCTGCCTTTGGTTTAGAAGGCCAGGCCACATGTTGTGAAACGAAGTAGGCCGCCAAACTAAACGGGTTGTCATTTGCCCACACTGCGTGGCTATTGATTTACTGCTCCTTGCTGCTGGTTTCCTGGAGGGGACTGCAAGCTCTAAAAAAATGCCTCCGTGCTCCATCAAAAGAAAGGTTCCCCGGGCCAGACCTCCTATGAGGCTCAACTGCCAGCATTTGGCACAATCAGGGGTTGAATAAATGATCAGCTAATGCACACATGTGACATTAATTGAACATGTGTCATCAAATGAAAAGGCATCAGGTTAAGTCATTTTTGCAACGCTGGCTATTGTACTTTATAATATTCACAAAAAGATGTATTAATTAATTAAAATATTTATCTTGTAATAACATTGTGATGTATGCATTCATTTTTGTTATGTTGTATAACCTTGCTTCATCAATGCAACAAAGGGAATTTTAATGAGGTTGCAAGAGATTTGAACAATTCAGCACAATGCACCTATTGGTACCTGCTTACTGCTAGGTCTCGACGTAAAGTATAGATGATATAACCTTGTGTTAATATTTCCAGCAGTGCAGAAACAATTAGCCTACTTAGTTTGATCAGTCAATCATAATTGATTAATTATCTCAGTTAATTACTAAACAAAATGCTTAACATCCAGTACTTCCAGCTTCTATAAAGATGAACTGCTTTTATGTAATGCTTCTCTATGTCGAACACAACAAGCTATTTGAACACATCACCTCGGACTCTAATATCCCCTTAATGGGGATTTTTCACTATTTTGAGGGCTGGGTGATAATTCAATATCATAATTAATCGTTCAATGGAATCATATCATGATGAAATCATAATCTTCGTTATTGTTGGCTCTTTATTAGCTCTAATAATGTTACATTGTAAAAATCTAAAATGTGTTCAAATTGACATTAGGATTACATTATGATGCATTCAGGCTCTGTTCAGTGAAAATGAGTATTGGGCCATGGTCAATTATAATGTTATCATGATGTGTTCACATGTAATCCCATAAAATGTAGTTTTGGTAGAAACCTGAATAAATCCAGTTTTATGAAGGAGATATTTTCACAGCAATATAAAATAGATATTTGGGATGAATTATGACCTGTTTACACTAGAGCTAAGCAACTTACAATACATCGTTAAAATTACTAATGACAAGATTTGTTTTTATCTTTTATTCATATCATTTGAATTATGTGTTTTTATGAGGGAAAAAAAAACACTAAGTAAAGTAAAAGGATAGCATTTAGAATGTTTGATGGTTTACAGACTTCGGAGTGGTTGAAATTAGTCTGGAGCCTTGTAGACCAGCTGCTCTAATCAAACAACAATAGGGATCATCAATGATCGTCAATTAGTATCAGCGGCGAAAATAAACGTTATCTGGGATCTCTAAAAGTTATATTTGTTGTCTTATTTTGCTTCTGTGCTGATCCAATCTGTGATCCGATCAGTGACTCTGATCCGTGATACGATCCGAACCGTGAGCTTTATGATCCGTTGCACCACTACCTAACCTAACACGCATGTCTCAGGATGGAAAGAAACCGAAGCATGAAAACGGGGCGAACACTCCACAGACTTTCTTGCTGTGAGGCCATGGTGCTAACAACTAAGCCAGTGTGCCACAGTCATTCAGTTTGTAGAAGTGTGATCTAATCTGACTCTGACATTGTCTCCATTTGATGAACCAACAGCAATCTGAGCAAAAAGGGAGTAAACACATCAAGACCAGATCTAAGCAATTCCTAGCACGATCAGATGATAAAAATAACATTGAAATGGTAATTTTAACTGCAGGCACACTGCACTGTGGGAGATTCCTGAGTGGGAGGTCCTGATTAAAATCACGTGTCCCTTTACCTTTCATTTCATATAAACATATGCAAACATTTCTCCATCAGTGCAAATTAAAAGCACTAATTTATTACAAGATTTAGCGACTAGTATATTAATCAAAAGCTGTGATGCTTAGAATACAGAGAAGATAAAAAAAATGTATTTATATTTTGTTGTCTCCAGCCTGTTAACCTTCTCCACCTCTAGTCTGAACAAGTGTTTATTCAGACAGCAGTCAAGGTTTTGGATGGGGAGTGGAGAATTTCATTAAGCCTGCAATCAGAATGCAGTGTCAAAACATCAGACTCCCTCTTCAAATCTTATACTGACTCCAAAGCTTCATAACCAGCAAATTGAGATACTGATGCACTTCAATTATTTCAAAACAAGATCATAACGCAATGTTAATGCAATCTGTGTGTGTGATTAGTGCTGGTGGCCGAGGTGCAGACTGGCTGCACATTGCATATGATCAACCCATTACACGCTGCCAGGGCTGGTTATGGAAATAGACTTATAACAGTGCTACCTGGTCTTGCTGCCCACTGAGACAGAGGGAGATATCACATTCATTTACCAGCCTCTAATTAGTGCTGAGACTGCATCATCATCAATTCACATACTAATTGTCCCGTGTGGCTCGGATAGCGTACCACCATCTGTGCAGATCCTCTAACTCTTGAGCAGGTTGTTATTTTTTGGGATCGAAGAAAAGTGATGTGGTTTTAAGGCACCTGCAGGTCTACATATTTGCACTGTATGAATCAAGAGGGTTAACATTATTGTCAAAATTCACAGTGTGTCATTATAACACCACAGTTTTCAAATGTAATTGATTAAATATAACACATCCTGAGGTATGTCATCATAATTGGCAGCTACTTTGCCTCTCTGTGCCCTTTTCATTGTCTAATGTTGTATATTTCCGTGCAAATTACTCATTAATAGTAGATATCGCGACGAGATGTTTTTAGTGCGGCTACAACAGAAACATTCCTTCAGCATTAAACATCAATGGTAAACGTCAGGTTTGCAGCTCCTCAAAATCAAAGAGCGAGACTTCCTTTGTAGCTGCCATTTTGCGTTTATGATCAAAAATCATACAGCAAAAATTCCATTACAGAAAAGGTCAATTTTTCTACCAACCATAGCCTCAACAGACCAGAACATGAAGCCGCAAGACATGAGTTCACTTTCATTCTCTGAGGATGGTTGAAAGTCTCACTGGGGTGCCCAAGAAATCACAAACTGAGGCAGAAATAGAAGTTGATAAGCTGATAAGGGAAATGACAAGACTCTATTACACCCAGTAATGCATCACAGTGTATTTCACACACTGATAATAATAGATAAAAGTCTTTCTTACATCCAAGTTCAATTCTTTTCACATATTCCTAATGAAGACAGGCCAATAGTTGATGGCTTTATGGTTATTTGTCTTGCAGAAAGTGTTTCACTGACAAGATAAACAACTGAGTTGAACAGCCGGTTTCTTTCGGAAACATATGCTGCATTAGATTGCAGTGTAACCCCAGCAGCTGCTGTGGCAAACTGAGAACAGAATAGGTGAACTGAGAGTGTGTGTAGCGGTTTACCCTCAGGTTTAGTGCAGACCTTGAATGGTGAAACATAAGTGTTTTCAAAGCTTAAATGGAAGAAAGGTGGCTATGAAACAGACCATACGGGTTTAATAGAGGCCATATTGCCCAGCAGGCTTAAAAAGAAAAACTGCATTTCAACATGTTGATGTGAAAGACTGTACACTAGTAAAGGGCTTCTGCTGTGGTTTACAAACCTCAGAGCGTCACTTTATTAATTACTTCACCATACTGCTGTTATGGCACACTTGCTCAATAAATCCAAACATATCAATCTTAGCCAGACATGTATCTCCATCTCATTTTTGCGGTGGAAGCTCTCAATCAGCACTGATCTGAAGTTCTCAGTATGTTTAACAAGTTTGAACATAAACTGCATCTCATCACAACAGTATAGCTTTGTTGTCCTATTTGAACAGAGGATATGTGAAACTTTTCCTGCTGCCCTCTCTCTGTCACATGGCTGCTTGTGTTCGGCCCATGTATATGTTTCAAGATGTCAGCAGTCAAGTGTGCTTCGGTTAATACATTTCGACCTGGCACAGAGTCCGATCACGCACCCCATGCAATCCCTTGGCTGGCTGCAAAGTAAAATGATTCAATACATCCAATAAGCTTGACGCTTTCATTTCATTTCTTTCATTTGAAGCTGGTTGTGTACCGCCATCCTGGGTCAGTCAACCCCATTTCAAGTGGCTCCCCTTCAATCTATACCACGAATTTCCTCTGCGGTTTCTCCTTTCAAAAAGTCACAGACGTGGGCATTGCTGTTTCGCAAAAAAACACAAAAGAGAATAAATCCTTCACAACGATAATACCCTTCATTGGGTCAAAAAGAATCCTTTACAATAACGCCACAGCATTGTTAGATCTAGATTGTTGTTTCATGATATTGCTCTCCGTGTCACTGGACAGGATGGGTCAACTTTGCAGGAGCTCCTAGAAGCCATTATTCAATTATCACTTGATTAATCAGGTTGTTCCGAGTGCAATACATTATTAAATGTATAATAAAAAGATGTAGGATACATCTCACATTTCCTGCTCATGAGTTTGAACTATGAACATTAGTGAGAGGGCACAGACAATAAAAATGTCATCCTCCACTCCGGCTGCACTGACAGGCATTAGACCAATAAGCACAAATGTCTGAGGGATAATGCCCGCATTAGGGCTTGATTCATTCACTGTCCCTATTCATAGCCCTTTGTGAAACAAAGTGAATATTACTGCGTGTGCATTACATCCCGCTCGATGGAATCCTTTCTACAGGGAGCAAATGCATAGCATAGATCACCAAACAAAAAGCTTGTAGGAAAGGCCTCATGATTATCCTCCATTCCTATCGTGGGGATTAGTCCTCCATTATGAATGGCACTATTAACCTTCGTACATTTGCAAATCATTTCCAGGATGTTAGGCCTTTTCAAAAATGTTTCTGCGTGTAATGTAACAATGGAAATGCAATATGGCCATGTGGCAGGGGTTAGCTTGGATATATATTGATTTTCTATCTTCTGTTCGGTGAAAGTGTGAGCTGAAGACACGGTCATGCCTGTGATGTTCATCACTGCTCAAAGACAATTATGGAGTTAGAACTTAAGGGTAGCAGAGGGTAATCCTTTTACCAGCCTCTCTTAGGGCTTTCCAGTGGGTTGCTTGATTCAGGTTATTGATGCCAACCACTCTTGTCTGGCCCCAAAATTACCTATTGATTTACCCTTTTGACAGTTGTTAGTTGGAAACTTAATAACAGCGACCTACATTGTCATATACATTGTTGTCAGGCACTAGCTGCTGGTTCCCTTTTTGTGTCAGTGCAGCAAGTAATGCTGCTACCACAAACATGGAAAATCAATACATGTACTATACCAGCGCAGTTTTGCTTACAGATGCGAAGACCGTTATGTAAATCTCTTTGTATTGATCTTTCACAAAAAAATAATGATTATTCTAAAGCAATTTGCAGTTTGCCCTCCAAATAATGAATTGTCTACAATCATACTAATCTTGGTACCACCTTTTTTCCAATCAAGAATTGTATACTATGGCATTGCTGTGGCTCCAAAATTGAATTTCTATCAGCAGCTGCTAAGCACAGAGTCACAGTTTCTGCACTGAAATCATGACAAACTGAAATCAAATGAAATGCTGATTCAAAAGTCAAACATGAAGTCAGAGAGAATAGAAATGCCCTTCAACTCTGTTACCCCGGATCACGCCTTTTGTCAAATGTACCAGCCTAAATCCCTGCCAGCTCCCAGCTGCTGACCTTTGACCTCTGTGGGGATTGAGGAAATCTTTTTTACGAGTCACTTGGTTTGGTAGAAAAACATTTGCATAAAATGGAAAATCATGTCATGAAAATCTAGAATAACGCCATGTGTAAAACCATTACCCATTATAGAAACAAAGATGGAGATTCGGGTTGCATAGATTTAGGTTTTTGAGAACCAGTCAGTGCCCATACAAATATGTCTGTATTGAAGCTGCCAATATGTTCAAATATGACCTAATTAGTATTATAATTTTTTTTTAAAGCTGCACAAACAGCCTTTAAACCACCACACAATGCTTCTACATTTACATTTGGTTGTGCCCAAAATGACACTGTTAACTTTCCACCACGAGCAGCAAAATGCATGCTCGTGATAATGCTCTTCCATTTTCCATAAAATAAGCTAGTGTCCATGACGTGTACGCTAGTTTCTGCTACAATCCCACAATGCAATGTGTCGCATTTCATACATGCCAAAATTAGAGTCGTGCAGTACTACGCCTGTGATCCAAAATGATAATAATTTACTGCACACAATAAAGGAAGCTACTGAGTGTCTATCATATAGGGAGTAATGACTAAATGAACGAGAAAGTAATTTCGGACACAGCTAAATACTTGCATGTGCAATCTCAATGCCATTTTGTCAAGTGCATTCATGTAAAGCCTTTAATTACAGAGGATACACGACGCTGAAAACAATTAAGAGAGAGTATGAAAGGGCAAACGAGTTCCTGACAAGAGTTTCTAATACTACAGTACAAAAGGAAGGCAACACACATGAGAGTCTGTTATTATTAATATAAACTTAAAAAAACATCAACGAAAAACATTCAAAAAAAATATATCGAGCTATATTTTATAGATATAAAATTTAACAGGCAAATCTTCAAATACAAGCATATTTCACTGACATTAAAATATGTCTTTGGAAACTGATTAAAATTGGGTGCCATCAGACCTCTGTAATTAGCATAAATAGCTTGATTTACTTGATTCCGTTGATAATAGTAAATGGCATTAACATTCAGTGGATCCTACTTTTGAACACCAACCACATGGTTAGACCTTTATTTATGCAATTCATCTCTGCGGGAATTTGTAGAGCCTGATTTTAAGTGTTATTCTTGTTGGTTGTGTTGTGAAGAGCCGTACACGATGTTTGATGACTCATTTCAACTGAATTAAATCACTAAAAGCGGTAAAAAGTTCTTAACTGGTCTTTGACCACTAGATGTGTGAAGATGACATGCTTTCAAAGGATTCAGAGGAATAAGGTAGGTCTTTTATCTATGTGAGTACAGGTTTGAATAATAGTCAAATAATGAAAGGTATTTTACTTTTATGGGAGTTGGAACAGTTTTTTTGAATAAACATAAAAACAAGTGGTTAGTTGTTAAGCAGCACTCCCCAGAGGATAATGTGTTTTTCTGGATAACTTATGTAGAGGTAGAGAAGACTTTATCCAAAATACTATTTTAACATTTCTAGATTGTGTGTACTTGTGTGTACTGTGATCAGCATTTGAAGTTACAAAAATATCAAGTCGTTTTTATAACTTGCCGGATTTTATTTAGGCCGTTGGCAAGTTGCAGTTCAACAGTAGTGGCTGTGACAGTGAACCTGTCAGTCATACATGAAAGGCGGCGCCCAGAGATGTTTGTGACAAAACAGTTTGTGACTGCTGAGAATCGCCTGTTGGAACCATTAAAATAAAGACGGAAAAAATGAAGGTGAAGGGACAGCAGTGAGGAACTGGGGAGTTGTTGGTGATATTTCTAGGAGTTGATGGCAAGAGCAACATAACTTAAGGCCTGTGTCCGCATAGCGCCTCTTTCTGGGAGGAAAGCGTCCGCAGGGCGCTGGGCAGCGCTGCGCAGCGCAGGGCGTTTCAACAAAAAAACGCTCCAAGCGCATTTTCTATGGCAACAATGTCTTGGCAACATATCACCACTCTAACCACTCTTTATATATTTCTTCCCCATGAGCACCAAACAAAGGATGTCTGCTTCATACTTTGTACGGATCAGCTTTTCACCGCTCATTCTGACAGCCGCAATGTAAAGCAAGGCGAGACAAGGCGTACAAAAGCACAACACTCACCCGCCTGGCCGATCTGCTCCTAAATGGGATTATTGGTCTTTGTTATGATAGTGTCTGTCCGCAATATAAAGTTCAGGATAGAAAGACATATGTATACTTACAAATCCAACATTTTGAACCATATTTTCAAAATTAAAGTTGATAGAGCTTCGGTTTGGAACTGCGAACAATTATTATATTCGGATTGTCTTCCCAAATATACATATGTAATACGCAATTTTCGTATTTTGCAGTGAGTTTTTGTGTGTTTTTATGTAACTGATTTGATTTCTGCAAATTTCAGATACCGATAAACACAAGCCAACCAATAAAACTAAAAAGCCAGTGATTGCAAAGTAAATTGATAGCCTGTTAGTGGAATTCTGATTTGTAAATTTAACTGTGAGCTTCATTGCTTACCTGACCTTCTGAACCAAAGGGTTTCAGGGTTACTGATGTGTTTGGGACTGAAGGAGTTAGAGATGAATGGTAAGAACTGATGATAAAATGTTTTCAGTTACGGGCCTTGCATGTAAAAAAAACTTTAATCAAATTGTTGGCCCTTAACAAACATCAAGGCAATGACCATTGCCCACCAAGGTGTCTCCAAAATGAAGAGAAGTAAGAATCTTGCACATGTTGTAAGTCTTCTACAAAGTGCTTCGGCAAAAGGAAATACATGTTGTATTATTTAAGGTAATTCATAAATATCTATAAGTTTACAATATATAATATACATAAGTACAGAGTATGAATGTTCACTTTGACAGACATGGCATGTTGTAGTGTCACTGGACATTAAAACATGCACATCATCATTTCAAGTGGAAAAAAGGTCATTAAACAGACCACAGCATTACAAATGTATATTGTTTTCCCTATTCTTTGCTGCAAGATGCCTCTCCGCAAGTCTTGATATGCACAAATGTATGTTTTCTCTTCTTGCTGGGTGTAATGTTTTTGTTTTTTTATATCCATTACCGCAGGCATTAGTGGGCTGTTTGCACGCTGCACTGAAGCTTGGTGGTGTAATAAACTGTTAATTTTTCACTCTATCTGACAGAATATCATTAAGCTCAGCTATAAAGGAGAGATGGCAAATAAAAGCTTGGCATTCTTATAGTAATTTGCTGCACAAGTTTGGTAATAATAATAATTATACCACTGGGGGGCAAATGCAATCTCAAATGTATCCGTGTTGATACTGCAACGGCAGTGATGATGTTGGATTTGCACGGCATCGCCTGTGTGTGAGTAGATGGTGAGAGTCTGTGATTTGTGATCAGTCTCTCTAACCTGTGCAAGACTGCATACATTCTGAAGATTAGATTAATAGGATGTTCTGGCTGTAATATCAATATATTTTATGACATTTATTGTGAATATTTTCATTTGATTTACAGATTTTTTTGTGGTTTTAAAATACAACATTTAACCAACCCTGTCACTGTTTGTTTCTGGGTGATTCATTTCCCACTTTTACTCAGGAAACAGACGGAGGCTGGTCCTGCCAGCTTCGGAGGTTCAGAGAGGAATGAAAAGCTAGGTTGGAGATGATATCTGTCCATCTCCAAACATGGAGATTACAGCCATGACAGCTGTTGTGGCGAACGGCTTACAGAAGTACCTGCAATGAGATGGCCACGATAAAATAAATTACCTGTTTGATGGCTGACGGCTTAAGAACACTGCCTCATTTCATTTTCATTTTTTTTCTCACGAACAGAACTGTTATCTAATTTGTGTTGGGCTAAATTGATAGAGATTAAGGCGTTTTTAAATAAATGTGTTTCTCATTTTACTCCTAATAACAGGTTGCCTGTAATGTGAGCAAACATGTCCCAAGGATATATTTTTTTTTACCATGACAGCCCCCTGAGAGATTTTGAGTAAAATCATCAGCCGGTGACCTCAGTGGACTTCAAATTCTCCAAGTCAAGCCGTCTTTTGTGTGTGCGCGCTTGGCTACATTACATTTTTATATTCTATTTGGGCAAGCTTGCAAAAGAAAAGAAAATAAAGCAGTGCAAGTACCACAGTAGGTTGTAGGCTTAAGATATGTATGGCGATGACACAGCAAAGGAGTCACACCCAAGCATGCTGCACAAGATGGAGTCTGTGCTTCACGACGGGTCTGGTGGTTTGCCATCGCCACTGACACACAGAGGACAGCCAAATCCGGTTCAAATGAACAAATTCTGATTTGGGTACGGCCCGATTGTTTACCCTGTGCTCAAGGCTACACCTGTTCCTATGACAAAAGGCCAAATTCTTGGCTGAGCAGCATGATCTCTCATGTTACCACGTGGTTGTGGTGGTGCAGTGTGCTCCATTTCTCTCTTTGCGCACTCAGCCTGTAGAGCTGAGGTTTATTAAAGGCAAGGCCTTATCAGTGTCCTCCAGGCCCTACACCTCCACTGGAGTCGGTATCCTCGGGTGTTAAGGCGGGGGGAAAAGTGAAGTCTGACAGAAGAAGGAGGAAGGAGACAAAGAAATGCAACGAAGCAGAAACAGGTAGAAAAGAAAAAAGCGTGAGTGGGAACAAGGTGTTGTGAGAGGAAGAGGAAAAATCTAAACAGAAACGGAAATAAACACAAGAGCAAGCAGTGTCGATTGAGGGTGTGAGGTATTTTTTGTGACTCATATCCAGGCTGTGACACCTTCCTTTCTGAATGGCAAAGCTATCACTTTATCACCACCAGCATCTACTTCCATGCGGGGCGACTAGGAGAGTCAATATAACCTGTACTTTGAGACATGGAGAGTGAAGATCATTCAATTAATTCCTGATATTCTGCAAAAGACGGCTGCCACAAAAAAACAGAAGGTCGGCAGCAAGTGAAGAATGTGAATGCCAGTGAGAAACAGCTTGTTAAAGCTCAGGAGAAAAGTTGCCCGACTGTGTGGTCAATATAAGTCGTTCTGTTTCCCTGCAGATTTAGAGCAGAACCTTCTTCAGAGTCGTCATGTGATGTCTGAGGGGATAATTCAGCGTTTGTCTACTTAACATGCAAGCACCAACTGTTTAAATCCTGCACTGAATCAAAAGCGCACAACAGTGAGATCACTGGGTAGATGCCAATGCACGAACGCTCAAAATGAATGACTATTTGGGATAAGGACAACAGAATTAATACAGATCAAAAACAGCTATCAGTTTGGTAATGCAGCAATGAATTTATTTTTGGTGACGTATTTTTCTTACCTCTACAAATAACTAATCAAACATGAACAAAGTAAAGTTACATCAACACAGTTTAAATATAGCCACAAGGGCTTCTATATTGAACGACCAATTTTCATTGACAATGAACAATCATTAAGAAAGAAATCCATTACAGAAGAGATACAGAAAGCAATTTCTCCACCGACAGTACAGCCTCGGCATATCACAATGCGGTGCAGCTACGAAGCATGCAGGGACATAACTCTCTCACTTTTTCTTTGCCTAAAACCTTATGTTGCCTCTTCACGGCATAGCAGGATAAGGAAGCTTGAAGGAAAGTGGCTTTAAGGAAAAGACATGAATATTCACTTTCTAGCAAAGAGTTTTATGAGACCATCGATCCCGTCTATGGCAGGGGTTCTCAATCTTTTGAAACTCCATCTGCCTAAAAAAATTAGAAGAAAAAAAACTGTGCTGTATATTATGTGTTATGCCACTGCCAGGTGTAAAGACCTAACTAAATATTCTGCTTACCCACAGCAATCACTGCCTCCCGTTATGAAGTTGAATGTATTCAGGGTCCTATTTCCTCACCACAAGATATGGAGTTTTTAGTGGCGCAGGATTGTCTCCCACATCTGGTTTTCATTTCAAAAACCGATTCATTTTGTTCGATTGCATTCGAGGAAACGTTGGCTAGCTAACAGTGGCAAAACACGTTTGTCCCTGATGCTGTGTTGTTATTGGCGTGTTGACATTCAGTCGTAACGGGTCATTAAAAATAAGCTTTCTTTGAATTACTATGTTTTTTTATTGATGTGAATTCTTGAGCACATTCAGAAATAATGATAAGAAACTTTGTAATTTACTTACTTTAAATAACTAACTAATTGGTAGTACCTCCGCGGCCCAACAGTGGGCCCCCGACCCAGTGGTTAAGAATAGCTGGTCTCTATGGTAAATATTAAGCTTCAGTTAATATTACAATAAGTAAATGTAGCTCAAGCGCAAGTTCAGTCAGGAAGACATTCACTTGTGATCTCTGTCTCTCCTCTCCTTGTAATTACTCTATCAGCTGATTGGGGGCGTGCACTGTTAAGCAACCAACCAGATTCGGCACACAGTTTCCTTAAGCCAATCAGATCGTTGCTGTCAAACTTTAAAGTGTTCTCCTCTCTGCTGCTGTCAGTTGTCATTTCAGCGTTAAGCAGATGCGACCCGCCTCCACCCCAGTCACCTCCAGTCAGCATCACAGTCAGGCTCCTGATTCATCATCAGATTGCAGCAACTCCTTTCACCACCACCACCAGTGTCTGGACTCCAGGGGGGATTAGGTCTGTTGGACCTCAGTATCCCTACCCTCGGTGATAGTACTTCAGGATGGAGTCCAGTCGCCAAAGACTTTGCACTTTTCATATTTGACGCTTGTATAATAAATCATTGTTAAATTATAAAACAAGTCTCTCCTAATTGAACTGGTCTGAGCCAAGAAATTGTCTGGCACAAAACCCCTTCATAAAAACAGCTAATTGTAATTTTTACACTTCGGATTTAGTAGAGATTAAACAAAGAAACAAAACATGTTAATTAGCGAGATTTAGATTGATTGCTTGAAGGAGGACTTGTGTACTGTTGGACAGAGCCAGGCAAGCTGTTTCCCCCTGATTTCCGTTTTTTTGACTGTAGCTTCATATTTAACACACGGCTATCATAATATACAATATCAATTTTCTCAACTAACTCCCCACCATATAGTAATTAGCTGCACTTCCCAAAATGTTGAGCTATTCCTCCAAGAATACTCTGATAAATTTTGTATCAAACATGGCTGGAAACGGAGGAGAACTACATGCCAACCACAGTGATGTGACATTCATAATGCGGTGAGGCTGGAACAGTAGAAAGCCCTCTGGCCTTTAGACTGAATCAAAGGTAATGTGGGTCGCTGTTGGTGCATTCTAATTTAGACATCTCTCCGGGGGCAGATTACCTCACACAACACACTCCCAGAATGGCAAGACACACAACTTCAACTTAGACCTAAAAATACATTATTTGGAGGAGGTCAAGCCATCTGTGTGGTGTGGGCTGGAGAAAAAGAAAATGAGAGTAGCATGAAGGTCAGTTGGTTGAATTAAATAAAAGAATACATTTTGTATTTTGAAGGGTATTGCTTTGTGGTATTGTATTATGTTGTTTTTGGGAGATGTGGTGGACAAAAAACATAGGAATTGGTTTAATTGAATTAAATTATTTGTTCAACCAATTTACTTTACATGACATATGGCTACACTCATTTTTAACATAACTTAAAATGCTTACAAGAGCACTGCAGCTTTTTAGTATTGCACCTACACAATGTTAGGGGGGTTTAACGAACAACATAACAAAAGAGAGGCAGACGTATTCATGTTGATTTCTTTTGGCTGGATGACTATGAAAAACTTGAGTTGTGCTTCAGGAAAGGGATCTTTTTGTAGCGGATTTCAGGCCCGGGAGAGAAGGCAGAATACTTTGTTTCACTGTATTTTGTAAATTAATAAAATGTTTGACCACTGCAGCCGTATCTTTGGTGTCTTATAAACCCATGAGGGTTGGGCACGTAATGTGCACGACACAAAAATAATCAATCAATCAATATATCTTTAATTTATACTCACTAATGCAGGTAATGATCCAAAAACACTGGATACTACAATACCCATGATGCAATTTCACATGCTGTCGCTCATTAGGCCCTCCGACTGGACGTCCATGTCTTTCAAACTACACATCCCCAGTTTGTGACACAAGCTTTCTGAAAAAGAAAACAAACTGTAGTCTCCAAAAATAGTAGTGCTCCCTGTGACTAGTACATCGCCTTTGATATGTTAAGTGTCCCTTTAAAGCTGCATTGGGAGATTTCGGACCACTATGGGGCGGTACTAGACCTTTCTGACCCCTTGTGGTTAATGAAATAATATATCCTTAGGCTAAAAAAAGACTATTTACTGATTAAGTTGTTACATCTTACTGCACATTTGCACATCCAGCAGACACACAATACCATGTGCATCCCACTGGAGTCTTTCTTGCCATGCGATAAATTAAAATATTCACTGAACTTTTAGAAGTAATGCATCACGTTAATATGAGCAATGCAATCCTTTTTAAAGTTACATTATGGGAAGTGTGAAGAATAAAGAACCGTGTCTGTTTCCCAGACTACACGGTTACATTCAAATCACCTGTAAGGACACAAAACAGAAGGGAAATCATGAATTGAGTGGCCAAAATGGTGCTGCTTTAAGACGTTAGTAAAATGTTTTGATCTAAGTTTAAAAGCTTTTTCATTACATGTGGGCTTACTGAAATGCCAGCTAGCAATTATTTCCACACCAACTTTGTACTATGAACCAATTAATGAAAAACTGCAGTGGTTATTGTTATTACAGACATAAAAACACTTTTGAGTGCTTGTTTATGTGTGTCTGGGAGAGAAGCATTAAAGCTACGAGAGATTATGTACATAGCTATGTATAAATATAGCTATGACTTTCAGAACACTTGGCAAACTCCCATAATTACCAGCTTTTATGATCGAGCAATGCTGCCTTCAAAAGGAAGCTCTTAAGGCAGGAGGGACCCAATGAGGGATGTGTCCTCGACGTTGGGCGGGAACTGTTTGTTCAAACTGCCATTAGGCTACATTGTTGAGGACATATTGGGGTCATTTATTTGAAACTTGTGACAGCGTCCATTCAATTAGAGGAAACGCCTTATGTCTTGTGAAAGGAAGTGGAACAAAATAGCACATCATGATCCAGGGTCAGTTCTTACCCTCTAAATTCTCGATAGTCATATATCAGAGAATAATTCTGGAAGGTAGCAATTGTCTTCTAAATTGCCGTTGAAGGCATTTCTATGAAAGGGTGACATTCAGGTAATGTCAATGGAAACTGATAGTACTTCAGAGCTTTCCATAAGCGCCATAACAGCCGACTACTCACTTATGTCCAGCTGGTTACTTTACTTTATTAAGTTTTTTATTTAAATAAAATAGTTGCAATTTGCTATGCAAGTACATTTTGTCACCACTAGCCTCCGCTTCAAAACAACGCAAAGGAATAATTACTCATCTGTATTTACATTGTGCTTTTTACAGCAGAGCCATCTCTCGCGAACACACATGAAAACAGGAAATGTTGTCAAAGCAAGCGTTGTTTATTTACGTTGAATAAGGGTGCATTCATGTTTCTGGTAAAACAATACATTAACCATCGTTGGGGGATAAACCTCACAGCAGAGGTGTCAATGAATAAATAAAATGTAATAAATAAGGACTCCTACAGGGAGGAGTGCTGCTCCACACACACACCTCCATTGTTGTTGAAAGTTGCAGATTGATTGATGGGTGGATGTTGTGATGTTGATGGTTGAAATTGGTTGGTAGCTCAAGTAAGCATTCGTCATATTTACAGGATGAAACGATAAGAGCTTGACATACAGATTTTTCAGCCACTTGTAGCCGAGTAGCTGAGATGTTTTATGTGCCAAACGTACCAGTCGGAAATGGAAAATGTAGGCCTATTAGAAAATCTAATTTACAGGGATTTGGACAATAAGTAGACAATTCTGAATGTTACAATTTTACTTTGTAATTCTCATACACTAGTAATTCAAATGACATGCTTTTTGTCTGCCTCGAAGAAAATTGACATGGTTCACCATCACTTAACTTCATATCACAAGGATGCATACAAATAAACTTAGAATATTTAAACCCCATTTCCTCATGAGGGATATTAAAATCAGCCAGACAAAAATAAATCTGTCCAGTTGAGAGAAACCATTGACATCATGCAGACACATCCCCTTGAAATGACAAGTAGGCACCATGACACATCAAAGTGGTGCAGCAGGTGAGCCAAATCATTAGATTAGGCAGATTTATGGCTCCATGAAACTTGTTATTACCCATGGCGCGCTCCACTGATGTTTAGCCTGATGTCTTTATGAGGAGGCCGTTGTTCACCTTGCCCTGACAGACAGTGTGTGATGATTAGAATACTAGAGACTCAATTTGACTCCCATCTCAAGTCAGAGTAGCAGATGTCTGTCTGCAGTATTTAAAAACATATTTAAACGAGTATTAAAAAAATGTATTATTTATATGTTTTCCAATATGAACAATTTCTGTTGCCCAAGTTAGACAAATGACGGGTATTTCACATCTCATTCAAAAGGATTTTTGTAACTATACCTTTTGATTATTGCTTATTTAGTCCTGAATATTTAATGACGGAGAGATATACATATTAAGGTATATTTTCGGCTTACGTACAGCACACAATAACTATGGTCATAATAGAAATATAAGAAAAACACTCACTTGCCAATCATTTTTGGTTTGGTTTGAGTCTTCTGGGCCTGGGCTTGAGCCCATTATAAAAACTCATCGACCTCCATCTCTGAGAAAAGGCTTCTATCTAGAAACAGCCCTGGTATCTGACACAGATGTTTTCACCTCCTTTGTCCAGTATGGTTAGTTAATCTATTAGAGCGGCTCATGCCAATGGGTTTTTTTCTCTGCTCACAGAGGCTCAACGGATGAATCGTTGAGGCTTAATTTAACACCGCAAACAATGGAAAACAGCCGCAAATAACGGCAGCCGTCATGAGCTTATCAGCCTGAGCGGGGATTACAAGGGAAATGAATCATTAACACTATTGCCACTTGAATGCTGCTAAAGCATGATTGGCAGGTTGGAAGCTGGGTGTTAAGAGGAGGAGAGGGAATGGGTGGAGCTGTGGTCTGATACCCAGTGAAGCGGGTATCATTATCGGATAAGCGCTCCAGGAGGCCCAGCCAAAATGACCCCCAGTGTGTGTGTGTGTGTCAGTGGAAGACCCACTAGAGTGAAGGAATGGATGAAAGAAAATGAAAGTATGAAAGACATAGAACGAGTTAAAATGCATGCCCACTACGCCTGGCCGAATCAGACATACACTGACACGTAATCCAAAGTCCATGAACCGATTCTGTCCCAGCAACATAGCAGCAGACGTTGAATTGTAATGTTGCTTTCTTCTATTTATACTTTACAGTTGTTGTTTTTTTGTATTAACAGAAAGGCTTTCAGATGTGCATGACATGGAGTGCACTGCAACCCCATGACCGCCTCTCCCAATATGACACCAGGTAGATTTGAATGGCTTTATGGAAAATAGTGGGATGCCACGCTGGTGAAGGGGATTCTGGGTCATGGATGGATTTGTTAAGTTATTACAGTGTCTGGAGCAAGGCCCTTATCGGCACCTGCCAAGTCTTTGGCGGACCCAGTGGGATTGCACTGACCCTAGTGGAAGTAATGGATATTAGAAAATCTTCCCACTGTGAGGAGGGGGGAATGGGTGACAAAGCAGGTAAAAGGCAGCGAGGGAGGAGAAATGGATAGAACCTCAAGGACAGAAAGCGACAGCATAGCAGATGTCTTATTCACAGGGGGAGTGATCGTGAAAGTTGATCTTATGTGGAGTGTAAACGGATAGATGTGTAGATGACTACAGTTGTTTATAAAAAAAATAAAAAAGGATGGCAGAAGTCCTCATCAAGAGGTCACATGATCACCCCTGAAGAAGGGAGGACAGCACAAGGAATCCTGCCTGGAAAGGAAACGCTCGCCTCAGTTGCATTAACTTCACCCTCTTTTAATATTTGATTTTGGGCTGCGCCTAACGATACTTGAACATTTTTTCAATTAATTTATTCAAAACTATTATTTTTCCAACTGGTATATTCATGTTTTGAGTAATTTATTGATTACTGTAAAGATTATTTTATAAATTAACGATTTATTGAACAATAAATTAACCAAAAATAACTATCAAAAAGTTATCTGATTTATATTTCAATATCTTATTCAACCATCTTCTCTTAAGAACAAAATATAACAAGATAATCGACCCTGATTGTCAGATGCCTGATCTTAAAAGTACTGGACCTCATATTCAAAAGGATTGCTGTGACAAATAGATTTATTTAATCACTGTACTTTTAAGCTGATGCGTCTTAAAATAGAGACCGAGACTCCCGAATCATAAGAGAAGGGGTATTTCGTCAAATCAATGTTGTCTCAAAATCCCTTATGAAATCTACTTCTACCTTCAAAATTTGCAAGAAACAAAAGCTATGAAGAACTACAGTTAAACTCAAATCGAATCAGCTTTAGTTGGCTGAGAAGGCAGAAACAGTTTTGAGTGGCAGCCTAATTAATGTTCACAACCTGTGCCTACAGTCTGAAATGAGATGAGCTGCAAAAGATGACATGATGATTAAATGTATCTGACAAACTGAAATAACTGCTGTAGCATTCTGACTTTGCACACCTTGCTCTCACAATCGACTTGCTCCAAATACTACCACACATCCCGATTCAGAAATATGAAGTTGATGAGCTTAAAACAAAATAAAAAGTTTAACCAGGAGATTCTTCTTAAAGCGATGTGATGCAACCTTGAGGAGGACTTGCTAGACTGTTGAACTACAAAACCACACACCCCACTGGTGGTTGTTTCTTTTACCTTCCATCGATTGCAGACACCAGCTCACAGAGAGCACATTGACTAGATAACAGTCAAAAGTTTCTTATTCGCGGTTATAGAATTCAAATTTGTTCGAGCTGATGTCATTTTTTGGTAATAAAAAAGACTAGGAAGAGAATAAAAGCATAGAAAAGCAGTGGTTAGCCAAATAGGAACCAGATACAAAAACAAAACGTTTTCATAGCACCCTTAAAAATAACACCTGAACTGTGATGTCATGTCTGACGGATTAATGGACTTTTTAACTGATGACAAATGTCACAAAACGTTTCTCCTATCTGTGTGAATGGTGTGCTTGCAGTTGTGAGAAGGTATAAGATGATAATCACAATGAATTGCCATTTAAATTATTTGTCGCAAAATAACTCCGCTGATCTGAGATGAAGGAAGCAAAATAAAAACAAAATGTAAAAAATATTGTGCTTAGCTACAATCAACAATGGACATTAAGTGCTAATTATTCTTGTCATTGATTAAGCTATAAGGGAATAACTGTGAGTAAACCAGTATTAGCAACAAACAAACATATTCAAAAAACCAACTTAAATCCTCAATTTGAAACTCAAGGTCTAAAGTCATCTTACGGAGCAAGAGATAGCTAAAATATAGTCTTTCCCACATTCAAATTTGGTTTCCTGTTCTCAGTTTTTCATATATTGAAAAGTCTGCTGGTCTCATGCTGCCTGCATATCATCCAAGTCTATCTGTGCAACCGTCCTGCATTAATGAAGACAGACTGTTGGTGGTGACGATGCACACAGCTCACATTAACAGGACGACACCACTCACAGAGTGGCTGGCTTTCTGACAAGTGCTTTATTATCACAGGTTGCCCTTCTCAAGGTCCAAACCACAAACAATGCAACTCATTTGCTTACAAACGCAATTCAGTCATCTACCGCACTGTATGAACGGCATTGCATAATATATTCCAAAGCAATATGGGTTGTACATCTCTTTTGATCAAGCCTTGCCTTGAGACAAACCAGACACAAACCAGGCCAAACAAATCAAAGCCGAGCATAAACGTTTCAGAGCTTGTCATAGCTCCTGTTGGTTCTTAGAGGAAAATGCTTTATGCGAATCTTACAGGCAGACACAAAATGATATCCAGTGGATGAACTGTCAGGAAGGAGGTAGGATCAAGTGACTCCTTACTGGGATGCAAAAATAGACCAAGCAGAACCAGAGTCTTTGGTGTTGTAAGCTTTAATGTGGGTCTGTCATTATGCATCCTGTGTGTACCTGGGCTCAGAGATGACAATGTTTAGAGATCAGACATGGCCCTACTGCAGCGTGAGCCCCAGAACGCACTGCAAAAACAGCCGTGTTAATCATTCATCGAGCTGCTAGGATATTAGCAGCTTCGATGGAAAGCGCGTCAGGACACGGGTGAAATCCATTGTCTCCATTTCTCACTTTCATACACTGTGTACCAGGTGCAGAAAGGCAAGGGGGATAGAGAACATTGCTTTGGAGATTTGAAACCTAGAGGACAGAGGAGGATTTTTCTCTCTGCACTTTATTGTACGACGAGAAAGGGAAAATTACCCAGCAGTAAATAGATGAGTTTGATAAGGTCTCCTAAATATAAGTCTTATCTCTCTCTCAATTTGAAACAGCCATGGAAGAAATAGTCCACGTTGTCACTCAGGATTTTAATTAAAAACAGACACAAAAGTCTGTGTGTTTGTGTGTGTGTGCGCATGTGTTCCCCGGAGAGAGTAGTTTTAAAAACATTTATTCACGCTTAATGTTTATCACCTTCAAATAACCTTCATCTAGCAATTTTTTTTTTGGAGTCTGGTTCAACTTGCCTGCTCCAATCTCCTTCACCCAGTGTGACAAACACGGTGAGAGAGAGAGAAAGGGAGAGGGAGAGACGGGGCGAGGGAGGTGACATGACCCCATGTCTATTAATCAGCAACTCAGCTAGGCTCACATCACTGGAGCAGATAAGACCGCGCCTGTTGTCACACAGGTGGAAGTAATGGCTGGGAAGCACCCTCGTCCGATAGCAGCTTGTCCGAATGCTGAGATGTGAACTGACAAAGACACGTACAAGGCCTGGAAACAGAGAGCCGCTGTCAGGCCTTTGACTGATAACAGCTTGAGTGAGAGGAGTGCAAGTGAAGAGGAACAAGTCGAAACAGACAGATAACACATTGGCCTAAATGTGATTATGGCTCATCATCAGTTAGGCAGCGTTCCTCTGAACATCGATTTGTGCCATCTTCTGTTTATCTGAGGTATGATAGTTTAAATCAAGACATTTTTGAATTTTTTAGTAATGGTACAATATATTTTTTAATATTAGAAAACATTGCAGTTTTGCACAATAAATATCTATAGGCCTACTATGTGAAATATGTCCTAGTAATACAGTTAAGAGTACTGTAATAGCAGTTGCCATACCAGTGACTTACTCCTGCATACTGTGGTATAATAATTTATGCCATACCACCCGGCCCTATGACCATGCCAATTTTGGTACAGTCAATCTTCATGAGTCCCAAGTCAAGTCAGGTCCATGTCATTACTGCCAGCTGTCAGCTCTCCAATCTAAATGCATAGAACAAGGTTTACTGTTCAACTGTGTTGAGTTTCACAGTAAATTAGGTTTACGAAATCCTATTGTTTATGAAGTGGCAGCAAAACGTTTTTGCAATTGTGCTAAAGCAGAATTAGTAAATTACAGAAGCAGCACAACAGCATAGGAGCCAATCCTCTAGAGGCCTGTTTGCAGTGAATCAAAGCAAACCCGTCAGAACAACAACCTTGCGTGAAATATGTCACAAACCCAGTTCCCCCTATAAAATAAAAAATACTCAAACACAAGCAGCCATATTCCATAAAGCATACACTAGCCAACAAGCAAAACAAAGAAAATACAATCAGCCACTAAAAGAGAGCAATCCACAATTAAAATAATTGCAAACATTCTAAAAGATGGCAGATAACAACAGAAAATAGCAACCAACAGAGCAAAGCAATGAAAAAGCAGCAGTGCCAACAGCCTCATAGAGTCAAGCACACAAACACAGACTGAACAGAGTCATATCAGAGCATTTTCTCAATATATGCATGTTGGCACAAAAAGCTAATTCTTACTTTGTTGAAGCAACGAAGTGATCCCTGGTGTCACTAAGGGGAAAGATGATGTATTCCAACACAAGAAAAGTCCTCTTCTGGCTTTTAGGGGACATTTATGGCCCACAGATAGACAGACATTTCCAATATTGAGCTTAGCAGGAATGAAGCCCATATTACAGGAAATAGTGTGAATGGGGTGTGTGCATGATAATTTGCTTGTTTACATGATCCATAAAGCCAGTTTACACTATTAGCCGTTACTAAAGACCCATATTTGCATTTAGCTAGGCAACAACAGTAACAACGAAGACTAAAATATGCCATAAAACACATTCAGTGGAAAATACTCAAAGTAGGGTTGGACAATATGGCCGAAATTAATATGACAACAGTAATATTTCCCCAAAACATATAGGCAAAATCACACACAAAAACATCAAGCTCATGATCAATGCAATGAATCCCTGTTATGCAACTGTTTAATCAAACTGAATCACTACAGCTAAAAAACTCACAAACAGCAACAACTAAAAGGGGAAACAAGCTACAACATCCTAGCGAACCAAAAACAAACATTATAAATTGTAATGCTATAATTTAACAGCATGGAAGCATTATAATACACTGTCAAACAATAACCAAAAGAAAACTAGGCTCAGCAACTGTAGGACAGTCAACCACAACTCTTGTTAACGCATATATGCCATCAGCATTTTGCATCAGCAATTAGCACGTTAGCTCAACAAATGCAAAGTTTGTGCAGCAGAGCAAAACATACATCAGCAGCCAAGCACAAAAACACAGCTAGAAGACAGCAAAGACAACAAGTCACACAAATGCTTATTCCTACCTTGAGGCCAAGTCCTGGCTATGTGGAGTTAAAACAGCAGGAACAGCAAACTCCAATTTACAGTTTGAGGCAAAAAATAAATGAAAATAAAATCTTCGATCCACAATTAAAAAGCCAGTTTCAAATTGCATCACCGGTGTTGCGTTGGATACTGTTTCCCCGTTGATATGTGTTCCTCCCTTCCTGCACCTGAACTGATCCTTATCCCAAACCACGAGGGGGCGCTATCATTTTAACAAGAGTGAAACACTATTCAAAGGGGCAATAGACTTCAACACACAGACCAAAATCCATGACCTATCAGATTACAGTATGTGGCACTTCTGTCAACAATGGAAAAAAAACATTTGTTGACAGCATATTGACATACATATGTGCTTTAAAAAAAATGTAAGGCACCACATACAACACGAAATGTGACCTATGTGTGTCACCATTTGTAGAAATAACTACCAAATACAATGGAGTTCCCATGTTTAGTAAAAGCAATCAAAGTAGAGTTTTTGACCATGCAAAAACTTTCACATGGCTACAGCTGAAATTATTCCTGATCAGGTCGCAAAACACAACTGGTCTCATTGGACTCAGGGTTTAGAAACTCTGCTCTATTGGAACACATTACTTTTGTTTAAAGTGATACAAGCACATCAGGCAAAGTCAAATTCCAGAGTCGCTCAGTGTGCACACACACGCGTGGTAAACCCACACAGGTGATTTTAATTGTGCCTGATTAGACCTCCTCTCAGGACAGTGTTTGGCCTGCTGTGCTTTTATTGATATCTCCCATACTCTCCTGTTGGCTTTGCTGTACCTGTTAGGTCAGGGCAAATCAACATCTTTATCATTCTCATTAGTAAATGGAGACAGGTGACCTGTGAGACTATCGACAGCATGGCATAATCTAACTGCTTCTGGGGTGGGTCAGGACAGCTGTGACTGGGCAGAATGTTATGTATTTATTATTTTTATTTTGTATTAGTTTTCTTGTTTTATCCTATTCTTTTTTTCCAATTTCCCCTTCTCCTCTTCCTTGCTTCCTTTGCACTCACCTGCTTTAGGCCGTCTCCAGGCCTGTAGGAAGTGATTATCTCCGAATTAAAAAAGCCGTTCGTCAGACCCAGTTGAACAGACCGCTCTTGTAGGGTTGGGGGCTGTTCTAAAGGGGATCTGACCCCCAACAGGCCAGCCACCTCCCTATAGCTGCTTCTGATCAGACGCCAGCCTGCAATAGGCAGAAGGAGTATATGAGCAATATAGTCACATCTGTTTACAAGTACCTCAGCAAATAGGCCATGTAATGGATCACAGTGCATCTGTGATAGTTTACAAGATTGTAATTGCAATTCATAGTCCAAGTATTATTGTATGCCAGAGGGCACTGGCTGAAAAGTATACCTTTTACTATCAAAAGGTGGGAAGTACCTTGTGGACAGGTAGTCATGGGTCAAAGGTTTCCGTTCATGAGTTTTCTGCAAGCTGTATACTCTGCCTGGCTTGTCTGGTTAATTTTAGACTTTTTGACCTCTTTTTCTCGAAAATTGTATTCAGATAGAATGCACATATTTTTACTGAGGGAAGAATGGCATTACTCATTTTCTTTATTCCTCATGCCTTTCCTTGTTGGTTCACTCTGGGATCCAACAGCATCCATTTGTTATCCCTGTAAATGTGCACATCTCTTTATGTTTGCATGACACAGATTGTCACATCGGATAGTTCCTCTCTTTTTCTCTTCATTTCTCTCGTCATTTTCTTGCGATGACAAAAGCGCCTCTGAGGCAACTATTACCTTTTTTTCCCCTCCATTTACCATTTGTTCAACTGTGCAAGCCCCATTGTTTTAATTTCATGCAAGACTTAGTTTGGTGTTTTGGTTAAATCAAAAGTATATTCAAAAGTGAAAGCCGATCAGTTTTTCAGAGCAGGAGGTGAAGGCAGTATTTATGTTAAGATCACATCTTTTATCAATCAAGGGTTGCTTTGTGTGTGTGTGTGTGTGTGTGTGTGTGTGTGTGTGTGTGTGTGTGTGTATTTTCTGTAAGTACCTAAATGGGGCCAGGATGCAGAGCCTAAGCAAGTCAGACTTTTGGATATTTTCTTATGTTTCATCTGTGGATGGTAGACAAAATTCACATTTACATGCTTGCTGAAACCGCCCACTCCATATATCAAGCCACCGGGTGATCAAAAGTGGAGTTAATAGGGATGCAGCACAAGAGGGAGTTTAATTACTAACCTAAAATACTTTCAAATGATGTTTGGGTTGATGCTGTTGCTTGAAGCGAGTGTCTGGCAGTGGGGAGAGGCTGGGTGTAGAGAATTTCTGAGTCAAAGCAGCTGCCTTATTTGTGTTGTGGGATTTCAGAAAGCAACTGGAGCAGAGATCAATAAGGTGTAATAGGCCTGGGACTGAAATGATGCCAAAGTGTCTCCATGTCAATGAATCTGCTTATCTCTGTCTGCCAAACTCCAGTCTACCTCACCCATGCTAACTCACCTGTAGATTACCGATAGTGAACTGGAGAGCTTGTAGGAGCACTAAATAAGGCTTGAGTTTAACTCTCTGCCCTTGACTTATCTGTAGAGCCAGAGCACCTGCGTATGCTTTTTTCCTACATAAGCAGGTGCATATGTATGGCTCCTCCGCTGTGAGGTTATGGTAAAGAGTTTAGGGAATTACATTTTACCTTTATTTCATTGCCTGCAGTAGAGGAAGTATGGTATTATGAGGGAAAGTGCCAGGGGTGGATGTATCTGGATTAATCCTGGCCTAAGGGTCATAAACCTGCATTATAATATTTGAGCCAGCAACTGTTCTGTTGTCTGTCCTTCAGGTAAATCTTGAGTTTATGTGTACTTTGGAAGTCACATCATGCAGGTATTTTAAACGCTAGACTGTATCGCAAATATTAGGTATTGTGTATATATATATATATATATCATAAGAACATGCATTATATTCTATCCATCCAATTTTTTAATGTACTCCCACTTCCCCTCCTCTTTTCTTGACCGCCTGCATCACATGTGTATACTGCAATTGCTTTGAGGTTGTACCATTGTTAAAAAAAGAAAATAATTCTCCTGGCATAGTCCGATAAGGCATGTGAACATGCACGCTGCTATTCTCTTATCTCGCTGACATGCTCAAAACGCCCCCATGCCAGTGCTGAGCGTGACACGTGCAGCTCGGCATTATTAGCGTGATCGGAATAGGTCCTTCTATTCAAGGACGTGACGATCATGACCAATGTTGCACAGAAGCCGAGTCGGTGACGTCACCGCTCTAAATTAGTTTTCCCTTCTTGGAGGCAGGCTGTGTGTGTCGTTGGTCGGTCTGACTGGAAACGTGAAGCCAATGGTAAATTGGAGACTGAGTGACAGGTTAACGGCCGTCAACCTCATGGTAGGAGCAGGTGCTGATCTCCTGGCCTTGTCTCATTTGACAACTTATGGTGCAGATGGAGAGTGTTGGAGCTTGACTTGAACTGATTGGCCAAATATGCACTAGAAAGCCTCAGAATATATTTATTTATTCACCCTTAGCACAGAGATCTTGGAATGTCGCCGTATTGTGTCTCTGGTATTGCCTTATTCATAAGCCTGCAAGCCAAAATGTACACCCTTCAACATAGGTGGTGTGAAAG
This sequence comes from Anarhichas minor, assembly GCF_050575085.1. Lineage (NCBI taxonomy): Eukaryota > Metazoa > Chordata > Actinopteri > Perciformes > Anarhichadidae > Anarhichas > Anarhichas minor. The sequence goes on along the minus strand of NW_027466481.1, from coordinate 2,897,827 downwards.
GCCACCAATCAATTAATTGTTTGTTTGTGTTCCTGCTTAGCGATAGCAGAAGATACCTTTATTTTTCTGTCTATTCATACACATTCCCCAGGAACTAATTTATCAAGAACTGATGTTTTCTGTGATGTTCAGTTTCATACCATAGATACAATTTTGAATTACAGTCTGACCTGGTAATTAACACACTGCCCATTTCTTCTATTGAGTGTATTTTTATGAAGTTACCTTGAGACATAACTAGACAGAATCTACAGACAGGGCTGTTTTCTATTGAGGAGCTGCCCGCTGTAAGTGGTCTTAAACTACCTACACTTGTCCTTGGCCAGGCTCTTGACAAATAAATGGTGACTTGGATATTAAAATAGAAGGGCAAGCTGCCAGGTGTGTTATATTCAGGAGCCTTGCTGTGGATCTCAGCCTTTTATTGTCATGCATTGCTCTCTAGCAGGTCTTTAGTGACGACTTTAGGTATTTTTTCCCCAGCCTTAATTAATGTGTGAGCCACCGCACAAGTACAGGTATTGACCTTGATAAGCACCATGGGCTTAAAAGTCTCCTTGACTATAAGTGTTTTAACCATAGTCACGTTGTATGTTTTCATGGAGTCCAACACAAATACTCTTGTGTGACTATAGTTTACCAGTTACGGATAAAATGGTTACGAGGATGGTATAGTTTGAATGACATCATCAATAGTCTATTCATACGTAGGATCAATATTCAGATAATACAAAAGCTTTCATATGTTGCACTGAGAGATTCGGGGGTTTATCGTCTATGCAAGGGGTTTTTAGAAGCTAGAAGGGATAAGAGGATTTAAAAAGGGATTTAGGTAACAAAAGATGAGGAAAGAATAATAGAACACAATGTTTAACAATTCTTTTCTATACGGCAAATAAAAGCTGTGAGACAGTAGTAATATGATTCAAAACAGCTTTCCCTTCAACATGTATGTGTGCATGACGTCAGTGATGTCGGTAGTAGATTAACAAATCAGGGATGATCGCAAAAACTTCTGGATAAATTAATATAGTTTTATATTGATTTAAAAATAACTTTAAGAGCAGCAGCCATGAATTATTTGTTGTTGTAGTGCCATTGTTTGGCATTATATTGCCAAGACAACGTAGGAATCTAATCCAAACATCGCCAATTGACTATCTAGATCGTAGCTGAGGCCAAATGAGGCTCACATGAAAAACAATGGCGTTGAAGCATCTTAATGTAAGATTTTCCTTGAAATGTAAATTTTCTTAGAAAAAGCAGAGAGGCCTTGAATCAAATGTTCTTTTAATGAGTTATTTAAATGATCGCGTGTTGATCCTTAGCTCATGTAATTTATCCTAATCATAAGGAATTCCTTAAAATTAGACAAGTTAATGTTCAAACATTGAACTTTTGCACCTTTTGTTGTAAGACTGTCATGAGAACACGTAAATGCCTTTAGTCACTGCAAACTTGAAATCATTACCATCCATGGCTGATTTCATGTCAAATGTTAATGTCTTGGAGCAACATTGCATTGAGCCCCTTCCTCCCACATTGCCCTCAGCATTGACCAGCGTCATACAAACATGCACAAACAAGCAACTTTAAGGTTATTTAAAGGACAGTGATCAATAATGCTCCTGTAACTCCTACTTAATCTCCATAATGAGCTTTATTGCAGCAATTAATCATGTCTTTGCAGCCTGTGCCCAGCCTCCCAGAAGAATGCTGGCAGGATAAACGCGAGGCGCGGCTGGTGCTGCCCACAGCTGATTTCACAAGGATCTCATGGTGAGGAGATGCTGCTTTAAGAATTAGACTGACCTCTTCAGTTGATAGCTGTTTGATTTCACATATTGACACCAAGCAATCCATCAAGCTTGCATTGCAAAATATACCATTATATACGAGACATGTCTCATTCTTTGCATAATCTGTTTTACAATTAATGTTATCTTCTCATCTCTCTCTTTTCAGCACATGCAATAGATTATTGTTCCACTCGCTGTTTAACATTGTTGAATATGTTGAAATGGAACAACACCCAGTCATAGATATAAAGTACATATAGTAACTCATCAGTAAAACAAAACATAATGTGCTTTTTTCAGTAAGCAATAAAACAAAAGATAAACATGTTCCGTCACAATACACTCCATGGATTTAGTGTTTCCCCACAGAGACTCATTTTTCTAACACCACAGGAATTGTACTGAAGATGAAAGGTATCTATATTTGATTTTCCCAAACCTTTGTACTGTATATTAATTATTAATTGAGCAAAAAACGTATTTTTAATTTAACTCCTTAATCATCCGCACAGTGTTTTGTTCCCTTTTCATTTCATAAATGTTTGATTTCCATAAAAATGCCACTTTTATCTGAAACTTTCTTGCTGCTGCTGCATTAATAACTTATCTCTTCCAGACATGTCTTTAAGGGTCAGACAATGCCATCGAATGCATTGTGTTTTCATGTGTATCGAAATGTCCCCGGGTTCTAAGAGAAGATTATCCCATGTCAGTTAAGATTATGTGCTTTTGTGAAGTCTGAAAATCTTCGTGTTTGATTCGGGTAAGTCGCCATTAGACGGCCCCGATCTGTGAAATGGATGACACCTCTTCGCAGCTTGATCAAGCATTCCTCTTTGGGGGTTTTTCACAAATGGGTACTCGATCCTCGATATGAGGAGGGAAAACGAGTAAGGCAGGTTGGAGAGGCATCAGGCGGTAGATGAGGTGGACAGCACGAGGCCTCTTATGATGAATGATTCAGCTCCATTTAGAAAACTATTGATTCTGTCCTGGGCCTAATAGAAGGTGATGATGGCTCAGAGGTGAATCCATTACCGGGTAAGAAGCAGCGTCAGGTACGCAGAAGGCTAATGTGTGTCCTTTCCCATTTGTCATCGGCGTATACGCAACTGGATGAGCATGCTAGTGGGGCACAACAGTGTGCTCCTGTCCTCCACCCGTAGGTGGAGATGTGAGCACTGTCTGTTATTGTCAACAGCAACTCCACAAAAAGGCGAAAAGGCACTTTGCCACTCTACGTCCTCCTGCCTGAGGAATCTCCACGTCAAACCCAGACAGACGGAAAGCAAAAGGAAACAAAGCAGCTGTTTTTACTCAGTCAAGATCCTCTCTGACCCCATCTGAAGCAGTGCTTTTCCAGCTTGGAGCAAGGCAGAGGACCCCGAACAATCAATAAGTCCTCAGGGGCAGCAGTGTGTTTGGGAACAAACAAGCACCTCTCATGACAGAGCACAATGCCCTTTTATATACAGTAGCCTTAGTGTAGCCTTTGTAAGGGCGTGTTAAATGGAAATGAAGTGGCAAAAAAAATTGTGTTTTGTTATTTTTTATGGGCCTAAAAAAACATTTTTTTATTATTATTTTGACAATATGAATATCTTTCTGAAACTATTTGAGTCTGGCATTGAAGTATTCTTGTAAAACACACTATGTTTGACACGTCAATTTATTATGGTTGGGTCGATATTCTATTATTGTTCAGTTATGTATAAAAAATGAACTCAGCCAAACGAACAATCCATCTCAAGGTCAGCATATGGTCACTGCCAACAAGGTTAAGGAGCTTTAGAAACAAACAAAGTCTCCCTTGATGTGTTGGCTTTTGCCATTTCTCTGGCATTGCCATAGGCTGAATTGCTTCACTGTTTCCATGAAGGTCTTGTGACATTTGATTAGAAAGCCTTTTGGGAGTTCCTACAAGCCTTTTCCTGAGTCGTTTGAAGTGTTTGCAGCTCAGTGGAGCTGTATCAACAGCAGCTGTGAGGCCTCCAAGGCCTTTTCTTTTAGAATCCAAAAAGGTGTGTCATTCCATCTCAAAATCTTTTCACTAACCCTCTGCTTCTTGCTTTGGAGAGAATGAAGAGCTGAAGTAACCTGGATCCCCATTCCTTCTCCTATACATTCGATTTCAAACACATGTTGTCTCAGCACCGAATGCATCTATGATAATCAGTTCCACACTGAATCTCACGCAGCCCGTGCTTTACAGTTTACATCACCAATTTGTAATGTAATTACTGTATTTTGTATAAAACATTCAAATTCATATCATTCAGTTTGCATAAATGTCTGCATTAGATTTTCTGGTGGATGCTCTTCGTCAAACAGTAGCACGTATTTGTCAAATAATACGGCTATTTATTGTATTGGTTACTTTTTATTGCCAGCTATTTATTTGTACAGGCTGTTATCCTTTCTCTTAAACATGCAGCCGTTTGCTCAAGGGGATAGTATTTTTAGCTCAGGAAAAATGTATGGAGCTTATTTACCGCCATCATATCATCAAACTGTCAAGAAGCATCTTTTACCGACTAAACCTTTCGCATATCTGTGTACTCATAATTGATTCTCTGTTATATCGCCAGCAAAATGCCACCAAGATAACTGAGCACTGCAGCGCGGATGATATAAAACCCTCACTGAGGTTTGATAGACTGTCACATCTTATCACAACTTTGAAACACTGAGAGGAGGGAGAGAGAGAGGGGGGGTGCACTCGACTCCAGCACCTCAAAGGTGTTTCTGTGCTAAACATTTTCAAAGCACTCTGCCTTGAAAATATAATTTTGTATTTTTTTCAGGTTAGTGGAAACGCAAGTGTTAAGTGAGATAGAGGTAACAACTGACTTCAAGCGACAAACTTTGAGATTTAAAAAACAAAAGTACAAGTTTGTGTTTGGAACTTTCCGTACAAGCCATGTAAGGTGCAAATAGAAATGCGGGCACAGCAAATACTAGGTAAGAGTGCAGACACTGTGGTGAAGACTTTCCATTAAGTAGGACAAGGGGAGCAACATTTAAAGCCTTCAAATCAACCTTGTTCAGTGTAATTGACTCCTCGCTTAGCCTCACCTTCCTTCGTTACCGTTGCAACGCCTGTCTTGAGCTTTCCATTCTGGAATGGCACCTTTTTGCAGTTCCCAATAATAACTGTGGCAGATTTAGCAATTGAAGTTCATTGTGATATTTGAAACAATGAGTCCTAATTTTAGACAGAGGCAGACAAAAGCAGCTTCCCAATTCTGGCTTGCCACCACTGGTTTGGCCGCAGAAATGACAACTGCTGCTGGCAGGTTTGATCATCTCTGTTTAACTAGCTAATTTACATTAACTCCATTTGTTGGTTAAAAACTGTCTCCAGCTGACTAGTTTTAAATCATGAGCCCTGTAAATGGGTTTTAAATATACACTTGATGGCCACATACACGATGCTAAAATGCTGAGGCAAAATATCTTCACAGTTGATGGACCATGTAGACGAAGTGAAAATAAAGGAGCAGCATTGCGGATCTGTCTGCTGTATTATAGTATAGTATTATGGGGTGAGGGTGAGGATGAGGGGGGGGGGGGGGGGGGGTAATAAAGCTGAACTGAACTAAACTGAACATCACATCACAATGATGTAAAAATTAGTTGTTATCAGATAGAGAATGAACTGATAAAGTTGAACACAGTTGGATTTGGACTCCTCAGTCAATGTCCAGAAAACAGTCGAGGGACAATGGCTGACAGCTAGAAGGTTACAAGGTTTTTACTTGTCATTGTACGTCAGGGTTGCACAACGACATTTAGATTGTAGTCCCAATTTCCTACATAGGAAAGAACACGAAAAACAACAAGAACACTATTACCCATGCCAGTTCCTGAGTTTGCAGTCAGGATGCTTTCTATTGCTCCTCTGGAAAAGTTGACAAGAACTTGACACGGGAATTTTGCCTTCTTAAGTTTCCTTAAGAAATACAACGTAACAGCCGCTTATGAGCTTTCTTCACCAGAATGGAGATGTGTGATGACCATGTCAGGTTGTTTGTGTTGCTGATTCCCAGGAACATAAAGCTGCTAACTTGCTCCACCTCAGCTCCATTGATGTAAACAGGGGTGCTCGTCTTCGCCTCCTTTTTTCTAACATCAACAATCAGCTCCTTGGTTTTACTGACGTTGAGCAGTAGGTTGTTCTCTGAGCACCACTCTGTAAGGTTGTTGATTTTGACTCTCTATTTTTGATAGAGCTTAACTGCCGTGCCTATACAGTTGCTACGGTTTAACAAACAGTCAATTGTGGCCTTCATAGATGTGGAGGATAATGTAGCAGCAGGTTCAGGACCATGGTCAGCGGTTCACCAAACACTGGCAGTTTCAATCATTCAATCAATCTTTTAACTTCTTAAAATGGATAATATAGTAAAGGAGTTAGACTTAAACTTATCATAACATAACTATAATGTAGCTTGTTAAAGCACCTTTCATGCAAGCATTCACCCCCAAATCCTCCACAAAACAGGATTAAAAACTCTTCACCTTTCATGATTCATTACTTTCATGATAGCCAATCATGTTAATCTGTCCTTGAAGCTACTTTTGCTATTTTGTGTTTTCGTCAAAACAAATCTTTTCATTTACAAATACCGACAACATAGCATCCAGGCAGCTTGGCTGTGAGCTCTGAAATGCAACTGTTTATCTAAAAGGCTCTCACGATTTAGGAGCACCGCAGATGATTTGTAAAAACACAAGATTAAAATAGAATCACTCTCAACAGCATGGGCAGAGCCTTTTGATGTTTCTTTTGAAAACCTGCAACATTAAAGGCATGCGTTGACAGTGCAAGACTGTGAAGCCCTGCTGTGCTGAGACTGAGAAAACACCCTCCAACAAAGAAAAACATCTTCCCTCGGCATCACCAGCCACGCTCCTCAGGCCAGTACTCCACCCCAAGCTCATCCCCTCCCCCACCCGTGTGCCGGCTTTGAACGTCAGCCGCATAACTGAGTCCCCAAGTCACATGAAATCACAAACGTCAACCGTCACATCACATATTTATCTGGAAAATGACTCTGACAGAGTTCTGCTGGGTCTTGCTAATCAAACATGCTTTTTGTCGAAGTGCTATCTTAAAAGCCATCAAATTCTGACTTTTAACGTCAGATTGTCAGTGATTTCACATCAGATCTTTGACACATCAAAAGTGACTTACTGTAAAACGATATAATTTTTCTTCATTAAATCGTCACGCTTTCAAAGTAGCATATGCTTTAAATCTGGTCATATTCATAACAACTATTACAAAGCCAGTTTTATGAGCTAACAGTCAACGTAGACATGGACACAAATGAGCTTTAAACATCCTAAAACTAGTTGTAACTTTGTTGTAATTTTAGCTTAAGCTAGTTTTTCATATTACCCTAGATATGAAATGTATTGCAGAGACAAATACAGGTTGCTCTGGAGCTCACACAGTTGCATCTCCCCTGAAACAGCACCAAGGCTACCTTTCACTCTGCTGGAAACATGTACCTTTTTGCTCTGCAGGGCATAAGAAATGGCAAAATTACAGTGTTACATTACATAAACCTAAAGTTCTCAAAGTAAACAACACCTCACTAGTTTTGTGACAATATACCTTAGAGAAACCTGTGACCTTTACCCCAATCTTCACCCATCCAAACACAGACCTCTATTCAAAAAGCTTGAGTTATTCCACCTTATATTGTTTTCCTCCTATGTGACTCACTCACAGTTATGAGTCACCATGTGACCTGTCAGAGAGGTTTAGGGGCAACTGAGTATACCACTGTCAGCCACTCTGCCTTCAGGGGGATGAGGGTCTCGTTGCATGTCAGAGAAATGCTGCTAGTCCACGAAGGTTGTTGATGTGACACATATTTTCACACGCACACATGAACAAATGTCACACTCTCAAAACACATTCTGAACATGTTGGAGCTATAATTTCCGGGAGAACAGGGCATAATGTAAAATGTGTGTTATACAGATTAGTGAGATTTAATGCTAATCAAAACACGATAAGAACAAAATGCAATTACAGATATTAATTTGCTGCAAAGATGACCTTTTAAAACGGCTTTATTTATTATTTAAACCATCAAATGCAAGAGAAACTAGAGAATATTTCTAAATATGAATTCATTATTATTATTAATTATTATAAATATCACTCGTTAATTAATTTTATTCTCAACTGCATCTTGAAGTCTTTCTTAACAAATGGAATTTGCTTTATTGTCCTGGAGAAGATGTGAACTTCTCTGCTGAGGAGAACCATGAGATGCAGTTTAAAGCTCTGCAAAAAACAAAAAGGTTGTAAGTGCATGTTGAGATGTTGTCAAGTTAAAAATATGCGTTAGTGTGACAAGATGGTGTTAAACTTATTCACAATTACTTCTCAAACTAGAATCCACTGGCTTGGAATGTAGCGCAGACAGACACATTATTATTCTTGATGTCTCCCATAAGGGTAGTAAACTGTCTTAAGTTGTTTATCGGCCACTTGGAAGGCTACAAAACACAAATGACTTTAAAAGGCAGTGGCAGGAAGACGATTGTTATAGAAATACTGAGTTGTCAGACCCTTATCCTCAAGGTCCGGGTATGTGTAGAACTGAAGCCAGGATGTTAGATATATTGAGATGATCATCAGTTCAAATCCCTCAAAAACATCCTCCAATTCTCTCATCAAATTTTGACCAAACACCTTTTTATTTTATTTTTAAGTATAAAGACGTAATTTACGTTAACAGTATACCTGCTAAACATCAGAATATTAATAGCCAATATGAGTATGTTGGCATCTAGACAATAAGATTTATTTTAAAGCACTGCTGTGTCTAAGAACAACTTAACTGAGGCTATGGAATCTTAGTCTTGTTTTATATCATTCGGTTGGCCTAAAAGTTGTCAAATTCAGACATATTGGGTATATAATAACTGAAATATGAATAAAATATACAAAACATGTGACAGTTTATAATTACAGAATGTAAACACCCCCAATGTACTCAAACCTCCCTCCTTTTCCCAGAGAAAGTACTGAGGACATGACCTCAGTGTTCTCAGCTGTGGTCATCTGGACAGACTGAGTGAAAGGTTTGATTGAGACGGTGAGTACCCTCGCTGTCTGAGTCAAGGGTCAAAACATCCTGTTTTGAAGGTTTCCTTCATAATAGTTAGAAAACACAGCGAGGGTTCCTGTAGAATAATCAGCAGGAACACTAGCTGTCTGAACAACCCCTGCACACACACACACACACAATTGAAAACACAAAGTCTAGCCAAAGTCGCTCTCAGAGCAAAAGACCACCCTCCCCCCTAAAAGCTCCCAGGAAGCTAATTGTCAGCGGTACATTTTTGTACGTAAGAGAGCACTTCCCCGAGTAGTGCCTATTACTCCCTGCATGAATTGACGGGGCTAATGAGGAAATTAGGGTTTTATTAATTCACCCAGAGGACAAGATGAGGGACACACAGGGGAGGGAGGAGAGGATAGGACTCCATCTTTGATTTAAAGGTTAATTTGGAGAGGAGTGTAGCGGGAGCACAGAGAGTGGTCCTGACAATATTTTGATGCTGGATGTGGGCCAGCTGTCCCGCCATGGGTGCAGCTCCGGCAAAAGACAGAGTGGAGACAGACGAGGGGGAGATAAAGTGGCGGCCAAGTTTGGGTCAGGCCTGGGAATCACGCAGAGGCAATTAGGAGCATTAGCTTCATCAGTAATGCCAGTGGCTACGTCCGGCCATGCAGCATCGGTGAGAGCTCCCTGTGCTGCACACGCTGGGTAAAGGGGCATTAACAACTCAACACTTGACTTTGACAAGGTCAGGCTTGAGGAGCAGCAGGCGGACTGGCATGGTGCTGATGACCTTATGCTGTCATGCTGGTGACCTTGCCATGCTCAGCACTGGCCTCCTAACAGATAATGATGAGGATCACTTCCTAAATTCTCCATATTTCTGCACACGCGGTACTCTGCTGCATCACTGCTCTTCAGTGTTTGAAATTGAAGGGGTTGTATGTGTTATTTATACGACAGAGGTGAATGTAAACTCAGATGTCCTTATCTGCTGCATAGACCTTCCCACGGAGTCTCGTACATGCTGTAGCACTGGGTCCACTTGTGGTATGAATATATATAGTATATGATATACAGTAACAGTGTGGGTTTAAGAATAATCTTTTTCTCAATTATTCATTCTCCAGCTTTTATTTTGTACAAATACTATACCAATTATATTTTATATAATTTCTAACACAGTAGAATTCTGATTCATTCGTATCAAATATTGGACATGTTTTGAATATAGATGTTTCATTTAATATCAAAGTCCACCTTCACGTTTATTTACACATTGTGTTCCCTGCTTTGTTCACATTTAAAAATATTTCAAACCTGCAATAACTTGAATGTTCTGGCCACTAAGGGGCCCCGGTGTCTGCTTTTTTAGTGCTGTGCAGGGTTAGTGTACAGTAGAGTAGAGTTTATACTAAAAACGTTTAAAAAAAACAACGTTCATGAATGCGCTGAGACTGAACTAAAATCAGCAAATTTATGAGCCGTAAAGCCAAAATAAAGCGCGGCACCATAAAGACAGTCATGTGAACCATTGTTCGAAAGATTTTGATTACAGCTGCATTAAAGCTACTTTTGACATCGATGCTACGCCTAAAAGAGGTGATCACCATGATAAAAACATATTTTTGAGTTCACAAAACTTCATCAAATTTATGAGTCAAATTGGTAATTCTAAACTGGCATTCCAAATTAAATCAATAGTAATTTGGTGTCCTTGAGCTTTTCTAATTCTTCACTTTGGAAACACCCCACGGAGAGAGAAAACAAGATAATGATCATGTTCATACACCTTGTTAGATAGCAATGAGTCATATTTATGAACTTTGCTAAATAATTCACATATCAAACTCTCAATTTGAGCTGTGTGGGTTCTTTTAATTGGCCCTTGTGTTTTCTATTGAAGAGCAAGAGGAACAAGCCAGGGGTGATGTTGCATGATTTATGGGACACCTTCATCTGGATAGGGACATGAACAGGATTACATTTCTCTTTATTCTCTGCCTGAAAGGAAGCATTTGTGAATCCCTTTTGTGTATTATATGAAATAGTTTTAGTGGAGATGACGCTCAGATGTGTGTTTTGGGAAACTGTATTGCTTTAGCTTAGATATAGTCAATAATTAAAGTATTCTTTTTTTTACTTTTATATAGCTCAATATCACAACTACCGTTTTAAACACGTGTCCAGTTAAAAATGATGAATGCTCTTAAAAGACCATTTACAAGATGGAAGAAATACTAAACAAATAGTGGATAACATTTAGCACTGACGTTTATATGATCACATTTATGCGCCATTAAATGGGTCATTTGTAAAACACAATACAAGGTTAAAAATGGAAGCTCTAGAACAAGCTGCTATAAACAGTACACCATGGCCTACGCTAGACCATGCCATTCTGCTCAGATAATAATACAACATTGAAACTGCTAATATTTACATTAGAATGGTAATCACCCCTTAACATATTCCTATTTGAAGGGTACTGATCCAAATCCTGTCCGCCAGCTGAACCAAATAGGGGCCAAACAACCCCGGCACAAAAAAGGCATCTCATGAATAACAGACAAGTGGATGAGCATATGTGGTGCTCTGATCCAATTATTTTGACTTCTTAACCTAAGACTCTAACGCCTTCACCAGCAGAGCAAAGATTGTGGAATTACCGAGATGGTGCATCAAGTCAAATTAGTTATTTATGTTTCAATCTTAGATTGTGTCTGTTGTGGTCTGTTCAGCATAAATTTTGAGTATATTCTGTGCATATTCAAGGGGCATAATATTCACTTGCATGGAACTCACATTTGGGAATGGATACTGTACATGTCAAAACTAAATAAACACCCAGATGGGAAACACTACTTGTGCTAGAATGTTTGAGCTTTCAATACTGACAACGGCATGCCTTTTAAAGGACCAGTGTGTAGGATTTAGTGGCATCTAGTGGTAGGGCTGCAGATTGCAACCAAATGAATACCCACCCGTCCACCCCTGTAACGGTGGCCTTCAGGTAGCATCAAAATGCAAAAAGCCTGCTTTAGAACCAGAATTTGATTTGTCTGTTCTGGGCCACTGTAGAAACGTGGCGGACTTAATATTATATTCAATGTCTGCCATTATCTCACCTTATATCCTACTCACTGGAGTCTTTTGAGGAAGAAAAATCACTATTACTTTTGGGGATAATAAGAATGCTCTCACGCTCTGTAATCCATTAAAACTATACTTGGACACATTGTCTCACAGTGTGGACAAGTGTCTCCGTCAGCCATGCAGCATGGATTACGTGTGAGGTCCTTAATGGTGAATCCTCGACCAGTCAAGCTTGGTGAGTAAGCTTGTTAACGAGGCTGTTAGCCCGAGTTCCTGCAACACATCCACCTACAGAGGCGTATGTCAGCTGCATAGCCGTGCAAACACAACAATCATTATCAACTATAACAACTGGACAATAGATACTACTTTTTTTAAGGTCTTTCCTTTATTTTGTCTGTATGTATATTCTGTGAACACAACTACTTAACACCTGTTCAGTTGTGAACAGTTCATTCTGATAATAGTTGTTTATAGTATTTAAGGAACGTTTCAAACCACAGAGTCCAGCCAAAAGCAGGCCACAGTGAAAGGCACCGCAGTAAAGATACTCGGTTTCAATATTGCTCGGCTACTGGTTACAGTATTCTACACTTCTCCCAGTTCATTGTCAAGTCATGGCTCCAGGCAGTTCTGCCTTTTATGAGGACAAGTGAATGTGGTCCTTATATTAGCATGTCATATATCAATGTCCAAGGGTTATACCAGAGATTTTACAATTGTTAACCCATTTATATTGAATTTTAAAAGTCTGCTGTAGGCTGCTCGGCGATGGTTTGACATTTGTTTCATCTGCCGTGGTATGTTCAGTCGCTGTCGGTACTTTTGATCTTTTGGACTTGGTTGTTGACTGCGGAACTGCTGCATTTTTTACTAAATTCACATTCATATTTTCATAATGTCCCTGTTTCCTTATTGTTTGGTTTCTTAGTTTGAATCTCTGACAACATTCACAGGGCTAATGGCACACCTTCGGGTGAAAATGCAACCCTTTGAAAACCAACTTTTGCAACTCCTTTGTCAAATTTCTGTATTCTTAGTCAGTCACACTTGTATCCAATCATTTCAATACAGAATGTCTAGAAAATCCTGATATATTACCTGTAATATTTTCAAGTTCATCCCACTTTTCCACAGGTGCATACAGATCAATATGCCATGCTTTTAGCATTAGACAATGTGAGTTCTTCCCCATAGAATAGAGTCACCTCCTGTAATTCCCTTACATCTGTCTGAGTTTATACATATTAAAGGCTTGCATTTTCCCTGCATATACATCGTTCATTTTTGCAAAGTGTTTTGTGATTTTAAAGGAGGAGAGTTTGACCTTCGAGAAGCTTACAGTTTCTCCCTCTCTACAGTTATTTCCTGTTGTTCTGCAATGGTTGACTACTGCCATCTAAGGATGGTCAGTAATCGGATTCCACTGCGCTACAGGCAGGCAGACTTCATCCTATACTCTTCTTTGCTTTATTTTTGTTGTGGTTGAAAACACTATATGCAATGTAATCACTTAACAACAGAAATGTTTGTGATTATGTAAGAGAGGTATGAGGATATAAGTGAGTGCAGGGATTTAACTCCAGTAACCTGAAATTAATGAATTCACAATGTTTAAAAAGAACACCAGGAAATCTTGGCTTTCTGTATTTACCACATCATGTAACTAATTAAACCAGAATGGTTTTCTAACCGTTCTCAATTACATTTCATTATCTCCGTATGAGCATAGACTGACTTCATTCATCAGTAATCGGGCTGCTTGTTTTTTGTTCAAGCATATAAAATTGTTTTAGCTTTTGTCTGTTGTATTTATTCAAATACAACTTGAAGTCACTGCAGGACTTTACACGGAATCTCGCTGTTAGCCAATGTGCGACTTAATTATGACGGTTGGTTTGGTGGAAATGAAAAGACTTTGTTGTGCCGTTACGGCTGAAACAAACAGCAGGTCTTTGTGCCAGGATGTGTACAGAAAGCCACAGCTGTCTAGTCTCCCTCTCTCAATCCGACCATTCTCCCACGGGATTGATTGACGGGGGCTTTACCGAGACAATCTCACCCAAAAATCCACCTCTTTCCCTTTCATCCTCAAAGGGTCTTGAGCAGTTCCAAACAAGGTTGAGTGCTTTGTTTTTATGAAAGGTATTTGCGTTCTTGGCCAGCGTTTGCTTGTGCTTTGTGGGTCTCTGCATTGAGCCCTCAGCTAGGAATGTCAGACTTTCAAAGCTCTTGTTAAGATTCGTGGTGACAGTGTTTTGCTATTTCCTTTTCCGCAGCGCTGAGGCCTTATGATTCCAAGAGTCAAAGAACACGAAACTAATTCAACCAATGTTCAGGAGGAAATTGGACATTCTAAACCATGACAGGCAAATGTAACAGAAGGTTCCGTTATCAGCGTGGTCCAAAAGAAAATTGCACAAAGACTAAATTAAAATCTGGACCCCGAAAATGCTGAAATTGCATCCATAAGGACTTAAGCTCGGAAAAACATCGCCTCACTGGCATCCAAAATACTTATACAATGAAGTATTTCCATCAAAGCCAGTCAGGGAGAAACGACTCATTTGTTTTCCTGTCTGAGGTTCAAAGAAGAATCTGGCAGAATAACACATTCTTGAAAATAATGTCAAGTGCCAGATAATCCCTGATTAAAGATCGTCTCTAAGTGTCAGTGGGATATTTGCTGGTGCTGTGCTGCTGCTATAATGAGGAGAAAAGCCACTCCACCTGAGGCGCTGCTGCTATAATCTTCACAGTAAACACTTATCATGCATTCGCCATTGATTAGGATGTGCCTCTCATCAATCATCAGAGGCTCGTCTGTACAGATTAATAATTATGACATCTGCACTCAGTCAAGAGCGCTGATTAGAGGGAGGAGGGAGGCAAAGGCGTCTCATAATAGTGAGCAGCGAGGTGTTCAGGAACTTCATCATATCGTCTGGTTCATTTGGTGATCACTGTGGTGCTCGATGACATTTCTATTAACTGTAATCAATAATGCACTGCAAGACAATGTGATGGACAAACAGATATTATTACTTTAGACATACAACAGATTAACAGATGCCAGTATCATGGGGCCTTTCTTAACAGCTCAGAAAACATGCTTATAATTGATTTATCAGTTTAACACTTCATGACTTTTCCTAATTTTAATAAAAATGCCTTAAAATCAGGATTTCAAACTGGTGTGTGAGAACTTCTGTTTGGTGGTTTGAAGAACCCGATGGACTTGTATATGCTCTATACCAGTGTTTCCCAAACTTTTCTTCTGAGGACCGACTTTAAAAAAAATGACAAACCATCGCGAACTGCAACCCTTATAAAATCTCCTGCGACCCACCTATGGGTCCCCACCTTTGGGAATGACTGCTCTATACGGTATCTGTAGCCTTTGAGTTATATGTCGTCATGCATGTAATGAGGAGTCATATACATCAAGATGCAAGGTCAATCACCTGCTGGAGGTCGACAGCATTCCTTTGTTATTCTAGGTGTTTTTGTGCCTTACATTATGTCTTTCACCTGTCAATATGCATGTCATCATAACCATGCAAGTGAAAAACAAAAATAAATAAAGAGAGCTTGGATACATTTAGTGTCTCCGACCACTGTGGTACATTTAAAGGAACATACAGTATGTCTCCTTTTCTTTTATGCAGTGACTAATGCTAAAAAGTCTGGCCTTTCCTTGAAGAATGTCTGTGAGTGCACTTATCTGGCAAATATTAAAAATAGATTACGGGGCCATTGGGAGGTAAGTGGTTCCATAAGCAGAATTGATGGTACTAAGGAGTATCATGGAGACTGCCTACATCACCTTGAGGGTCTCATCCGCTTAACGATGCCATGTGCCGCATACTTTCCTCCTGAAGAATGGCCACCGTTTTGCTGTGGGCTCTGACACTCCACTTAAACTGCTATTCCAAGCAGTTAACGGCAGCACCAGGGCCCACATACCAGACAGCTGGAAGATGGACAACAGGGGGTGATGTGGTTGAAGAGTAAGAATGCTCAGCTTTTAAACACAATCAAGAAGAGAAAGGTAAGTAGATATGGGACATCGGAGGCCATTGTAAAAAGTGCCGGTTTATATATTTGAACAGGGAATAGGGATTTGGCATGCAGGCAACATCTTTCACTTTGAATTGTGTCATGCAGGAACAGAAGACACCGTGGCTTTCTCTACATAATCTCTGACGTACGTTTTTCATTTTATCCATCTTTTCGAGATTTTAAACATATTCTTTCGAGTGTTTCCATTGCCAGGCAGTTTGCAAAGGAAACTGTAGCTAGAATGAAACTTCAGGTGAAGTTTTCAAAAAACCCTATAGGTTTGTGCTTCCAGCATGATTTTCACACGTGTGATGCACTCCTCTAAGCCAGCTCAAGGGAAAGGTGTGGACAGCTGCCAGTTCCGTGGGGTTTGGAGATGCCTTGTGCAATTAGGTTCTTCCACCGTAAAAGACTGCCGTGCATGGTGCTGCCAGCCCCTTCCCCTGGACCCCGAGCCTCTTCTCCCAGCCAGCCTGTCAGCAGACGGGTTGAAAGGTGCCATTTGACCATGGAGATGGGGCTTCCTTTCCTGCCAGCAAGCTTCTGAGCCGATTTGAAGGTGTGTGTCCCTGGACTGGAAAATCTTCCCTATCCGAAAAGTCGATTAAAGCCAACAGCTGCGTTTCAGGCTCTGCCAGGCAACCCTACAATGGACACGCACACATGCACACGCTTTGACATCAAGAAGTGCTTGGAGCTGTCGGCTGTATGCATGAACATAGCCCAAAAATAAAGACATCTTTACTTAATCAGCCTTTGAACTTTATCACTCTGTCCCATCAATTAGTGTTCTCTTGTCAGCAAGTTGTGTTCACTTTATTAACAAACTTCATCAGATTCATTAGATAGACACAACTGGCAGGAGATGAAACACTGCAAATATGAAATCGGCCGGCAAACACGGTGTTCAGCCATTGCTTAGTTGTTTGTTTCCTCTACATCTTGCACTCATGAGCCTTCTGGTGTTCAAATGAAGTAAAATACAATGCCTGATGACCTGGGTACACATTTTGGCAGCAAAACAAAAGAAACAGTGAGTTGTTTTTGTGTTTCTCTGTGCATTATGAAGCAGAAAAAAAATATATTATCCTTCAGCCTCCTAGAGTAGAAATATATATATATATATATATAAAGAAATGCAGCAACAATTGTTGACAAAGGAGCCTGGAGCTTGAGAGGTGGTTCTATTCTATAAAAACAAAACAATCTTGTCACGTTTTCTGCAGAGCACTTACTTCCTCTGTAGAGTTTCAACTGTTTGTGTCAGGTAATTGAGCACGGCAACGGCCCTCATTGCTCAGCAGCCACCAAATAAATTTCCATTGGGGGAAGGGAAATCAATACGTGCATTCTGCCTCTTTTAAGGTCCTTGTAGACTCCCCCTTGTGATTCTAAAAGTATGTTAATGTAATTTATTGAACCTTTTACCCTAATCACCCACATTGCCTATAATTACCTACCTAGACAGCTGCTGGACGTCTAATTGCTAATGCTTTTTCCTGGAATTTGTCCTCTAATCCTGGTAGAAAGAAAAGTCCTGGTCTTCAAAGGCAATGTGGTTCAAGCCGTCTCTGATGTTCCTCTAAAGTAATGTTTGTCACTGCTGGATGGAGAGCAGATAATAATATTTGCATATCACTTGTCTGATTATCAATGGTAAATTTGATTGAGTTGAAGTGGCATTAAATAAGGAAAAACATATTTTAAGATTAGATTACAGGATTAGAATACATTAAGTATTATAATTTAGGAATGCAAAATTAAGCCATAAGGCAAATAAACAGATTTTTATATCAGCTATATTCTTCTTCTTCTTTTTCGTTTTTCTACTACCATGAATGGCCATGAAAACTAAAAACGCAACCCATTAGCCACAGACAGATGTTGATTTGGTTGTTTTTGCTGCAGGTTTGCCTTCCCAGCTGGAAGTCAAACGCTCCCACTGTTTTCAAAATTCATAAAACAAACCCCTTTTCAGCCTTATTCCATACTTGTAGCAAGTTTTGGTAACCTAATTCAGTAACCAGTGATGTCCACTGGAACCCCAGTAGACCAGTAGATTGTCTCTTGTTGCTTTTCAAACATGGTTTTCTACACGTCTCAAAAGGTGGAGCTCAGCTTTCTTAAAAATGAATTCAGTATTTTTACAACATGCATCTTTGCATTGTCTGCTAAAGTTGAGGCAACATTGCTCTATTGGGTGTGCTGGTGCTTATTGATTTCCGGTTTGATCACTCAGCTATCTGGCTAGTGTGGTATCTT
Organism: Anarhichas minor; assembly: GCF_050575085.1. Classification (NCBI taxonomy): domain Eukaryota; kingdom Metazoa; phylum Chordata; class Actinopteri; order Perciformes; family Anarhichadidae; genus Anarhichas; species Anarhichas minor. The sequence goes on along the minus strand of NW_027466481.1, from coordinate 2,879,520 downwards.
TCATGCGACAGTTCTGTTGAAGTGATGAGGAAGGATGCTCCGTGGACACTGTTCTTGCTGGTATAATAAAGTTTAATACAAACAAGCAACACATGCCATTACGGACGTCTAGATCGTCCGGAGGTCTCAAGTCGAATCCGAAAGTCCCTGCTTCTAGGTCTCTCGCTTCATCTTTATATAGGGTACATGTTATGTTTACATCTGGGCGGAACGTAAGAGAATGTATGTGGCCTCCTCATTCTACACATCCACCCTTCTGCCCCTGGTCTCCTGCACATCTGGTTTTCATCTAAGACCACTACACCTGGGGGTCTTCTCTGTATTGTGCAAGGCCTGAAAATATACCACACTAGTCTGATGGTTACTTTGTTTTGTGTGCCTTCCCAGTGGAAGTCTGTAAGATGTGCTGTAGGGCTAACACAGGTGCTGCTTTAACAGCTCCTGTAATTGTCTGTGGGGCCAAAAGGAATGAGGATTTTGTGACCGAGTTGTCTCTGGACATTTCTCTACTCTGTTGTATCTAGTATCAGTCTATCTGGTGCACATAAGAGGCAGACTGATTGAACAGAAACATCCTCAATTCGCTGTACAGGCACAGGCGTCAATACATATAATCATGTATGAATTCAAGTGCTTTATTTTCAGGATCCTGCTATTGTCTATGCTGACTCACTGTCATGACCATGGTATCATTAATTCATATGTATTTAACTTACTGGGTGCAGTGGCTCCTTATAACAAGGCAAACAGTAAGATCTTCACACAATAATTATAATTTATACAAAGGGAGAGACATTGTGAGTTTAAGAAGACTTACTGTATTTGTCATTTTAAAATTGACAAAGCAGTTGGTAGCAACATATGGCTGCTCTGTATTTGTTTCACTAATTATATTTTACTGTCATAAATTCATTTATTGAACTATGGGGCAAAGACGTTTATTTGGTTGTAGTCGATTGTAGTTAAAACAGGCTGACTTATAAATAGCGGATAGGCACAAAACAATGAGTTGTCATTGTCATAATATAGAAATGACAAAGCCAGTTGGTCGAGTATGAATTTACTGAATATTTGACAAAAGTGATGTGTCTGCTACACTTCACTGCGCAGGAACTGCATTCATTCATCCGCAGCATTCATAAAAACAATATCGTGATCTGCGAGAATGTTTCCCAACACAAAAAGGATACATGGTTAAAAAACAAAAAAAAGACATTTATTTCTTCCTGAAACCTCCATCTCAGTCCACTCACCCATGCTGAGAGGCTAATGTCATCCTCTCTGCCTTCCAAGTCTCATCTCCCTATGTGATCCAGCTTTACAATGATCCAATATGAGAAACACAAGGATCATTTTCTCTCATAAAAACAGACATTACACTCATTTTGCAATACACTTTTTTGATTTGCACTTTAATACCATAACTACAAGTGTAGGTTTGTAATATCACTCTTTGTTTTGTTTTTTGTAGATCCATTTTTAGTCGGTCAATATGTTGAACATCTGGAAATGTTTGTTTGCATTGACACAGCACCTATCTGTCACGGCCAGGCCATGCCTCCTGCTCTTCCTGTGTGTGTGTGTGTGTGGCTCCGACCTGGTCTCCTCCCGGCTGCCTCCTGATTACAATTCACCTCACCTGCCCAGTCAACACAGCTGCCTTCCATCAACTCATCACTCAACAGTATATCTACCCCGATTCTTCATCCACTCTTCGCCAGATCGTTGTTACAACTTACGTTGTAGTTTTCTTGTTCTCAGCTGCTCTGTTTAGAGACTAGTTCAGAGTTTTTTTGTCCAAGTACTTTTTCATTGCATTGACCCTGTCTTCCTGTTCCTCCAGTGTTGGGCAGGTTGGAACACAGACACACACAGGCAGTAGTGTTGTGGGAGGGTTGCATTGGATAAGTAGCAGTGACCTCCACAGCTCATTCTAATGCCTCTGTTCCTCAATATAGTGAATGCATACCTGTACATTTATGTGTAAACATGTTGAAAGTCCTGTTAGCAAGGTTATTTGGCCACGTTGATCGTTCATGGATGTATTTATGCTGCCGTTGCAAGACAATGTCGCTTCATTATTGACTCCTCTCAATGAGGATAATGGCGCATAATCAAGCCAAAAACTCTTGTTTTGCCTGTCTACACGTCAACACAGAAAACCGAGTTACTGAAAATCTTCCCCCTGGCAGGAGTTTTTTTTAAAAGCCCTGTTTTTGTGGACCTCAAACAATGTTTGGGTGCGTACGAAAGACCAGAACGTGGAGTCAGCGGATTGCATTTGAAAGCGGGCTCAGAAGAAAATTTGAGTTTGTTCAAAGTGGGCTAGTTAGAAAATATAACGAAGCAATGTAACAGATTTTTCATCATTTCTATGATTAATTAGAAGTCCCCTGACTGCGTTTGCAAATTAAGTCTGACTTTTTAATGAACATTTAGAATGATTTATTTTTCAAGCTGGTAGCATAATGACGAAAAATACTGTCCTTTATATGTATTTGTAGTATCTCTATTATCTGTACTTAATAGTTTACTGTGTCCCCAGACCAATTCAGGATTTCTTTATAAAGCCTCATTCGCCTGCACAGGCAACCGTCCCCCTTTGTTAGAATTTCACAAATCGACCACTGTCATTTGCCACATCTCAGGCTCCTATCCTGTAGACATGACACAGATCGATGGTACTCTCCCATCAGTGTCTCCAGCCTGCCAGATGGCTGGTGGGCTTCAGTCTCCTGACATTCATCAGTGTCTTGCAGTCAGATGCTCCCACAGCATGCTCTGACCCTGGTACTGGTCCAGCAGACTCCTCTCTCTTGCTCTTCCGTTGGGGCTACGAGGGTTTGATCTAATGATGTCACCAAATGAGCTACTATTACCTGGGAGGAATTTGGCCAACATGGCACAGCTTTCCCACACAGCTGTGCAATTCTGCTCCCCTAGTTGACGCGGTGAATGCATTTTATGAACAGAGACAAATGTGTGGCCTATTCAGGTATTCACAGTCCCTGTATTCCAAGTATTTTAAAGGCTTCCACAAACCCAATTAAACAATTATACTTTGTGCTCCCAGCTGCTTCTTAACCTCAGTTGCGTCACACATCCCATATTATAGTCATGGGGACTCATAGGTGTAAAAAAGATAAATATAACAGCATCTTTATGACCTGGCTACTGCGTTCAGTGTCATGAAATATCACGTTCTGCCACCATCACCTCTGTCTACGAGAGCCCCTCTAACAGGGAAAAGCAATCGTCCTACTAAGGGATTTTCTCTGACTCCCTGGGGTGATAAAGTGCACTTTGAAACCACCCATAGAGGCTTGTCCCTAAAACACCCAGCAATTCGCAACCGTGGCTTTGACAAGCCAGCTTTTTTTCTCTACAAGTAAAGTGAAAGTATTTTCTAATGGACCCAACATCACTACCGGGAGACCCAACAGGCCCCACGGCACCACCAAATGAGCCTTGTGCAACACTGGATAGGGAAATAAATGTCACAAAAATGTAATTTGGCCTCTCAAGCAAAGGGCTCTCCTGGCTCCCACTCTCGATATATCTACTGGCATGTTATTTGTAGTGGTGCAATTCCTTAAAGGCTCCACAAAGAAATGCTGACTTAATAACATATTCCTTTGTAAAATATGACAGGATGAAAATGAACACAAGGTACTTCAAGTCTCTATAAGAGGACAAACAACTATTTTGATAATTAATTAACAGATTAGTCCATTATTAATCTGATATAAAAAAACGATTGACTGCGTTTCTTAAAAACAAGTTATTCTCGTCTTCTTGTATAATGCTCTTTTACTACAATAGAAAAATGAAATTAAGTAAATGGTCATAGACGATGCAGCCATGCACTGAGAATAAAAGGGAAATATATATTTGATCAGATATTGCTCAATTTTCTGTTAGAAGAAATAAAGGACTTGCGTAAGACTGTCTCTGACTAATGGCATGAAGTATACCAAGAACTCCAACAGCATTTGTGACTAACGCATGATTACAGTTAATTTAAAAACAAACAGACAGAAATATGCTTTGTCTGTTTTCTCTCCATTTTGTAAGGGACCAAGGTAGCCGGGCGTTAGCTTCATCATGAGCTTTAAAATAGCTTCATCAGTGGCCTGATACTAAATTTGAGAGAAACAAAGAAGAAACAAAGAAGGCCAGCCAAATTTCCTTTCTATAAAAAAATTTGAATATGATGTAAGTACTAATTAAATTACCCAAAACTCTGGGTATCTGAGATCGAAGAAACAATTTAATGTCCGATCCACTCAATAAGCGTGGATGACACTGTGATGCATTGACACCAACCCTTAAACATTTGCAGACACCGATCCTTGTAAGCAGCTGCCATTTAGGCTAATAAATGTGTAAGCTAGAGGACTAAACGTAGCTAAATACTACCTCTTTATATACAAATTAGAGCCATGAGATAAACGATTGCCACGTTGTGGGCTATCAGATGCCTCACTTACCACGCTAAGAACATTTCTGTCCATAGCAGGTGCAGTAGTATGTTTTTATCTCTCCTCACTTAATTAGGAAACAGCTTACCCTAGTACTGATAATGCCAGTGCCAAACTAATCTATAATTATCAACCAGACAGGGCGCTGCTTGTACACTCAAAACTGCAGGAACTATTATTTTAGCCAAAGCATCAAAGAAGCTAAACAGAGGGAGAGAAAGGGGAGATGTGTATTTGGTTCAAATTGATTTCCTTCTTTTGTGTGAATATCAAGGTTTCATTCTTTCCCGTTTTTCCCCTCACTCCCCATGGTAGCATGTATTCATTGGGACTGCTGTTCCGACCAGATAAACAGGTTTTTTTTGCTTTTGGCAATTATTGCCTGAGGATTGTTTCGAATGTGTCTCGACTGTCAATGAGGAGGCTGGGCAGGACGTAGGGAAGATGTGATGAGAGGGAATTTAGACCAACCACCAGAGTGCTGTTGCATCTCTAGCAGGCCTTTCCTCAATGATATGCAGTAGGAGGAAGTAGCCAGATAGGAGGGTTTTTACTAGAAACGTAAAATGCACTCTTATTCAACGAAAAATAAACAAGGTTGTTTGAAGGGGGGGCAGGTTTTTATTCTCATGTGTTGTCCAGCCTATGGATTGGTTTGGAATTAAATTATTTTCTAAAATAAATTTGTTTATGCATGTGGGGCGGGACTGATACAGACAGATGTGCACATTTCTTGCCGAGGCTAGTTGTCATAAAATGTACTCGCATAGTGAATCGCAACTTGTCACTCAAAACTATTTGATAAGAATCAAATGAATATGATAAAGTAGCCAGCCGGACTTACGTGAGTAGTTGGCTGTTTGGCCGCCAGCTGGCGCTTATGGATAGCTCTGCCTTAAGGGAACATCTGCCATAGATAAGGCTGCTACATATGGACGTTTTATAGAATATAGGAATAAATATTCCTATTGTACTTCATTATACTGTTTACTATTAACAGTTGCAGGATGGTTCAGGTTTGCAGTATAATTCCTCTTTAAAGAGAACAATGTGAATTGCTTTAGAATATACCAGTGGAGCACAGGATTGGTGATAACTCTTTGTTAACAACAAAAGCTCCTTGTGTAAACAGACAGAAAGTGTGTAAAAAAAAAAGAAGATATTTAAAATGACCTTGGTTGAACATTCACTACAAAATCTCTGGCATCTAGCGATAACTATTTTATGTTGCTGTGAAAACATCTCCTTCAAAGAACTGCATTTTTTTCAAGTTTCTTGACAAAAACTAGATTTTACAAGATTGCATTTGAACACATCATGATAACGTTTTCCTTTGTCCGATCCGTACGGATCAACTCCGTGAGAGAATGAAAGAACAGGACGCCCCATTAAGCTCTAGTATAGCATGGAAATGCCTCGTCATGTGTTCAGCTTATAATTACTTACATGTTAAATATATGAAGGATATCTAACTGTTACCTTTTTTTATTTTTTAAGTATGAATGGCCAGTTCCTTGCTTTTGGAGACATCATTAAATGAGAGTAGTAAACAGTTGTTTTGCCTGGCCATCAAAGTAATATTCTATGGGCTGCACATTATCCCTTCTCCAGGGAAAGGGTTTGGAAGTTGCGAGCAAGCATCGGCGACCTCGCCAAGGTCATGAGAGAAAGGCTTCCCCCAGAGATAGAGCTGGGAGGCGGTTCTGGGTCGTATTTGCATATATTAGCTTCAACATTGTGTATGTAAAGCAGCAGCCTGGTTGGCCACTGTCTCATGTTGTAGTACACGGGAGGAAATGATTATGATACATTCACCTTGGCGCAGCTTTGGGATTATTTTGAGGACGCACCATATGTCCCTCTCTGGTTCAACAGGCTCCATATTTGAAACAGTCAATTTTTAACTGGAGATTCCCAATTAAATGACCACTGAAAATACAAATTTAAGTCCCTTGACACTCATGAGAATAAACATGGATTTAAATTCCTAAATTTGTCATACTTAATCATTGGTAGAAATCATTTGATAGGGAATAAACCTGCATACCAAAGTAAGGTCAATAGATGGCTTTATGTTATGCAATTGCTTTTTAAGTTGAGCAAGGAACCTTTTGGTCAGTATCAGCTGGTGGGCTGCTATAAATATCCCTTTATTTTGGAGTTAGATATTTAAAAGGCCTTACTTCTGTGCCTGAACTCTTCTTACTTTCCTGTATCTCTTCATTAACTGATTAACTTGATTTCCACTCTACCTCCCAGGAGTGGCACTCTGCAGGCAAATAGAAAAGACAGTATATTTTGCTTTCTCATTTTGCCATTACATGGGGTCATATGGTTAGTCACAATTAAAGTATGATGACATTATGACAGACAAATGCTGCCTTTTCGAGTAGCTTTCCTGACTCTCCAGTATTGAGATCAAGACTTGTATAAAATATGAATAGTTCATGTTTGGAAAGTAATTTCTCAAAGCCTGTATGACATATAATAAATCCTGGTTATCTGGGTGCTTATAAGGGCCTTCACATGTTTGACAAATCACCAGGAAGTGCTTTTGAACCAATTCTTGACACTCTGCAATAATTAGATAGAAAACACATCATTTAATCAGTGTGTTTCCCCGACATTTGTCAACCTGTCAAGAGACAGCGAGTGCTGTCGTAATATGCATAATGCGGAAGCCACAAACCTGCATGGGCCAACCCTGCAATCAGAATCAAACATACTTGAAGTTTTTAGTTCAGAATATTCACCGCACCCATTCTAGAGTGTTAGGTCTTTTGTTTCAATATTTGGTGTTAGAAAATCAGCAATAGTTTGCATGAAACTTTTTTGAAAAGCCAATGGAATATATGTCAAAGCATTATTAGCTAAGCCCACTGATTTGCCATTTAAAACGATTGAACTTACCACAAAAAAAAGGCCTTAAGCCTTATGAATGTTCAGTTGATTGCATTAAATGCAGTACGGATTAATATTCCAACACAATTACTGTTGAACTGAGCACAGAATTGTTAATTACTCCCCCCCCCCCCCCCCCCCCCCAATTTACACCAATCTGAATGAAGATAGTAATTTCACATTAATACTGTGACATTTAATCAACAAGGGACAAACAGAGCGATGAATCGGATAAGCAGTTGCATTTCATATTTTCAAAAAAAAACTGTCTGCACACCAGAAACAGTCTTGCCAATTTATATTTACAATTCCATAAAGGCTGGGCAGTAAAGATACATGTGTTGGTATTTAAACACATTATATCCACCTCTTTCAGCTGTTGGCACGCATAGAGCTGATTCACAAACACTGCTCCCATATTCCTTACAGACGTGTGTGTGTGGCCTGCTTGTTTTGCTGGTAGTAGAGGAGTGTGTGAGTAGCTAACATTATTTCCTCAATCCCAAGCCTCTGGGATGCGTTGCCGGGCTTTGTGGCTGTAATGCGGGGAAGCTGAATGTGAGGCTAGAGCACTCACTACTGGTGGCATTTCACCACAAGCCCGGGGCAGACCACAGGCTTTCCTTGGGGGATTTGCATCAGAAAGAATGAGTCAGGCTGGTTTGCAACCCCTGGAAAGTGGCAGAAGAACAGAAAAGAAAAAGTGAAAATGCTGCCATGAAAAATCTCTCACCTTCCACTTTGCAATGCAGGTCATACTGTTGTGAAGAAATTGATTGTGGTCGGGAAAAAGAGGCTTGCATAATGTTTCCGTCTCTCCCTCTCTGCCTTATTCTCTTCCAGGCTTTCAGTCTTGCTTCCTTTCTTAGTTGCTCTGGCTCTCTCTTCTTTTAACACACACACATACACACCTTACCAAAGCTGCTCCAAAGCCATATTTATTTTCAATGTCAGTGAAAAACTCTGCTTTTTTTATTCATATTATTTCTTAAATTCTCTCAAGTTCCAACGTCCTGCAAAGCTGATAAAGACTGTTGACATAGCTGCTGTTGTTGACATTTGGTGAGCCGCGCAGCCCTCGCTTTGATTCTATATGTCTTTGTAATGAAAGTGGCAATATCCCCACCAGAACGCTGACTGGTTGGTGTATGTCCGCTGAGGGCGGAGGGGCGTGCTACATCACCAGGAGACGGGCCAGAATCGCAGCTGCCCAGATTGCATCAGCACAGACCGGACTAAATCCTATCAGACAAGTCAGTGAAGGGAGAGGAGTCCGCCTTCGCAGCGCTGAAGGAAGGGAAAGTGAAAGCTAATGAACAAAAATCAGGTCACAGTGGCACAGAGACAATTTACAACAGATGTGTCGAGGAAAAGTCACAGGCAAGGGTGATAAATAGGAGGTTGCAGAGAGGTCACCCAGTTATTCACTGATGTTGCAAAAAAATGCACCATTATCATTGGCGAACATTTATGTTACTGTAACCCTAAATGATAATGGCAAACCACATTGTGTACTCTTAGCATAAATCTTACATCGTCTGGTCTACTGCGTAACAATAAATAAGAGAACTAACCATTCTCCTCAAAATGTTGATAAACTGCATTCCAATTTGGGATAACAGGAATCAATCTGTCATTGGTGAGTGCCATTAATTTGAATCCTGTTTTTTTTAATTATGGGTAATCAACACAGCAATCATCTCTGTCAATGAGACAGGAGCAGACCCACCCTCTAACTGCAGCTGCCAGCAGCAACCTGCTCACTGGGTGCCGATTAAAGCTGGCCAGGTTAATGAATGGCATTGATCAATTATGCGCTTCTTTCCTTCACTGAAATCTTTAATGGACTTGAATACTAGTGAAAGCTCTTTTTTATTTGCTCTCAGCACCAAAACATTCAGCAGTAGAAAGGACTGCAATGTCATGTAGTTAATCGTGTCTGTGCAGCGGCCTTTTATTGTGTTTCATTTTATTTTAATATCAATTATACTTAATTTGGTCATGGCTGCGATACATTGTGGACAAGTTAACAATTGTGCAAAAAATTGTGCAAAAAATTGTGCTAATCAGGCACAACAAAGTTCCACCAAATCTACGGCTGAACATGCCTTTGTGTTCGTCTGAGCGAGAAGGAGGCAGAAGACAAGAGCACTGCTTAAGATGCAAAGCATCACAGTGTGGCCTTTAACTCGCTCACAAGCTCACAGATGCATGTATTCACTCATTCGTGTCGGCTGGTAACAGGTTTTCCAGCTGTTTGGTCATTGTCAGGTCCACACATGGCAACATGCGCCACATGTAGGTGAGCAAAGTAGCAGCTGCAGCAGCAGTAAAACCTGAGAACCTAGAAACAAATACAGAAATTGCTGTTCCTATTTGTATTACATGTTATGGGAAAAAAAATATTATTGATTTATGTTAATCAATTCAAAATGTAATAATATTGAATCACTCCAAGCAGATGATGTACAAAAAAACAGATATACCTTACATAATTCAGCTCCTTGCAAAAAAACACCAAATGTTGGCATCATTTCACATAATCATTGTTTTTGTTAAATCCTTCATTTTTCATTCATGTATTTTCTATTCATTAGCCATCAAGTGTTAATAATCACCTGTTCTCTCCAACCATAATGAGTAAACATGTAATGTTTGCAGTCGATATATTCAGAACCAAAGACCTTAATCGAGCCACATTGCTTACTTTTGTCCTCGTGGTTTTGTCTTGGTTGTCTTTTGGCCAAGTGCATGTGAGGCTGCTGGCGCTGCAGCTCTCCACTTGTATGATATTGGCTGGGCCAGGTTTCAGGTGCGTCCCGTCAATGACACTGTGTGTCCTTGTGTGCTATTGCTGCACTGCACTATTGCTGCTTTCTGGATCTCATTCGCAGCATACGATTCCTATGTCAGCCTGGTTGTCTTTAAGTTCAGAACAAAATTAGGGCCATTTTAGACACTGGAACCAGGAAGTGTTTGGTAATTACGGTTACATTACTTTTAAATAATGATGGCCTTTACCGAAAACAACAGCAGTTTAGCGTCTACGGGTAAAAAAATATGAGAGATGACATGATGAAAAATATTCAGCGACAAGAACAGGAGTGCAGTTAAATTATGAGTAGTAAATCAATTCTTCTCGTGGAGAGTTGAGCCAAGTGAACAGTCTTGTGATGGGCACCTGGGGATCAGTCAATATCCAAGTCTGACGATGAACAGGGAGTTTTTCTCAGTGCCTCCTCTGTTGATTATCAAACGGGCTCACCTTGTCTTTTCTGTGACGCAAGATCGATACAAAAACAGCATGTGCATTTTGAAATAACCCTGCTCTCATTCGAATCAATATGCCACATGAGAGGTTTGGACTTAATTTCTGCATTAGCACCATAGCAACCCTCAGCCTCCTGAGAGGTGTACTGCCGCTATGGCAAGGTTTTTCATGTAACCCTCCCGATTTGGATAAATGATGCATCTTTGTGTGGCAGAACACATAATGACTTGTGCTTTTCTTCAGGACTTCTCTTACTGCAAAGAAAGCCTGATGGAAAATCTCAGAGCCGGCGAAGAGAGCAAGATCAATAATCTATTCTATTTAATGGGCTGGAGTGTCACAGTAACGAGATGGGAGTGGATGAGTCGAATCGTCCATTGCCAAATCTTAACAGAGGGTTGCACACAGAGACTCTCTATTTCCCACCTTTCTGTCTCGTTCCTCCTTCCACCATGTGCAGTTACAGATACTGTATGTACACTCTCTTTTCCCTCGCTCTCTCTTTCTCTTTCTTTGCCACACACGTAGACAAATGCACAAAAACACACACAAGTAGTGCCCCAATTCATTTGTCATTTATACCTTTTTATTTATGTATAGTGGGGTTGTCACTGCTCTGAAACGTCCACGGTTTCCTGTCCCGGTTCCTCCTTCTGTGTTGCGGTCGACCTACTGCCACTGCTGCCTCGTGAGCTCTCATTACGATATGAGGCGGCGCTCTCAGGATGGCTGCTATAATTAACATGAGATTACAGTTCAACAAAGCATCTTATCCAGGGCTTTGCTTACCGGTGTTTATTCACAAAACCAAAACCTGTAGGCCTACTGCCTACCTGCCTGTCAAAGTCAATGTGACACAATTTAATCAAATTTTTGTGGATCATTGTGTCCCATTGTACGTTTTTTGTAAGTGGACAAAGTTTGTTTCTGTCATATTACCTGCCATTCCCCAACTGTCCCTCCCCCCCAAACAGTGGCTCATCAATCAAGGTCTGGATTTGGAGAATCTCTCACTCCTAATGAAAAGCTTCAAAACAGTGTGATGTTAAGAATTCCTATTGTCTCGGTCTTTGCTGTGCTTCTGCATCAATATGTAACACGCTCATCATCCACTAAATATTTCAGAGTTTTGAGATACAGTATTAACTCGCACTCTTGCCACAGAAGCAACCGCTAATATTTAAACAGGTCTGGCAGCTTCTGTTTACCTCCTTTGTACCACTGAGTTTAAATAGCAAAACACTGGCTGTTCTACTTTGCACTGACTTGCATTGCCAAAGTCATGCATAAGAAATTATTTGAAAGACTTTTGACTTTGATGCCCGTTTTCCCGACGCTGTGCTCCCCTCTACCCATCAACGTGATCCCCTCCCCATCTCTGTGATTTAGCGTTACAGGAAGGTGACAGTTTCATTCCTTGTACAACAAACAGAAGATTTAGCTCTATTGTTTCTCTGTCGCTCTAACTTGGCAGCAATATTGGCAGCATAATCATTTCATTTCATAATCATTTCATTCAGAGCTAAAACTAAGGTATTGTCTGCTGCCTTTACCGCCTACACAAATCCTGTTTGTACTACTTGTGGAAGCCTTGACCTTCTTAGTAGATATTTCTGTCTTGTATCATGTGAAATAAAGTGTATGTCATAAAGCCACTTTTGTATGATATGAATAGCATTAATATCTACTCCTTAATTACCAACTATTTCATTTCAGCATTTTAAAATTGATGAGGATTAATTGGATGAACCCCAAATAACACGATTAACTTTTTACTTTGTTATTTATTTATTGGTAACACTATATGCAGTTTCTGAATAACTCTTACTACGACTAGAAGTAGAAAGTAATAAGTTACTTGAGAACAGTCTGCTAGATATGTTAATGAATAATTGTCTAATTAGTTGTTTCTAGATGTGAATCAGCATACCAATCACATTCTTAAAAAAACTGCAAAATAATAATTTATAGAGAATGTTCAAATACAGAACAAAACCCCTTCCTGATTAACTCAGTTGCGAAATGACAGAAATCCAATTTCTTATCATTACTTGCTTATCATTTCTAAATTCGTTGTTCCTTTTTTCTATCCTACTTTTTCTCTTTTTTTTTTTCTTCCATGTTTGCTGTTTTGTTCCGGCCAAATAAAGCCAATTTCTCCAGTAAATCTATATTCACACCACATTTACATAAATATTCACATCCACATGTCACATTTGCATCTGTATGTCACCCAAGACTACTTGCTCCCCCAGACATTACCTGAAAAAGGGACGGGCACGGAATTGAAAGAAGGATGGATAGATGGATGGATGGATGTGCATGCAGAGGGTTGAGAAAGCTTAGACAAACATGGGTTTAGCAAGAAGGTGTGACAGGTTACTCACAGTTTGGATCATAACATAACGATTCAAAATACAATGAATCGGCATCTTAATTATTGAAATGTGTGAATGGACTGCTCACAGTGCCGAACCCCAAAAATGTCCAGTCTCCCTCTGAGCACAGAGCCACACTATTTAAATCCCATAAACATTAGATATTAGCTAAGCATGGTGCATTTGGCTTCAGCAGGGTCTATCAAGTTTTTATGGCCAGTATTTTATCTTCACTTTAGTTGGAATGTGAAATGAATGGCTTCAGATCTAGTGTGATGCAACAAATCTGCAAGCTTGAAATCATTCACTCCAAAGTTCTGCTATATTACAGAAGCTTATACTTTGATTTAAAGTGATACAGTACTCCACTTCAGATCTTTTTTTTTACAGTAACAAATACTTTCCTCTTGTTGACTTGAAAGGTAGTATATGTTGGTTGTTTCCTCGTGCCGAGATCTGTGTTTAGTGGCGAAACGTACACACACCCGGGCGCTTCACTGAACCGTGTGAATTGTAGTTTAGGACGTTGGGGTCACGGTATGTTGTGCTTTCAGGGAAATCAAAATTAATGTAGAAGGTGACACACAAAGCTCTCATAGTGTCAACAAGACCTGGAAAAATACCTTAAAAACTGACTCACTTTCCAACATCTTAACTGAAACATCTGTGAAAGCTGCTTTCCTTGTAAAGAGTGGTAGACATAAGGCTCTAAAACTGACAAATGTGCCAGATGGAGTGTTTTCCCTTAATATAAATCAAAACTCAAGTAAAGCACATGTTTTTGGAAATTATTTAATGCTATCTTTTTAGTGAAGTCACAACTCAAAGTATGTTGATGTTACAGATTTATGTAAAGGTTATCATATCTGATATTAAATTTGAGATCTTTACCTAAACATGTCCCGTTAAAGAATCAAACTGGCACAAATAGTGAGTTATATGTTAACTCATGCTAAAATAAAATACACACGCACGCTCAGCCCATACAAGTTTCTGCTCTGCTTTTCCAGCTCTTTAGGCAGTGGATAGTACAGTTTGGTGAGAATCTCCACTGATTGGCAGCTTCTATTTATTTGGACTTCTATAATTAACCATCATGAGGTCTCTGGGCTCTCGCCCGTGGAATGTTCTGGCCTGAGAGGTAAAGCGGCTCCAAGGGCACCTTGGCTCAGTGCCACACTTCTTAACTTCTGAAACTGCACAGGCAAGCGCACAAGCCCACACACACACACTGCCGACACTTCACTTTTGGCTTGAGCGGTTTCTCCTAATGAATATTATTTTAACAGAAAGTTTAGGAAACAAGTATGTACATGCCTGAGGAAAACAGAATATTGATGTTTGCAATATACTAATATAATAATGATATTTGTTCACTTTTGATTTATTTTGGGCAGTGTAGAAGTGCAGCTCCACGAAATGAAACCTTACGCTCTCCTCTTAATTTGGCCTGTTGATTCAGAGGTTTATACCATTGTTTTTTTTGGAAAAAGGTTATTTATAGGCCTTCCTTAAGTGCTGGGATGTAAAATATGTAATTCTGAAATGAATCTGTCTTGAAATCTATTGTCCAAAATCCACCTGCAGCACAGTGCTCTTGGCTCAGATTTACACAAGAGGACTCATTACAGAATGACTTGCATTCCTTTCAGAAGTAGAAAAGGAAAAGAACATCGAGTTGATATTTACTAGCCGCAATAATGACGCTGGTATTGTTTTAATCTCGTGAGTCTGCATATGAGTCATTTGGAAAAATGTCCTGGAGACACCTACTGTATTAAGAACTACCACAGCAGCGGTTTTGGGTACTTTGTTAGTTTATGTTTGTTTGTGAACAAAGAAGTTGTAATTAGCCCAAAGATTAGTCCAAAGCACAGTCATAGGATATAACGGTTAGTATTACAGCACATCATATTTCATGTTTGGAGGGAGAAGTGAGTGACGTGAGTGGCTTGAAGTCTAGCTGTCAGGCTGTCGAAGGGCAGAGGGCAGAGCAGCTGCAGACGCCACCAGCTGACTGGAAGCTCGGAGCGGCCAAAGGCTGAGGACACAAATGCTCGGCACAGTACAGAGGAAATCAGCACATTTCATCAGAAAGAAGGCAGCAGCTGAATGGCCTTTGATAAAAAGCTGTTATTGAGTGATTTTCAAGAATTGGTGGCAATGGTGCAGAGTGATTGCATGCATTCACTATGTACATCTCATTTCCTGCTTTTTATTTCTAACAAACCGCCAAGCTTTTGAGAGCAAGACAATTTTTTTTTTTTGTAAAGCTTCTATGCTAAATGCACCCATTTGAGTCACTCACTGGGGCTGCAGAACAGAAAAGCAATGAGATGCTGCAGATCTGCAGTATTGTTATTGTAATAACTGTGACTACTACCAGTAGTGGTATGTTCTCATTCCATCATCAAATATTCTAGAGGAGATCATTTGTGCATTTACTCTACATTGCAACCAATGCTTTATTTCCATAAATCAATTAGGTTTATGAAATGCAGTTAAAGTGAAACATTCCCATCAAGTTTGTAGAGCCTAAGGTGACATATTTGGATGATCCTTTGTTTTGTCAGTGCAACAGTCCAATACCCAAAGATATTCAATTTATGATGATACAAAACACAAATGAACCAATGAAAGTCAAAATAATCGATGCCATCCACTTGCAGACTGCTGCCAAAATCTCCTCCCAGACTCCGCTACAGTCGGCTAAGCCCCAATATTTATGTCGTATTTAGGCTTCTCCTATCACTTTGCCGGTCACCGTCAGTAACTTCACCGTTGTTGACGTCGTGATATTTATGTGATAAACTGAATGATGCTAAATAATCCTGACATCCACTTCACCATGAAAAATGAATAAAACATGATCAGGTAAGAAGACATCCGGCAATCCAAGGCGTATTTAAAAAATACATAAATAATATATATATAAATATAATCCTCAAAGATTGCAGCTTCAAAACCTGTGCATCTTTCAGTAAGAAGGAGACTGATTGAAATAGTCGTTTGTATGTTGGTAGAGATTCTAATGAGAAAAATATAAGGGAGGAAGCCATAAACGCACATTCACCAGCATCGCTCCCTTATCTTATGCCTTCTGCTCAACTTCACATGAAAACTAACCGCGGAGCAATGAGGGGTATGCTCACACAAGAAGACAAGACATGACACTTGCATATTTTGAGAAAAAGCTTTAATTAAATACTCTCAAAATAATCGTTATTAAATAATATGTCTTGGGGTTTTAGTTGTTTTACATCAGATTCAACACAAAGGGAAAAATCAGCTTCAACCTTAATGTATTTAAAATGTTAAAGGAATAATAAATGATTTTCATGTTTTAGCCTGGTTATGCTATAACTGTAATTTCTAAATTCAGATTTAATTATTTTGATTGGGGAAAGGAGATTATCCTCAGGAAAGAAATCACTCCAAGCCTTAGTTGCTCAGTTCAGCTCAGTCCATTATTTCCGTTGTATTATCTTCACCTTAACAGAGGCTTTTTTTTTTTTACATTCGTTGAAGGAAGTGTGTCCTCGCATCATGAGTATCTGCTAGCGACTGACCCACCACCAAGTCATAGGGGTCACAAGCATTTATTGGAATTACTTAATTATGACAAGAAAGACAGACTGATTGACAATAACAAAACTGTTACTTGTGTTTACGTCAAAAAATAGTAATAACAAAAAGTATGTTGGTGGTGGCCAAATGCTGTAATTTGCTTTAATATTTAAAGGCACCAGTTGCAATCCGAATAATTTAGACATGCAATAGTTTTTGTGGTGTTGTTATTGCACTTTTTAAAGAATGTATTTTTTTTTTAAATTACCCGTCTGCCTGTTTGTCTGTGACGTTTAACATAATAATTATAGTAAATGATTAGTAAGCTCTGGGCGGGTGTGGGGTACTCACAAGCCCCCCGCTGAGCACCGCTGTGGTGGGGTTTCCCCCAGAGAACCAGAGGGTTGCCTCTATGCTAAATGTTGCATGGCTGTGGCTGTTGTTTGTGCCTATATGAGGCTTCAACTTAATTTAGTGGATTCTCAACCTGGACCATATTTTGTTATGTTTTTGTGTCTAAGTGACTAAATGGGGACAGCAAATTTTGACCTTGGTCTAGTATTAAGCGAGAACGCTGCAGCCTCAAAATGGGCTGTAATGCAATCCTCCCAGGCAATTGACCCTTTGCCTAGTCCCGCCCCTCGAACGAAGACTGGTCATAGCGAAGCATCGGCCGGCTCCGACCAAGGTCCGACTGCTATTTCAACTTTTGAGGCTACTTTTCAAGCTAGTCATGGTTAAATGTTGTGTCAGGAGCACGTTTAATAGTGATACTCGTTACCCGGAGAGTGTGGAAGGAGAGACAATAAGTAGAGTTCGGTGGCATATTTCTAACGGGCCCAAGCACTTCTATATTACACAAGAAGGTATACTGAATGTATACACATGCTGATTTTGCTTTTTAATGATTGTAACAGTAAACCTACCAGAAAGCCAGGTAGGTTTTTTCATTGTCTTCTGTCTCGATGGCCAGGTGATGTGACGGTTCACCTTTACACTGTGATCTCTAGGCTTTAGCTTCTACCTTTTTAACCTGTTTTTCACTGCTGAATCAGTTTGACATCCTAAACGCATATGGACCCTTCTGTCTGCTTCTCTCTGAAATCACTTTTTCGGAGCTTGACGGAGTAGCAGCGGGGGCGGTGCTTAGCTAAGTGATGCACGAATGGACCCACATACAGCAGCTCAAGCTTCCTAGATATCATAGGTTTCATCAGGACGGTCACAAAGTGACAAAGCAATTAAGTTAATAATATCTTGCAGAAACATTGCATGTCAAAATTCATCTTCTCTTTACCTCTCTCTGTCACTCTCTGTCTGTCTCTCTTGCTCTAAGGGCACTTATTTCCTTCCTATTAATAATGGGCCATAATTATTTAAACCCAGTGAGTCCAAATAGGCTTGCATATGAGGCACACAGCATTGTAGGCGGGACAGGGTTATACATTCTGCGATAACTTCTATCACCGGCAGCTCAGCTTTTACTCGCTGTATGGGTTGTAGCTGTTGCGTTAGTGGGCCAATCACACGTTGCATTAAATAGAGGAACGCTTGCGGTGATAGACTGAGAACAAAACCACGCAGAAAGTCTAAGTCATTCTAGATCTGGGTACAAAAAGGATCAAATGCATATTTCATTGGAGAAATTTCCATACTACTTGGTGCTGGGTTATTTTGTTCGATAACTATTTAATTATTTAGTCATTGAGTACAGGTACTTAGATTTGATCCAGATAAATGGAGGTAAATGGATGGTGTATGGCAAGTAAACATCGGGTTATGAAGCATGTGTAATTATTCCTACACATTTTCTAAACAAATCTTTGACAGATTAAAAGTTTTGCCCTGATACATATTAAGTCAAGTCTTTATATTTGCTCACAGCTACATTATTAGGTATTACAAAGCATATACTAATCTTTAACATACTGCTTATAAATGCTAAATTAAAGTGTTACGAATTGTACTCTTCTTGTAGGGGCAAGTCTAATTCTTTCTAGCATCTGTGACAGAGCATCTGCTGTTTACCAAGGACACGATTAGCAATCCATCAATCAACTCTCTCTCTTGTTGCAAACTCAGATCATTCTCTGCCAAAAAGCATGGGCATCAACAAGCAACTGTCGGCCGTCATGTTCTAGGCCAAGCTGTGCTTTAGCTTTACAGTGAGGAAAATGTAATGTTGAGAAATTATATTGAGGGTGTCTTGTTTGAAATTGTCTATCAGGACACACAACCAAATTAACTGCGTTGCTTACAGTCTGTTATCTTAAAGAGGGGAAAGTACCGAACGCCGACATTCATTTGAGTATTTAGCTCTGTTGGTGAAGATGCTACACCGCCTTCTGCTGTCAAAACCAATTCTCCAAACAAAGCTCAAGTATCACAAAATACCACGCATGGAAGGCAGTAGCATGCACAGGTCAGCAGTTCATGACGGGGCTAATACAGATGAACAGCTCTTCATACCTAAGGGCAATTTCATCTCCAATCAACCTGCAAGTTTTGGACTATGGCAGGTCTAATCATATAGAATAAAGTATATGTTATGTATTGTGTTGTAAGTGCAGGTGTAGACCCCAAAAAAGTAGTTGAGACATCAGAGAAATAGAATAAGACTGAGGGCAGAGATAAACACAGGGTAAGCTATTGGTTTCTGCACTACCTCAGCAGTTTGGCTGCTGCTCTGAGCTGTGCTTGCCGCCGAGAGCTTCCAGTGGTGACAGAGCGAAGGTCACATCCTTCTGTCCATCACTTCCGTTTGACTGGAGCACGACGTTCCTCCTCTATCACCATCCGACAATCGGACGCACCCCTAATGAGCTCTCCAACCAATTACGATCCTCTGCAGACGACCAGGCCTCTTATTTGCACCTGCCAGCATATACATACAGTAAATAGCTGTGGAGCACATTCCCGCTTGAATGCATGACATTACCCTTTGGATAGAAAGATGGATTTGCTATGACTGGGTATTATTCCTCTGGTATATCCGTTTCAAATAAATGTCCCCTGCTGCAACTCTCCCAACTGGGACAATCTGCAGCATGACGAAGTACAATTATGTGCCGCATAATAGCCAGTTCTAACCCTAACCCTGTTTAAGACGCGGAGGGCAAAGCAAAACCCTGCGGGACACGCTCTGAATGTGGAGAATTTAGAAGGAGAGTATGTGTGACACATTGACTGAAAAAGCCAGCGACAATAGACTAATAATGGAAGGTTACGCCTCTGCCTGACATCACCAAGGAAAAGCAGCTCATTCAGGACTCCTGGCTCAGCTTGTGATGGGATGCACACAGGCATTAGGATATGCTACGACAGTCTCCCAGTTACACTAAGCGTTTTGAGAAGCGTTTCACTGTTATAAAAAGAACACATCATTCTGTGTTTTTATTAGGTTTTGTCCATATGTTGTTGTTTTTTTAGGGTGGGGGTTCCCAATGCCATATGCTTGGAAATTTCCTCGAGGACTCAACTATTGTCAGAGGACGGCCTCATTTATTTCCTGCAGACAAGACGATGCGAAATATTTTGACAACATGACAAATCTTCTCATTGCAGCTGTCAAATGAAAAATCGGTATTTCAACTTTACAAGGAAGTAAGAATACATTTTTTTTCATAATCAAATGGATGTTTACATTTTTAGCCTCAACAGGGTGAAAAATGTTCTTAACCAATAAATGTAACCCTCCAATTTACCTTTAGATGCTAACATTAAATCACCACGCATAGAGATGCATGCTTTTCACCATTTGCCATGTTCACTTACACTCCCTCCCATTTTTTTTTCTTTTCTGTTTTTTATATCTTTCTTTTTACACCACGGCAAATTATTTCCATCACTTCTACTTAAGTGACATTTACAAATGAGGGTAAAATCAGGAAGGCAGAGGATCTCAAATTGGAAAAGGCATTGAACTGAAGATAATGCCACAGGCTCCATAATATCTAACCAACTGATATGAAATGTCAAATGATGTGAAATTGTTGCAGAGCTGAATTTTATGCTTTTATGCTCCACCCTCATCAATGCAGCATCTTTTAGTAACCCTCTACTTATGCTCATAACAAAACTGAATAGAATATTGTTATGGAGATTGTGCTGAACATCATATTTAGCTGAAAAAAATACAAAAAACAAAATTAAAAGGTCTAATTAGAATAAATAAAAGGTCAGTTTATGCAATGCTTCATTTAAGAAGTACTAGGACAATTTGGAAGAGTGAATTGCTCCTTACTGCACATTTCCGTGATTATTTATTTGCCTCCAGGCAAGAAAAACAAGGAAAATCTATCTGGTGCAGAGGGGAAACACAGTCTGCTTTTAGTTCACCTACTTACTGCATGCTGCTGTACTTTACATGCAGCTCATACACTAGATGTTAAGAATTGTCTTCACAACAGCTGCTGGATGCACTATATGCTTCTCCAGTGACATCCAATCTGAAACAACGTTTTCCCAATGAACGGCCAATTTTCGAGGTTTCGATGATGATTGTTGTTTTTTTCATCTCTTCTTCTTCTTCTTCTAACCGAGTCTCTCGGTTGCTGTTATTCATGGTCTGCTTTCAGGGGCTGGAACTGCAGTTAATTTGGGTTTAATTTGTGAAACAGAGAACAGAATGAAGGGCCTGGGTCATTGTTCAATGCAAGCAGTCAATTACGCTGGTTCTAATGAGATCTAACTGGTGAAGGCCATCAAGAGTAGCATAAAGCCTTATCGGTCACAGATTAATAGAGTCAGTTTGAACATTTGGGATGTTTGAATGAAATTAAGTTCTATCTCTCGTGTCTCTCCCAACAATCTCGAGGTCAGTCTCTTGACCCTCAAAATCATGTTTCCACAGCTGTGGAATAATGATCCGTATTCAATACAGCTTTGCAACTAAGGGTTGTAAACACAGTATGGCCGTGCGTTATATCTAATTAAGGGACTTGACCTCACAGCCTTTGATATGTGTCATGGGATGAGCAGAAAATCACATCCTGCTCATGTATTCCTCAACTCCCTCCTGAACCCGTGCCCCTTGTTCCATTACATTTGATTTGGAAACCCATTCACGGTCCAGTGACTCCTATTTTCTCACAGGATTATCGACAGGGAGCCTCCATTTCTTCTAATCCATCTCTTTGTCATTCAAGACCGATGTTGAGCCCATAATTACATTTCTATCTTCCGGTCAGATCTGGCTGAAAGATTTGTATCTTTAAATACTTAGAATCCAAATACACCAACTCTGGGGAAAAAACCCGGCAATTTAATAGATTACATTTTGATACCTACCGTGTAGACTGTTCTCTTTTTTTCTTTTTTTACTCTCTCCACTGATATGGAGTCAGAGGCACATGAGTCACTCCACGTCTTCCTCGCCAGATGTGCAACACCCACAGCTCTGGAGGAGCCTCTGTTTTGTGATAAGAAGAGAGGTGAAGGCAGCTCATGTTTATGGCATGATAGTAATGTACTTATATGTGACCCCCGGGCAAATGCGCAGATGCTTCATTACTCTCGCTATGCATTACTGGGATTATAACAAAACATGGATATGGAAATAAAGGCTCACGGATGCCATAAAGGAGGAGAAGCACATGGTGAACATGACTATTCAAGTTATGGCAGGCAATATTCAGATACAACATTGCATGTAGATGGATGGATAGATAAATGGGTAGATGAACAGATAGATGCAGTCTGCCTTTGCATATATAGAAGTATGAATATAATCACCTCTGTGCCATTGTTTGAGGCTGGGTAGTTTTTAGCTCGGTGGACCTAATACACTGGCAACGTAATGTATACACACAAACAGGCAAAAATATACATTTTTGAGAATATTTCAAAACTCCTGGTTCCGTTTACTAATAATGTACTTTTATTTCATCAAATTGTGATGTGCAGTATCATCCAATGTGGTCGTAATTCCGAGAGATACTCGGGTGATGAACACGTAGCT
The DNA here is from genome assembly GCF_050575085.1 of Anarhichas minor. Taxonomy (NCBI): domain Eukaryota; kingdom Metazoa; phylum Chordata; class Actinopteri; order Perciformes; family Anarhichadidae; genus Anarhichas; species Anarhichas minor. The sequence continues at coordinate 2,856,963 of NW_027466481.1, read as the reverse complement.
AGAACTGAATAATCTCTTCTCAGCGGCAGTGCATTGTCTGGCAATTTAGGGTAAATTTATTTTTATAGCAGTCCAAATATTACCCCATTGTTTTACTTTTTTATATCAGAGCTTCTCCCTGGTTCAATTTGCTGGTTCACTTGGATGTTAAGTTTCTGTTTCTGTGAAAAACATTTCAAATTTGATATCTTCGAATCTGATAAAAGTCAAAATTCTTAGTGTAAAAGCACCACAGGCTGTTCGTTGGACCTTTTTTATAATATGCATTTGCCTTATAGTACACATTAGCTTGTCAAACACTTGAAGCAGGCACCGTGAATGGATGGAATTTCAATTTATGGTTGTCATTTACCTTATGAATTATGTGTCATACCAACTGATCACCTCTGCACATTATTTTACTGATAACTTTTGGGTGGAGTCTTTGGTCGTAATGAAAACCTACAACCTGTCGGCTCTCCTCTGGTCCGATCGAGGAGTAACATGGTTTTATTGTTGTTGAAAGAACCTGTTTAAGGTTTGTTTTTTCTTACCCTCTGGACGCTTGTCTAAAGTGGTTTCCACCAGAGTGCTTGATTACCACATTTCTACAACGGTGGTGCTGGATAGAGGTTATGCTTAGTTTACCTGATATTACCTTAAATAAAGCCCTGCTCGTAAAATATCATTTTTTGTTTTGTTTTAGAAGGCCAAGCATTGCAATCAGCAATAATATCACTGTCTCTTAAATACAAAACATTATTTTCAACACTAAAGTCAATATACATATTACATCAGTGAGTGAACCATCTAAAGAGATCAAAGATCACAGCATTGTTACAGGTGTCATTCACGCGGACAGAGGCACGACATGTGGCTTCATTCCTGCCAACACGATAGAAGCAATACTGTAATGAAATAAAGTAGAAGAGTTTGTCCTTAAGAAGATACAGATTGATGCTGTTGAATTGCTGTCGATTTGAAAAAATAACAAAAATAGCAGTAGGTACATTTGACAGCACTGTGATCAATGTGGGTCTTGCCTAATCAAATTCTTTACCACAAACTCTGACATTGCATGCACATGAAATGTACTATATATTCTTACTATATTCAACTTTGCTGTTCTAATGGCAGGAGTGACGATCATCTCCACATCTCCAAGTTCATTCCTCTTAGCTTTTTCTCTTTTTGTCAGTTTGCATTAAGCCCAGCAGCAGATGCAGAGAGGCCTGTGACCGATGGACCTTGTATTTTCTCTTTCAGACTCAGCTCAGCGTTTTCACCTCACTAACTTTATTATGTTCCTCGCACTCCCTAAGCATTTGCTCTCTGAACCTAAAGTCCAAAGAGATCTCAATCCCGAAGGAGTAGAGACGGACTCCAGAGAAACCAGAGGGCACGCTACCAAAATCAAAAGCACTTTTGAATCCAGAGACTGAAAATAAGGCCTTTGAGGGCATTTGTATTAGACTGTGAGGAGGCTGTGATGAATGGGATGCACTGTAAACATTTTCACAACACTATTCATGGTGGAAGATATGACACGAAGAAGCACAGACAAATGCAGGAGGTGTTGTGGAGGGAGACTTTTGTGTTGATGGGTTTTTTTTTTTCTTTCTGCTTTTGAAGGTGCAGTGTCAGCTCACTTCCTGTGAGTTTTGCTTACAGAGCGAGAAAGACTGGGTCACCCGCTGGGTCACAGCAAGGCACCGAGTCCCTCGGTTGCATAGCGACTGCTTTCAAAGTCATTCTGCCGCTTTTGGAAACTCAAACCTTGTAAACCCTGTAAACAAGACTCTCCAGTGATGACCCAAAGGATAAAAAAAGTAAATCATTTCATGTTACCAAAGGAACTCTACATTGAAACATGTCTAAACCGCAAAGCCTGTCTGTACACAGAGTACTGCACACTCTATCTACAAGGCTAGTCGGTTCAATACAATAACACACTAGGAAGGCACATCCTATTTGGACATACATGGGGCCAATTAGAACACATTAGAGCTGCATCGGGGGACTGTCCTCAGTGGCCCATTTATTCAGAACGCACACTTCATTTTGAAGTGAGAAATCGGGAAACAGGCATGAAGATGAGATAAGAGCGTCGCTTTAGTCTAAGCATCTCCTTTTTATGATTATTTATATTGCCTGTGGGACTTAAGTGATGGCCTCAGCTACATGACAACAGGCTGATGCAGAAATTGGGATTGGGAAGTATAGCTGTTTCCAGACAGGTTTGCTTCTCCTATGCAGGGAAAAGGTGCAAATTCAATTACTTATTTGTGCATGTATCTAGCCTGCAGGCCAGGCTTCACAATCTAAATGGTAATCGCGAGCCTATTTATTTTTTGCTGTGATTTCAAACAGTAGTGTTATATTTGTACCTTCTGAGGACGCTCCTCACCAGCATATCTTCATTACCTCATGGGACGCTTGACGTAATGATTACCGTATTTTCCGCACTATAAAGCGCACCGGATTATAAGGCGCACCTTCAATGAATGGCCTATTTTAGAACTGTTTTTATATATAGGGCGCACCGGATTATAAGGCGCATAGAATAGAATAGCGTCGTAAGCGTCTCTTGAAAGGTGCCATTTTGGGGTCTTTATACACACACAAGTGGTGTTGGACTAGGAGTAAGCACAGTACCGGTGTTTACCGCGGTGCGGCTTTGTAGTTTACCAGTCGTACTGAAACATTTTGACAGAGCGCCGTGTACAACCAGTATGGATCAACCAATTAACCAATTGATCCATATATAAGGCGCTCCGGATTACAAGGCGCACTGTCGTTTTTTGAGAAAATTAAAGGCTTTTAAGTGCGCCTTATAGTGCGGAAAATACGGTATGTTTAATCCCTGGTAAAGCAGCCAACAATTTGTATTTGGCACAAATAGTTATTTGGAGATGGATGGAGTCATAGCAACTGATGTTTATGCTCCTGTTCTAATTCTTAATTTCTTTAAAATTGACTTATAACATGACTTGTATCTTTCAGTTATATTGTGCCATAGAATCTTAAACATTAACCAATTCGGTCACGTTTTGTGACTCATTTTAACATTCGTCCCCACCAACTGGTTTGACTGAATAGCAGCATTCATGGGTGACTTTAAGATGGACAAGCGGTTGGAGTGTTTGTTTGCCCCCAGCTTCACCCTGCCAGGCTGAATACGCTGAGACATTGTTTTGATTTGAGTCTGAGCTCCACTACTGCCTGTATCAGATTGTCTATGAAGGGGGAAGAAAACTACTATACCCTGCCCTGCAATCTTCACTTGGCTGAAGTAAATTGCTTTCATTTTGGCTAGGCTACCCTTTGTTATAATGTGACAAGGCTACTGATTAGACGAGAGGGAGATCAATAAACTGTCAAGCTTGTGGCTCAAAAGCAGTACTGGGAAATCAAGCGGGAGACTTTCTCCACCCTGTCACTGGCTGGAGTTCACATCGAGCCTCCAGTCGGGAGAGTTAACACCCACAACTGAATTGACACTTGTGAGTTTGACTAACCGTGGTTAGCTGTGGATAAGGATGTGGCTGCTAGTTACTACTAGCTTAAACATGGTGTTTCATCATCATCATCATCATGACCTCATCAAAACATAATGCTTGTTGTGCACACTTCTAGATGTTATTTTTTTTTCCAGGGCTATGTACTATTCAGGTATCATCATACACAAGAACAATTAATCAAAATATATCAACTATAATGATCAGAGATTTCTTCTACAGGATGTAGAAGCAAATAGTCCTACGCTGACATTCTTTTTCAATGTGAAGTCCTTGCAAGAGGTTTAGTAAGAGAAACCGTCAACAATAGTGCCGAGCAACTCCAGCGAACATTATCCGTCTTCGTACAGTTTTTCATCAACTCTCTTCTTCGTTGGTTCCGGTCTAACGACCTTGACTAGCTCCCGACACAGAACAGGTAACCCCCTTCTCCCCTCTGCTCTACCAATCACAGGCACGCACCTTGACTAACGTGTACAGTGCATCCCGTGATTGGCCAGAGAGAGGGAGGTGACAGCCTGACCCCTCTACTACCAGCTCTTACTGTAGTACAGGGTCGCTACAATATCTTGAATGGAGTTCTGATGTCTTGTGTACAAACTTGCACCGTTTTTTTTATGCAAATTGGCTGAACTGGCATTTGTCAAATTAAAAAGTAGTCTACATCAGCAACAGTGCTATATCCAGCGTGTATTGCATTAGTAATAAGCAATATGACAACATGATAAACATAATATTATGTTGGTTTAAAAACAGACTAACAGTGTCTGACAAGGTATTACTCAGCCAGGACGGCAACATGAAGGAGATCAAATTTCAGTCGAGGTGGGTGGGGGGAAATTGGGCGCGATGCGTTTGTTTACTATAAAGTTTGAGAGTTTGAGAGTGACGTGACAAGACAGGTTTCCACCAGCCAGTGAATCGCAAGCCCGCCAACCTGTAACGTTAGCGAGTGTGGGTCAAGTAAGGGGGAGAGAAGGAGTGAAGTGAGCGAGCAAGCCTGATGTGAGCAGGAAGTTAGCAGCAACGTTATAGTAGAACGTAGCACTGCAGTGTGTGTCCAGTTTAGGGTGTTTGTCAGTCAATAAGAGCTACAACTCCAAAAGACCCAAGGCAAACCAAGTTCCCGTGTCTTGCATGCAACCTCCTGATTAAAGAGAAAGGGGTTAGCGGGTTAGCCCCACAGTTAGCGACGACTGGGCTAGTTGGGATAACCTTAAAGGATGACCAGCTATTCTTATTTTAGTGACAGCCGTCCCTCCGAGTTTCGGTGGAGCGCTGCTAAGTTGAGAGAGCAAAGGCCAACTTTCCCTCCGATGCCGACAGAAACAGAATCGTTCTGCTCTGATGAATGTCAGTGTGAGTTGATTTCGTTAGAAGCTGTCGCCGACAACAACCAGGAGGGAGCAGCCCTTGTGTGTGTTATGTGAAAGTTTTCCTCAACACTCGGACAAAAGTGTGCTGGAGACCGTCTTCAGGATCCCGAAGATAAACTGGAAAAGACAACCAAGACCAGCAGGGCGATTTTGAGTTGATTTTAGTCATTGTTTGGATTGTTCTAATTTAATGGGCTGTGTCTGCAGCAGCGGGGCAGTTGCCCACAGTCGAGGCGTATTATTACATCTTGCTCTATGCTGATTGGTGGAACAGTGGGAACTTTTTTCTGTCCAGTTTTAATGAAGTGTGTTTTACGATGAGTTAACAAGGCAGTTAAAGCATGTCTTAGTTTGTTGTAAAAAATATTTTCAGAAAGGGGATGGTTATGTTTTTCTGTTTAGGTGTGAGAATATTGTCTTTGTTGATGTTTTTTTAGTTTATTTAGTTTATTTATCATACAAATAGGACTTGTGTAATGTAATAAACTTGCGTGCAATTCATCTTGGTACATGTACGCACAACCAGCATGGCTCCGCAGCAGGAGAGATCAGCTTTTTCAGCTAATACAGCACACACTGGGGAATTTATTTCTTCATTCGACTGCATTTACCATCAGCACTGATTGGATATCTACGTAAAAGGTTGTCAATCTTCCCTTTTATCTCAAATCAGTTTGACATGATTTAGATTTTTACACCGGCCCAACCCCACCACTTTTATATAATGAACACTATACTAGTGTAAGAAACATCCAGTGTTAAATCCAGAATTCAACATGTGGTGTCTGAGTGGTGGTTTTACGGGGGATTACGTTTTGGGCTTTTTCTTGGCTGGGAGCAGTAACTTGTCAGTAAAGTCTCTACTGGTTGCCTGGCAACCTCTCAGTTATCAGACTTCAAGAAGTCCGTGCCTCTGGCCAAGAAATAGTGCGGCACATAACAATCTGTAAAACCACAATCTGACTATTTTTACACTTCTTTTTCTTAAACAAAATAAATATGACATGTTAATCAGCTGTAAGGTTGCTGGTAGGTTGATTTAGTTGCTTTTGGACGGAGCCAGGCTTTCTAGTTTTCCACTGTTTCCAATCTTTATACTTTGCCAAGCTAACCGGCTGCTGGCTCCAGCTGCATATTCACCACACACAGTGATATCAATAATCTCATCAACTCTTGGCAAGAAAACAAGTAAGCGTATTTCTTAAAATACTGAACTATTGCTTTAAGGGGGAAAAACACTACAATGGAGTTTCATATTCTTCTTACTGTTTGTGTTTGGGTCTCTCTCTCTCTCTCTCTCTCTCTCTCTCAAATACTCACTCATGCTTGCAAACACACTAACACATACATACACTATGCAAGAACAGCAAGAACTTATCATTCCTTAAAACACACTTTTTTCCTGCTATCACGATTAGCACTACCTCTTTAATACAATGTGGAGTACAAGTTTGACGCTGCTATTCATCTTTTCCTACAAGTGCGTTGGCATAACTGAAGTCAGTCCACACAGAAACAAGTTGGCCTCCAGTCGTGAGCCACCTCAAGCCAACTGTGATGCAATGAAATATTTGATTCTATTTTTTTTTTTGGCTGTAGGGACCGCTGCTCATTGACGGTGATGCTGATAGGATGGGGCAGGTGTCCTTTTGATGTCCTCAGCACAGTTATTAACGAGTCATATTGTATGTGAAAACCAATCATGAAGGATAACAGGCAGTAATAGCTGTTGTCTCAGCATAATTGTTTGGAACTCAGGATGCACAGGATGGTGAATGACACGCACAGCGGAGACATATTTATGCTCTCTGTCTTTGAAGATTGTCCTTGTCCATGAAGGGAAATGGAGCAGCAGGTAGCTATTTGTCATCCAATTCGGATTATTCGTAGAGTTTAATAAGAACACACCTGAAAACTGTGTTTTCATAAATTTCCAATACCCTTCTTTAATGATAAAGATAGTGGGATGCTAATGAATGTCATAGACTCAGACATATCCCTCCAGCAAGCAGCAGCCAATCAGGATTCAAATCTGTTTTATCTATTAATGAGTAGATAAGAGTCTCAGCAATGCCTGCAGTGTCAGCTGTGAGTTCGCCATGAAGTTCTCGCTATGTTTAGTTCATTAAGCCTAAAGCGCGGCGAAGCCCTTTCACACAACTGACACCATCCAACACAGCGCTGTAAAATGTGAGACAGCTGTGGGTCTGATACAAGGGCAGGTTATTCTTGCCGTTGTCAATGCACAACATGAGTAGATGTCTGTTAAGCATAACACGGGGAATAAAGTTTCATATTCCGATACTGTGTCGTGCTTACCTGTAGTGTGGAGTTTATATTGAAATAAATGACACAACTTGCAAGTAAACATGCCTGTTGAAATATATATAGGTTACAGTGTAGCGCTGTTGTTGGAACATGCTGCGATTTGTTATGTGGAGGGTTATGTGGATCTTTAATTATGAGAGTCATGTGTGGCTTTTTCAAAAGCTTTCACATAAAATTACGCCACAAGAGTGAAATTGCTTTGCGTTCATAATACCTACATTTCAGATTATCCCCTTTAGAGTAAAAGAGTTGTTGATAGAGAAGCCCCGGGGGGCAGAAGGCACATCCACTTCACTTTGATCCTGACAGGAAGATGGCCGCCTCCCAAAAATATCGTCTCTTCTCAGCTTGACCCACTTGTTTGCTCTTATCTTCCGCATGTTGAGGGGGAGTGAAATGATGTGCTTTTGCTGGTGGAAATTGATTCTGAACCTTTTTCTCTATGTGACAGTGTGTTTAGTAGATTCTAAGTGAAACATGATGTCTTCCATTTTGTGGATGCTTTTATCCAAAGTGACTTATAGTACCGCTGTTACCGCAAGTGCATGCAGTATTAGCATGAGTGGACCCAGAGAATGTATGAGCTATAATATACTCAATGACCTATAGAGGGTTTTGTCCGACGAAGTCATTCATATATAGGGCAGGTGGCAGATAAGAGCCTCCCTGTTTAAACTACCTTTGTCTGCAAGAGAGCTGCAGGATGTACAGTATATGACTGCAGGTCCCTGCTATGGGTGCAACGATTGATCTAGATCTATTAAATTAATACAATGATCAACGATCCAATATCATTGATGCAAAGCAAAAACATCAATATTATTAAAATGTAATTCATACAGTTTTTAAAGGAGATATTTTCACAGTAATATTAAATAGTTATTAGAGAGGGAGTTATGAAATGGTTAAATTAATAACACTAGCTCTATGCAGTTTCTAAAATATAATTATCTACTAATGCCAAGATTTGAATGAAAATACCATCCGTTATATCCTAATGAGTTGAATCATGTGTTTTATGCAAATAACCACGATAGATGGCAATAACGATGTAAATAGATAACATTTGGAATTTTTGTTATTCAGGACGGTTGAAAATATTTTTCAGGACGGTTAGTCTGGAGCCTTACTGTTAATTATAGTTCTTCAAATGAAAATTTGCAAAAAATCAGAATCAGCAGGTCAGTCTTCGTACTTGGCCAAGAAAATTGCAATCAGTGCATCTCCAATACATGTCATCTTTAACATACACTTTTATTCTGAAATTCCCATGGCCCGTCTGTGGCACCTCCTTCCTACAGAACCCGGTAATGAAATTGGCAAATTATATTTAAGATGCTTTTTGTATATTGATTTAAATGTATGTGGTTGTGTCCAATGGGCATATGATATTGTCTGGTATCGATTACAGGCCCCTGAATTGAATCTAATCTAAATCGTATCGTGGCAGAGTTAATGGTATCAACAAATGTTGTGTCGTTGTCAAAAGAATTTAATCTAAATAATGTCATGTTGTGATGAAACATGTGATTTACACCCTTGGTCCTTGCAGTGGCACACAAGTGCAGCTAGATCCCGGAAAAATTCAGGTCTCCACTATGTCTGCATGGATCGTGTATCACCCCCCCATTAAATCCCATGTGTGAGACGAAGCACTCAGATCAGATGGTAGAAAGAAACCCTTACTTATGTTTACAACTACCAACTTCATCATTGTCACCATCCCAGCTGTGCTGTTTCTCACAAGTGGACCCTGGTGGGCTTAATGACCCTCAACACGAGCCTGTAAAATCTAAAGGACTCCATTATTAGTCTTCCTTAATAAAGTCAGATTGTTTTGTCAGAATGTGTTTCTAAAAATGGGGTCTATTCTGCTATTTATCAGCCTGATGCAGATGCTCTTATCATCAGCAGCAGAAACAGTTGGTTATGATCTCAGATAATTGATTTTGCAATGAGTGTACGCCTTCAAAAGATGCGGGGGGAAAAACACTGAGAGACATCATTAAAATAAATGTTGAAAATGTAAACGAGGAAATCTTTTCCACCATTTTGGTAATCATCATTGTCAAACAGAGTATTCTCTTTTTCAGTATTAACTGGATTGCTGGGATTGTCTGCATTCGTACAATAAGAAATTGTTGTATTAATTAAAAAAAGAAAAAAATGTGTTTTGATTTTTTTTTTTTTTTTTTCACTTACAGCAAGGAAGGAATCTGAGTGAACAAGGGCTGTGCCTGTGAGATAAGGTGTAGAGTCTCTTTTGCCGTCTTATCAGTATCCTCTGCAGTCTTAGTACTGCCACAGCTCCAGTGGAAATTGACAATAACAACCAGGATTTTTTTTTTTTTTCTCTTGCTTTTTCTGCAGATGGATTTGTGGGATCTTAAAGTGTGAAAGCTGTTGCCAAGTCCCAGTATTAAACGCTATCTTCCCTCATTTAGTCAGAGAGAACTCCAGGAAACTCAAATACATTTGCTCAACTTTACAGGTGTTATTGACATGGACACACTAGAAGGGCATTCCATATTTCCATTTGTCTCACTGGCTTTTGTACGATCCCCCAACAATTCAAATGTAAGCAAAAGTAGGAGCTGAGATTAAATACTTCTGTCACAGTTGAGTATGGTGAAGTTATTTCACCAGGAGTGGCGAACACTGATGAATATCTGTGGGCGTTTTACTGCGTTTGACTTAACAAAGAGACTGTGGTTCTGAAATATGCATTCAGACAATAATGTTCAGTGTTTGCCCACAGGATTTTTTGAGAGGGTGTGGTGGTGGCATGTTCCCCCGGGAGAGAATTTTGTGAGTGCAAAACAAAGAGGCTGGATCTACGAAGAACTTTGTGCTCTTGTAAACAATTTTGTGCTCTTGTTCTAATGGTGGGAAGTAACTCCGTTTAGGATACTCGAGTACTGTTCATAAGTACAATTTTGAGGTACTTGTACTTTACTTGAGTATTTCCATTTTATGCAACTTGATACTTCTATTCCATTACATCTCAGAGGGAAATATTATACGTTTCACTACAGTACATTTATTTGACAATAATAGTTACTAGTTAGGCAACTATTCAGATTCTTAATACAAAAGACAAATCAACTATTGAAGCGCGTCGACGCTCTGGTTCCCCCAAAGGAAACACTATTAGCTCTGTCAGCACGTTTGCATGTAGTTTGTGTTGTTAGCGCTGTTAGCTACAAGCCACCAGCTCAGGCGTTGAGAGTACACTGTGGAGAGTCTACCCCGGTTTCACAGTCCCGTCAGAAACACTCCCCAGGAAGTGGCGAAGTCTGGGCACTTACTTAAGGAGCCGAACTAGAGCCGGGTGCTACGCACTGTTTCGGAAGAAATGTGCCGGGAGAAGGCCAGCTAACCCAACCATTGAGAGGTGTAAAAATATTGTCTGTTCATTACGAAACTGAGACTTGTTTATGAAACTCTGCTTCATTTTTTTTACACTGGGCTGTAAATAAATACATTTAACACACTTTCTCACACACACACCCTAAAACCTTAACAAGCGCCAGAGATATTAGATGATTAATTTCAGTTGTGAGAGATAATATGGTGGCTCAGGCTTCCCCTCGCTCTGCTTGCGTGGCTCCTTTTTGTCCTTTGTGTGGCATATAGAAAAGGACAGAGGGGCTGCAGGGAGGTGACTAATGTATCCAGGTGGGTCATATCTAGCTGGCTGTATAATAAGCAGAATGGGATCAAATTGTGAGAGTGGAAACGGATCAGGAACAGCATCCCACCCTCTGTGAGAGTAATGTAGTGACCTTGACCAGACTTGGAGCTCAGCTTTGGGTGTTTCGCCAGAGGTTGCCCAAAGGTAATTTACCGTAAGCTTTTCGGTGTCTCTGTCAGTCATTGTGAAGTTGAGTGTTGTGAAAAAATCGAGACACGCGTCAGTCCTTTTTACCAAAGTATACGAAGGCAAACTATTGAGACACAGTTGATCAAGCATACAATTCCCACTGAGCAATGCTTTATCACTTACTGACCTACTGACGGACCAAAGTGCCATTTTCTTTAAGCACAATTGGCTGTGAAAAACAAAAATAACCCAAAAAAAGAGGGATCGTGAGATAGTGAAATGAGGCATTCAAATGCCCCTCAGAACACAGCAGAGAGCCACAAAGAAAGAAGCGTCGTATCACCGTTCAGATGACATTTTACTAACAGCTGCACAGTGCCATCTAGAGGTGCCTCAGGCAACGGTGGAGAGAATAAAATTGGAGGGAACCTATACTGAAAGCTGAGTATCGTGCAGGTGTGCATTCTGGGTATCAGATGGTGAGAGGTGATATCTGTCTCCAGCACATGCACATGCTCCGATCCTCTCCAGGTGAAAAGATGGCAACGTGTCACTGTGTTTGCTGATTCTGTTCTTCCTCACATAACTAATCCTTTACTGATCCTATTTGGGAGAAAAAAAAATGTGATGCAACCAAAACTGGAGCAAGAATGTCTCTACCAGGGCAGACCCAGTCTGTTAGGAAGAGGAGAGAGCAAAAAGCGAAAGATACAAAGTACTGTGAAATGTGTCGAGGTTGTGGAGCTGTCAAAAACATCATACTTGGAGTGCTTGCTTTTGAGTAGCAATGCTTTGTCCTTTTTTTTTTTTTTTTTAATCACCAGTGCTCAACTGGCACTGGTAGCAGTGTGCCATCTTTAACACTGCAGGTACACAGCTTCCAGATATATGCTGTCATCAATTTTCCTGCCCACTGAGCACACATTGTTCATGTTCGGTACACCCTTGTCACAAAAGTCAAACTTCGCTGTTCTTATGTTCTCCTGCGGTTAAAATTTACCGGTTCACTTGACCAGATATAAAAAAAATGCACTGCAGCTGCTGTCAGTGCTGAGGGATGTGAGAAAATACAACAGTTTTAACAGCAAAACATCATTTTCGTCTTGTAAAATGCAAAAAAACAACAGGATGAGAGGTGATACTTGTCCTGAGATAAATGAGATAAATGAATAGATAAAGGCAAAGTAAATGTGATATTTATTTGTAAATATATAGGAGCCTGAAATGCGAAAGGTATGTTCATGCTTCGATGTATTTTAGAGACAGAATTGTTTCCTTTGCCATGCAATTAGTTCAGTTGCAGATGAGCAGCACTGGCAAATAAATTCAAGCTAATTATATGAGAAGAGGAAGCTTTCCCCTCAGACCTTGGGTGGGTTTACTGAGATACATTTACTGAATAAAACCAAGAGTCACCATCAAATGCGTAGCATGGGCCGACGAAAAAAGACCTGTCCTGAGTCCTACTTAGCAAAATTATGCAAATATCTAATAACAAAATGGAATCAACATACAATAATAATAATAATAATTGCAATAACAATTTTGCTTTGTTATACCTTGCACCCAGCAGACGCTTATTCATATGCTGTGCTTGTTGATTCTGAAAATGAGAAGGAAAGATAGATAAATTTGAGTACAAGCAATCAATTTTGTTTTCATGTAATTGTTCGTGACTACTGTATTTGTGTGGAAGCCGAGTGGGTGGGCGGTGAGCAAGGTAAGGTGAGGAGCACCATATTGTCGAGGAAAAATGGGGACAAAAGTGTGGAGTGGGCCCCAGTCTGAATTAATTGCCAACACCTAAAGCAAATGTAACCTCAATTTACCCTCCCGATGATTACTGAGGTCACTGTAGCTCTAGGAGCCCTTGTCCTCATTCTCATTGGAAAAAAATGTGTTTCTTGGGGGCTTATTGTGACTTTTACCAATGTCACAGTTAAAATATTCCAAATGTGGGGTCTTTTTAGGACCTTTACATCTGTTCTGAAATAATTATGTATGCATATGAACATGTTTTGGGGGCTTAGACCTATTTCTGTTAAATTCCTTCCTTATTTGTGAAATATCACTACAGTTATTTGCTGAACTATATCCAGTGGCCATTGGGTCCAGCTGGTAACATCAAAATGATAAACAAGGGTTTAGCACAAAAAGCCCAAAAATACATTTACTAGTCTCCCCTAGTATTTTTTCCAGCAGTCTGGCTTTAGTGTGCTAGTTGTATTTTGTGCCACCGTATAAGATATACAGTGCGTCTGCTGACAAGAGATGGGCTCTACACCCATATTTGTACACAGTTGTAGATGTCGAATTACGTTTAATAAAATGCTCATAGATTTCTTGCCTCTCTGGGTCGTTATTTAGGAGCCACATGGGCCCGCTGTGATTTTTGATATACCTTCCCACGGAGTCTCTTTTTCTTTGATCGCAGGTGCGGCTGTTGCTTTGTTTTGTTTGTTGTATACACTTTCACACATCCTTTCATGCTCACATGACTGATGTTACATTCTTTATAATCATTTTGTAAATAGATGCTTATTTATCCTATTTAACTATACAGTACCTGTGTTTTTTTGACCCAGTCTAAGAGCCGGGATGTCACTTTTCTGGTTTTCAGTAAAAGGTCTCGACAGCTATAAGATGGATTGCTTTGCAAATTTGAAATAATGCACCTTAACTGATAATCCTTTAACTATTCATCAAGTGCCACCATCTGGTCTAGATTTCAGTACCTCGGTTAATGGCTAAATGCATGTAAAAATAACGACATTCCCATCAACCGTACTTTGTGTTTCATGCTAATTATCATGTTAGCATGCTAACTTTGCTGAAATAAGATGGTGAACATGGTAAACATCGCATCTGCTTAGCATCAGCCTCACAGTATTGTCACTGTGAGCATGTTAGCATGCATGTTAGCTGTTAGCTCCAAGCATCGTAATGCTTCAGTACACTCTAACAGAGCCACTGGCATGGCTGTAGACTCCTACTCTTGTTACAAGACGTTAGGCCTTGTGTTTTTTATATTATTGTCGTCACAGCAATATTCAGTCAGGAGACAGACAGTGCAGCATGTGTGCACCAGATACGGCTGGTGAAATTCCCTGGGTCTCATTTGTATGCCATTCGGCAGGAAAGATTATAAATGCCTCAGACTGATTGGAGTAATTATTTGTGAAGTCAAGGTGCACATTTAGTTTTTACTTTAATAGCACTGCTGCTGTTGCATGGTCTGTCTGTATGTGTTCACGTTATGATCATATTTGATAGTTGATAGTAAACAGGATGTGTTAGAGAGGACCGGACATTGTTCTTTTCAGATAACGCAGCTTGACGTTGGATAACTTTGTGTTTTATAACTGGCTGGACAGATGACCTGGATAATGTGTCAAATCATCTTCTATATGAGCAACATGACTCAAATATTTCACAAGGTATAATAGAGACTGCCTGGTTTTATTTTGTTATATTTTATTCTCATTCCTGCAAAACTTGGCAAACTTTGAAGATCAGACTTTGATAAACATCTAACACCACCATGTATACAAGGAGAAATCCAACGTACGAAAGGCTTTGTTACCAACCAAGTGGTCGATGGTTTCCTTCTGGGAAATATGGTTTAATTTTGCTTTCATTAAATATTTACCGTATTTTCCGCACTATAAGGCGCACTTAAAAGCCTTTAATTTTCTCAAAAAACGACAGTGCGCCTTGTAAAAATGTCAAAATGTTTCAGTACGACTGGTAAACTACAAAGCCGCACCGCGGTAAACACCGGTACTGTGCTTACTCCTAGTCCAACACCACTTGTGTGTATAAAGACCCCAAAATGGCACCTTTCAAGAGACACGCTTACGACGCTATTCTATTCTATGCGCCTTATAATCCGGTGCGCCCTATATATAAAAACAGTTCTAAAATAGGCCATTCATTGAAGGTGCGCCTTATAATCCGGTGCGCTTTATAGTGCGGAAAATACGGTAGTTTGATTCCATTTTCATCCAAAATATAATATTTAGAGTGAAGCATAATGACAACGATGTAAAAACTGACTATAGCAGCTGAGAGCAGAGGAATTGTTTTCATTTGTGCTACACACTGCTTTAGGCATCCACATATTTAACCTTTAGACCCCCATTTTCTGAAGAGGGCAAACTTTTAGGAAATAGGTATGTGACTCGTGTGTGAGTTCGGTGTCACACCCTCTCAGAGACATACTGTGGATGTCCCGCTTCTGCTGTATATGCACCTCAATGCATACGATGTTTTCATTGATATTGTGAGCCAGGTGGTGTTTCATCTGAAACATTATTGAAGTTCATTCGCAGCATGCTCCAGGCAATTCCTTAAGGGAATAGCCTTGTTCTTTGTCTCCCGTGTCACTATCTCAGCCTGCAGGCAGCATATCGATTCATCTTGCAAATCCCTTATGCTAAAATGTCCCCTTAAATAGAGTATAGGCTCACAGATGTTCCTGCCTTCATTTTATAGCTATTTTGGTATTTTTATTTATCTTACATTAAAAAAAAGGACTTTAATTTGATCATGTTAGAATGAGTTTGGTAGATTTTGTGAGCATCACTTAGAACAATTAAACGTAAATTAAGTGCCAGGTGGGCTAAATGTGTTCATCAAATGTCATGGCATCGGGGTATTACGTTATTCAATATCTTGTGTGCAAGTAGACATTTTTGGCCGGTAGTGGCACTAGATGAAAAGCCACAGATTCAACTAAATGAATGGGGATCATCCTCTGGGGATCATGACTACCCATTCGAAAGTCAAGATGGATAGTTGGATGAAGAAACACTACCAATCACAGCAAGCACATTGGCATCTTTATGCCTCTGGGCTCGCGGATCAAACATGCATACATTAATGACAAAAACATCTACGTACCCTCAGAAAAAAGTGTTTTAGTTACAACAGTTACATTCAAGAATCCCCAGCATAAGGACGCTGATCACATCATCAGACCTAGGCTATTTGTGTTGCAAGCTGTGGTGCAGAGAGAAGGCACTATGGGCAGTCGTCAACACTGTGTTCAAGGATTTGTTTTGGATGTGTGGAAAACTGAGATGGAGAAATCTGTTTCCTTGATATGCCAGATGTTTCCTCAGGAGCTCCTCATATTGCCCCAGGCTAGACAACAAAGAGACACAGAGTTCATTGAATCATAATGTTGTCTCCTCTTCCTCAGTATGGTAAGTTCTAGTGTTGTTGTTGTTTTTGTTGAACTGACTTAGCTACAACATATCAATTATTTGGTGGAAAACATTTGGATTGGAAAGTTGTAAATGGGAAATTTACAACACCATGAACGTTTGGAGAGAGTGCAATTATTAATTATGTCTGACTGCGTCTGTTGCCGTTCTTACTTCCTAATTTGTTTGAGCACATTGAATGGTTTACACTGCAAAATGTGTCAGTTTTTCAATTTTTTTATTTAATCATACAGTCAGCAACAAGAATTACACACTTTTTTACAGGAAAATAACTGTACACCATATGGCTGTGGCAATCTGTGATCATGCAACAATAGCTTTAATGCATATTGTGTTTATATGGATGGATGGATGAATGGATGGTCTGCTCAGGGTTGTTCTTTGCCTCAACTTGTGAAGTTGTTGCCTGCAGCAATAGTTGACAGAGTTGAGTTGAACATCCGAGTTTTAAAGAAATGCAAACAAATGCAGGTGAGCAGGCCGGAAAAACGTCACCCCCTAACCATGTATGTACAAATGATATATTGTGTGGTACCCATACCAGTGCATCAGCACCCTCATTGTCACATGCACACCATAACATGATGCATGTCAGTGTGAATCTGAGCAGGTTTCTTGTGCTGCAGAGGGGAACTTGTGGGTTGAAACGGTGCAGGTGAGGAGACCTGAGGCACACCATCCCTTTTCACTCTGCAACATACCTCCTTATAAATATAGCATCAATAGAGAACCCGTTTGGTGTTTTGGGTGGGGAGAATGAAGCAACTCTACCTGAAGCCTCAGAGATTTTAGATGAATGGGAATAAGCAGGGCAGAGAGGGTGGATCTGATGCCAGGGGCTGCGGCTGCTATTGAAGGCCGTTCCTCTCAGCCTCAATCATTTTCTAAAGCTTAACCTATCTTTGTGCTCCTTTTGCGCAGCTCTGTGGCGGAGCCTTTCATGACTTCCTCCGCGCTTGTAGAAAAATGTTAAACCTTTCTTGTAAAGAGGACTTAATGTACCGCCGGAAATATCTTGTATCAATTTTCAGTTGATTGTGAAAGAAAAAAAAAAAACTCTGTGTTGTGGAGAAAAAGTTTGCTCCAGTGAAATTCAGCTAAAGAAGACATTCCTTGATTGATTTCTTTTTTTTTTTTTTTTTTATAAATGATTGACACTGACTCATGAAACTGCTTCTCATAGAGTTGCCTGGTCAAACCCAAGCCAATGTGAATAACTTGATGCTGCTTTACCGCAAAATATTTTTTCCAATCACCAACCACCTCTTCCAAACAGACAGTTTAACCACTAAGCAGGTTAACAGCAAGGGCAGCATGAATGCTAACTTGGAAACTTGTGTTGGATGGATAACGGCACATGGCATTTAGATGGAAAAAAAATAAATAAAAACAAAGCCAGTATGATGCCAGCTAGTTTCACAGGAAAAGCTGTTGAAGTCTAGCTAATGTTTTCCCAAGAGAATCATTTTTGACTGTGCACAGGTGGACCTATCAATCTAGTGTCTGTTTGTATGGCTGCCAGATGTTAGCCACCGTGACCAAAAGCAACTTAGCTTTCTTGTTTTTCTTTCTTTTTTACTTTTATTGAGAGAACAGTTGTCTTCAGTCTTTGACTGAAGTCCCATTATACAGAGAGGTGTTTCTGTTATTTAGCCTACCCTCATTTGTATAAATGCAGTTTGACAAAATAATAATAGAAACACGTGTCAGTGTAACCTTCATAAAGGTAGGATTTATTCCAGGACTGTTGTATTAGACTGCATTTTTTTTTTTTGCTACGCGTAACTAATAAACTGGCAAACTAGGGTATCATCACAACCTCAGTTTCATCCTTAAATACTGTACATGTTACATTTCCCTGAAAAGAATCAAGCATAGCCTCATAATGCTTCACAATGTGAACTAAGCTAAACCCAATGAAGACCGAAGCTCTCACGATGTAGGTTTTTGTCCAACATATCCATCCGTGTTTATTTAAACATTCGCTCTCTTCCAAAAGTCCCATAATTATGGGCAGCCAAAACAAGTGTGCAATTCACACGTCACACCACAACTCAGACTTTTTTTATTTTAATGGGAAATTGTAATAGAGACAACACACCAACCTTGCAGGTGAAGTGACACTCGTGTTAGAGATCAGGCCAGGCTAATTCCACACACAGCAGGAAGGCACAGGACAGGACATGACAGGACAAGACAGGGTAGCATAGGACAACAAAGGTAAACAAAACACACTGCATCACTGAGCAAGACAGGACAGGACAGGACTGGGACCAATGCATATCCAATGTCTTTGTTTGCTGACGGTGGACACTGTCGGTTGCAGCTATCTCGGCTTAACGCACACGAGCCATCCCAGTTTCCACTGTTTAGTTCATCACTGATGACGAGCACTAATTTCAGTAATAGTTTTGTAGGCTTAGACAACAACAGTTTGAAAAAGTGCAGTGTGTAACCGTGTTTGTTTTTCTCTGGGGATTGTGTTCTCCATTCTGTGTTTCTGTAGCTGCCATGTTGTGCATGCTGATGCGTCCCTCTGCCTCCCAGGAGGACGCACCTCAGCAGTAAAGCTGCAGAGAAACTCAAAACAAGTTCTGTGTCGTACCATTAGTAACATAAGTTTTGCTTTAGTTTAATTGATATTTTTATGCCTGCAATATGTTTTCGTCTGCTCATTCCTTGAGGGAAATTTTTATCCGAATTTGGCATAAACGTCAAGGTTAAACTGATTATATTTTGGTGGTCAAAGGTTAAAGGTCACTGTATCTTTCCATCCATCGTATTCTTGTGAAAGTAATATCTCAGGAATGCCTCCAGGGAATTTCATCACATCCGGCACAAACTTTCGCTTGGACTCAAGGATGAACTGATTAGAATTTGGTGGTCAAAGGTCACCAAACACATTTTGGGCTATAACTCAAGTATTCATATGATGATTATAACAATTTCTCTCAAATGTCTAACAGATAAAATGATAAAGTGATGACATTTTGGAAAGACATGGATGTAAACCGTAACTTGACTGGTTGGCGAAGGCATTCAACTGTGAGGTGGTGCTTCTACTTCAGTTTGTGTGGCCATTTCAGGGTCACCATTTTCTTCCATATTTAAGAGAGAAAAAATACTTCTGATAATCATCTATTTAACCGCTCATTGTGCAGTATAGCTCCAGACATGAAATCTATGCAAAAATAAAACAGATATTCTTTGATACACCCTCTCTGTTTCTTTGTGTTGAATTATTATATATTTTTGTTGCATTATGGGGACCACTCTGTTCCCACTTGGTGTAATTTAATTACAGTGGACCTTGGCATACCCAGGCTGTGCCCATGCAGAGCAGTGCAGAATGCCAGCCGGGAACATCCTGTCTTAAGCGACAGGAACATCAGACGCGACAGATGGCTCATAAATCATGGAGGTGCATGCACAGTGTCGATGGGAGGCCTTCCTCTGGAGAGCACACTGTGAGCAGGTGGGCAGAGGGAGCATCAGCTCAGCAACATGAGCCCTGGACGCATTACCACTCTGACTGGGTAACTGCCTGGTGTCACAGAGGCAGAATCGGGAGGGAAAACATGGAGGACCGGTTCCACAGTGTCACACGCTGTTCACTCTCAGTCAGCTTGTGTGTCAACATTTTAAGGTGTGATTTCATATGGTGAAAGAACTTTTATTTTGGTATCTAATGAGAATGGATCAGTTTAGAGCTGTGCAAACATAAAGGTTAAAAGGGTTTTTACAGTCTCACTTACGATGTGCACCATATGGCAGAGCCCTCACCTAACAAACTGCAACCAACTGTTGTAGATTAAAACTGATGTTGGTCTTTGTTTCCCCGTGAATCTCACAAGGAAAACAGCCAGAATAAAACAGGTGCGACTTGATGCGTTTTAGTTGGGGCTCATTATTTTTTTGCGTGGTTCCTGGAAAACATGAAATTCATCAGTGCTTTTATTTATTAAAAATGCCAACAATAAGATAAAGTATTCAGCAACACAAATATTGGGTAAAAAGAACCTTTTAAAAAACACAATTTACATCTGACTGTTAACTCTTTCCTGTAGTATCTCTCCGCAACAGACAGCATTATGGCGCATAAAGACACGGTGAAAATCTATTTTCGGCATCTTTTTCTCAAGAAATGTTAATTGTTCAGGGAAAATTGGTTAAAGCTGAATATTATATTCATCCTCTGAATTGAAAGTTACATGGTTCCTTCTGTTTCAAAACTCTTAAGATTAAGAGGAAAAGGTCTGTGATTACGGTGTCTTAATTGTATTCCACATCAATTCTCCACCCATAGTCAGTAAAGCGCTAGACTCTAATGCATCAGGTTTCCCCTCCACCATGTTTATTAATTCCTCATCTGTTGTGAGTTAATAAGACACCAGCACATTAATTGATCCTGATATGTTATTCATTCATAGGAAAAGTAATTTCCTTTTTGATTGCTAAGTGCCTTGGCTTCTAATCAATGTTTTACTTTGCATTCACTCACATGAAAGAGATGCTGCTCCTGCGAGCGTAAGGAATAATGCAGCAGGTGACAATATGCTACATAAATAAACAATTCTCTTTTGAATTGGAGCTGTTCAAGTATCATTAAGTATACAACTGGCTCCTCTTTTTCTATTTTGTGAAATTGATAAAATATGTATTTCTTTAACCACCTTTATGTAAAATATGCTGTTTAATTGATTCAACTTTCATTAGAATTAGATACAATATAACTAATCACAACTGAAATTCAAGACAAAGGGATATTAAAGAGGTAATATGGAACAGTGAAACATACTCAAAGTTTAAATATATAATGTGTATTTATTTATGGTTCGAGGACATGTGTTGCTATATGCAGGTCATTCACTTGAAGTCCAGCCTGGCGTTGGTGAGCAAACGAAAACATGAGCTGAATTTGTGTTCCACAACCAAAGAGGTTTCGGAGGCAGACATCGCCAGCTGGCAAAGAACCAGCCCTGCAGATATATTTTGGTCATTTAATTATATCAAACAATAAATATCTTAGTTATGGCGCCTTTAAGCGAAGAGGACTTAATGAATTTGCATGGCATGTTAATTAAACCAGGGTCACATGCGCCCATGTTTTTTATGTTCGGACCTGCTCGGAGTAGTATAGCAGTAAGTGAAAATTAGATTATTTTTCAATAATAATAATACTACCACACAGCATGGTGAGGAATTTAATAGTTTTTCTTTTTTCGCTGGCTGTCACTTACGTATGAATCAGGTGCAATCATTACGGTTAAAATCCGTTTTTCATAAGAAGGCATCAATCAGTAAAAACAGATCTGCAGGATGGTCCATGTTCCAGGTGAGGCTGAAGATCATTATTCTGGCTCATCAAGACCTGCAAACCTACAGGTCAGCCAGTTTATGTTTACTGCGAAAATGTTTATGATCCCTTCTGCCAAAAAAAGTAATTTCTCATCATCCCTATCTGAGAGCCACGATAATGAGCTCAGGAAGGTTTAAACTTTGAAAAACTATGAGAAGCCACAGCAGAGGTTATCATGTCTGTGCATTGCACCTGCTTGATCACCGGGGTCACCGGGAAAGAAAGGCTCCAGCGAATGAAAAATGTAAGATCATTTCAATTGGTGACGGGGAGAAGCCTTTGATAGGCGGATATATGGCTAGATAAATAGACTGATGGATGAATTGATGAATAATACACTAACAGACTTCATAAGTGAGATTGATCCTTCTCAGCTCAATGCTTCTCATACTCACCTTGATGTGAAAGTGCAGGTATGGCCATTCTGAATCAGAGCACATCACCGGCTCTCTCCAGGGAACCCCGCTCTTCAGTGTAAAAAGACTAGCTGAAATATTCAGCATTAACTCCACTTGAAGCCAATGTCACTGGTTCTCCCTTCTACAGCTGGCTTGCAGCACAGACACACACACAAACACTCCTGTGTTAGCATACTAATGCCTGTGTTCTAAACACCTTTCCATCATTCCTCTGATGAAATCTCCAGGCGCAAACCAATCCACAGTTTGAGTTGTTTGTTTGGAGTTTGTTTGGAGTTTCACTTGTTAATGAAACGCAAATGCACACAGCATCTTGAAGTGAAGTGTGGCATGCTGTCACATGAATACCCAGAATAGGGACATCAAAACTGTAAAATCTCCAATGGCAACTTATCACTTTGAAAAACGAAAGGGTATTGAAATTCTGCAAAACAAAGAGGCATGGTGAGTAATTTTTAGCCCTGGTTTAAAAGGAACAGGCTTTTTTTAGGATGGCAATGATCCGGGCTCAAATATCTCAACAACTGTTGAATGGACGGCACTTACATTTTATACAGACAACTGGCTTTCCCTCCAGCGCCACCATGAGGTTGACATTTGTGGTTTTAAGTGTAATATCTCGATAACTTTTGGATAAACTGCCCTGAAAAACGGTGCAGACATTCATTCCTCTAGCGCCATCATCAGGTCAAAATTTCAATTTTTCAAGCACTTTGGTTTATGACCACAATAGCTGCAAAACGAATGACTTTACTGCATAGACTGTATATAAGGAATGGACCAAGTCACCGTGACGTCACCCATTGGTTTGTGGATTTATTTGGTCGTCGCCATCTTGGATTGCGGCCATCACCATGTTGACACTTTTTGCAACCGGTGAACGAAAGTTACCATATTTGGAATGCGGAGGAGTAACGTAGAGATGATGTATACGGCTCTGGTAGCGGCAGCGACCTTTCAATCACACTAAGCTCGTTTTAAAGCATACTCCGAATGAACATCATGCTGTAGTGAAGAAGACTTGAAACTAGCGATTGAGACCATAAACTCATGTTTACAATGTTTACTGAGGTAATAAATCAAGTGAGAAGTAGGGTAGTTTTCTCATAGAGTCCATACAATCAGACTACTTTTTGCAACTAGAGGAGTCGCCACCTGCTGGTCAGTAGAGAGAATGCAAGTTTTAAGACACTTCCGTATTGGCTTCACTCGGCAGAACCGGAGGTTGCCACCTGCTTTACTGACAACCAACAGCTGTACTCTGTGTAGTGCTGGTTAGCAAAAATATATATGCCTGCTCAACATCAGCATGTTAGCATTGTCATAATGTTCATGTTAGCAGGCTGATATTAGCATGTAGCTCACAGTGGAGCTAGCATGACTATGGATGTCTCCTTTTAGTGGTTTGTGACACTATCTCTATACTCCTTACGCACAGGTTAACTGTATGAACAATCAGATGTGATCACACCCAGGAACCTCTGGACTGTATTGACACATTATAGAAGGAATTTCTTCTGAAACTCTAGATCATGTTTAAAACAAGCAACTTTGTTTTCCCTACCAAATAAGTTCTTAAGTGTATGTTTTTTTGTATGCCAAGCACATCTAGTGGTATCTCATGACCCCATGTCTCAACAATTAAGTTAAAACTGAAACTAAAAACCCAAGTTGTAAAAAAAACAGAAATATTTTAAGAGAAAAATATCAATAAATCAATATTTTATCATAAAAGAAATAGGAAAGTGAGACAGAAAAGCAAAACCTCCTCAAACTTAAACCTCATATCCACGTTCCTCCTGAAGTAACTCACGTCATGTTGAATTCAGGGAAGAATCACATTCAGCACATATCAGTCCACTATAACTGCACAGTATCATTTTTGCTTTGCTTGTGCAGTTTGTAATTCTTTTGAACGATGAAAAGCAATTGACATATTTTTTTTAATATGGGGATAATTGTAAAGACTTAATCATACAGTGACTGCTAAAATGGTTGCTGTGATTAGGCTCCACTTGAGGTATCGTACATTACAAGGTCTGTGCTCAGCAATCGAGGTCTGCTCTCTGTCTTTGGTGTTCTTTCTTTTTTGTTTTTTTACCCCATCTCTATTTTGTTTCTTTCTACAAATACAGCTTGTGGTTAACAAGTTGCCATGTTGAAGTGTTGATTTGAAATGCTTTTTTTCTGTAAGGAGGGTTTGTGCTCTTCCAAGGCTGAAGCAATTTACCACAACACACACCTGATTACAAATGAGAGAGGCATGTGGGAATATTGTAGCAGAGTGACTTGTTTCGGCCATTGAGACTTTAATTAATGTCATTATGTTTTCCACAGTTTTCTGATTGGGGGACATGCACGTTGTACATATATTATTGACTCCATGTAATCGTGTCATTTCCCTCTTTCAGATCATATTTATTTTTCCCCGCATGTTTGCTTACGGAAATTAAAAACGAGGCAATTAAACGCTTCAGTAAACAAGTATGATAGAAATGAATAGTAGACTAACCATATGAGCACAGTCTGTAACAGGATGTATAGATTTGACCACTCTAACAGCAGCATGTTGGTATTTGCATTAATTTGCTAGTCTCCTCTAATGGTACCGGCACAATGTTTAACTGAAATCCATAAAATCCGTCATTTTAGGAGCTGCAGGACGACAAAGCTGAGGAGGGCCGGCGATTGTTTTGAGGTAAAGAACGCCCTTGAGTCTCCAAGGCATTAAGGAATTAGATCTTTCTCCATTTAGATGACCTCATAGTTATGGCCAGCACTCCTAAGCAGGCCATGCTTTACACCTGCAGCCTCACCTGGAAGGGATCTCCCCATCCTCCAGCCAGGAGACATTATACCAAGCTGGAGGTGGAGCTGAACTCTGCTCTACTGCAATTCAGAGGCAGCAAAAAGTCAAATGCATAAGCTGTTTGTAACACATGGTCCATCCAACCATACCATCCCTTTTGAATTCTTCATACATTATCACTGTTAGTGGCAGATATACATTTGGTATGTGTTTATGCTCATTGATGTTGTTACTGTTGTTGTTTTTAAGGGAATCAGTCCATCAGAGCAGCTTCCAGTGCAGGTCTTTCAACAGCATTGACATTTCCTGTCAGCACAAATAAGACATTGCTCAATGAAGCTGTGGTGGTTCCTGGAGTAGTTTTCCGCTGTATTTGCAGTAATGTCTCCTTTCACCACAAGGATGCTGGCCAATTAAAAACTGAAAATCTGTGGTATTCAGCAAAACCAAATGACTGTTGACTGCTGTGCAGCAGCCTACAGTATGGAGGACTGAACTTCCTCTGAAAAGTTTAGGGGTTAGCTTCCAGATGGTCGACAGATCTGTTTAAATTCGCCATAGGGGAGGATGGGACTCCTGCTGCAATAAAATTACACTTGTCGCATATGACACGTAAGCATACTATGCAGCTATTGTTAAGGGAAACTTGACTGACTAATCTTTACTATGCATGATTAATACTTGGTCAATGTTTTATAAATGTTTGATTACCTTAAATTACTCTTGTTTAAACAGTACTTTTGTGTGCTTCACGACTTACTTTGTACTTTTATACTCGTGCTACACATTTGTGACCTGTACTGCAAAACTTTGACCATGGAACTTAGAATGTGCATCACAACTATATTTTCATTGGAAAATTCTGTTTTCAAGTTCATTTCACGCAGTGCCAAGTCTAGATGCAGAAAGGGCAGGTGGGTGCTGACAGAGACGGTTGCACAGACACCATGAACAGAGGGAAGGAGCCAAGACCTGCCAAGCACAAACAGACACCAGCAAGTCCCCAAATGACACAACATATGGAGTACAGCTCAAAAAGCCCTCCACCCTTCTCCACCCGCCGTCATCGCATCCTCTTTTTCCTGCCACACAGCAGCTCTGTGAAAAACAGGCACTGAAGCTGCGATAGCAAGTGGAGAATTTGAATATCTATTTTTGTAACAGTGGCAACCATGTTAGGCATTCTCAGAAGACATGCTAAATCGTAGTCCCCCTGCTGAAAACATCTAATTCTGTATAATAAGTGAATCACTGAAGCTTGTTAGACAATAACATTCTCCCTGCAGTATCAAAAGCCTGCAATGGGATACCTGAATACTGCTTTATTGTGAAGACAGAGAGTGCTGGTATTTGTGATGCATATTTCTCTTGATACGATCAATTGAATCGATGCGTCGCCCTCTACAACTGCTGCCCACCTCTCATTAATGAGGCAGAGGCCAATTACAGCCCAGACCACCTTCCACGCCTTCATTAAAGGCACACCCCTTGTCGGCAGGCCAAAAAAGGAGACAGCGGAAAGAGTGCTTGACCTTGACTTTATACCACTTCACTTTCCTCAGCAAAAAAAATAAATAAAATACAAAAACTTTCCAGCCTTTCTTTGCCAGCGAATGAAATATTTCTCAGCTTTTCAGAGAGATAGAGATGATGGAGGAATGAAGGCATGGCAGTAATCTCAAGCATCAGCCATCCCAGCTCTCTGTCTATGTCGGTTTTCTCTTTTCCTTTCTAGGCTTCATTCCCCCCCCCCCCCCTTTGCCGACCTTTCACTCACTGTGCCACTTTGTGTATGGCTCCATTACAAAAGCCCCCCCGAAACATTACAACCTACCACACCAGCAGCATGGCTATGACTGCAGGGCTTGTCCAGATGTGCAGTGGATCAGACCGGCGTTACCAGCAGGCCCCACACCCACAGACATTTAGGAGATTCACAGGATGTCACAGTCAGCAAACGCATGCTCCCGGCTTCCCAGTTGTGGGGCATTCAAAGCTGATCGAGGTTCAAGTAACTTTCATCCCGTTGACTCGCTCACAGGAGTTAATCGCCTCTTCTGCAAAACCGAATAAAAGGGAATTCATCTCTTAACTTTGCCTGAACCGTAATCTGGTTTTTACAGATGGCGCATTATATAATGATGATATTGTTTTGTGATGGCAATTGATGAATTCAGTGCCAAGACATGACACCACTATGACCACTTACAGTATTCATCACAAATGCTTGTCACCATCTGTCATCCCCCACAAACGCAGCGATCAAATGGCTGGTAGTGGGCACATGGAGAACATGGAAGCAGTAAAGTTAAGTACTGGACCATGTTAACCAGGGTTCCAATGTACATCATCCATTTCAATGGCGACTACACTACAAATCAGCATCGTTAGGCACTGAATAAGAGTGTAACCTTTCTATGTTTGGCTGTGTTTTGACATTTGCATATTCATTTAGTTGATCATTTGAGTATAAATTTGAAGGAAACAAAAATGACTTGTCAAGGTCTTTAAAAGAAACAGTGAAAATGAATATAAAATGAAAACCTGAAGTGGTATAGGAAGGGAAACTAATTTGAGGAAGGGAAACTGAAATGAACGTGCTACTGCTACAACTTCTGCCTTATTTGTTATTAATCTTTTTTTATCATTAATGCAGTTGTGAAAATAACGAGAGAGACGTTATATTCATGAAAACAATATGAAGCTCAGACACTGGCAGCTGGCTTAGTTGAATTCTGCCCTGAAGGAAAAGTAGAAGGTGTAGACAGTATACCTTGAATACTTATAGTATGTGTAGTTGGAAAACATACAGAATGTGAAGACAATAAGCCGTGATAAAATGCAATAATAGTTTTTAATGGAAGAATGTATGCATATACCTAATTTACCAGACTAGAACCATACAGGAGAGTTGCATTTTGGCACATGCTGATTTGCTTTAGTTCAGCTTGTCAGAATTTGCTGCTGAGCATCATTGAAAGTTAGGGTGACGTCTTTGCTTGGATAGCAAAAACACTGCGAGGAAGACACCACTGTTTTTTCATCATTACTCTCTTTCCTTGACTAGTTTGCTCGGGTTTCTCGGCCTCTGTAGAACCAGACAGAGCTAATTAATCCCTGACACTGAGCTGCGCACGGGGAGATGGTTTGGGACAGCACCATGCAAAGAGGAATCCAACACATCCAAATGAGGCCTGACAGGCGACTGTGTCCCCAATGCAAGCCACTGCATGCGTGCTGGAACTAGCCACAAGGGGTATTTGTTCAAGATATCACAAAAAATATTTGCTGACTGCTCTTTTTCCTAATTGGTAAGTTATTTAAAGGAACCATCCTGGTGGTGTCATTGTTAATTACATGTTAGGCCTTACAGCATCTTGTTGTCTCTTTTTTTTTTCTTGATATGGAAATCCTAGAGAGAGGGACAGATTGCAAGCAACAGTCTATGCTCGGTTAGTTAAAGAATGAGGAGACAGGCTCCAAAAAAGTTCAATTAATTATTGTCTCAAATTGCAGGCTCAGCATGCCTGGTGCAGGCAAGCCTCTATAATGAAAGTTGTGAACAGGAGATGAATTGGAGCGCTTTCTAATTTGGTAATGTGGAAACAAATGCTTTGCTTCCTCTTGTACACAATCTTTATTTTTTTTTTTTTGATATTTCACTCGGTGTGTATTTCGACCATTTCTTTCTCACAGAAACTGTTGCTCTTTGTGTGTATATGTGTCTCTGTTCCCTCACTCCCTCTGCTGATTGATATTCGTGCTGTGGAGGCAGCCTGAGCCCTAGAGCTCAGTATCTGTTGTCCACAGTGGTGAGAGGGAGAAAGTGGAAGCGGCAATAAAATAATAGAAATGTTAGAGATGAGAATCCTGAAATTCACTAAATTCCAGTGTGTTCACCTGCTTATTGATCATTTCCATGAGAATCAAGGTTGCCAGAATCCTGTGCTCTTGTCAATCTGAACCATGAGGTTGCGAGCAGTAACAAGAGAACAATAAAAACTGGAAATACTGTTTCAAGCTACAATCCTCACTGTAAATATTTAGTACATACAACCTTACCGGATGAATTTCATCAAACAGTATTGTGTCACTTTTATGTCACATTACAGCCTCAATAGTGTGCTTTGTCTCTGTTATTCAGGCTCTTGATCTTATACAGTTGTAGTCTCGTGATGGTACGTGGGACCAATGTTCAACCGGGTTCCCACCTATAAATTATTATGAATATAAATAACAAATGTATGTGGATGTAGATTTATGGAGGCTTTATTGTCTTGGATATTTTTAAAATCCTGCTTTAAGAGTAATGTAGGCACTTTGCCTTTAGCTGTTTTTGTCAACAATAAAAATTCACCGTAGCACTTTAAAATAGCAAATAAAATGTTTGTAAATCCCGGGTACCAATTATCTTGTGGTCTGCAACTTCAGTTTCAGGTTCCTGGAAATAAAACTAACACGTAAGACAAATGCACAAAAACATAAAGATTGGACGGCTGCGTAAACTCTCACTCTTTATCTCTCTCTCGGCTCGTACATACAAACACACACACATACGCCCACACACAACCACTGGAAAAGACACTCTGGCAAATATTGTTTTTACTGATATGCGGATTGGGTTTAAGAGCGGAACGCTGAGCATTTCAATCTAAACAGTAAACACTCTTAATTGGATTGTGTGCTTATGTGCTTTGATGTGAATCCTCTAAGGACTGTATATGATTAGGCCTAATTGATTCTGATACATATTTACACGAGTTTAGAGAATTAGTCCAAAACAAATGCGAGTGGTTTCATCATGAATCTAATGGCAGCACATTACGTGCCGTGCTTCGGATTGAAACGGCCATTACCGGACCATCGTATCGTTGCAGTGTCAAGAGTTCACTGGTCACTTGGCAGTACGCTGAGGCGGCTGTGTCTCTGTCAACATCCTGTGGACCTCCCCCGCTCATCGCAAATGAGGCCCAGGGGGGACGATGGGAGCCGAGCGAGGGCGCTGGTCGTCACCCCGAGGTTGAGAGGTGGAGCACTGATCCTCTGTTGCCGACCTCATATAGCATCACCCGCCTCCAAAGGCTGCGTGTCAAGCAATTCAACCTCGGCCACATGGGATATATAGGTCTGCTGTAGTGTTCCGAGAAATGTCGGCCATCTCCAAGCAAAGTACAGTCACATTGCTGATGGACACGCCACCGCCGCCGCCAGTGTTTATCAGACAGTTTGAATGTGTGGGGCTGTGTTTATCAGGACTGTGCACTGTATGGAAGTCAAATAGCAAACTTCAAGAGTCCACCCTAAACAACAGATGTCCTTCCAGGTGTAGGAGCAGAGGATTGCGTCTGTAGGTTGATTTAGGGTTGGTGCCACTTTTTGGCAGGGTGAGACTGTGGTTGGGGAAATAACAGGAGCTCCTTGGCCAAGCGGGCATTCACATCTTTGGTCTCACGTCACCTGTAATTTAAATTCCATTACTTGCCGTGCCACACTTCAAAGAAAGCTCAGGTCTATTAATTACCAAAGTATGGGTTCAGGGTAAAGGTGAACGTGCAATTACAGAATTAAATCAAGTCTCCGTTTACCTTGTCAGTCCTGACAGAAATAATTTGAGTGAATTATTAAATGCTTCCACCACTCTCTGCTGCTTCATTGTTGGCTCAGGCATACCCAGCTGCAAGAATACAAGCTATGCTCCTTTCTCTTTCAAAGTAAAGCGATCGTGTTTTTTACTGCAATTAGTATTGACCTGTAACTGTACATGTTTATGATAAACAAAATTTAAAAAAAACACCCACTGTTACTGCTTTACCTTTGCTTCCAAATGCTTTCTGTGTTCCTTGAACCGTTTGATAAAAGAGGTCAAGCTTAATGAGATCATTTTAAATTTGTGGTGGTTATGGTAATGGTAAATGTGATATCATTATCAGGGTTTTAGGCCTAGTAAATTAGAAGTTGTAATTAGCTACCTGT
Organism: Anarhichas minor; assembly: GCF_050575085.1. Taxonomy (NCBI): domain Eukaryota; kingdom Metazoa; phylum Chordata; class Actinopteri; order Perciformes; family Anarhichadidae; genus Anarhichas; species Anarhichas minor. The sequence goes on along the minus strand of NW_027466481.1, from coordinate 2,826,151 downwards.
TCAGGTAATTTAAATTTCTGAGGTGATGTTGTTAATTATGCTGCAGAATTGATAATATCGGCTTTTACTCGCACCTATAAACATGTCTTTTTTCTTTTCCTCTGCAGAGATTACAAAATTGCACCGAACCATAAATATTGGCATGACTCATCCCTGCTCACATGGACATGTTTTCAACTGTTTCACGAAAAGGAAAAATAACAAAAAAAAAATGTCTTGTTTTTGTCAAATTCTGCTTCAAGCAAGCATTTTAACTAATTGCCTGTAATGAAGCAATTTGCCAGTGGCTGACTGGATTCAGTGGTTGAGGTTTGGTCTCTATGACTACCAGCTGTCTGTAATTACTAAATCAAGCCAGAGTGAGATTTTGGGCAGTCAGAGTGGCTACAAAAGAAGTCAGGAGTGGAAAGTGTTTACAGTAATTGCGTTGCTGGGGAGTTTATGCAGACATGACTGCAGGGATGTGTGTGCCACTGGTGTTTTTTCTCAGGTAATTTAAAACTTGATGTGTCCTGTGGTTAGAAAAAAAAAAAAAAAAAAAAAAACATTGCTGCTCAGTGCTGTGCTGTTTGTCTTTCAGTGTTTGTTGTCTTTTGCAGCGCTGTTGTGCTTCACTCTGTGTCAGCTGGAGGTGTGTATTGTGCCAAAACAGCCAGAGGTATGTAGTGTGCTTCGATTGATGTTCCTACTTTCTTATAATTACCCATTAGCTGGTATATTTGACATTTCAGAACGATGGAACTGCACACACAGAATAAATATGTTTTATCAATACTTCTGCATGTTGTTCTGTTGCAGCTCGTGCAGCTGCCCTGGGTTTGGATTATCCTGGAGTCCATGGAGCCCCTTATCTCTCTGGACCAGCTCGGCGTGGGATGCACCCCAGCATGATGCTGTTCAGACCTCAACCTTACAAGAAACTTGATGAGACTGAACCTAACATGGCCTCCCACAAACAAAATCAGCAACACATGAGATCCCTAGATGACAGAATACATAAACAAACGCACTCCAGGACTTTGCATAGCACTCACAGTCCAGTTCAAAGTGAATACGCCACCGCCCGAGTGCTCAGCCTTCCCAGAGGACGCTCCGTTTTTAACCGCAAGTCCAATTTTGAGGAGGTCAAGCATGTTGCCCGTCCAACTCTAGCTGAATCCCCGGGCCGGCCTAACCTTGTGAATTGGGATCCCCGAGGTCGCAACAAGCCGCTCTCGTTTGTCCACAACGAGCACGGCAGTGTTGTTGACGAGTCTGTCCCAAATAGACGTGACATGTCTCTGAGTGGGCTGCCCCAAAGCAGGGGTCACGGCACTTACCCGAGCGCTCTAACTGGATATGGCCGGGTAAGAGCGGTTCCTGTCCTCCGTTCAGCTGGCTTCACCAACAGAGCGATGTCTAGCCGAAACCCTGCTGTCGGTAGACCAGAATGGATGGGGTTCTCTGGCCGTTTTGCTCATCCCCTGTAGAGGCGCCTCAATGTCAAACAGGTTGTTTTTTTCAAGGTAACCCTGTTCCGAGACGTCTGATAAAAAGGAAAATCAGGTCCAGTTAGAATGTCAGTGAGCTAAAGGCTCTGACACAGCTTGGCTGTCTTGTCAAATGGTGTTCCTGTGAGGAGTTGTTAACAGGCAAGCATTTTGTGAAGGTTGAAGAATGTGATTTCAGAATGTATTTGTATGGTTTTCTCGAACCTTTTATTGAAAATAAAACAATGTCAAACTTATCTGTGTACAAGCTCCTGCGTTGTTGTTTCCTCACCTGTAACTCTAAAACCAGATTCTCTCTTGAATACAAAATGACCAACGGTTGTATTTCTCAGTGCCTCTTTCCACCCACCCCACCATAAATGTGTCGCTGAGGTCTGGATGTTACCAGAGTGCCATCTGTTGGTTCTAATGGGTAGTTCTCCCTTTGGCTCACATTCTTGAGCACAGGTGCTGCTTAACAGAAGGTCAGCTTTTGACAAATCCCCTAATCTGTTTACAATCTGCTGTTTGCAAGTACTACGAGCAGTTGTGCTTATTCATCCAAATAATCTTGGTCTTTCAATGCTGTCATGTTTCACTGGTTGTCTGGCATTTTAAATGGAGACAATGAGGTATTAAAATGCAGCCTTAGATTTAGAACTTGTGTAACTGTCTCAGCAGATATTGAATATATTGAATATTTTTCCTTTCAGTCATTCTTTTACCAAAGGAGAGCAGGACCTAGAAACGGGTGTATTTTCTAGTCGAGCTTAATTGAAGAAACCCTTCATATGTCAACCCCTTCGCTTTGATTCCTAACTGAAATACATTTTGAGAGAGTGTGAATGGTTGTTGGGTAAGGGTTATTCAGTGATGGACCCATAAATCAATCAATCAGGAGCCAGAAGGAGAGTCTGTTGTGAGCGCTCATCCAGAACGCGCATAAGGAAATGAGTGACAGAACAAAGTAAAGCAATCAACAGTTTAAGGGGAGCAGGAAGGAAGGCAGTGAAGAGTAACCATATATCATACAAGATGTCAGGTTGGGCAGAAAAGAAAAAGAGGATGTTCAGCAGCTGCAGGGAGCTCGCTTGAATCCCCACCTGGAGACCACACATTTAGGTAATGTAGAACCTAGAAGTAGAATATGTCTTGCATACATAATGTTGATCTCAGAGCGTCACACACTAAATACATGGAGAAATAGTAACCCTTCAAGCCGGTCCTCACAGTTACCGTTCGCTACACGCGTACACATTTCCTATTGCATCCTGCAGTTGTTCGCCTCCTTACCCTCGATCAATGACTTAATGACCCGTTGTACGGTTTAAAAATGGACGGTGAAATCCAGCAAGTAGGAGAATCTGCTGTGTATAAACTTGTGGGTTGAAGCAACCTGAGATGCACCTGCAATTTATTTAAGCGCATATCGCCAGCAGCTCGCTGGGTTAATGTCAAAACATGCAAGATGGAAGGGTTATTAGCATAAAGTGACATAAGTCTGACATCTCTTCAGATCAGAACCTCTCCCTTGCAGTTATCTAGTTTGACTCAACTTTTATACGGACAGATGAGATGGCTGACGGCAGCAAGTTAGCCAAGAAAACAGTTTCTTCACATGAAAGAGGGAGTGACAGTTTGTCCATATTAGGGTTGGTTTAGTTGGAGAAAAACAAGAACTACATTGATGTGCACATGTTGGACAGAATAATATTTATACCTGTAGAGTGTTTTTTAAAACGCATACCACACAATAGTGTTAGTATGATGTGTACTAGGAGGAGCTTTTGTTGAGGCTTTGAGGGGTTTTGATTTTACTTTATGGTTATTTTAGCAGCAGATCTAGGAATGAGCAGCAGTACATTTATCTGTAACATTTGAGCGCTAAAATATAACAAATTATAACTTGGATGGTACTCTTATTACATTTCCAACCTTCTCATAAGCCATGATTTGATGGTTTTTGTGAGTGTAAATATTATGAACCACTGGAAGTTGTAGTTCAGCTCTATTCTTTAAGATTTATTTCTGTTTGACAAAATGCACCCAAGGGTTCAAGCCCAAGACAACCCTGACTACTTGCTCGGAGAGGAAGGGCAGTGCTTTCGTCACTTTAAACATCAATAGTAGCCTTTGTGCTCTGACAAATGGCAATGGTAATTTTCACCATCTTTTGATGCCAAAATATTTCCGGTGCCCCTGCTTGGACCGGAAGCCATCTTTGATCTCGGCCCTTGTTTTGAGATTCAACTACACATCTGTAAAGTTCCCTGACTGCATCTAGCACAGTTGCATCGCTGTCGCAGTGACGAAATCGGTCTCCAGAAGTACTCAAAAACAGCCTCTGTGGCAGTTACTGTAACTGTCTCTTGGACCACATTGCAACATGAAGACACACACTCACACGCACACACAGACTAGCAAAGTGTAAACAATACCAACTGTCACAGCTGGTAATAACCTGTAGCTTTAGCAACATAGCTTTATTTAAAAAAGTTATGAATCCCTCCATGTCAGTTTGACACAATCCAGCATGCAAATATGGAATGCCTCGCAACATTTCACACATACGCTTGTTTAACTTTCTCTGCCTCACAAAACAAATCCCACCACAGTTGATCAGAGCTCTGCCACGTCCTCAGTGCACACTTGGTGTAACACACACACACTGTCCTTTTAAAGTAACCTTCGCTGCCTCCCTTTACACAATCCCAGACAGTGGTGGTTAATAAGAACATGTATTTGTTCCTGTGTGAGTTTTGTGTTCTGTGTGCGTTTCCTGCTGGTGTTCCTTTCCTCTCCTCTTGTGGCTCTCTGTGAGCCCACTACATCCTGCCAGCACAACTGACCTGTGGTAAGAAGGAAATCGATAGTCAATTCCATTTTGCAGCCAGCGTCTGACAGGTACTAGATAGGAGTGGATTGGGTGCATGTAAGGAGCCGGAGCGTGAGTCGGCACTTGACTTACCCCTTTCCTTTCTCTCTCTCTCTCTCTGTCTCACTGTCTAGCTCGACCAAGTACAACAACTCAGGTGTATGTTCATGCATTACGCGTCATCTAGCGTTAATGTTGAATATGTATATAATATGTATATTGAATATATACAAATGATTGTGATTCTAATTAGAATTTGTCTTGTATGATAATTGTTAGGCACACAATACAATAAGTTACATCCGAATAAAATGCATATGGCAGGACACTTTGTTGAGCACATATGCAAACAGCATCTGTACACATGTGATTATAACAGCGGTGACGGGAACATGCACCTTCCACACTGTCACTTCTCAGGACATATGGTCGCTCCATCTGGGAGGTTTTGATCATGTGGGCAGCTAGTAGAGAAAATATCTGAGCCTTCACTGCAGAATACAGTTTCAGAAGTCTGTATGAATTCAGTTAGTCAGTTCACCGCTTTGGTCCAGACTTGAATATCTCTATTGCCATGGTGGTCCCTAACTTTTGGGGTTTTGGGGTTTTTGGTTCACTTTTTTTATTAAAATATCACGAATAAAACTCTCAAGCAAGTTAGCTTGCACCATTAGCAATGTTAGACTCCTCTTAGGGGTGCACAACTAAATTTCATCTTAGCACCTCGAAAAATAATGATTATTTACGTATTAGGTCTGCTATTGTTATTTTATGAAATTATTTTTAGCCCTCAACTTCTATTGTTCTTTATGTATTTCATGTTGATGTGATGGCCCAGTTTTCCCAACAAGGGTCATGCACCTAATCGCACTAAAGCACTCAAACGTTGATGTATGTACAGCTGAGGCAGGTATTGAGAATTTAAAAGCACAAAAATATCTCTGACTCGAGATTAAAGGACTGATTTGAGAACACTTTCAGAACTCAAAACTTTACTCTTGAACCTTGGGTACAGTATATTGATTTTGACTTATTGAGTGGAGTAGTAGGATGGCATTGTTTCATCAGAAGGCACCGGGCCTTAAGCATTTTTAGATTTGAATATAAGCCTTCATTGATAGCAGATGTCGTGATTACAGCAGTTGTGATTGCAGTTAACTACTGTAATTCTCTGTATAATAGTAGATGGATTTTGGAGGATATTCCCAGTAGTGACTAATTTGGGGTTAGTCACATCTCTAATGTGCATAACAATCTAAAGAGGAGACAGCATTCTATTAAGTACAAGAACCGTAATCAAACCTAGCAAAGCGTCATCAGCTCAACGTAGCTTGCAGGCCCTCAGCTAATTTTACTGCTCACTGAAACGTAGCATGTAATACCCAATAGATGGAGAGCGCTTTGTTCATTACTGCCAATTAGGAAAAAAAGATCAAGCAAAATATGTCAACGCATGATAACCAGTTAATGTATTTTTAATTAGTGCATGCTTTTCTTTTCTCCTGTTGATTCCTATTCACAAACCCACCCCTGTGTGCATTTAATTCCTCCTCCAGCGCCTCTTGATGAACAGTTAGCTTCCATTATGTTTTTGAGAGCGGCGGAGTGACCGAGCGGGGATGCCGTGAGATTAAAAGTTGAGTGGGTGAGCTCACTGGCTCGCCTCGTGCACCATTTTAAATGAGGTCTCAGCGAATCATTTTACAATTTAATAAGCTAATAAACCTGATATGGCAAGTAGTTTGAAGTGCCCTTGGGGGGTCAAGGCACAGTTTACAATCCCATTTAAGAAGCTTGTTCTATTACCCTGCTGACAAAAGCTTGGACAGGCTCAGAGAGGGAGATGGCTGCGTTCTGATACAGCAGATCCGTTACTTCAAAGGTCACACTCAACACTGAGAGGTCAGTCTGAACCCGACTCACTCCATTCCTCAAGACAGCTCCCTGGAGTCTTATCATAGGGCGTTTGATAGCCGCCATATTAACACCTGGTGAGAAAAAAGGCCGTCAAGTAGAGTTGAAGTACCTCCGCTCTCTCATACAAGCAAAGGCCAGACACCTCGCCTGTCTAGAGATTACATTAAATTGCTTCAAATTGAGTTGCAAGGACTGTTCTTATTACTTCATCAGCAATCACAAATGCAATATATAATATAGGAATAAATAAACCGATATCACTTGTAAAAAAAAAAAGATTTTGTCCCAGATTAGATTCATTTTAGTTGATTTATTTGCCTATCAATAGCTGCAACCGTCGGTCATGTGGGGGAAAGATTCTAGTCATTCCTCGGACAATGAAAGTGGTTTTAAAGTTTTTTTCACCCACATCTTGGTGTGAGCTTCAGAGTCATTTTAGACTCCTAGTATGCACAATTTTAAAAACAGGATTAAGGACTATTTGAACACGGATGTACTTGTACTTCTAATTAATTTGCTTTTTTTTTGTCTGTTACTTGTCTCTTTAATGTGAAATTCCTTATGTTGTTTTTAACTTTTTTTTCAGTTTCGTCTTTAAGTCTGTTATTTGTGCATTTATGTGTGAAACTTTCATGCTGCAGTCTTGGCCAGGACTCCCTCAGAAAAGGGATTTTAAATCTCAAGGGGATTATCCTGGAAAATAAAGGTTTAATAAAACATAAATTAACTCTTTTCTCTCGAGAATGCCCCATCTTTAAACACCCCACTTTTTTTCTCCCCGTAACTGGGCCCCATCAGTCATGTGTTTCTTCCTGGAAAATAGTGAAGTTTCACAAATTCAAAACAAGGATGTTGCTGCTGTTGCTGCTTGGCGAACATACACACATGTCCTCCAGTCTGAGCTGCTTTGAGCCACACTGTTTCATCTAGTGCTATCAGGGCTGATGAGAGCCTCTCGTCTTTCTGGGTCTGCTGCAGCTGCTGTGTGGTGAGTGGCAAGCCTCTCTGATGGCTCTCCTTTATCTTCACATCAAGCGATTTGCCGCTCCTTTCATTTTGGTACTTGTGCCAGATTGAAAAGGGAAACTTCACAAAACTTGTTTCTGAATGACACAGGTTCAGCCTGGAGAGTTGCATCCTGATCCATTTTTACGGACTGCTCAATTTAATTTAATTATTCATTATTTATTCAACACTTGCTTAATCAGATTTCATTTTATTTTTGTGCCTGTTCTGTATTGTACTTGTGCCATTTATTATCCTTTGTAGTTTCCTGTCTAATAACGCCAGTACATTTTTAACAAACATGAAATACTACAGATATCGAGGATCTTCAGATATTAAGGATTTAACGAGGAATTATAAGATAAGACAACACCTTCAAAGTAAAGATACTTGAAGTGTTATGCTGAAAACATGTAAAATGTATTAATGACTTTTAAGATAGTAAAAAAAAGAATGTTTTTTGCTTTATTTTCATGAAAACAATAATTTTGTGTGTTTTTTCAGCTGTTTTGTGATTTTGTCATTCTTCGAAATGGCCAGTGTTGCTGTGAAAGTAACATTAGCATGTTAAGCTAAGAAAAACATAGATGTGTTCTGGTCATCCATTAAAAAAAAGGGATGTGAAACAGATTGCATTCCTCCTTTTTAGTTTCCTGGACTTTTACATCTGCTGACACTAAAGCTTACCCTGTCTAAGCTTGGAGGAACTGATCTATGATTGATAGGTGACTAAATCAAGAAACAATAACTCCTATCAACGCCTTTAGTTAAAGCACAATACTTAGTGTGAGAAATATCACCAAAAAGGGGAAATAGTGGCCAGTTTGTCATTGCACATGTGTCAAGGATATTGCCAAATCCTGATAGAGGGCGTTTTGTAACCCCCAACGGGAAAGGAAACATATGTTGACTAGAGCGAAATGTACCTCTACACGCAGTGACATGACTCACTGAGACACCAACATGAATCCAGATAACATTTTCATCAATACATGAGGAACAAAATAGGCCAACACCCCTAAAATATCTTGTTTTCTTGTATGCTGTCCTGTATCAAACTGTGATTGTTGACAAAATACACTCCAAATTTAATATCACATCTTTTCTCTCCCTCTCTCTATCTCGACTGCCTTTTGTCAGAGCCACAGGCAATTACCTATTAGTGGTCAGCAGAAATTCTAAAAAAAGGAAAGCTGAGGAAATGTAGGCCTTTATGCACACGGCTGATAAGAAACAGGGAGACATTGCATTTCTTTCACATCGCTTTAACGTGGACTTCTCCAAATAGTATGTTGTTGGGCGCTGAGGGAGGCGATCTGACTGTGAGTTTGAGTGATAGTTTCAAATTATTAAAGCAATACCTTATCGTCTAAATTGACACTCTGAACGTTTCTGCCCAAATGTAGACATGTTGTTCTAGACCAGAAATACTTGGAAGCGGGTTTTATGGAAATCTAATTGCAAATCATCTCAATTAATTCGTTTTGCCTTTAAAGTATATGTTGAATTGAACTCTTTTTCAAATGTTTTTTGCATCATAAATCACGGAAACAATTGAATATCCTCGTGTTTTCATATGTGAAATATATTGTGGAATACATTGTGAAATGTCTAAAAACCACAAGTCTGTATGTGTGGTTTGTCACGGGAACAGCTGTTTGCATGCGATAAACCATATGTGAATTTATGTATTTATGTATTACATGTGAAATCTTTGTTTTCTCACGGGATGTCTTACATGTGAAACATCACTTAAAAGTACCTGATGTTAGTTTCTCAGTGGATTCGATGTGAAATGGTGTTTTACATATAAATGATCATGTGCCTTTCTTTTATAATGGAAACACTTTTGTCAACCAACTGATTCGTATAAAGAGGGAAACTAACTGTTTCCACGTGCTTCCAGACAAATAACTGCTTTGTCTTTTCTCCCACACAGACACAGAAAATGCTGTGAAGGCATGTCTGTGCCTCGTTGACGTTGCTTTGTCAGCAGCTACCAGAGTTCAGTTGAATTTTAACGCTTTGTAGTCGTGTAATGGTGAGTATTTCAAAAAGCCACTCCTCAAAATTAATTTCAACTTAACACCTGCGCTTTTAAGCTGAGGTCCCAACTGATTCCTGAATTTAAGAACCAGGTTCTTGACTTACGATCAGAGTTAATATGCTGTAGAATTGCTCCCATCTGCTTAGCTTACAGGCCCCTGTCTGCTGTTCATTATACATGACCAATCAGCTATTGAGCGCATACCCAACAGGGCTGGTTACCTTCTAACAACTGGCAATCAAAATCTTCCTGCTGCTTGGAGGAGTTTCATCCCTTTAATAGAAAAGTGTAAGAGGAGAGAGATTTTTATCCTTTCTACAGAGCATTTACATTTCATTTTTGTAACAGCTGGAATGTCACATCTTTTGTGTAATCCTTTTACACAAATGTGGAATCAAGCTGTCATAAATGTTGATTTTTATATTCACGAGTGTCATGTGTCTTACACAGGCTGCACTCGACTATTACGTTATGACGCAGTGGATGCATTCTCTATCTGTCCGTTTATTTTTGAAATATTACGCATTATGGAGATCACATCCTTGCTCACATCACCCTGCCACTCCAAACACTTGAAACACCACGTTGATGATGTCTTTTCAAGCGACGGACGTCATCACTCTCAATACTTCCATCACACAACGCACAGTGTCGCTCAGAAGGAACGGCAATTCAAATATTGTGTTGATAGGGCATGAAAGTTTGTAATTTAGGAATAATGCCTTTCAATTTGGCTGCCCAACAGGTTTTATCGTCATGATATCCACATCAGTGTCAGTGATTGTCGTGCTCGTGGCGTTTGTGAACGGAGCGAGAAATGGTGAGTGTGTGCTTTCAGAGTGAAGAAGCAAATCTAAATGGAAATTGACAGACGATTGTTTTTACACCTTTCTTTTTCTGACTCTTAGATTCTTCCAAACTATATTTAAAGCTGGGCATTTACAATTAAGATTCTCGTCAACGTGGCACATCTAAATTAATTTTCATTCTCATTGCTAGAAGACGACATACAGCCGTGTGCCAAGGTCCAGACGTCCAGCTCAGTGGTGCCTTTGGGGTCACCTGTCACAGCCACCTGTGTCATCAGAGACGACTGCCCTCTGGTCGTTGGGCGAGCTGTTCATATAGCGTGGCGCCTTGGCGATCGTTTCCTCCCCAGCAGCCCCGTGGCCAATGAGAGCGGCAGGGTTTCTGAGGTTGTTATACCAAGCTTCAATCGCACCAGGGAGTTCCTCACCTGCTGTGTCCAGGCCTCTCCTCTTCAAGTAGTAGGAGGAGTGGAGATCAGAGCTGGATGTGAGAACGATTTAGAAGAGATCTGACACCTGTTAATGGATCGGTAGATGGATACTAACGTAATGTAACAACTTCATAACCTTTTTCACCTTATTTCTCCTCTATAGATCCACCAGAAGCACCACAAAACCTCAGCTGTCAGACAAACCTCACCACCCCGAACACCCTGACCTGTAGCTGGGACCCTGGGCAGCAGGAGACCCACCTCCGCACAAAGTACTCCCTACACACCGAGATATGGTAATATTCTGCCTGTAAATGCCATCTACCAGGAATACACTGAAGCACTTACCAGAAAGCAAATATAATTTTGTTTACAAAGTATGTCTGTGAGTTTGCACAAACTGTGTTTCCCAAATTCTAATTTCATTTCAGGGATTCAAATGAGAACCACACTTACGAGCTCCAACCAGGAGTCCACCGTTACACCATCCCTCGCTCTGGCTTTGGCTTCTTCTTAGATATGAAGATATATGTGAAGGCAGTGAATGAACTTGGAGAAGCAACATCAGCACCTATCGTTTTGGAACCTGTCGGCGCAGGTGAGAAATATAGAAGATATGCACCATGTTAAAAAAATATTTGATTGTTTCTATTGTTGGGGAGTACTACTGCAGACGTGAAAAAGTTGTATTAAGCATTTTGTGGCTCCAGAAGGAGATAAGAGAATCTGACAAATGACAAGTGAAGTCATTTGAGTCAGTGCTGGTTTGTTTGGACTGGGAAATGGGGTCGCAACTTGAGAAATGGGTTAACAATCTTTATTTTGCAGTAGATGGAATATGTCTTTTTTTATCCATATGGTTAAAATAGGCTTTTAGTATTCTGTAAATACCTTCAGACCAGCTCCTATGTGTAGTTATATGACCCTCTGGATCTCTTTATGTTTATCTTTTGGAAAAGCTGCCTGGCTCTGAGACAAATTAATACATCTAATGTCATCTAATGTTTTTCTGCACATTTTAGAAAAAGTAAAAGAATTGTGAGGAAAAATGAATTCCATTTTAATCACAGCTTTTGCTTTGTTTACTGTTTTGTCACAGCTAAGTTTGACCCACCAACGATTCTGAAGATTGAAACGATGCCTAAAAAGTACGGCTGCCTAAAGCTGAGCTGGAGCTTATCTCAGCACCAGGCCTGGATGCATGTCTTCCACCTAAACCTGGAAGTTCGACTTATGACTGCTGACAGCAGCCAATGGAATGAACAACCAGTGAGTAAAATTCATTCCGGTGTCAAGATAAACTTAACTTTAACTTTTGACACAGTAGCTATAAGCAGCCATGCAGTAATAACACATGCTTTAACTTCATAATGTGCTTGCCTGGAGTCATATTTGTAGATCTGGGACAAACCCATAACGTCATCCAGGCTGGACTACTGTAACTCCCTCTATCTAGACGTTTCTCAGGATAACATTTCCCGTCTACAACTAATTAAAATAGCTGCTGTCTGGTTCTTAACAAAGTCCAAAAAACAAGACCACATCACCCCTATCCTTGCATCCTTCCAATGGCTCCCTCTTCATTTCAAGATAAACATCAAAAACCTTCTAACTGTCTACAAATCTCTTCATGATCACGCCACTGCCTATATCTCACAGCTTCACACCCCTTACAGCACCACCAGACCCCTCAGATCCACCCTGTGGGCTGCGCCCCATTATAATGGAAAAAGGCCAAGGACAGGACTTTTTCTGTAGCGGCTCCTTAGCTCTGGAAAAGCCTTTTGGAGGCCGTTAGACAGTCTGTTGATACATTTAAGATGCACCTTAAGACCCACTTTTATTCTCTAGCTGTAAAGTGTGTTTAACCTGTTTTATCCAATTCTCTGGGTTTATCTTGTTTTATCTATTTCCATGCACATATGTGTCTCAATGGTTGTATATAAGGTTTCATATATCTTTGTGAAGCACTTTACTGCGAAACCTGTTTGCTTTTAAAGTGCTATATAAATTAAATAAACTTTAACTTAAACACACGATAGATCCTGGTGAACCGGGTTAAAACCACCAGATCCGTGGACCAGTGCCGTCTCCTCCATGGGACTCAATATCTCGTCCAGATTAGAGTCAGATACCAGCAGAGCCCCTGGAGCGAATGGAGCAGCAGCCAGTCTGGAGTCACCTTGGACAGTGGTAGGGCTCAGATCAATTCACAGTGACACAATCAGTCACTCTAACATTTTCCAATCTATTGCCTTTTCTTCCATTCCCTGGTCTTTTCAATATATGCTAATGCCATGTCTACATCTCCCATTGCTTTGCTCTATAGCACAGGCTTAATTGATGTATTGAGTTCTGCCGCACACTCAGGCAGTGAATCCATAGTCCACAGCCACCTGTCTTATTGAGGAAAGTTTTAGTTTTTAAAGAGTGAGGAGAGAAGCGCAAGCTTCTGACGAACCACTAAACTGACAGCCGTCTCTTTCTTTTCAGCTCCCACTGGACGCCTAGACTGGTGGATGAGGGTATCAGGGGATCACATGAACAAACAACTCAACATCTTGTTTTGGAAGGTACACACATCACATGTTGCTCGACACCTGTCACGGGCTGATGTATTTTCTGTCGTAGCTCTTGTTGAGTGTGCGAGGTCTGCCTTTAAAATGCCCTCTCACTTTTTTTTTTTAGCCATCAAAACAATTCCGTGCCAACGGCAAAAATGTGTCATACATTGTCTCGGTGAAAAAGCTGCCAGGTGAAAATGGAAAGTTGTGCTCTACAATGGAGAATTACTGCTTCTTCCAGCCTCCCGTGAGAGCAAAGAAAGTGTACCTGCGTGCTGTTAATGCAGCAGGGAGATCCTCCCCCACTGAAGTGCGGATTTACCTACCTAGAGGTAAAATTGACCACCTTAAACCCGCTTAAACTGGTTTAGAAAGTAGCTCAAATATGATACAGATTAATACATTTCCCCACAATGTGTATGATGTGTTTTGTGTCTGTAGCTCGTGCAGTGATATCAGACGTCACAGTCATTCCTCAGGATGACAGATCCATGCTGGTCCAGTGGAGAAGCCTGCTGTCTTCCAGTCTCACTGGTTTTGTGGTGGAATGGAGACCTTTGTTACAAACGGACCTCTCTTTCACCCAGTTTGAATTAACTGGCAGAAACCAGACACTCCTTGTAATAACAGGTATGTTTTATAGTATTTGTATTGCAGGTTTTGGGATCCATGTCCCTCCGATTTTACTCAACTTTTATTTGACTTTCCTAATCTAGTGTTTATCCCTTACCCCGAGAATCCACTCTCATACAATGTCTTCTTTTTCCTGTGCACAACCTGCCTGTACACACTGTTAGGAGCTTATGGGCACTGATAAACTCTAACCTCTTCACTCTCATCAATAGGCAGCTTTGAGCCCTACAAGCCCTATGGGATCTCTGTGTATCCGAGGTTTAAGGATGGGATAGGCCTTCCTCAGACTGTTAATGCCTACTCCAGACAAAAGGGTAAGTCACCAAAGACACAAAGAGGATCACACAGAGAGCAGGCAGGGGTGTGAGAGTTGGGCTGCCTCAACTTTGAAGAAGTGAGAAAAGAGGTTGCCACATGATTTCACAAAAACAGTGCAATCTATTAGAAACAGCTAATCCATGATGTAATAATGCCCTCTTGTGGATAGAAATTAATACTTTTTTTTGCTGGGCTGAAGGTTTCAAATCATGAGCATAATCACTCATTAAAGCTGGAATAATGACTCACAATATTTATTTTTTTTAAGCTCCATCCATCGTTCCGAAAATTCAAATTGAAAATATCTGGGAGTCACGGGTTGAGCTTACCTGGGATGAAATACCATTAGACCAAAGGAACGGAATCATCCAGAACTACAAAGTCTTCTACTGTGATAGGAAGGGACCCATTAACGGTAGGTTAAAGACCTTAATTGAACTGTTCTAAAACATTTTCTTCTTTACTTGATCCTATCTGATGTCTGACACTTCTTTCAGTTGTGATTGCTGACCTGGAAGCGAGGAGAGTGATGCTGAGAGACCTCAACAATGTGTTTGTGTATGAAGTTTTTATGATGGTTAGCACGTTTGGTGGGAGCCGGAACGGGACAACATTTGAAATCCCAATGAAATCCTTCGGTTCGTATTAACATTCGGCAGTGGCTTTCTAGAAACATGAGATTAAGACAGTGTCTATTCCCACAGCAGATATGTCATCAAGAATGCTTATTCTTCTCCTCTCAGATGCAGTTGCTGTTGTGGCAATTGTAATTGTGTCTGTTGTTGGACTGTTATTGATGGTTATCTTCAGCGTCATGACTTGTTTCTCCAACAACAAAAGGTGAGATCATTGTCACGCTGACTTAAGCTGTGAAGCTGTGGTGTCATTCATTCTGAAAACATTTTTCTTTCTTTTGCAGGCTAAAGAGGCGTTTTTGGCCAGCTGTTCCAGATCCGGCTAATAGCAGCATCAAGAGATGGACATCAGAATCAACACAGGTGCAGAACATTGACTTGTGCAGCATTAAATGCTTTGGTGTAATAATAACCCACTTCAAAAGCTTCTATTTTATTTTAGTAATGGATCAAATGACTACGTGCAATGTGAACGGAATTGGTAAAAAGGATGAACCCACAGATCATTATGACCAGCTCTGCAGTTCCCCTCTGCTTTTAACATTGTTTTGGTTTTACAAGCCGCAAATTTTCTCAGTGCTCTCCTCACACCCAACAACCAGCCGCAGCATGCAGCTGTTTTTCAGCAAAAAGTCTACGATAAATCCTCTGTGCACCACCTGCCCATCACCAAACAGCAGACAGACAGACAAAGTTAGCAAATACCTGATGATCATATTGGAGCAGTTAGCAGCTACAGAGACAGATACTTCCGTCAGAAGTTGGAGACCAAAAC
This sequence comes from Anarhichas minor, assembly GCF_050575085.1. Classification (NCBI taxonomy): domain Eukaryota; kingdom Metazoa; phylum Chordata; class Actinopteri; order Perciformes; family Anarhichadidae; genus Anarhichas; species Anarhichas minor. Next base: position 2,810,673 of record NW_027466481.1, on the reverse strand, counting down.
AGAGCTAAAATGGGAGGGAATATTGAACCAACAATACAAAGGAATTGTAATATTGCTCCATGTGTGCAAAAGGTGTAAACAAGCAACCGCTTGCTATCACATTCACCACAACTTTATATTTCAGTGCATCATTTAAAGCTTGTTCAAAAGTACCCATGCGTGCAAACAAAACACAAATTCTGCTTTAATATACTTATGTATGCATATGTTTAAGTGATATACTTGTCAAAATACAGGCCTTATTTATTTTCCTTTTGCAGGATTCTCATCTTGCCTTCGACAATGAGGAGCCCAATCCAATGTACCTGTCCCACCTGAGCTTCCTGGACCTCACTGTGAAACTAACTAAAGAGGACGATGACCCATGGTCAAGCAGTGCAGAGGACACCAGTGACTTGGGAGAGTCCATTTGTGGTTCACCATTCACCCCTGGCTACTCCGGTTCCAACAGCGACTCTGTTCCTTACGCTACTGTGGTCTTCTCTGGTCCATGCAACAGCCCTACGCCTCATGTCTACCTGCGGTCTGAGTCCACGCAGCCCCTCTTGGAAACTGAAGAGTCCTTCAGTCCAAAGTGCTACCATAACATGGCAACTAATGGGATGCCGAGTGAGCAATGTTTTTTTGGACCTTCCCATGATTGTGTACCTGTAAAAGGGGCAGATCCAGCCATTGTGTGGGATGACTTTCCTTTTCTCCGAGCATTATCCTTGAATGATACTCAAAATGGCTAGAAGTACTTTGGTGATTATAAGAGTAGCTGCTTTGCAAGATCTTCATCTAGTTCTGAGTTTGAAATGAGCCGATTGTGATAAGTTGATTCAGCAGAGCACATATCTGTAAATGCATGCAAGATTTAATGCTAAAATCATTTTTATATTTAATGATTATGATGTCCACACTTTGTTCGTACCACACTTTGTAGATATGTCACCTCTTTAACAAATAAACTTTTTACTGGAGAAAAAAATGTATATTGTTGAGATGATTTTGTCGTGGGGCTTATATATCATCAAAATGAAAATTACTTTTTTAGGCCAAGTTTGCAGTTAAAACTATTTCTTGGAATAAAATAATTTAACTGTATGAAGACAGAAACAAAGTGCTCAGTGTTAGTCCATTAGTCCATATTTATTTTTTTTATTTGATTAGGTCCTCATAAACATTACTGCAGTGAAATCCAATTGGAAGTATTTATACAAAATGTTTATGTATCAACATAAACCCCATAATGACGTGCTGTTTTGCTAGAGATGAACTATGAGGTAAATGGGACACTTGGTAAAATGGGACTCCTAATTCGACTATTTGTTTACTCCAAAATTTCAGTGAAACCAAAACTGCTTTAAATTTCCATTTAGTTTTATAACGATATTGGATATTAAACTGAAACGTGATAAAAATGCATCGGATATAAAGATTAAAATACAAGATTTGTTAAACGACTCCCCTTTGTACCATTCTGCTTAATTCATTATATTGTATTTTGATTTGGTTTAGCTCCTCTCTCCTCTTTCTCTTTGTAATTTGCAATTTTATGTTGGATCATTAATTCAAAACAAAAGCTTCAACGTTGCAGTTTGATATCGTAGGCTATATGTCCATATTTATATATTTAATCAAATAATTGCTATAGATTGTCCAATCATTACTATTATATATACTATTTTGATTCATTGACTTATTGATATTGGTTGTATTTATAATATATATATATACTATATTTATCCTGTACTAAAAATCCCACTCAACCTGAAACCCCAAAGCCTCCCACAATTTAAGCCACTCTTCACAAAAACCTTCTCAAATACAGTAAATTTGAATAATTTTGTTATTAAGCAACACATCTTTAATGTTAAAATAATGCAGTAGTGGAACAACGACTCCCTGACTCGGTTAACTGCTGTTTTTCATGACAGAAACCGAAACTAATCTCTCTTTATTCATCCAATCGATGTGTTCTGGGATTGTTAGCTTAGCCTAGGAAGACGAGTACCCGATCCTCACTCGGCTAGTGAGGTCTAGTCAAAATGGCGAGCCTCATCTAGGGGTCGAGTGTGATAAACTGTCACATTTTCATAGTTTCAGGGGGGGGTATTTTCGGCCTCGTGAGCTATCCTGATGGCCATGTTAGCAAACGTAGCTCTGCGAGCTGTTCTGAAGTCCTCAGTTGGTGTTTTGCGAGAAAGCGTCGCTCTGTCAGTGAAGCCCTGGACATGCAGCTCGGCTTTATTATCGGGACCGAGAGTCGGCTGTGGTGAGTGGAAGCGACCGGGAGGACCAGAGGGACCTGACTAACGTTATGTGTTTAGAAAATAGGATACTAATGCATTACACCTGGTTGTTCACAGTGTCGAACACTAACGTTACCTGTCTCACAATACCTATATCAGTGAAACCCTAACCCCTTTTTGCTTTCCCCCCCAAATAGATTAATGGTTTCACAAATCTAAAACTGTTTAAAGCGTTTCCGTCTTCTCTGGGGTTGTCTAGTCCAGATTTGACAGGTCTAGATAGAGTGGTTATTAGATCTGGACCTGGTCGTGGGATCCAGACAGCATTGAGGCTTTACCTGAAATGTCTAAGACGCTTTCACAACAGTCAGAGGTTGAGACAGAAGTCATGCATCACATTGAATTCACATTAAATAAGAATATTAAATAAAGTGCATTTACAATTTATTGCACTGATTGAAATCTTTGAAACATACAGAATAATAGCAATAATTGGCATACTCATATTTACACAGTTGCCAGTTTATTTTACATTTTTACAGTTGGGGAAACATTGTTGGAAAACAAATTCAATGGTAGTGATTGCATAAACAATTGTTGGACCAAAAGTATTATAGAAATAAACAGTAAGCTGATTCATCAAAAGTACCAACAAATAGCTGGCAGATTAGTTGGTTAATAAATGACGTTTTGGGAAGCATGAGGAAACTAACCGACAGGCTTCGGAAGGATGTGCAGATTTCAATAAGTTGCTAAAGACTCTTAGCGCAATATGGACCCCTCTCTGCAGCAGGCTCGCAGAATTGTTATTCCAAACTTGCCTTAGTGTTTCTGTGCATGTGTGTTTCTGCTCAATCTGATGCGCCATCTCGCTTCATCGTGATCATATCGAGAGCATCTAGAGCAGCTGTACGTTTATCTGCCCCTCAGGTCTACTTCAACGTGAAAGCTGGTTTCCTGACGGTCACAGACGCACCAAAACATCCGTTAACAGATCACTTTACTGCGTCACGATAGCAGATCGCTTGTCTCCTCAACCAGAGGACAAATGCTGGGAAATCATGAATCACATGTGACTAAATAAATACTTTGACATAATGTTTACCATAAAACCGTTCAGTTTATTGTTCTAATGCACAGAAAGCACTGAGAGAGCAGCTGCTGCGCACCATCATGTCAGCTGTACGTGTGTCTGCATTTCTGCAGGGATGAAGCACTGGTGTTTTTTGGGGGGGGAAATTACATCATTTGGTGTTTTGATGATGTTAGATATTGAAAACCAATTTCCTCTCACCATCTGATATGTGCGACGTTTTTTATCTGGGGTGAGGGACAGCCAGCGCTCTACACATTATCTCGGTTGCGCTCTTCAAATCATGCATCTCAAAGCTAGTGGATCGATTGCTTCATCATCCTGTCGCTTTCCTCTCGCAGCACGACATCAAAAACAAATGTTTCACATGCAGCGATGGAGACCACACGCGATCCATGCTGAGTGGCATGTCGCAAAGAAAAACAATGTCTCTAGCAGAAAGTTTCCCTCGCATGCAGGAGTGATGAAAGGGTCACTCAGAATTCAATTAATTCATCTACTTGCTATGATTTCAAATTTAGGATAACATCAGATTCTTTGAGGAAATCTAAAAAGGGCAGTATGCCTGTATTTCTTACCACTTATTATTATTATTATTATATAGCCACAGAACACTCATTGGAAATAGATGGCATTCAGCATTATTACAGGTTTTTAACAACATGTAAAAGACATTGAGCAGTGAAGCTGTCTTTGGTTCTCCTTGAATATAAATAAGTATCGTTACATTTGAGGTCGTATCATGTTGCTATATTTAATTGATCACACGCCAGCTTTCATGCTCCTTATTGTGAAGGCCACAACATGCATTTTAATTGAAACCGCGTCACAGATGTCTTGATTCGTTCTGTAGTAACTTTCGCATTACGCAAAGTTTCCGTGTAGTTCACAGTCAGCTTTGGCCGGCAACCGGTGATCCTCTCGTGTCTGGCAAAGGCCAAGTCTTCCTTTGTCTTGCAAACATTAGATCACATCGCAAGTTTGGTTTCACCTTTTCGTCAGGGACCAACCGTTGAACCTCTTCTGGGCTCAAATCAGCTACGACGTCTCCGTCTGTGTTGTTTTACTTCACTCCCTCCATCAATCCCTCTCTCTCCTCAGGTGCAGGCGGCTTTGCTGTTCCACCACCGGTGAGACATTATGCTCGGGTTGCAAAGAAGAAGAAGATGGGTACGAGGCCGCGTTGTGTCACCGCGCCATGTTTTTAGACATTTTGAAATGCTCGCTTTTCATCCAAACACGTTGTGTTTTCTTGCAGGCCCTGAGAGCCAGCTCAGCGATCTTCCTTCAACTATGCTGAAGATGGATTATACAGCTGTGCCCCTCGCTCAAACGTAAACAGACATTGATGCCGCACATGAACTGAGTAAAATATAAAGTATATTCACAATTCATTATAAATCTGCATTCACATCTTCATTATTATTATTATTTCTTCTAACACGAGAGTATTTTCTGTTGATAGCACCGATGATGTTGTCAGAAGACTTCTGTCTTTGGAGTTGGCGAGTCACGTGAGTTCTCATGTCCCCTCAGATCGCCTCGTCATATTTTACTCTGATGATTAAGTTTCTTGAAACGCACACTGACGTGCCACTTTCAAAAGAACTAGACTCGTAAACACGACGTCTGCTTTTCATGTCTTCAGAGTGAAAAGCTGCAGCTGAAAAAGGAACAGTTGGTTGCCAAAGTCCAGAGGGACGAGAACGACCGCAGCTCAGTGGAAGTCCGGGGTGAGTTGGGTTCCTTCAGTGTTGTCGATGTTGTTCTCACTGAAATACAGAACAGCTTATAACGTATTTTAACTGTTCATTCTTTTTCCTCAGTGGCTATTTTGACTGCAAGAATCCGAAACTATCAGGAGCACTTGCAAAAACACCACAAGGTGAGTGCAGGACCAACAATCGGCAGCATTTTGCTCCCCCCGAAAGCTTCACAGAAGATGTCAGATGACGTATCATATCATACTTTACTCGCACCACTAGACCGCTCACGTATGAAAACGTCTTTTTCACATTTCCTCTGAGCCTTCCTCTGGCTTGAGGCATGCGTGTGCTACAGGATTTCCTGTGTACTCCACCACACAGAATAAGAACATGCTTAGCACGATCACGGTTGGAAAGTTCCACGTTACGTCATACATCAAACATTGTTGTTGAAATTGACACAGATTAGTGTGGCATTTGTAATCCAGTATCTCCTCATAAACTGATGAGTGTCCCAATTTCCTCCCAAATCAGCCTGTTCACATTTGTAGTTCACGTTCTTTTTATGTGTTTATTTCATTCCAGGACAAAGCTAACAAGAGGCGGATGCTCATGGCTATCGACCGAAGGAAAAAGCTTTTGAAAAACCTGAGGTTGGTTAACTATGACGCCTTTGAGAAAGTGTGCGAGCAGCTGGGCATCACCTACACTTTCCCTCCAGAGTACTACAGACGGGCCACACGCCGCTGGCTGGCCAAGAAGGCCTTCTGCATTAAGGTAGCAAACAAATGACCCCTTCACATGTGGTTTTTTTTCATTTGTGGTGTATATTAATGGTATCAATTGATTCATATCTAAAGACTTTAAACACTTAACGAGTCTCTTCCCACACGAGTGAAACGATAATGCTTATTGTGTCCGAGAGCTTTACTCAAGCTTTCTGTAGGTCGACGTGTTCACTCCTCTCACTGACTAACAAGTGCAAGGTGTTATTTTGTGCCTCCACTGACACTTGGTCATGTGTGTCTCTTCTCAGGTCTTCAAGGAAGTGCAGAAGCAGAAAGCAGAGCAGAGGCTGATGAAGCAACGTTTAGCCTCCGCAGGCACCGAGGCAGCCAAGATAACAGCTGTTTAAACCCAATAAAAGACAACGTCCTGTACATTACAACAATGGATTCGCCATGCTTGTGTTAACATCTTTACTTTAACACCTTCAGATACGTGGCATGTGGATAAATGGCTCCCTTTTTCATGTGTTACCAACATGCAATGTTATTTACTTTTGCTTTCACATTGATGGTGGAAATAAAACATTCCAGAAAGTTGTATTCAAATTTCTTTTGTACATTTATTTATGAGGAATTATGTGACTATCAGTTTAAGGTGTTATGGATTACATTATTACACTATGTTACATCTCTGGTATTTTTACATCAGCTGTCAAAGGTTAAGTCCTGTTTCATTATTTGTCAAACTAATAAATCACTGAAATATGTTGCCACCAAGTGATTGCATAATGTTAAATAATATGCATTTGCATATGCATAATATGCAATAATAGGCATTTTTCTGCAGGCCTTGTGCAGAATTAGTGAGTTCACATGATGCCAACACCCTGCATTATCTTCAAGAGCATCTGCTGATGCTACAATATGATTCACCATGTTTAAACTCTGATTAGTTTGAGATCAAGTGTTTGCGGAGAAAAGGCTTTGAACTAGCCATCACACAGGAGTTGGACACAATATTATTAATCCGCTACAAACATTCCTCAGATGACCCAAGACATTTGAGAAGCTTAGGATGTTACATTTTTGTTGACTGCCAGAGAGGTGTTGATGAAACGGTTCCCTGTTTTATTGCAACGTGTCTCTTATTTTGTCCAAATACCAAAAGGGTCTTACTGTAATGTGATCCAGTACAACATGACCTCATACTATTCCCCAAGTAACTAACTGCATAGTCATCATTACGTTTCATATGCTGTACAACAAAACCTTCTGAGAAATCAGCATCACCACTTAATGACTGCTCCGCATTTATATTCAATGTTCTCAATCATGTTTTCACACCTAACTCTTAGCATACCAACACATGCAGCCCTGTGTGCATGTATATGTATATATAACTGAGACATCCATGTGAACATTTTAAATACCTCCGGCGTTTTAATCAATCACAACGTTTTTGCAAGCTGCAGGAAGTTTTGCAGTGGTTCAGGTCTTGAGTAAACCCATCCCTTCTTTTTACAAACTGCAGTGGAAACATAGAATAAGATTAAAAACCTTAAGCTGTATGAGAACAGGGACATGATGCATTTATGGTTGCTGTATGAAAACAAGGTGTGAAAAATTCTGACAACTGTGAGATTTCACTCAAGTGTGCTGATCTAACGTGAGATTGGAAACCCATTTCATTTGAAGCCTCCTAACAGATAAATGATCTGTAGCTGCTTGTGATTATAGCCACAAACAGCCTCACAGCTCAGCAGCAGTTCCGGTAAATCGTCTTGAGTTTGTCAGTGAAGGACCAAAGATCTTTGTCATCCTCAGAAACAGCAGTTTGTTTGCAAACCAGTATTTCACAGCTTCAGCTCGTCACAGCTTCCTGTGTGGTGTGCAGCTCGTCAGTTTGAGTAAGAGGACTGCACACTGACAGACTCTTCTGGTAAGTGACACCTTTTTTTTCCCCTCTCGCAGTAGATTCACTTAAGAATGCATTTTTAATTTAGTTAAACTGTTGCTTATTATCACCATATTTACAAATCTTTAAACTTTAGAACTTCAAAAGTTCTGCATCGCCAATAAACTTCCTCTGGCAGCACCAATACCAGATACCAGATACCATGGGCTGTCCCATGTTCTTTTGTACTGAAGGAGCACAGAAGTAGCCCCTTCACATAAATCATTTTTTCATTTCAAGACAATTACCAAAGCAGAATATTTTCTGAGCAACATTAGTCGCTGAGCTGTTACACAGGATTTTCTTAAAATACAAGTATATATTTCTGATTAGGAACCCATGTGAAATATTCATCTATTAATTAGTTAATCAACTATAAGTCACAAGAGCTGAAACATGTATTTTACGCTTTGCAGGGTGATTCATGTATGCTTGTTGAGCTGTAGAGTATGAATAACACATGAACTCCGTCTTCTTATTCTGGAAAGCACTAAAATATATTTACTTATACCTCTGAATTTTTCTATGAAAACTCAAACTGTAATGCCACCTACTCTGGAAATAAATATTGGATATAAGTACACACGTAAAACATGTGAAAACAATTGTGGCACATGGAAAGATTGATTTATGTCATTCCTCCAGCAGTGTTTTGCTCTATTCCAGTGCTAACAGCTGAACATGTTCTTTCAGGTTTCAAAATAAAAAAGCAGATCCAGTAATCCAAAAATGTCGAACCCAGTGGTCACCCAACCAGGTGCAGGCAGCTTTGGGACAAATGTCCAAACAGGAGAGTGGAGCACAGGCCTGTGCTCCTGCTTCAGTGACTTGTTTGTCTGTGAGTAACATTCAAAATGCTTACATTTGACAGTTTTGTCCATACACACCTGAGACACACTCAGGCACGCTTTCATTGCTTTTTCCTCTTTCAAAAATTCACAATGAGACACATCTCTGTCGTGCAGGTGCTCTTGGTTGCATCTGTCCAGTTGCACTGAGCTGCTACACAGCTAATAAGTATGGAGAAAACTGCTGCTTGGGTTGTGTGCCAGGAGGCACAGCAGCCTTAAGGACTCATATGAGACTGACCTACGGCATTCAAGTAAGTAACTTATATAATTATCACAACTCTCTAGAAGACCCGCGCTTGTGCATGTTTCGGGTGGTGCTCTGAGTCTCACGTTTTCAATATCTTGGCTCTTATGAAACAGAGGAAATGTTGGGTGTTCCCTGCAATTGAGAAAGTGCATTTCCTCATAGAAGGTTGATGTTCCCTATTTTCATTGTTTTTTCACTCTTTTAACCACAGGGAACAATAACCAATGACGCCTTGATGACCTTTTGCTGCGGACTTTGCGAGATCTGCAGGATGGCGCGAGAAATCCACATCAGGAATGGAGAAATGTAATCGCAAGAAGACATTAAGGATTCTGGCCCACTATATACAGTATTTTCAGTTTGTTGATTCTGTCCAGCTATTGTGGAAATCATTTCTTTATTCTTGTAGCGGGCCTAGCGTTCATGCACACTGCAAATAAGGGGGGGGGGGGGGGGGGGGGGGGCTAATGAACAATGCATCCATGTTTATCAATTGTAATATGTTACCTGTTGCCTTCTGTGTATCTGTGTAACTGCCTATCAAAGTGCTAGTACTGATCTGCATTACTGTAAATAAATTGCATTCTTCAGTCACTCACAACATGATTAAGCATGATTTAAGCATAAACCATTTTGTTCAACGTTGTCAATAAAAGAAATCAACTTATTTTGAGACACTGTCGCAGATCTTTTTTTAGAGGCAGAGGAAGTAAAGAGTATTCGGTATCACAAGAACAATAGCAAAACCTTTTGTCATCCCCCTCTGAGACTGCCGCCTGATCATCCACTTTCCAGGCAAGGTGCAGCTCATCTCAAACGACCCTATAGTTCCTTGTTTCCTCAACATCAATATATCTGTTCAACAACCATGAACATATTAACCTAATTCGGCCAAAAACATCTTTTTGCAAACAATCTAAATTAAAAGATGTCTGTGTGTTTATCTGAGTTTGCTTTCGTAAACTTCTCTGCTGGCTGAGACAAAGCAGACAGGAGGACAGAGGACAGGGGGAATGACTTTCTGATGTCTGTGTTATTGATTATTTATAAACTCAGGAATGTTATTTATTATTTAGATTTAGATTTGTTTTCAGTGAGATATTAATGAAAAAATAGCTGTTGTGGTTCTAGTTGTAATATTTAGTTATATCGAAAATCATAAATAACCATAGGACGACCATAGTTCTCTGTCACGCTTGGAAAGGGAAGGGGTGAACGGAGCAGTTTGTTGTTGCTTGCAATCTGCAACCCCACCACTAGATGTCACTAAATCTCCTTCTGTTCCTTTAAACAAGGGAACTAAAACATGTTAACAAAGCAGGCAACTCTAGCTGTTAACACTTAAATCCTCAAATATTAGTGTAGCCGAGGGTTTATGTTGCGCCTATATCAACATAATAGCTTACTTAAGCAAATCATTTTTTTTTTAAAACACAAACTTGATATCTAAATTCGTATGCTGTTACTCCATATACATATTGTAAATTGATTAATTTATTGACTACTAATCATCAAATATAGAAAATCTTTCTCTCTGTTTGTACTGATTTTTACCAATATCTACGCCTGGAAATTGCCCGCTAAGTACTTCCTGGAACTATTTGAAGTCAACGTGACCAACAAGCATTTTGAACTTCCGTTGACGCGACTGTCTCTTTTTACAGCTCTGCCTAGAATGGGGGCGTTCACCACAATGCACAGCGCGCTGATTGGATATTTGCTACGTGGCATGGCAACCAGAAGAGGCTTTACCAAACAGACAGACCCCCCTGCAAGCGAGCATTCAAGCTAGCTACGACCGCTAGCTGCCTACGTCTTCTGGAGAGATTCAACCGTCCAGATACCATCATGTCCTCAAGAACTCTGCCTCTGCTATTCATTAACCTCGGCGGAGAAATGCTGTACATCCTGGACCAACGGCTTCGTGCTCAGAATATCCCCGCTGACAAAGCTAAGAAAGGTAGCTAGTTTAGCAGCTATCCAGACCACAACACAAATGTCACCCTGCAGTAAAACGTCAGTGTTGCATTACGTTAAACGCACATTCATTTCAGTCGGTTTGTCCGTTTACTGGTTGGTGAATTGAGAATCAGAATTCATAGAAAGTTAATGTAAAGCAACGATATAAAGCCAGGTCAAGAGTTAACAATATTGGGTCAGCTGGTTGTCTTATATATTCACATACTTTGATAAAGTCATAACTCACATAGATAGTTGCTGTTGCATGGGGCACTGTAACTATGAGCCCTGAGTAAATTTAGAATTGTAGCTGACTCCCAAAGCTCCATTGTCAATAAATGTGTCGAATTTTAGCATATATTCAACTGTGGTGTGCAACAACATTGTTTAAGTTTTAAGTATTTTGTTATTGAGCAATCTGGTTTTCATAACATTTCATTTATCTATCTCCTTTCAAATCACAAAGTGTTCACAATAGCTGGCTGGATAGAGGATGACAGAAGGAGAGGTATTATTGCAGAGCTTCAGCATAATCATGCACTGGATGCATTAGTGGCTCTTTGCTCCGCTTTGGCTTAGACTGAAGCAACACGCTTAATAAACGGTAGTGCATGAGAAATATACAACAGCACAGATCAGCTCACAAATAATCTCTCTGCAGTCTCTGCACCCAGGTAGGCGGTTGCGTTAATCAAATGCTCATTTCCTGTCCACAAACTTTATTGGTTATTCCACATTAACAATGACGGGAGTTGTTGTAAAACAGTGATTGATATCTGCAAGTTCTATTAATCAAATTAAAGAGCATTTCAACTTACCTCGTAGGCCCACGTGCAACATAAACTACCTGCCATAAGACCATTGCTACATAAAATTGTCTCTTGCCTTAAGAAAACTAGTGCATTGGACTTGTTTGTACTGTTTATATCAAGACACTCATCTGGGGTCGCCACACTGTCTTTCTGCACTGAGAACAAGCGTTACATTTTTCAAGTGTATCACCTTTGCCTCACCCTTGAGCCAATGAAAAGCTTGTGGAATATTTTGAATAACTGATTGATGGATGTAATCACAGCATACGATTGCTATTGCCCCGCTACTGTACAAACTAGGGCACACGCTGATGGCTTTCCAAGCTACTGCTTCATTAGGTGCCGTTGGGATAGGCTTAGGATGAAATGATTTTGGTCAACATATAGTATAAAATGCTGCCTGCTTCTGGAGCCTACTGTAACTCTTTGTGGACTGTTTTGTTTTATTGTTTTCCTGAATAGTTATGAATGACATCATCACCACCATGTTCAACAAAAAGTTCCTCGAAGAGCTCTTCAAGCCGCAGGAGCTTTACTCCAAAAAAGCCCTGCGGACTGTGTTCGACAGGCTCGCCCATGCCTCCATAATGAGACTCAATCAAGCCAGCATGGACAAGGTAAGTCGCCACGTACACGTGTAGCACTCCGTTGCATCGTGCACACGTTGAATTGTTCCTGTTCCCTTTTTCGCCTAATGGGAATTTTCACTTCAGTGCTCCAAGCTTATCCGCACATTAATCGCCTTCTCACCAACAGCACAGTGATGCCAGTGGCTGCCGCCTCAGTATACTCACTACATTAGTATTTTAGAGTCAAGCATACTACAGATCTACATTAGATAAATCTACACATCAATCAATGCTTCGTATTCACACAAGTGTATGCATGTGTGTCCCTCCTCACAGCTCTATGACTTGATGACCATGGCTTTCAAGTACCAGGTGCTTCTCTGTCCTCGACCGAAGGACATCCTGCTCATCTCCTTCAACCACATGGATGCAATCAAAGACTTTGTGAAAGACACTCCCAGCATTCTCGGCCAGGTTGATGAGACAAACCGACAGCTCATAGAGGTATTAATGTCAACATATCAACAGTGACTTATTTTATCTGCTTTCCTGATTCATTATTTTCGGGAGATATACTATGCTGTCTAACTGTCTAACTGTTTGGATTATAATCACATACATCGAGCTACAGGGTGATTTCACATGTTATATTTTTTTCATTGTTTGTGTTATTAAATTACGTTTTATTTTTTAGATGTATACAACCTTGTCTGGTGGAGACTTCCAGCTGATCAGACAAACTCTCCTTATCTTCTTCCAAGACATGCATATAAGAGTAAGTCCATTTTGTTCTCAAATTTCAATCATGAGAGGTAAATATACTGGATAATATTATGTTGTCTTTGTTTTTTTTCTTTTCTTTACAAGCCTGTTTCTATGTTTTCTTCGATGCCAGGTGTCTATTTTCCTCAAGGATAAAGTGCAGAACTCTAATGGCCGCTTTGTACTTCCCACCAGTGGTCCGGTGCCGTATGGAACACAAGTCCCATGCTTGATAAGGTACCACTTTCTATGGCTGTTTATCTCTTTACTCTAGAGAATGATGGAGAGATCAAACAAGTGGCTTAGATAGTAAAATGTACCGTTGGTCCTTCCAACATTCTCAATGTTTACTTTTTGGTCTTCCATGTGCTTGCTGACCTTACCCAGACACCGTAATCTTAAGTTAAGCAGGCCTATCTGCAGCTAATGGCATTACAGAGGTTTTGTTGAACAAGAACTTACATTCTAATTTTAGATGCGTTCGTTGTGTGTTCAGCTTGGATCTAATTGTTTAAAGGAGACAGACATATCATGCTCATTTCCAGGTGCATACTTGTATTTTGGGTTTCTACTACAACTTGTTTACATGCTTGAATGTAAAAAAGTATTGTAATATTAAATGTTTTTGTATCTGGTAATTCCAGGATGTTCAGCTGCAGTGGTGAAGAGGTGACCAGGCGGCAGTTCAGTAATGGAGGAAACTACACCGCTGCTCTCCGGGAGGGATCTTTCGAGATATTTGGAGACAGAGTCACCAAACTCGGGACAAACATGTAAGACGCTGCAAAGTACCGCAGATGTACATGAACTTGACTTGGTGATACTGTATTAATGCAATTGCAGGGAGTTGATGATGATTTCCTGTCATCCGGGTTGTGAGATATTTAGAAGTCCTTAATGGTGTAGTGATGACGACGCTTCGGAGTCCTAGATATTTAAACTTATGTGGTTTGATGTGGCATAATTTCATTGCATTATGTCTTGAAAGTTAAATGCCGTGGACTTCCCACTAGTCAGTAAAAGTATAAAGCCTTCTGGATGAGTACACAGATCATCTTTGGCATTATGTTGCAATGATGGGTTCATCCTCTCTCTTTCATGTTTTCCTTCAGGTACAGTGTAAGCCGCCCAGTGGAAACCCACATGTCAGGAACATCTAAAAACTCTGCTCAGCACGCTAAGGTGAAACAGCTGCACTGTCGGCTCTGTAAAAATTCATGATTTTATGAATACACAAACTGTACATGAACTTCATGCACACACGTTATATCATTAACACCTTGTGACCCTGGTCCAGAACTATACTCTGCTTACTGATGCACAATTATCAGTAGCAGGATCTTGTTAAAAAAAAAATTGGTTTAGCACCAATATACTGAAGTAAACAAGCCATTGTGTATCAACAGGTCAACGTTGCTCCCAATCCTCTAGCCAAAGAGGAGCTGAACCTGTTGGCCATGTTAATGGGAGGGTTAGAGGTTCAGAAGCCAGGAAATGCAGACAACGGCTTCCGAGTCAACCTCTTCGCCACCGATGAGGAAGAAGAGTGAGTCTCCTTTTTTTGTTTGTGTACCGTCACTGTGTTGTGTGGCACTTGATCATATGAAACTGATACCAACATTGAACTGTTTAACTTGTTTTAACCAATCAACTCTAACATTGTGACTCTTTTTTTCTTCAGAGAGGCATTAATATCAAGACCAGATGACCTTTCATATGGAGTCATAAACATCCAAGCAACGAAGGTAAAGCTTAGTTATCTGTCCTCACAACCTCTTCCTTTTAGTTTAATGTAATTGGATGTCCAGTATTTGTGTAATGAAAATGTAATCTTTATTGTGCGTTTAGTGACGCAGTTTTCTGTCATCTAAGGGCAAGTGTAGACTAAAAATCTGTTTCTAAAAAAACACAAGACATTGTTTTTGTCCCTGACTGTTGTCACGAAGGCCTTAGGGTGCACCAAGTGATCTCACACAACCTCGATTGATTGTGATCGATTACTCCTGTTGGGGAGGAGCTGGTGGAGAATACACAAGAAGTCAGTCACCGGAAATGGCGTCCGGTTTGTTTACAAAGCTAGTGATGGAGCTTGAGTGGGCCAGAGTTCATGGAGCCTCCCCTCCATCTCTCGTGTCCACTCAATAGGCCAAATGCTAATCCTCATATTAACCCTCTTTGTAGCTACGATGTTTGTTTTATTTTCGACTGTCTGCTTTCCTCTGATTGGATACTGCTCTCCTCCCATCTCAGTCTGGTCTCTAATGTGTCCCAACTAGTGCATCTTGTTTTTGGCTAGGGTGAAATCAAATGTGTTTAAAACGTGACGTAGCGTCTGGGACAGCTCACGGCGTGGGCAGGACCCGTCACAGAATGGCTCAAGGTTGTTGTGTTGTTTATCTCAGAACTGAGAAGTTTGTCCGGGACAGACAAATCATGGATACAAATATTGTAGTCTTTTACCCTTGATAATCAACACCCATGATGGGACTCAGGGCCAAATGTTAATCATCTCAATGATAGGCTTATCGTTATACAGTCAGTGATCAGAGATTTGAGGCTTTGCCAGTCTAACAGGATTTACTGTAATGAGGTGCAAGTCCTTGTAATCACCACTCTGGCACTACTTGTGATTGGGTCATCCAAGATGGATGTCAATGCCAGGTCTGAAACGGGGCCATTGTCTTTCAGGACCAGCAGGCCAATGCAGAGCTGGCCAAGATCATGGGCGAGTTTACAGAGTCTGGAGATCAATCTCCCGGTTCCAGCAGCAAAGGAGACGACCTTCTGGCCATGATGGACGGGCTGTGACGTGGTCACGCTGACAGAGATGCCCAGGGAGCGGGGTGCAACGCATCGTCAACGGCATGTTAGACTGAAGGCCGGTCTGCTTGTCTGTACCTGCATATTACACTGCAGAAACCTCACATGCAGTTAGAAATCCTTCTTCTTTGGGTGCTTTTTCAAAATGCAGATGTGAGCCGGTGTTTCCATTGATTGTCAAATGACCAACTGCACATTTGCATAGTTAAGTTGCAAAGAATGTGGTGAGCCCAGCTTTAAGCTGTAAGACACTGTAATATGATGTTTGCTGTAAACTGAAAAGAGTTTCGGTGCATCACAATATACAGTGGGCCGATGTCGGTGTGTTGAACATGTGTATGTGTTAATTGAAAAACTGTCTTTTTGGAGTTGGACTGCGCTCCTGTACACAAAATACATATTTCTTTAATTTCACGCAATATCATTTATCTTAAATGTTAATTATACATCTCAGTTTTAGTTGATTTGATTATTTATGGTCCGTAATTCCATGTCACACCATGTTAACGTCTGCTGTATTCTACTGAAGAAGTGACGATATTGTGGTGGAATCGGAGGAAACCCAAGTGCTCTTTTCTGATGTGATTTGAATTTCCTCAAATCTTTATTTTGGTAAGAAATATGTTTATCTTGCGTCACACTTCACGTCCATAAAACAGTATAAGGAGCCACTTGTAAGGCATTTTTCCGCTATCCTGTGATCTATAGTCTGGACGTGTTTGTCTAATATGTAAATATATTTATTGCATACTTTATTTATTTAAATGTATTATTTTATTTGTAGTATTGCTACAGTTGGTAAATTGTAAAATGTGCTATGTAGGATTTTTAATAAATAGATGAATGTTCGTTTTTACACACATTGTATGGACTGTATCTTCAGCTTTGGTACTGATGCAATGGAGTGTTAACAATGGCGTGAACCTTGTAACAGCTTGTTGCAGTTTAACAGCTCTAACAATAGAGGGAGCTGTCTGACCTTTATAATAATAATAAATCGTGTACTGCGTGTGGTCTGTCCACAGTGACTACCACACATTGCTACGTTGCATTTTAGTATGCAGACATGCAGTCTTTAAAAACAAAGCACTAGATTTTTTATTTTTTTTAAATAACTCACTTGCTGTATGAGTGTATAGGGTTCACTGAAATGTAAAACAAGAAATGTGTGATTGATTATATTCAGCTATATCTACCACCAAACCAGAACATTAAAAGCAATATGCTTGTAATCCCCAATTAGACTCCCGTCCACAAGCACAAACCTACGATGAGAATTGCTAAAGCAACAACTATCTGTACGCAAGATATTTCTGTGCACTCTGCCTGCAGATGGGTCAAAGTGAGACAGTCTGCCCTCCCCCAGTAAACCACACTCGTACACACACACACACACACACACACACTCGAGCGTGGTGCATACCATGCAGGCAAGACATGCTGAGACATTTCTCTGATCTGATCCGGGGGAGGAGGATTCTGGTGAGGTCTTCCGAATAATCTTGGCAAAGGAGAGACAAGAAACACTGCGTGCCCTGAGGATACAACCTACCTGCAAAAACACACAGAAACCAGAGCTCATGCCAGTCATCCCTGTTCACTGGAGTCAACCAAGCTCACTAGAAAACATGTCACCAAGACAAGATTTGCAAGATTGCTTATATGTATTTCATAATCAAGATAATTCTATTTTATTGGCATATTCGTAAAAAAACAAATGTGATTTCTAAGATAATGAATAATAGTCACTCATTTTAAAGTGATGTACAAAATTTAAATAGCACTAGAAAGGGAAGACTTTGTCCCATTAAGGGAAACAAATGAATTTAAAAACAACAAAGTCTTTAAAGTACAGCTGATTTAGTTTCTATAAACACGCCAAAAGAGACGCTAAAATGTGTTTCTCTCACAAACCTTGCATTCGAGTTATGATTCAGTTTCCTCTTTAGAGACTGTGGGCAGGACACTGTAAAGCCACAGGCTGACAAGTGTTTCATGTGGCCGGGGGCCTGTGCTCTGCTGAGTCAATGCAGGAAGACGAGTGCAACTCAAATAAGCCTTTGCCATTTCGGTTGCCCTCTCTGTTACACCTGCCCACCGGAATGAAACTGGTAGCTGTGGGTGGAATTCAAGGTTAACAGTGGAGTCTAAATAGGGAACATGGGTGGGCTTTACTAAATGTCACTGTCATTCAAATGTTTGCTGAGTAAATGAGCACAAATGTTCCTTTTCATGAGCTGAATTGGTGAGTGTATTAGTAATGATATCCTGTTTCATTGCAATTTCTACACAAAGATGGCATAATACAGAAAATCTATGAGTAACTTACTTATTCAACTTTCACTAAGTCATATGGTTGAAGTGAATTAAGTGCAATATGTGTCAGTGGAGAGCCTTCTATGAAGCAAACATGTTAACCTGTGTTTTTTTTTTTTTGCAGATTGTATTTATAGATCATCTAAATGCTCAGCTGTTAGAAGTTATGTTCTGTCTGACAAATAACTCACCGCTACAAGGATATGTGTGCTTTGCTTGGAATTTATTTGCATGACACAATAAATAACTATGGTAATGTCTGAAAGTGGTGTTGCTTCATAGTGCAACAAACTTTATTTTAATGTACCAAACATTTCCCGTAAAAACAACTATGATGTAATGTCTTTGGTTTTGCAACTTGTATTATGCAAAAAAATGTCATCATCGGTGCGCAACCATTGTCCAGGAGAGAGAGAGAGAAAGAAAAAAAAAACAGACAGGTGTTTGCATTGGTCGATCGCAGCTGTCAATCAAATAAGTGTGTGCGTCATTTCCGTTGTCAGGTGGTGCTGTCGCTGTGGAAAGATGCGATCAGCGAAGAGCAAGAGGCTTTTCCTTAATTGCTCATTTCAGTAACAGAGGCAAAACAACCCTCTTGTGGTCTCGCCTGTTTCAGCGAGAAGCTCCGCGTATCCACCGCAGCGTTTACCCCAAGAAACATCCATGTTGTAAGCGGACAACGCAGACTTTACCCGGCGGTTTCGGCTCGAGGTAAGCGAGGTGGTAAAATGCATTGCTATCTAGCTTTCTGGCAGAGCTAGCCAGCTGTAACGTTACCTTACTGTGTTTAAATGGCCTCCCGGCTGCTGTGTTGCCTCCAGGCTTGGCTTTAGCAAACGTCGCTCGCCTGCAGTCGTGATAGTAACACCGGAGGCAACATACGAATAACGTTTCGTGCGTAAGTAGCCGTAAACACTAGCTAACACTGTGTAGTTTGCTACGAAAGCCCAACTCCTTGTTGTGTTGTGTGCCCCTTTGTGTGGCCGGTGTGCCTGGAGCTCGGGCAGCGTCTTTAGCCGAATAAATCAGCCAGCTTTGTTGTCGTACTAAGTCGGTATGTGCAGACTTAGTACGACAACAAAGCTACATATTCATTGTTAATATGTATGTTTTGTGTTCGCGTAAGTAACTACTTCGTGCCAGACGTTGCCTACCCGGTGACACTATCGCACACCGTGTAAATTGCTGGTTTAGTTTGCGTGGCTTCTCTAGGTGGTCAAATAGTAACGTTAATTGTTGCGGGCAAAAACACGTTAGCACCTGGTTACAGGAGTTGTTGGCTGCCTGTGGAGTGGTTTTTGCGCAAGTTGTGAGGCATAACGTCAGCGTTTATACTAGTTTCGTGTACTCCAGAACTGAACGGTGTCCAGACCGTGTGGTCGCAAAATGGCACCAATCAACGCGTGACAGTCTGCGTGTGTGTGTGTGCATTTGTAATTATATTCCGTCTTGTCATTTGTAATGCGACCTCGCGTACACGCAGACGTGTTGTGCATTCAAGGACGCTGTTATTGCAATAATGTAGTCAACAACTGCAGTCAGGGTTATAGGCTTGATAGCGGTGGACGTGTGTCAGAGCTGACATGAATGATTGAAATGTCATTCAAAGCAGCAGGATTGAAGCATGTGTGACCTCCGGGTTGCCTTACTTCTTCGTCCTGTTTGATCTATTTGTGGATTCATTAATTTCGGGTCATACTATCTCTCTGGCTTCATGATCGCTCCAGATTTGGTTATGGACTTGTATATTTACCACCT
This sequence comes from Anarhichas minor, assembly GCF_050575085.1. Taxonomy (NCBI): domain Eukaryota; kingdom Metazoa; phylum Chordata; class Actinopteri; order Perciformes; family Anarhichadidae; genus Anarhichas; species Anarhichas minor. The sequence continues at coordinate 2,790,864 of NW_027466481.1, read as the reverse complement.
GCTGTAGTGTCCTTATGCTGTCTTTTGTCCATCCTGATACTATCTTGATTTTTTTTTTTTTTTTCCACCCACCCAGACAAGTGTCCCGGAGTCTGGGTGGGTGGATCCTGAGACACCTACGTGGTTGTTTTGTTCAGATACTATTTTAAGGAGCCCACTTTTCTCGTGGGCACCGGCAGCCTGTCTCTCCTCTTTTTTTTTGTTGTGTGATATGATTCAGAGGCTGTATCTGTTCTTGTCCTCCCTCTGGTACAGTCAGAGGCAGAGGCAGCCTTGCTTGCCAGATCACTGGCTGTGCAGAGAGGCACAGCAGTGTCGGGAAAGGATAGCTGTGTGCTGTCATTGCGCTGATGTCATTTAGGTCAGTGTGCATTAGTTGGTAGCATTGACCTTTTGCTTTTTAGATGTGTCTGGGGTTGGCTCCACAATACAGCTGGTGTTTGGTAGGTAGATGAATGGCCATGGGACCATTTGCAGTGTGTTGTGCATGCGTAGAGTCTGATTAGTGTGTTTTCAGGTGCATGGATTCGTATGTTTTTCTAGTTTGGGCTCTGTCTGCTTATTTTACTCAATCTATCAGCCTTTCTAGCACTCAACCAACAATTTAATATTAATCTGGCAGCAATGGGAGCAGTACATTTTGAATTCTGCCAACCTTTTTTTTTTTTTCTTTTTTTTTTTTTTTTTCAGGAGCCTCATGAATTGCAGTAGTTGATTATCCATTGCTTCGCCTTGCATGCTCTAGAGTGAGATGCTCTCTTACTTTTGGCAGGGTGACGGTGTCACCCTGGCTTGTGCCATAAATGCCGTCAGAAAACCTCAGCTCATCAGACTCAGTGGGTGATGACTAGTGGAGATGGAGACAGATGGGCGAGAGACATGACGATGACACTGTCTGATGTCTGGGATCACAAAAAGCCTCATGGAAGTGAGAATTCATACCAGCCCATACTGACTGCCAACTGTCCTGCCTCCTCTCTGCCCAAAAACGCCAACTGGCGAGTGGTGCACGATTAGTTTTGAAACAGGAAGAGGGCCTAATTCATTAAGAATATTACATTTCTCTAAGTTTGTTCCATTTGCAAGACTGGTTTCATATCCTGAAGTAGTTTTGGGCTTTGTCAGCTCTCCATTCACTGTCTGGTTTGCAGTTTGAGATATTTTGGATGTTATTAGTCTGAATCACCTCTCTTGTTAAGTTGGCTAAAATATGCACACCGCTGCTATCAGTTCGTGACATTTTTACTTCAGATATGTCACTTTGTGTTGCCTGTCTTGTAGACGTAACTTCTATGAGGTGATTCTTTTTTTTCACTTGATGTGGCACATGTCAGAGGCTTGTTGGTACATTTGTCTTACAATCATTGGTGTCATCACCTGGTCGGTAAAGCATTTCTGTCCAATGGAAAGTGAGGACGACAGCGGGGTGAATCATTCCTCTCGGTCCAAGGCACTACTTCCCTGTTACGGGAAACAGATGGGGTTTTATCACATAGGAACTCCAGTCAGTAAACAAGGCATACCTCTTGCTCTCTGAATTCTGGGAGGTAGATCTGCTTTGGCAGTTAAAGTAGTTTGTGTAATGATGATGTGTCACACTGTGTCACCGGTCCCTCTGGCATGTGAATCTATTTCTTTATCATGTCGTAAGGGCTTGGCTTTTTTTCTGTTTTGTTTCGGCCTTGTTCGAACACGCATGTCCTTTCAGATGAAGGTATGCCAGATAAGCCGGCTGTACAGATTTTGAGATAAAACACGCAGATTGAGAGCGGAAGGATTTTTAAAAAAAAATTTTCTAAACCCAAGTCCACTGCAGCAGGAAATGCTTGAGAAGGATATATGTTTCAGTGCTGAGACTCAAATTCAAAATGTGTTTTAAAAAAAAATAATTGTGTGCCAGTGTAATGCATTTAAATTGCAGATTGTGGCACATGCGCATTGCCTGTTGGGGAGATTGAATCTGAGGTGTCGCCCTTGACGCCAGCAGCCATCATTCTGAATGGAACCGTAATGGCCTCACATTCACACTGAGATGTCGGTAAATGTGTGGGAGGGATATTTAAAATAGGCTGGGAGGAGCTGCCCTGAAGTTTACCTCTCTCCTCTATTCACTAATAAGTGCATTCTGTAGTACTACTGCTGCAGCTCTGGGTATAGTCTTTCTTTCTAAACAGACCGTTTATAAAGCCATTGCTTGGTTACAGATTGCTGCTGCTATTTCGTCATCGGTTCAGAGTTTTGTCCATGCGGTCACGTGGATGCTCTTACCGTTTAACTTGACTGTCTTCATCCTGTGTACTAATCAGATTTATTCCCCTGTGCAGCTCCAGTATGTCCAAGCGGCGCTCGTCGGAGAGGGGGGCTGGAGATACATCAGGCAGGGCCAGCAAGCTTCAATGTCCCGGGATATCCGGCAGTAACGCCAAGAGAGCCGGGCCCTTCATCCTTGGTGAGGGAGCAACCATTTTTTATTTAATTTTTTCCCCGAGCCTCAAAAGTATGGATATGGAATGCAAAGTGAGTCGTGGGGTGTCCCTGTGTATACGCACGCCTAAGACAAGAATGTGAAGAATTTCGCTGATCCCCCCCTCCCCCCCCCCCCCCTCTGACATCGGCCAGAAAGGTCCCAGTCTGTGTTGGAGCAAGCTTATTCCCTCCCTCTGGGAAAATGTGTCTCTGCCTTTCTCTCAAACTTCTCTGTTCTCTACTACACGACCCCTCCGCTATTTGCAATGCAGAGTGCCAAAGAAAACATTACACTAGGGGTGTTAATGGGTACGTGCACATGCGGCCTTTAATGAGTTGCAGTGGGAGCACACACTCCGGCCTGTAGCCTGCCTTTTGGTCATGCAGCTGTTTCTTTTCTTATCCCTGCAGGGCCTCGCCTGGGCAACTCACCCGTGCCCAGCATAGTGCAATGTCTGGCCAGAAAGGACGGCACCGATGACTTCTATCAGCTCAAAGTAAGTTGTTCTTGGGGGGGTTCTCTTTCTCACAAACTCGGCGAGTTAAGCACATGCTTCAATAAAAATGTAATTCGAAACAAAGCTATGATGTCTCAGTAGACATCTGAACCTTTGACCTTCCTTCGTTGGTGTTCATTTTATGGCCCCCTGTTTCCGTCTGGTGCAAACAACAAAATCTCAGCTGGGCGATCTGTTTATTGGGGCTATCCAATGTCTGTTACACACGGGAGGGGGCTATAGGGGGGGGGGGGGGTATGGAAGGGAGGAAGGTAGCGCCCCACCTGGAATGTCGACTTTTAACCCCCACGACCGTGTAGTGAGTCAGCGCGTGACCCTCCCCTCATACCCGTGACTACAGAGCCTCCCTGTCTGCTGCACAGCTTTTTTGCTTTATCTATGAGCCACTGTTTTAAAGCTGCAAACCTCTTATACCATCTCCACTGCACGGATGTATGAGCTCTTGTCTTGTGACCTAATGTTTGCTCTGTCCTCACGTGTGTTTACTGCAGATCCTTACGCTGGAGGAGCGAGTGGACTCTGCAGGGGAGACTCAGGAGGAGAGGCAGGGGAAGATGCTGCTGCACACAGAGTACTCCCTCCTCTCTCTGCTGCACAACCAGGATGGCGTGGTCCACCACCACGGCCTCTTTCAGGTAGACAGACACCTGCACACATTCGGCAATTAGGTTGCATTTCTGTAGACTGGTGCATAGTATATCATAAGTCAAATAATTAATATCATGGACAAATGTCTTTTAGTTTATGGTGCATTACTCAGCACTGTGTGTGGGCGCGTTTCCTGTATAATTGCAAAAGCTAAATACACCAACATTACCATGGAAACGTGTCTGTAACTTTGTATTGAGTTCAGAATGTGGCGTCACCGTGTAAGTAACGCCGTGCTCTCATCAGCCCCGTAATGGCAGCGGTGAGCTTGTCATTAGTCCGGCCAGCTGCTTGTGTTTTGCTTATCAGGGTTGTTTCAAGGGAGAAGTGGGAGCACCATTTAAAAGCCATATTTATCTGTAGCCATTATCTATCCACAGCTCCATCCATTCATAAGGACCCCCCCCCCCCTCACCTGTATTCCCGTCTGCCTCCTTTAACTTTGTTATTGTTCCATCTGCCTCCTCAATGTCATCTCTCTCCCCCCTCTCTCTCTCTCTCTCTCTCTCTCTCTCTCTCTCTCTCTCTCTCTCTCTGTCTCTCCCCCTCTGTCTCCTTCTTTCTCTCTCTGTTTTTCATCTTTGTCTCCCTTTCTCATCGGTCGGTTCCACTCTGCCTGTGTTCTCAGAATAGCAGCATTGAGCCGTGCACTCTGATTCATTTAGGCCTGCGATATCGATATTGGTTATTATAGTGCATCTCCGCTGTGAGAGAACCAGTTCATAATGTACACTTTTTCAGAGGTGCTTACTGCAATTGACAACCTGATACAGCTATCAATAAGAAGTGGCGACTGCTATTTGGGGCTGGAGTTGGAATTCGAGGAATGAGCTCTGTTATTCATCCTCCACCAACCGATGCATCGGGGTGGACGTGTCTTATTCATTGGCTGCATGCAGGCTGGTGATTGATGTCCTACTCTGCGTGAATCTATGTCCTTCTAAGCTGAATGAATCAGCTCGCTCAGCTGGCATCGTACAGGAATCCATTCAGTTTGATGCGTTCATGAATGCCTCAACCTTTATTGATTGGACACTGTTGGAAAGTGCCTCTAAAATGCATCAACAACTTACGAAGTAAGCCCCTTCCTGAAGATAGCTGCTCACGCTTCTCTTTGTTGTTTCCCCCCCCCCTCCAGGATCGCGCCTACGAAATAGTGGAGGACATGGAGGCCAACAAGGTGCGCAAGATGAAGAAGCGGATCTGTCTCGTGCTTGACTGCCTGTGTGCTCATGACTTCAGCGACAAGACGGCAGATCTAATAAACCTCCAGCATTACGTTATAAAGGAGAAGAGACTAAGCGAGCGCGAAGCCATCATTATTTTCTACGATGTGGTGCGTGTGGTGGACGCCCTTCATAAGGTGAGTCTACGATAGAATTTGTGCAACTACTCCAAGAAAAGATGCACTTGCAGGGCTCGTTAATGTTTTTGGTTATTTAACAAAGACTTCGTCCTCTATTTCAACCGACTAAACTCCTGTTTCCAGGAGAATTCACTCCGTAGCTACTTCCATCATCATCGTGTGTAATTCATTTTTTTTTTTTTTTTTTTTTTTTAACTAGTTGTGCGATACGGCAAATTTACTAGCCCAACGTGTCGTTTTACTTGCCCCGGGCAAGTAGGTGAGGCTTAAAGTTATTTTATACTTGCTGTAGTGAAACCGGCGCGCGTGCCAGAAAATGACATCATCACTTTGTTATTCACATTTTAGTTCACATTTTACCTTCTGATTACTCATCGCCCATGTTCGTGTGCCACTCTCAAAAACAAGCAGATTGTTTTGATACCAATGATTCACGAAGCACAATCTAAGCAAACTCTCTTCTCTTTCTTTCCTCCGTGCAGAAAAACATTGTACACAGAGACCTCAAGCTGGGAAACATGGTGCTGAACAAACGGTAAGATGAAACTCGTCCCGTCATTCGAACTTGTCCAATCAGTTAGCTGGCCACTAACCTCTCCCATTATACCAGGTCAGTTGTATTAGCCTGCCAGTAAGTCCTTCTGTCTCAGCTCACGGGTGTGAGTGGCCCCCAGCAGCCTGTATCCAGTGTACGTTTGGCTTCAAATCCAAGCAGGGGTCACATTCTCAGACTAAGACTGAGATCAGTGATAGGAACCCAAAGCCTTGCTCTCGTGTCTGTGTGTCGAGCAAAGGCTGTTGATTTACTCTCCGCGGTTGGATTGTTGGAAGCGGAGGGTGAACCGGACTCTGGTGCAAAACAGAGCAAAGAATAAGCCACTGCTTTGTTCCCAGTGGAAGACCGAGCTGTGTTGTTCAGCACACAGGACAGTGAGTGCACCTCAGTTCAGATAGGCCCATGCAGAATGGAAAACTCCTCTGCACAGAGTGTTAAGAGAGATGTTTGTATTCAGGGGTAACCGCCACTTTCACAGTGTGACTTCTGCTATCTGGTACTTTGTGCATTTGTGCAGGTTTAGATGATTCAGCTAGATTTTTGCATTGAACCTGTGGATGGTTGCCTCCAAACAGCAGAGGTCTGCACGCACTTTCTTGAAGACTGACAACCATCCCACAAAGCCGACCTTTTTCATTTCTCTCTCCGCTTGCTGCACATACCTTTTGCATTCAAACATAGAGCATGCTCGCATCACGCACCAGTGAGCGTAGTCATGGAGTTGCCTCACACTGTACTTAGTCACTTCTCATGCATTATCTGTCAGTATGAGTACATGCATTGAGAGGACACGTTCGCGGCTTATCTTTTTACCACATGACACATCTCAGGTCAGAGCCTGTTGTGTCCTCCTCCTCCACCACCAGTAGCAGGAGGAGGAGGAGGAGGAGTAGTAGTAGTAGTAGTAGTGGTGGTGGTGGTGGTGGTGGTGATGAAACAGGAGTGTTTTGTCCAGGGGAGAGGGGTGGTGGGGAGAGGAGCATACGAACGGAACACTCCGTCCGAGCTGAAGACAAAGGAGAGTCCTGCCAAAGGCCCCATAGCTCCGAGCTGACTCACTCACTCACTCACTCACTCACACACACACACACACACACACACGTGGACACAGTCATCATTTATTTACCCTCTACTCTGCTTTTCTTCTATTTTTCTTTTACGCCCCAATCCCTTTCCTGCTTTTATTGTCGTCATATTCCCTTTCCCGCCTGCTTTGTGCATCATACTTTGCTTTGCTTGCATGTTTCCTCTTGTCACTCCACCCTGGATGTGTGTGAATGTACTCTCCGTATGGGAAGGACGTGGGCCAATTTTAGACGCGGGCCGCTCCTAAAAATCCCCCGTCCTCCCCCGCTGCTTGTCGTCACTCCGGGAAATGCACCGATGCCACCGACAAGCTCAGCAGTTTCTGCATGAATGATGTGATTTCCTCTTGCAGAGCCAGCTGTTATGAAAGCAGGATGTCATAAATGAATCTGCAGGGTTGTTGTATGTCAGAGCTGTGTTGACTTCCATCGATGGAGATGCACCACAGCACGGTGTTCTGTCTGTTTTTGTCTTGTTTTTATCTCTTCCAGACAGTCTGTGACAGTTCACCATATGTGCTGCATTGTCTGAGTTATATTACTGTTTTTGAAACATGCAATGATACTAGACAAGCAGTAGCCATAATTCAATAACACCAACTTTAAAAAATGTGAGTAAAAGAATTGCTTGTGTAAAGTTTGGGTACTTCTAGAACCCTCCAAATCACTGTTCTGACCAAATGATGTGTAGAAGTTGCCCTGCCTTTGACCTCCTTTTCTCGTCAGCAGTTGTATTTTCAGCAAAATGTTGCGGCTATGGAGGATAAATCATGGGGGCTGTTTAGGTTTCTGGTTTCCCGACTTACCCGGGATCACATGAACAGGATGCAGAGATGGTGTGGTCTCTCTTCGGTCCTCGGGGACCCTTGCCTCACGAGGCAAACATGCAATTTAATTTACCCAATCTCCGGTGCAAGAATAGAAGCTCGGGTCGTGATGCAGACGGACAAAAGAACAGACTCCTCTATGAAGGAAGCTTTTATGCCGAGGGTCCTTGAAGCGTTGCACTCTGCTCTGGCCCATCCCCGTGCAGATCACAAGGCCACTGTATGGTTCTAGAGATTTGGATCACAAAGGCTGCTCAAGGCTCGGATCATATAAGTAGCTGGAAATGATTTGAACCACATGTTCTAAGGGGAAATTGAGATTGGAGCATTTGGTTGAAAATAGTGTTTGACAGGAATTGGCTCCAGATGCTGTAATAGGAACAGTGAGTGTGTGTGTGTGATGGAGCAGGGTGTGAAAGTAGGAGAGAATAGGGGAAGCTGTTGACCTCAGGCTTTTTAGAAAGCGGATGTGGGTGAGGAGCATGATCGAGAGAGGACCCGGGCTCTAGACCCTGGCTGCTTTTTGTCTGCACTCATTTGCTTTCGAGTGTGTTTTTCGTGTGTGTGTTCACCATGGGAGTGATCGTGTGGGTGCACTTGAAGTTTTGCGTATCTGTACATATTTGAAATCTTCGTGAGCTTCATATACTCGTTTGGCAACCCATCGCCATGCAGGCCTTAGTCATCGGAACAATTATCCCAAGCCACAAAGTTGACTCATATGTTTGTCAAAGTGTAGCTTTTTATTTTCTTTCTCTGCTGAAAGAACACGGTGATATGGAACCGTTCATAGTGCCTCGTCTTTAATACTGTTGGGTTCACTCCACCACGAGCAAACTCAGTTGACCTTAATGACTCAGAGAAAGGTCTTGTAGTGCCACGTTGTTTCAACAGAAACCAAATTAATCAAACATCGCTTGTAACATCCCTGGGTCTTCTCCGACTGTGACGTGTGTCTGGCATGGCTTTTATCTTTATGTCTCAGGCCTGATGTAGACCATCATGTAAGACTGTGGTGGTGATGATATTAAACTTGATGTAGACCACCTGAAAGAATAGTCGTGACCTTGCTCTATGGGCCCATAGATGCGGAATGTTGCCGGAAGATCCGGGTAATTTAATCTGAATTTTATACTTTGAATGTTACTCAGTGGTGCATGAAGCAAAAAAAAAAGCTCTTTTCAAAGGAATGAATGGCGGCACCTTCAACTCTGTATTCAGTTCACTTTAAACATCCATGGCCGCGAGCCGCTGACTTGGACGTCGCCATGTTGAGAGCCGTGTGGAGGCAACAGATATGCTCTGCATTTTGTATTGAAACTACTAAAGATCAAGACCTGGGGATAAACATGCATGGAGAATATAACAGCTGCTATAGAGGAATAGAGGAACACTTTCAGTTGTGTGAACATTGTGTGGACATGGAGACCCTCTGCCAGTTTATAATGCTGGTCAGAATCTGATATGAAGAATCTTGTGACAACTTGTATCTTAACTGCAATGATAACCCAGGAAGATGGGAGGCTTTCTTCCTGTAGACTGAGTGTGCACACTGTTTTGCATTTGGCAATCATGAGATACTAATGTATTTTTAAGGCCCGGTGAACCGTGAGATTATTAAAACAAGGCATGCTCGCAAGTTCTTCTCATCTCTGTCAGCCTGTGTTCACTTCACGCTTTGAGCCATGAGTGCAGTGTCCCACATTCTAAACTTACATTTGTTGTGATGAGTAACAGTGTTTTGCCATGGTTTGATCAAGTTAAAGAGGTGTGTGTGTGTGTGTGTGTGTGTGTGTGTGTGTGTGTGTGTGTGTTCATCAGCAGTGGGAATATTCCAGTCATTATTTGATTACAAATCAGAACTAATAAAAGTTATTAATCGGGTGTTTTTGTGTGTGTGTGTGTGTGTGTGTGCTCACAGGACTCACCGAATCACCATCACCAACTTCTGCCTGGGAAAGCACCTGGTGAGCGAGGACGACCTGCTGAAAGACCAGAGAGGAAGTCCGGCCTACATCAGCCCTGATGTATTAAGTGGTGAGTGAAAAAACAAGCGTGTTCTTTTTATAGGACAGTTTATGCATCGTACATGGGGCCTTTCAGACCGTAACAGTGTTGAAAACCGGTCAGCATCACCCAGTTTTTGTCACTTTCAAAAACCGACAGTCACACCTGTTTTTGCAGCAACTGATCATGTGTGCACACACAGGTGTGAAAACCTTCCTCACTCGCCCCTGATTTGCCGCGTCCACTTTAAGGATGTGAAATAGAGTTGTGAAGCGTATTAACTGCAAGTGAAAAACAAGTGTCTAATGTACAATATATATGTATACAAAATGCCAGACCTGGTTCTGGTTAGAAGAGTGACCCTTGTGGATCCGGGTCCAGAAGGGATCCTGGGGTTCTTTTTAATGAGCGTTGTGTAACGTTAAGCAGGCTGTCTTGTGTTTGATTTTCTGGTTATTGGGCAACAAGAAAGGGTTTATGTTGCAATTTCAGATGTAGCTAGAAACGGCTTCTTTGTTTTTGTCTTTGTTTGTGTTATCATGGTGATGTTGCATTTTCTCATGGTATGTGTCTGCAGAGGAAGCTACTTTCCACTTTGTGTGAAACATCTTCTTTGTCTTTAGGGGGGAAAAAAAGCAGAAATCCATTGTTTCGCTTCACAATGCTCATTTGTCACAGTGAACGTGCAGACCTGAGCGCCACGCACCAATCCGGTTGATGCTTAGGCCTCAGGCACTTCCACGGTTGACCGCAATGCCATATCCAGAACGTAGCCCTGCACAAGATCGAGAAGAATGTATTTCAACCAACTCAGAAACTAGATGAAACCCGGGCCTGTATATCAGCATAACGTGACAGGCACACAATTAAACAGAGCTTCAGTGACTCACGCACTGATGACTCACTGGAGGGAAACTACTCCCATCTACCCTCTTCCCCTCCCATCCCCCTCTGTGTGTGTGTGTGTGTGTGTGTGTGTGTGTGTGTGAGACAGACAAGCTTTAACATAATTGCCTGCTGCTACTGCCTGCCAGGCGCTAACAACACTGCCTATGGTCATGCACAGCCATGATGCTCCACCTTCAACGGCTCCAGTTTATTCGCCGCCGGTCCAGGGCTGGTTTCAACGTTCAGTGTTGATGATAAAAACAGTTCCTAGCTCTCATGTCAAAAGTCAGTGGTGGGCTGGACATTTCTATGAAATATGGATATGGAGTCGTAGCTTCTGTTTGTTTACTCATGTCGTTAATCATTAGACCCGGTGACATGACAGGAATTTAACTGAAAGGGTTGATCACCCCTGAGTCACAGTCTAAAAAAATGTTGATTTGAATCTTCTTTTTTTGTTTTGTTGCTGTCACCATATCAAATGCCATCTGTTGATGTCAGACACTGATCCAGATCCCCTGTCCTTCCTGTCTCCAGGTCGGCCGTACCGCGGTAAACCCAGTGACATGTGGGCTCTTGGCGTGGTCCTGTTCACCATGCTGTACGGCCAGTTCCCCTTTTATGACAGCATACCTCAAGAGCTCTTCCGCAAGATCAAGGCGGCCGAGTACTCCATCCCAGAGTGAGTATTTTTTAGAGGTTTTACCAAATAGTTTTGCATACTTCATCCGTGATTAAGATGTTATCTGCAGAACATTTGCTGAGAATTTGCCACATTTTCATGTTCAGTTTGGACCTGAAGAAATGACAGTATATTCTTCCAAATAGTCACATTTATTAATATGTGACTTTCTGTCCTCCTTCACCTCCTCACAGGGACGGCCGTGTGTCGGAGAACACGGTGTGCCTGATCCGAAAGCTGCTGGTGTTGGACCCTCAGCAGAGGCTGACTGCAGGAGAGGTGCTGGAGTCTCTCAGTGGCATCATTGCCTCATGGTAATTGCTCCCCCTGCTGGATGTTTGAAAGATATCGTCAAGTCATGATTTATTGTTGAAGAAATGATTGTCATGACTTTGTGTGAAACGTCGACTGCCAGCTTGCCATGAGTTTGTGAAGATATCCACTGGCTTCACGTTTGTGATTTTATTTTGTCAGCACATATCAGAATGACAAGATCACTGGTGTTAATCATCATCTTTGGTGTGTTTTCCTAATAACAGGCAGTCGGTTTCATCGTTGAGTGGCCCTCTGCAGGTGGTGCCGGATATTGACGATCAGATCAATCACCCAGAACTTCTGCAGGAGGTACATTTTAGGAAAAATATGACATGACAGATCTGAATATGGAGCCTGTTGGATATGTCCAGATCAGCTAAAATACAGCTACTCAAGAAATAGCACTACTTGGATGCAATTATGTATTTCTATAGTTTTCAAATCTGCATTTCTTCCTCGATAAACTTAGAGAACATGTTTTATTTCAGTCAGCTCAGCTGTTGCAGCACAGTGAACAGACTACATTTTCTTCCCTCAGGCCAAGGTGATAGAAGAGTCTTCACAGTACGAGTTTGAGAACTACATGCGCCAGCAGCTGCTGCTGGCTGAAGAGAAGAACACTATCCACGAGGCCAAGAGCTTTCTCACCAAGCGCCAGTTTGGCAGCATCCCACCTGTAAGGCGTCTGGGCCACGACGCACAGCCTGTCAGCCCGCTGGATGCTGCCATCCTGGCACAACGTTTCCTCCGGAAGTAGTCCCCCAAACCACCCATGGCAGCCCCTCCCACACCCCCCTAAGCCCCCCCAAAACTGAACTTGCATACAGGAGGCCCAGCCCGAACCAGGGAACAGGCAGCCCCCATTCGTAGGTGGGCTTTTGTGCAAGCTAGGTGGAGCAGGTGTGTGAGTTGGGTGCCAGAACAAACTGCCAATTTCAAACTTCACTCCTCGAATCTGAAGCCTCCAGCGAAGCATGGAATGGCCAGGAGGAAGATCTGAACCAAAGGTTCCTTTGCCCTCAGGTCACCCACAGTCAGATCTCACTGTGCAACCAACCCGAAGGCACCGTCCCACGTGGGGCTAACACAAGGCTCCGCCTGCAGTGTTGAAGAGACGTTAAACCCCATATCCCTCCTCCTCCTTTGAGATCTCCCTACTGTAACACTCCCCCCCCCCAACTCTGGATCACCTGAGCAACACAGGGCCAGAATCATGTAGCAACCCCCCCTCTTCCTAGTGGTTAATGGTATTGCCTCAAGTCAGATCGCCTGATCACAGATGTCACTTCTCTATACCTCCATTCCACCCTCCTCCTCCTCTCACTCGTTCCTCTGCCTCTCTATTGTTTACTGTACCGAAAATGATCGAGACTGGTCCCCGTCTGTAACTCTGACTTCAAATCAATCTACCTCTCTGTCTCTCTTGTCTGTTGGTAAACCATGCTCACTGTTCTGAGACAAGGGATTGTAACAATGGAGTCTTGATGCCACCAGTGACATAAAGCATTAATGTTTTCTGTCTGAGTGATAATGCTTTGAAACCTTTTTTTCAGTGGTTTCAAAGAAAATCTGAATAAGCTTTTTATCATATTAACCTTAATAAGTAGCATTTCATCCCTACCTTTTTGGATTGAAGATAATGAATATCAAAGAATGTGTCCATGCATCCTTTTGATATTTGGTCTCCTGCTTTTGCTCATCCCTGTGGAAATCTATTTTAGCATCTAGGCAGCTAGTGTGAGGTACCTGGAAGTCACGATGCCAATAACTGAATGGGAAACCCTGTTGGATCCTCCCTGCCAAGGCATATTGATGGTAATGCTTCCTCTGTGCCATTATAGTGGAGATCTAAGCACTGTCATGTTTCTATTGCCAAAAATCATGTCTTAAAGTAACTCTTAGCCAAGGAAACTGGTACCCACAGCCTCATTCAGAATCAAATGGCTTCCAGGTATTCCAACTTCCCAGTTTCTCTTTATCAAGAAAGATAATGAGAAGTGTTTTTTGTTTTTTCTTCAGTATGAATGTGAACTGTCACACTATGCTTTGAGGCTGTGGAGCTGTGGAGCTGTTCACCTCTCACAGGCACAGACCCTTTTTAAGCTAACCTCCAATCATCGCGTTCTGTTATCTGGCCTGCCTCGGTGGCAGACACTGTGAAAACCAGAGCAGGCTTTGCTGAGACGGGGCTTGACTGAATGTTTTACCGATTGCCATGAATGCTCTCTTTTTAAGATGGACACCTTTCACATTCTATTGCCATTTCTCAAGCCTTCTCTCCAGCTCAACTTGTACATGCTTGTATTATCTCACCACGTGGGCTCTCTATACAGAGAGACCAGGTGGTGGCCGGTAATTGATACTGTAATATTTCATAGAGAAATGAAAATGCAGACTCTGATTTTAAGTTTAGTTCTTGGGGCTTCTTGGCTATTGATGCATTCTTGTCTTTTATCCAAGGGGTTTCTTCAAACCATGGCAAAGCTACCAACCAGTGACTGTTAGGCATCTGTACATTGTAACTTGCCTTTTGCGTATTGGTACCTGCTTTAGGCTATCTAGACTTCTTCCTATTTATAACTGATTGCATGAACATAGGCTCTGAAATATTTTCAAATGTCTTTACTTATTCTTTTTTTCCTTGTGATTTCATGTTGATTTATTTATTCTCTTGTGTAGACCGCCCATCCCCCGAATACTCGGCGCAACTTATGCCAGTGTGACGGGGGCCCTAAGCCTCTTTGCTCTCTCAGCTTTAAGCAGTGTTGTTAACTCCAACAGTGGTTCTCATTTTGATCCTTTTCAGCCACGTTCACGAAAGAGTAGCATCTAATTCTTGTGTTTTTTTTGATTCCTCAATCTTTTTTCTTGCCATTTTTAAGTCTGTGGTCAACTTAAGCTACACTAATAACAAGACTGACTTTGCATAGTTATATTTTTTTACAGAAAACAAAAATGATACTCGCACATTATCTTGATTTATAGGAGGGTGTTTGTGTGTTGTTTTTTTTTTTTTTTTTTTTTGGTTCCCCTCCATCATTTCCCCCAAACATCCCCACATGAGGCTGCACTCTCTGGTCAGTATGTAAATATGTACCATCATGAATGCGCCAGTCATATTGTATGTAGTTCCACCCAGCGAGACACCAACTCTTGTTTCAACACATGCCGATTGCCGTGCATTATGGGCCACGTTGGCCATCAACCACCACACCCAGAAGCTAAAATGACATGTAAAGAGAGCTGTCGGCTCTCTCCCACCTCAATGTGAATTCCATGGGTGTACAGCAGTATTGTAGTAGTTTAGGTTGTTCATCAGAAAACACGGGTGTTTCATGAACACCGTAGCCATCGCTGAATGCTGATCTGTCTGTGGAAAGTGTTTTACGCAAGTCTTCCATGATGCCCAACTACAGATTAGTAACTAAAGGTTCAATGGACCCTTGATGTAGATGTTATTTTGTCCCCGCCCCTAATCAAAAAAAGTTTTTCACTTTCTAGCTAGTGGATTGTACCACGTTCAATGTTTTTGTTTGACGGAGTTGTATTGGTAGACTGCAACGTGGACTGAAAAGCATGGACATAGTGTGAGGTTCAACTCTGTGTCAAACACGTGACTGTTGCATGATTTTAAACTCGCACGGTGTGCCGGAGCAACTGATTGAAAATGTGCAGATAATTTACTCTACAAAGCAAAGTAGATGAACTCCTGAATTGAAGCAGTAAAATGTTATTAATTTTCCAAATTTCAGTTTTTATGATGATTTTCACTCTGCTTCTAAAGTCCTATGTCTGCAGTATGTAACTGATGTATTGCTGACTGTTTCAACTGGAAACTTAGGATAGTAGTTGTAAGATAAGAACCGCGGTGTGGTTTAAACCCAATGGGATATGTGTTGTAAGCTGCTTGGTCGGACATGGGCATCTAGATACGGAAAACTGCGTAATTGTACAGATGAAAAACACGTTTGTATAAAAAAAAATTAAAAAAACCCATATTTTTCTACGTCATCAGAATTCTACATGCATGTCAGCAATAAACTTTGATATGGAAACATTCATCTTTGTGTTGTGACACTTCCTTTTACTTCCAGATGATGGAGCACTTTCTTAAAAAATGAAACCAAAGCCGGCAGTGGGACCAGAATAATTAACGTTGGCATTAGGAAATTATACTGAACGTTATTCTTCGTTGGCTTCCACATATTTCACTTACCATATGTGGAAAATAAAATCTACAGAAAATGTTGCGCAGTGCCAGCCGTCTATATGTGCTTTTACATGATGTTGTCTCAGGCCTCTGAGGGGGAGACTTGTGTGGGGAATGAACGGAATAGAGAATAACCGAGTCTCTGTGCGTATATACCGCCTCGGTTTTGCGGTGAGTCGGGTTTTGGAGCGAAAGTGAGGTAGAGGTGCTCAAACAGGAAACCTGACTCTGACAGCGCTGCGGGACCCTGTGGGATGCTCTGCCAATTCCCCCACCTCAACTCAGGCCTTTGAATACACACACACACTCTTGAGCAGGGTATTAATTCAATTATAAATCCTGTCATGCATGCCAAAGAATACACATGGATATCTCATCATACGCAGGCCTGTCAGACATATTGGATTAAATCTGTCATGGCAAGTGCAAAGGTTTCATGTTAAGCCACTATGCAGCACTTTTTTTTTTTTATAGCCCACTGATGCACGGCTACTGTGACTCCAAAAAGTTTAGAGCGAGAAAAATGTCTCCCACCGAAGGGAATTTAATCTTAAACCTACAAACACTGCGGCATCGAAAGACAAATTAGGAGATGAGGCCTTGGATTTACATGTTTTATTCATTTAGTAGGTACTAAAGGCAAAAAATGATGTGCTGACTCACTCAACAAAAGAATAACTGCGTTCTGAGTAACGTTTCCCACCCTTCTGAGATCCTCACAACAGGGATTGCCTCAAGTGGGTCTCTCCTCTGGAGCATTACACCCCTCTCCCAACATGTCAAGCAGGGCGAAAAACTCTCAAGGGTCAAAGTTGCACAGATGCTTTGTCGCCTTAAACTACAACCAGCTGGCCCTCAGGAGGTCCATCCTGGATTCATGTGTCTCAAACAAACGATTGTTCATTAAAGGCTACGTCAGACATTGCGATGCTCTTTCTTAATTACCTTGGAGAGCATTACGTATTCAGTTTCACCAGGAAAGAGCTGGCTTTATCCAGCTGGACATGGATGACAAAGGATAAACAGGAATCCAGATGTGTGTACGTAACCGTATTGTCGGCTTTGTGTGTTTGTGTACTTTACTGGTAGCAGTGTATATAAAATGTTGAAATGTATTAGAAATAATTGATTGCAGCAGAGCAGATGCAGCTGTGCAGCTGCATCTGCTCGGTTAGTAATTATCACTGTGTTTATGTCTGTCAGAGTGTGTGAATGTGTCCAGCAGGCAGAGGCTTTATGGGCCCCTGTCAAGACATTCCAGCCAACACACAAAACCAAACTTCTTTTGTATTTGAGCAAAACACAAAACATGTGACTCTTCACTGCACTGAGAAACGGATACAAAGTTCTCTCATCTGCCGAAGAAGAATAAGAAGACATGAAACTAGCTGATCTACGCCTCAAAGGGTTTAATATCTGCTTTCTTGCTGTTGAGAAGTCGGTGGTGGAAATTAACTAAGTACATTTACTCAATTACTGTACTGCACTTTGCTTCAATACTACAATACAACTTGGAGAAATAAAAATGAATCCATAAAACTAATTTCCAGTACAGTAGATCCTATTTGAGGTGGAAACAAATGGAATTGCTTCAGTATTCTTTCACTTCAAAGACTCAAAAAGGAAAAGAGAAGATGAGATTAGCAGCATTATGATTTGTACTCACAGACATGCTAAACTATGTTCATTTTTGTTGGCGAGCTGTCATGGCCACAAGGTCTCGAAACGGAGTACGGTCCCCAGATGTGCAACAGGGAAGGAAAACATCTGCTCAAGGTCTTCCTTTGCTCATTTAAAGACACTCTGTTTTCAGTCTAGTAGTTACTCATATTTGAGTATTGTTAAAACAGATGATTAAACAGAAGATTGGAATTAGTGACCACAAACGTATAAATCTTCTGAAGTGTCCAGATATCCTTGTTGTATCCTTGTTTTCATTAACTTTGCAGTTCAGCTGATTACAGTCACTTGCTGCCGTGTTCTCTTAAACTTAATACGGTGTGACTTTGAAATCAGCGCTCTTGTTCCTTATACCGTGTGGAGTTCTCTTAACACGATATCTTCATTTAAATCAATAAATTAAACGAGGTAACAGCACCGCTCGTCCTCCCACATTAAAGAGTAGCCTACAGTCTAATTCAGTGACAGACAGTGTGACTTCAGATGTGGTTCCAGCAGATTCAAAGACTTTGTTGTGGCACTTTACACACGGTGTGCCCTACAGCAACGCGACCAGAGAACTGTCCAAGTCTAATACAGATAATTGTTTTATTGTGATGAACTGGTTATTTCTTTATAGCACTTAGCTCTTTGTACATAAAACACTGAAAGATTGTGCCAAATGTTCGAGTGAATATAATTTTTATAATAACAACTTAAACTGCAATCGCAAAGTTTGAATAATTAAATTAGTTTTCTTTCCGAGAGTTAGATAAGAAGATCATTGTTATTTGTTTGTGTACAGAGTACAGAACTGGAATCAGGAGACAATTAGCTGAGTTAGCTTAGCTGCTTCCAGTCTGCTGCGTTCATGCGTTATTCCAGAATGGATTCCCCCGCAATAGTGTAATCACATCATCAGTAGCTTAAATTAGCCGGCAGCTGGAGGTGCTGCTCGGTGTCACCTTTGGACAGAGCCAGGCCAGCAGTTTCACCATCTTGTGTCTTTGTAGAAGATAACCACCTGCTCACGGTAGCTTAGAGAGTAGAGAGTATTATCAATCTTCTCATCTAACTCATACTTTCAGACATGAAAGCAAATAAGCGTATTTTTCCCAAAATGTCAAACTACCTGAATTTTCCAAATTTTTGTGATAAACTGAAGGATGAAGTGTTCCTTTATGTGTGGAGAACATCCTCCTACATCGTAACTTCAATACACTATTTAAAAACCCTCCGACTGATATCAACCTCCCCATCTAACTCTGGAAAGAAAGCAAATAAACGTATTTCCCAAGAATCATACTTTTATTACTGTATTGTTCTTTTCCCTGAGTATAGACTAAACATGGTTTTCCTTTTTTTTTTCATCAACAGTCTGATATATATTGTGGGTATGACTCTTACCAGAAGGTGTTATTAATAAAGCCTCGTGTGGACCCAGGGCACAACCCCTCTTACTCATATTCATCTGAGAGCCATCAGCGAGCAGCAGAAGATTGTTTACAGCTGCTCTGTGTCTCCTTGTGACCTTGTGCTGTTTCTGTGAGAGACGGAAACACCTCTGTTTCTTGTCTCTTTTAGGATGACATCCTGGGACATTCATACATTCTGTAATTTGTCCAGTGTGTTTGCATTTGATGTGATGCAGAAGGGTTGTGATGGTCCGTCCAGCATTTGCATACTTTGCCTACACATGGCTTTATTCGGTGTTGAGAGATAGCTTGCATGAATCTCAAGAGGAAGACGCTATGAAGATCCCGACCAGCTGAAGAAGTTTGCTGACAGACTTTTTGTCTTTTCAGTCTTTTCAAAGTCCTTTTACTATCTCTGAACTATTTTCCTCTTCCCCTACATATGCAGCAAACTTACATCTGACTGAACTCCTCCTTCTCCCTCTATCTTTCTTCACCTCCTCAACTCGTGTGTCAGGAAAAAAAATTGGTAAATCCACAATGGCGCAAGAATGAGTGTGTCATTTTCAAACTGCCCGCTAACTCTGAACATCTGGTCCTACAGGGAGGAGGGCGACCCTGTCAATGGGAGGCCTTGTCTCCCCTGTCGACACCACGAGAACAGCCCGCCACAAGGTGAACAAGGAGGCATGTGTGTGTTTTTAAATGCATGGCCGACAGTGTTCATACTGGAATGATGTATAACAGGCATCGACTCAGAAGTTTGTGGATGGAGTTACTGTAATTTGAATTTTTCTTCCATCTGCAATAAAAAAGGCCAAACTTTCTTTGGCATGCAGCATCAATAAAAAGCTGTTGAATTAATTCATCAACAATGCACATCCGGTGCAATAACCAAAAACATGATCAGGGCACACAGATGTGACAATTGATCAGCATCTGATAAGCAAGAAAGTTCACGTGTTTAATGTATCCTAAAATTTACTGGGAATGTTGCTCAAAAAGCATGAATCAATAACATGACATGGATATCTGTTCAGGTCATGAGGCGTGATAGGGACTGAACTATTCCCTTTTCTCCTTTTTCCTAATTTGTTTAGCGGAATGTCACGATTCTCCTTAGTTGATTGGAGGGTTATTCAGATCACCTGTTCCCTGCTCCTAATTAAGAATTGAGAGCAGCTTGGTGCATTTTCCCTATCGGCCAATCAGGGTGTGACAACACCCTTCTTTTAGGGCTTAAGAGAGGTGAGGGATTGCACACTCAGGGCTTTCTGATCCTTCTTTGACTCAATGCAGACATAAATTCAGCAGATATTCTCACCCAGAAGTCCTCCATCTTTGGCCGATTTGAGACTTCTTTGTTGTCTTAACTTTTCTGATTAAGAGTGATTTGGAGCATTGCGAAACCTAGTTGGAGTAATTATGTCTTCCACTAAGTTACCTGCATCAAGGCAGACCTCAGTGACATCAGTGCCAGAGTTTATACTTACCTAAACAATTGATTTGAAGCCTGTGGTCTTTTTTTAATGGTTTATTTCCATCAAAAAACCCTTGCACACATTTCATTATTATTGAAGAATGTGTTTTTCATTGAGAAGGCACTTGTATTTCTGTATTATGTGGTTGGGAGCCGGTTAGCTGAAATCTGGAGAACCACCACAGGCTGAACCTTAATGTTTT
This sequence comes from Anarhichas minor, assembly GCF_050575085.1. Taxonomy (NCBI): domain Eukaryota; kingdom Metazoa; phylum Chordata; class Actinopteri; order Perciformes; family Anarhichadidae; genus Anarhichas; species Anarhichas minor. The sequence goes on along the minus strand of NW_027466481.1, from coordinate 2,770,539 downwards.
ACTTTGTGTTTTCTTTGAACCTTCCTCTTGATGTAAAAAATAAACTACAACAGTCTCTCCACAACAAGTAAAATGTAATACATGTTTAATTGGTGGAAATGGTTTCATCGTGTATACCAATTTAAACCTTAATATTCGAATGGAACCTCCATGTGTGGCACCATGCATTAATGATCCCTGACACAGAGATGCAACTGGCATCTGAATATGGACTTTAAGAACCTTGGTGGGAAAGGAGTTTTTTTTTAATTGACACCTGATCTCGTTTTTTGTAATTGCACTATATACATCTTGTTGACTAACTAATTCACTGCCCGTTTACTGCTGCCACCTGTGAGTGAACTAGCGTCTCCAACAAAAACTCATCAGCAACACTTGCTCAGATTTAAATGACCCTGATGGGATTTAAAACACCCCGATGAAGGTGCATAAATGTGTTGTTGAAATAAAGAGTCTTCCAGTTAGTCTGCTAGAGATGCTGTTTGTCATTTTGTCCTTTTCACTGATACACATAGTAAGTAGTGACAGCACACTCCTCCTGCATGTGAACTGGTGTCTGATATTAAGCACGCTGAAGAACAACTTGGCCTGAAAGATCTGTGTACTTAAATCATTTTTCCAAGACAAATGTTTCATCACATATTCAATGAATACACTTTGGTTTCTGAAAGTCTCAAATAGTAGTCAAAAGAACACCAAGTTCTTCTTCTTTTTGACTGTTTTTTTAATTTATTTTTTATTATTTCTGCTCAAATGATTTAAACATCAGCCCCCTGTGCAGCTAGATTTCCTGCTCTGTAGCAGAGCAAACATTGATTGCAAAACTTGCTTTAGGACACCATTATGTGAAAAAGGACACTTCTCTGAACTAGGCTGATGATATAATATATTCGTTGTTATTAAAAAAGCAAGACTCAATCAATGTAAAATCAAGTGGGAACTGAATAAAGAGGCTGTTTGGTTTTATCCAAATTCCAAATGACAGAATCAGGTTCTGGCCTCTGAGACACTTTTGTGAAGGAACATTTAACTGTCCTACAGTCTGATGTCTTTGTTCCTTTTACTGCCCTCCCAATGAAAAATACTGAAAGTGAATGTGTACAATCCCAAATACACTTACATCCAAGCCAATCCCCGGAGTTGTGGGTTTGGGGAGTGTTAGCTTGGGAACGGAGCCGCTGTTCATCGAGGGTGATTATGACATTGCAGCTGTCCCCACTCAGCACAGTGAGCGGAGAGAAAACTGTTAAATAATGTATGCTGTGGAAAAACTCAGGAAAACTTAGCTGTCTGTCTGAACCTCTCTGTCTCTAATGATGCTTGGACTCATTCCATACTCTCCGTCTGACATAGAAACATAAACAGAGACACGTTATTAAATCAGATACTGTACTTTTCTAAACTTTTAGTCCAGATATATCCATAATTATTTTCTTTTTTAAGCTCTGCCTTTTTTTGTAACGAATAATTGTCCTTATGTTTTTGTTCATGCACTAGCTGCATGAGTTTTGAAATGTAATTATGAATGTCAGGACCTTCTCTAGACATCTCTATAGAACTTTCTTGAAATACAATATGTCCAAAAAATAGTTTGTAAAATGTCAATTGTCTTCTCTGTTTTCAGCACCTTTAAAAAAGCTCTTTCTACTTTGACACCACAACTTTTTTTAGTCAGCTGAACAATGAGGAGACAATGAGTCTCAGCATCAGACGTGTGGGCGTTTAAAAGCTGAATCATTTACCGAAATCAAGTGATTTAAATAAAGCCCACCGGCACTGTGCTGAGAAACCACAGGGCTTTATGCTCGTCATTATGCCAGTAAAGACACTAGATTACCAAAATGTTGATTAAATTCTGACTCTCGCATCCTCCTCCTCTTCCTCTTGAGTGCCTCTCACTCCTTCATCCTGTGTCTGTTGGTGGCAAACAGCCCTTGGATTTCCTCTCACTGCCCCTTCAAAAGGCGAGCTTTGGTGTGGGCGGTTGAGACATGTCTTTTTCTCTCTCTGTGTGTGCTGTAAATATCTTCTCCTATCAAAGAGTCAAACTTCAGAGCTCGGTCTAATCTCTGAGACACACATCAAAGAACAGGATGAAGCAGCTGAGTTAAGTGACAGAGAGAGTGAGTGCACGTCTCTTCAACTTAGGGTAGTGTTTGTAGTAAGAAGAAAAGTTTATGATTTCATTTATGCGATAAACAAATTTGGATTACACCATAATCATTTCCTTTGTTATTTTCAGATGTTTCAGGATTACAAACTACTGCATTTTGACCTTTTTAACAACCTCACCACACATTATTTGACTTTGTTGCATGAGAAAAACAAAACAAGTGGAATAATTCAAGAACAGAAAACAAAAACCCACCTACACCAGTACTGGTTTTTTTACCTATGTGTTTCAGTTTCTCTCTGAGCCATCACTCTTCCCACAGAAAGCCAAATAGAGCCGGAGCCGGAGTCATTACAGGCTTCCCAGGGCATTGCTTGAATGACTCCTCAGGTCTATTCTTGCTCAGCGAGGGTGAAGTGGGTGCACAGCGGTTCTTAGAGTAGACACTGGGTGACAAACATTCACATAGGGTGTAATTCTTGTGGTTGTGTCTTCAACCCCAATGAGGCATGGGTGGAGTGCCACTTACTAAAAACCCAACCAAGATTTCCCAAGTGGTGCCAGGCACCCATGGAGAAGAAACAAGTCTGGACCGTTAACTCTGGCTACACGCTGGCCCAAATGTGAATTCCTCAGGGGTTTGGTTTGGGATCGGTCCCATCCTGGCTGCTGGTTTGCTTTGCACTTCCTTGGTTTTTTGTGTGGGGTTGCAACAGTAGGATGGATGTAGGAAACAGGAGTAAAGTCTCCAGATGTCTGTCGCCAGCGCAGATCATGTCCATGTTTGGAGGTGCCCTGTGGCTGCTACCTGGTGGACTGTTTTTCTACATGTGGTCACTGTCAGTCATTCCGGAGGTTTGGTTAGTTGCGGATCAGTCTGGACTCTGTCATGACAAGTCTTTGACTGTCCAAGATGCTAACTGTGTGTTTATGTTATGTTTGTGTTCTGCAGCTACTTTATCTGGAGATATAAATATACTATTTCCCGCCAAACTTTGCTAACATCACAGTTATGTTAACACTTCCCTCACACGCATCAAGCTGTGTTGCATGTATAATTCATAAGAAGCACACATTGTTTGAAAATCATTTGAGCATTTTTGACAGAAATAGATGACAGCCTGAATTACAGCACAGGCAGGGTGTGTACTTTGGCTCTGTTTAGACGTAGAAAATGAGGACCTGCTCTTTTCATGTTTTTTTAAAGGCAGCAGTGGCTGAAGTTCTTGAGAGGCTATCATTTCCCCTGAGAAAATGATTGTATTTGAAAAGTTGTGGCAGCAAAGCTATATCATTTCTGGAAGTGACGCACAGTGTTGTGTGTGAAGTACACTGAAATAACGGATAAAGGAGCAGTTTCCGAAGCCTGAATATTACACAGATAACATCTTTTCCTGTGTTAATTGAATTCAGAAACCAAAAAGAGCCACTTCATCTCTGGGAACACTTTAAACTCTGCAGTGCTCTTTTTGTGTGCGTGTTTAATTTGGAACCAAACACTTTTATGTTGTAATTATGAATTTGATGTCAGTATGTGCATTGAACAAATCAGTGATTGGACGTCCAAAAATTCCTCCACTTAAACTAAGATAAAATAGAAATAATTGTTTGTGGAGCCAAGAATTAAAAGTCATCAGCTCAACTTTGCTTTCAGAGTTATCAGCTGTAACCGCCGTATGAGCGCAGTGCAGAGCAGCGGCCGAGAGCTAACCAGTAGGGCACGCTCACATGCACGAACATGCACTAAAAGCCCGTGCGGCCGACCCGGCTATATCAACAAAGCAAGGAGAAGATTGGATAACAACACACACAGAGCGAGAGCGACTTCATCCTGTGCCCGGGGAGTGAGCGGATGGATCTGAAATGATCGATACTACAGATACCTATGTCTTGTTTTGAAGATCGATTCTAGTGTCAATACGATCGATACAAAAGAAGAGATAAGTTTCTCTCTACTGCAAATTGTATTTCATCAGAAAGCAGAACTCTCTGTGCAAACAACGTTCTGCTGTACTCGTTGCTCCTCACTGCTGTTTGGTTGAGCTGACTGGTTACTCTGACCGACGCATGATGTTTGAATGAAGGAGGAGCACTTGGATTGACAAACAAAGTTAAAAAAAATTCTCTTATCTCAACAGTTAAACATTTGCACTTTGTTTTTATCAAAACATGTTAGCACATTCAATTTCCAAAAATAAAAAAAACCTATTTTTATAATTTGCCTTTGTTTGTTGTTGCCCTGTGTTTTAACATGCATGTGATTCAGTAACTAATTGGTATTAATTTGTATCATGAATTAGTGGAAAGCAACATGAAAGTACATAGGCCCAAGCCGCTTATAATAATAAATAATAAATAATAAAAAGTATTGCTATAGATATTGGCGATTCTGTCCCTGTAGTACCTGATATCGGATCAAAACCACATTTTGCGGTGTCGCCCATCCCTATCATAAGATTACGCTGCTTCTTCTTCACATAGCATGTTGTTTGCTGCTATATAATGATATGAATCCCATTATATAGCACCTAGGACTTGTGTCTCAGCAGTAGGCTTGACTAGCTGTCTTTGCAGGTCCCTCTAAAGACCCCATCAGACAGCTGCTGCTAAAGTCCTCACTGTGAACAAGAAAGTGGATCACAGGCCAGTTCTCATATTTTGAGTTTGCTTTTAAAACACTTCTGTTGTCATAAAGCACTGACTAGTTTAGAGCCAAAATACATTCCACCACATTATGAACGAGGACAAGTTTGCTTTCGGTCCCCAGAGTCAAAAGTGAGCGTGGAGACTTGATGTTTGCTCAAACTCTCAGTTCTTTTAAATCAAGGCTCAACATGTTTCTGTTTGCATTTATTTCTATCATTTAAAATAATATTTATCTGTCTTTATCTGTGTTTCTTTTTTTGTAAAGCAATTTGCATTCCTTGTTGTTGAAAGGTGCTTTACAAATACGCTTCTTTTCTTGCCTTGATTGGCAAAGAAAAGCATGAAACGCATGAAACGGAAACTAAAATGTCTGAAGTCTCTCCACACATGAAACTCCCATTTTAACCAGAACAGTAACTTCTCCTCCATCTGTGGAAATGCTTTGCACCAAAGCCCAGAGTACATTTTTTTGCTGCAGTGTTCTTGTTGTAAATGATCCCCAGTACTGTAAAATAAGCTTTTAGAGGGCCTGCCTGTTATTTATTAGGCTCCCTACCACTCCATTCCTCCATCATCTACACTCGCACTATAGTCGCCACCTGAGCAGCGGGTGAAGAGGCTTTTATTCCAAACACCTGGAGAGGCGGTGAACGGTACCCGGAGAGATTAATGTCTAGTGGCGAGGGTTCAGTTACAGAGAGGAGAAAAGAAATAACTTTCAAAGGCAACATCTCAAACGTCTCTGAAGATCAGATGAATAGTTTCTGCACTGGTACAGATCGGGCCTAAATATTCGCACAATAACATTGTATTTCATCTGCGTAGTTGGTGCCTCCCTCAACCAACATGTTTATAATCAAAGGGAGAATGGTGTCCTGGGAAATGATTAGATTTTATTTTTCCAACATTGACAAGGTGTCAGCTGTATTTATGCTCCAATATGTATTAAAACTGGTATAACGGCCTGTGGTTTAGAGTTCAAGGCTTCAAGCTGTGTTTATTGTTCCCACTACACACCTGTATGCATCATCTCTCTCACCCTCACACACACACACATGCACACACACACACACACACACACTGCCCCATTGCTTCCAGTGAATACTTTGTGGGCCTGTAATGTTTTATTTTCTCATGTGTCCCGGGGTGAACTCAGCAGTCGAGCTCTCCAGATTGCACATCTGGCCTCGCGGAGCCTCCAGGCTATAAACATTACCCACTGTACTGTACTGTCCAACCAAACAGTCGTTGATTCTATTTCTGGATGCTGAAGATGACGCGACCATGAGTCAACCTGAGCTAAGAATGCTGTAAATACAGATTGCTGTTGACCAAGAGCACTTCTTCGATAAAGTTTGTGCAAGAAGACGTTTTTGAGCCCATAAGGAGAGCATTTTGAAGCTGAAAAGGCAACTACAACTACACATACTGTATTAAATGAAAGGTCTTTTGATGTAATTAACATTCAATGAAACCTAATCAGAGCAAACTGTTTGGTTTGGAATCCATATAGACAGATGTTCAAGCTATAGACATTGTTCTTGGACGTGGAAGGCACAGTTCACTAAATCCCTTTAATTTCCCGTCGATCCACTCGCTTCATCCTCATGTTACAGCATTCATGCTGCAGCTCCTCAGATTGGATCCAGAAGAAGTGCGGTCGAAAAAACAGAATTCGTGCTGTGAGAGAGGTGAACCGTCTTGGGGGGAATCATGCAGTCTTTGGCCTGCTTGCTTTATAGTCGGGCGCCACTGCTGCAGTGCTGGAATTTCATTCTCTCAGAGGAGATGTCAATTACATTTCAACCATTGAAGCAAAAGACAGGATCTCCTTGGAGTGAGTGTGGATCATAGGCTGCATATAAGAAGGATGGGGTTACACTCGGTGTATAACGCTGAAAAACTTCATGCATTTTTCACAGATACAAAATCAGTCCAACTAAAAAAGCCAACGATTAAACACATATAACATGTCAATCCTCGCCATCTTGTTTCCTTCGCCACGGAGGTTATTCTTTTCCCGCTTTGGCTGGTTTGTTTGTCAGCAGAATAACGGCATAATTACTTGCCTGATTTTCATGAAACTTGGTGGAAGGATGAAGCATGGGCCAAGGAAGAATCCCTTAATATCTGGAGCGGATCCGATTCAAAGGACGGATGTACAAATTATTTTTCACTTTCGTTTACACAGAGCATTTGGCCTTGGCTGAGGTCTGCGCTACTCGAGTGCCCTTTTAGTTTCTATCTAAAAAACATCCGGAAGACATAACAACACATTAAAAGAACCAGTAAATTTGAGCAGCTTTTGCATGTGGGGAAAGGATTTCGGCTGTTTTCCTGATTGCAGGTCACTCATTACATCAGTGATAAGCATCGCACTATGCTGTGGCCGCACAAACTCTGGGGGTTTGAACAGGAAACTGATTGATGAAGTCTTGCCCGTTTGTTTTCTTTCAAGCATGCAGCCTCAATGTAAACACCCCGACACTGCACAAGCTGATTACAAGTGAGGCAGATGGTTTCCACTCCAAGGGAGTCATGTTTTTGCATTCCCCTGTCAGCTGAGAAATGCAATGCAGTGCACGTACACGCGCACGCACATGCAGTGCATTCATAAGGGTGTAAGCACACATATATTTGCGTGCACACACTTTCACTAAACGCACTCCCTGAACTCTTAGGTGTTGATCAAGTCAGCGTGCTTGAAGGGACCTTCTATCAAAAAAACAAATGGCTGTGAAAAGCAGTGATTGTCAGGGTGGATTTTTTTTGGCTGTTCATGCAGTGCTGCGTGTGCAGATATTTGAATCCCCAGAGCTTCACTCTGATTAAATTGTTTTTTCAATAAACCACCAAAATTTAAATTAGTCTTGAAGATGGGTCTCTACATTCTTCATATACTGTGTATATATATCATCTTACTCTGACCTGCCTGTGCGGCAGACATGCTATCATGTTAAGAACAAATGGTTCATGAACTCTGTCGCTCTGCATTTTGAATGACAGTAATAACAATGATGATAATAAATAATCTCGGCTGCACCTGAAGGAAGCAATAGATTACGATAAGAGGGTGCTTTGAAATGGGTTGACGGCGCACAAAAAGATGAGATTTGTCCTGTACATGTCAGCTCTTGCTCCAGCTCCTCATAGGGTGGAGTAAGTCATTAAGAACTTTATAGCTGCTGACTCCAAGGTGTGCATGCATCCACTGAAGATCAAGACTAGATGCTGACAGATTAAAATCTTTTGAGAGTTCCTTCACTCTGAATGAAGCCATTGGCTTTTTTTTTTTTTTGAAGAAAGGAGGGTCACGCTCATCTGCAGGCTAAAGACGTTCTGTGAGAACGGAGCATGGAAGGACACCTGCTTCCCTAAAGAAACCCTCGGGTCTTGAAAACAGAACTTGTGACAAGCTTGTTCTGGCACATTTACAGGCTGTTCATTCACTTTTTGACACAATTTTGCTCCACCGACGGTGCGACGGTGTCAAAGTGCTTGATTTCCAATAAAAAGCAGCTCAGCTTGTTATCACAAGTGTCCATGCGTGTTGACTGTAACTCCAGGGGCTTGTTCCGGTGAAGAGGTAAATGACCAGCAGGGCACAGCGGCGACCACAGTCCAGATGGATGCCTCTGACCCAAAACTGTTGATTTAGTCAACCATGAGTCAACAGTTCCCAGCAGAGGGGGCTGGCAGGATGGAGGGACAGAGGAAAGGAAGTGCAATGGTGTTGAACGATTACATGGGGCTCGAGCTCCTGGGGTGGGGGCAAACAGGAAGCAGATGCCTGAGTGATTCAGAAGCAAAAAAGTTGCCAACTGATGTCAGTGTGGACTGCTGTAATTATTATAGTGTTGGCGGATGTTTGTGTGTGTGCAAGATTGTGATGTTGGTGTGCATGAATGATGTGCACATATACCGCACTGATAATCTCTAAAGTACAAAATATGGAGCCTGCGGGCTTAAACAGTTCAAACTGAACAAACTATTGAATTAAATTCAAATGTTACGGCAGTCTCATAACTCATAGTTTGATTACATTTTCTTTACAGTATAATCATCTTCCGAAGAAACTTCTCCTCCTGCAGCATGATCCAATTTTTGCTGTAATGTGCAACAAACTTTGTTGCAGAACACACTGAAGATATGGATGAATGGTGAAGAGGAGGATTCTGGTGCAGGGATGGTTTGAGAAGTTTCAGTGGAAATGTTTACATTTTGCTTTGCTGGGTAATTGTTGAGATGCATGTAACTGTTGTGAATCCAAGCTGAATACAGTTTGCCATCCTCAGTGAAGAAAGAAGCTACAAACTTGAATTATTCAGAACGTAAAGACTAACTACAGTATTTTACTATTATGTGGATTATTCCTTTATACATGCACTACTTCATCTACCTTTCACATCTGCTTTTTCTCTCTTTTCTCTCCATGGCCTGTTGGGTCCTGTCCACAGTATGCGCTCTCAAGTAAACCTGCACTCTTGACTATCAGCAGTGTTGACTTTCAACCTGGCTCAGCTCTGCAGTCCCCATCAGCAGCTGTCTGTGCAACCGTGTTATTATCTCGATTACACTCCTCCAGCACACTCCTCCGGGCTCCACCTTAATGAGAGGGAGGCAAAAAAAAGACAGCATCTAATGGCTCTGGCCACCACTGTTGGACACACACTGTGCATACACACATGTATAGGCACACACTTGCATATATGTAAATGCAATACACTTATACATGTGCATGTAGCACACCTAAGGTGTCACTGCTGAAAAAGTCTCCACACACCATCACAATTGACTTAAGGGCATCTTCATTTTTGCAAGGCATGTGTGCACCGTGCAGCCCGGCTCCAGTTAATGTTAGACCCTTCACTGTGTGAAAAGCATGAATGGAAACAGATTGTTTGTTGACATATTATTAATGCCAGTTTCTATGTCATTATGTGCAGTCTTTTGAGAGTGCTGTGCTCCCAAGGCTGTACAATTGTTTGTGGTTTACAGCCAAAAAAACAAAAAAGGCCGGCCTACCACACATTTCTGCTTGATGTTTCACTTCGACTTGTTCTCAGTCGTCATAAATACCAGTGAGGGCTTGTATTTTTAGTTCATGCCTGTGGGATAGTTCAAGCTCAATTCCAAATAGTCTATCTATCACTGTGTATGTGTTTACAGTGCATGTAAAGATAGGAGTGGTTGTTTTCATAAAGGGGATGACTGTGAGGCCGGGCATCCTTTGGGAAATTTGTGGTTCCAGGACTTATATTATGGTGGCACAGGCTCACAGGGGAAGGAGCTGTGTGGATTTATTTGGCACCTGATTGGCATGTTGACTCTCAGGAGGGTGACTATTGGCTAGAGGGAATAACTGACAGGGTGAATAAGGGTAGAAATATCTGTTTTCATAATCAGACATTTTAAAATCCATCGTTTTTAGTGTCCCTCTCTTTCTGCAAGAATAACAGAAGCGATCATTAGAAGTCTGTTTGTGCCATTAGCTCCTCGTCGTCATAAGGTCTTCCCGTGCTTTTAGGCTAGGGCATTGAGGAGGGTCATTGCACTAAAACAAGTGACTATTCAATTGTGAAGCCAAACAGTTTTCTTTTTCAGAGAACTTATTAACTGCAGGCATGGGGCCCATGAACTACAGAATCCTTTGATGATTATGTTGCTTAATGTAGAACAATGGTCCCAGTGTGAAAGCGTGAATGACAGCACACGATCTGACCGTGGCTGACCAACGCACAGACAAATGGCACACAGTGGACAATGTGAGAACTGCGTTTCTGAACCAGTAATGCTTTGACATAATTGTGAGTTAAAGGGAAATAATGTTACTGACATGATGCAGGCTGATTGGTTCCTGTTTACTAACCATCCTGCCGTCCTTTAGAGAGAGTGAAAGAAACCTGTTAAATCAAACTGAAAACAAGCTTCATACTATAAGCTATCATGTCATACTATGGGACAACATGCTAATCTAATTAATGGGAATTGAAGATAGTTACGAAAAACTTAATATTGGTGCAACATGCAGTTGCAACATCTGGATTAGCTGTTGTATTTACTTGTGTTTACTAGATGTATAACACATTTAGTGTAGTCCAATGCAATAATTTAACGTTCAGAAACTATTTTTGAAGCATTTAAGTATTGTTTGCTAATGTCAAAAAATGATTTCCATATTCATGAAGACACTAGAGGCTTCCGAACTGTTCCGATTCTTTTTCTTTTTCTTTTAAAAGTGTTGTTAGTCTTCTTGTCCGTTGTGGACCACAAACAGTTAAGTATTTGAAACAGGATTCAGTGCAATGTTGTGGGTCGGCCCGATTTGTTTGTGTGCACTTCTGAAAAGCCCTGCGGCAATTACACAGAGGTTGGAGCTTCCACTTGCAACATGTGTGGTTCTCAACAGTGCCTGGACATCAGTGGGGGCTTGTAGAAAGTGACGATGTAATGTTCTATCTAAATGTAAAGTTGTATCTAAAGTCTACAGTAGATTCTGATGTATTTTTATGTCTTGATTTTCTATGCGGGAGAGTTGGGGTCATTTTTCACCTCCTGAGCTGAGAATTCAATCAACAATGTCAACATTGTTAATGTTATACTTTGTGTAAGGATGTTTTCGTCTGTGTGATCTGATGCTGCTTAAAGTTAATTCAATTAAGTCGGGAAAAAAATCTAAGTCCACAAGAGAAATCGGAGCACTTGTCCTTTTTTCTTTTTGTTCCCTGTTGTTTTCCTTGCTTGGCCAGTTGTTACACTGAAAGATCTGTCATTGTGTGTCTATTTTTCTAAAGAATCCATCCGTCAACGTGTTTGGAAAGTGTCTGTTTTGTAGGTGATGCATGCCCTGAGGCCAGGTCAATGGAGGAGGCAGGGTTACGAAGGCTGGGGCCAAAGAAGCAGACTACTCTGAAAATGCCGGCCAAACAACGACACTGTCATTCTGACAGTCAACAGCTGCTCTCTCTTCCTCTGTCTCTCTATCTGTGTGTGTGTGTGTGTGTGTGTGTGTGTGTGTGTCTGCAGGAGAGACTAGCAAACTGGCTCCAGCTTGCTCTGGGACTGATGCCTTTATCAAACCATAATCACTACTCTTGCTGTTTTTTTAGTGTCAGCCTCAAATCTGAAGTGTTAGTGGCCATGGTCATGAACCATAATATTCTCTGTAAAAAAAAGTTGTAATCTTCAAAACATGCTGGCTGCAATTTTTCTGCCATGGCAGCAAAACCTTTGATTTCAGTGACGTCCGATAGAGACTAGACTAGAAAGAAAACATCCAAAATATACATTGAGGTATTTATTTTACTACACTTTGTCTATTTGTCTAACAGTCCTATCTGTATTCTGAAGGTTTTGAAATGGGGGTCCTTTATATATTATCTATAGTCTGATTTATGTAATATCTTATAATTATTTTAAGAGAAAAGTTTTTTTAACACCGTTAAATTCAACAATCAGATAAAGAGATATCCAAAATAATCGCCGTAAAAACCTTTGACTCTCATATGTGAACAAAATGAAACAGGAATTTTAAACCTGGCATTATTTAATCCAGATTTCTGCTCTGCAAATATATGCATATCAGCACATATTTAATAAGAGAATGCCTCATTTGCATATTTAAATATTTTTAGAAAACTTGCAATAAAAAAATAGTTGTCTAAATGTAAGTAATACACTGGGGAAGTTCCATGGTGATATCTATTAGTTCATGTTTTTATCCGATTCATCTGGGTTCTCTTTACTTAATAACATAATAACTTAAGGACGTATGTCAGCCAGCATCACCACAAGACATGCAAACACACAACTCTTTTTGAGACAATGGTCCATTGTTTTAATGTGTGTAAAATGTTTCATATTCTTGGTGGTTTGTATATGCGACTGAAAAAGTATAAGTCATGTCATTTGAACAGCTTCACTGTTTTTGCTCCATCTGAAAATGGAAACTAGTGTTTCTGTGACCGAGCGTCACCAATCTGGTTTCAGCAATTTTATGAAGGAAGACATAAACACAGTGCAACATTGTTCATGCTTATTTTGGGGCATATATTTAGCATCATTTACAGTTCCCTGAAGAAGAAAGCCCATCATTATGCCTCATGTGTATACAGATGTGGATGTTTGGTGTTGCTGAGTGGTGCTGCTGGCAGAATGGGCCAGAGGTGGAAATAATTATTCATTATCTCAGGCTGCAGCTGACCGTTTTTCTCTCTGATGGATGTGACTCTCTCTCTCTGTGCTCAAGGCAGGCTGGCAGTGAATTAATGTGACTGGCTGTTAATGAACCTGTTGTTCAGGACCTAATCCGAGCTTATTGAGGAATCCACTGCAGGGCTTTACCACTATATCCTCTATATCCAGCACTTCAAGGCTGCTGGAGGAAGCTGGTCAGTCACATAGTTTCCAAGTATGCTCGCATTCACACAAAGAGCTATTCTTAAATATGCAAAACAAGACGGGTTCATAAAAGAGCCGTTTCAGTCGTGGCCTCCTGCACAGTCTTTGTGATGTGCACAAGCAGTTCTCATTTGATTAACATATGCCCTTTGTAATTATTTTAAGTTACATTTATGTTTCACATTCAGAACATTCTCTCATGACAATGAAACCCTAACACGGTGTCCTATCTTGCAAGGAATGCTCACCATTAACAAAACACGAAACCTGACTATTTTGATTTAATTTAATGACACTTGGCGAAAGAGGAGGTATAGGGAGGAAGGGAAACGATGTAACTGAGGAGGCAGGGAGAGCCACGATGAGTTGCCAAGGTGAGATGTTTGTTTAATCTCACCCCTTAACTTCTCCTCAGCTTTTGAAATCCCTTAGTTCCTCCTCCACTCGTTTAATGTCTGTCAACCCCACTGTGTAAAGTGACAGAGAGTTGGGTGGGGGCGAGTGTGAACACTAGGGCCTTATCCTGGCCCTCATGGTGGTGTGACCACTTCCTGCTCGGTGGATGGGACGCCTCTGTGAAACTATCGACCATTTCCTGTCTCAGGCTTCCCGCCTAATATCAAGCAGACCTCTCCTTCAATCTCTTTTCTATTCGGCACACTGCATATGTGATGCGTTTCCAAAATCTTACATATTGGACAATATGATATACTGTAGCTTCAGAAAAACTGTAGAATAAGAAAAAATATTTTTTTGTAATTTGGGTGAACTGAAGGATCACTGAGTCAGTCTCCAGTACGTACATTCTACACTATGTGCTCATACGTCTCCATACGTGCATGTTAGTGTGTTTCTATGTGCCTACATATGCACATGTGATTTATTATTTATGCCTGCCGAGGGAACGGAAAGTCGCAGCAGGATAAAGATCAGACTTATGATCACAAAACAAGCCCTGTGCACAGGAGCTCCCTGCTCTCCCATCTGTCCCATAAAGAAGCTACTGCAGGCAGATATGCCTCCAGTGAGTTTGTTTTTATATGGGGGCACAAGGGGCCAAAGAGACATGTGTTTTCGTGCACTGGAAAGAGGGAGTGGAGAGTACCTGGAAGTGAAGACCTAGACAGGACCCATCTACAGGCTCGCCAAGGAAGTTTTAATGAGCAGTTTGTGAATGCCCAAGTGTTTGTACTTTGACAAGCTTGTTGATAACCTACATTAAAAAGTGCCAAAGATTTCTTTCCCCCTCTCTTCTTTGTCTGCCTATTTTTCTGTTCTGTCATAATCAACATTGCCACTTGACGTAAGCTAAACTCCTTAGCAACATGTGTTTACAGTTTGATATCTCAGCATGTTTTGATGAAAGGACAATGGTAATTATCTCAGGGCGCCCTCCTAGGATATTCATTTCAGTGTACAGATGAGTCATCTATGGGTGGTGTTTTTTCCCCTCTCTCTCTCTCTCTCTCTCTCTCTCTCTCTCTCTCTCTCTCTCAGTTTGAGCAAGGAAGACGATGCTTTAATATTATTCTTCCATATCAGATTATTAGTTTTCTTCAGAAAAAGAAAGTCACTGCTTTCCTTCAAATGGATTGTGTTGTGTTTGCAGTTCAGCTTCTTTTCCTGAGCTTAAGAGTTTCTTTTCTTGGTTTTCTGTGCTTTGTAATCTGTAACAGCTAAACACAGCCCCACATCAAAGGTCCCCATACACCATTCATTCACACGGCATCCCTCCAGGTCAGATCGCCAACAAAGGCACTGTGTGGCAACCTTTGGAAAATGAGTGGGTGAGGCGACTCTCTCATGAAACGCACTGCAAATATTAATCTAGGTTAAATACGCTAGTTAGCTTTTGTTCCTCAGAAATCTGTTTCGAGCGTATCGGGCCCTCGCTTCACACCGGCTGCGAGCTTTGTGAACGAGTGCTATCTTGTTTAAATTTCCCCACCATCCCCCCGCCGTCTACACATACACACACATGCACCTTCACTGTTTGTTTCATCCTTTCCCACCTGCAGACAGACTCTCCACGGTCATCAGCCCCATATCCCTCTCTGTTTTCCGCCTCCGCAACAGCTTATCATGATATACCGTGTATTTGTGTTGAACTCCACTCTGGCATGTTCAGGTTTGTCTGACATGATCCAGGAAAAGTCTGCCTTGGGAGCCACATGCATGCCCTGTAATTAGACTGCTCTCATTTCTCTTTAAGTCAAATTTTCACCTCCTCTCACCTTTCTCTCGCTTTGCCTTTTCTTCCTTCTTCTTCTTTTCTTTCTTCCTCAGTCTCTCTCCGTTCCACTACCAATAACTTATCCACCGTCATCGGACCAAACCAGTGCCGGGGTATAAATCAGCCCCAGGGACAGGTGGACATCTGCCAGCCATGAGGAGATCCAGGCAGGAATGTGATCATCGATGCAGCTCAGAAAAAACATTTTAATCGTGACACTTTTTTAAATGAAGGGAAAGGGGAAAGCAGACATTTGAGAAAGAGGCAGTGGGAGGATGTTTGATTTGGAGTGATGAAAAGCCCAGTGGGTCCAGTATTCAATGCAATTTCAACTAAAGTGAGTCTATCACAAGATTCTGTGGCCACTCGCAGGCAGGCTGCTCAAGTTAGCGAGCGGGTTTATGAGTGAAATATGTGGGATAGAGACCAGGATGTTCTTTCAAGCCCCAGCAGGGTGTAGCAAAAAAAAACAGCTCTGCTCTAACATTGACCAGTTGGAAGAATAAAATGAACGCTTGATTTCACTGCTCTCAGCTTTTCTTCCTTATTTTCCCATGAAGAGTCGGGGCAACGCTAATCAAAAGTGTCACTTTGCCCTTCCGAGCACATGGCTTTAATAAAAGTTGGTCAAGACAGAGCTCGGTGGCCACCAAGATTTACAGCTGAGCCCACATGGATATAGTGCAAGGCTCTTAAAGTTGAAGAAATGTTGGTTGTAAAGCTGTTTGCAAAATATGACTCGCATGAGTTCACAGTGTGTGCTGCGAATTCAAATGTTGAGAACATCCTGAAACTAGCAAAGGATCAGTATTGTCAGTGTTGCTTCAGTTGTGTGGTCGATCATTGATGCGATCTGCCAAAGGATTTCTTTTCAGCTCGCAGCTGTTAGCAATTAGTATGTCAACTCCTTCAGCATGGGAGTTGACATATTATTGAGATTACATGTTTGCCGTGTTTTGTGTGCGGCCGCTTCAACAAAACCATATAGCCTTCACTTTATAGCTGCACACTGCAGGAACATTTCTGAATTGAAATTGAAAATATAAAACTTTTGTTCATCGTATTGTAAGCATCATGGCAGCGTGGGACCACTCTTCAGACATCCTGGGGAAGCTCTTATGCCCCTTTCTGTCAGCACATTGTAGTTTATGTTGCATGAACACATGAGACTTGATGATAAATATCTAGAGAGTATATAGTCTCATAAATAATATCACCAGGAGGATAAGTGTGCTTATTTAAATTTTTCGTCCACATCCAACAGAACCAGAATGAATGCATTTCTTCATATTTCTTCCTCCGTGATAAACTGTCCATTATAAAGGAAATACGCTTACACGCATTCTTGTCAAGAGTTATATGAGAAGAATACCTCTCATATCCCACCAGTGAATATAGGGCTGCAGCCAGTTAGCCTAGCTTAGTATAAAGACTGGAAACAGTCAAAGCTAACCTGCTGCTGGCACTTCATATTCTCGCCTAACTTTCACCAAGAAAGAGTAGAGTATTTCCAAAAATGACAAACTGTACCTTATAGACCTACAAAGCAACTCACTTGTTGTAAAAGTAGGCTTTTACAGCAGCTACACATCAGCTATACGTGTTGTTGTTCTTTTCCTGTCACACTGAACTGTGCATGGAAAACCTGAGCTATTTTGCCTGGAGTTGCTCTCTGCTGGTTTCCTTAACAACAGAGGAAAAGACCCCCCCCCCCCCAACACACATACACACACACACACACACTGCTCTCCTCCCTCCCCTCTTCCCTGAGCTTGCCCTTTTTAGGCTGTTCCTTTTTTTTCCATTTGAAATGGGGGATAGTATGACAGCTTTTCCTGCTTCTTGTGGATTGGAGCCGAGAGAGAGAAAACTCTGTTACTCACTCCGTCTCCAACTTTGAGAGGAAGTTACCACCTCTTCCCCAGACTCTGTACACACACGCTCAGGCAGACACACACACACACATACACGCTCTTCAGGACTTGAACACAGCAACAACAGGGAATCAACTGAAATAGTCAGGACTGCTTGTAATGCTGTGATTCTTTCTGAATTTGGAGGGAAAGAAGGCTTTGCCCGACGCTTTCTGTGTGGACTGAACCGTTTGAGAGGGACGTTTCTTGGCATCACAGATCGGTGAGTTTGACAGTTTTCAGTGTGTGTATAGTACCATAGAAACCCCAGTGAGCCACAGCTTTTCTGTCACTGTACTTTTACAATGGAGGAACTTTCTCTGTAGTTAAGTGTCTGCAGTCTGAATCGCAGCAGCTCTAGTAAGTTTTTACTTTACATGAATTTCTTGTGTGATTGTTTGTATTTTCATAATAAAGTGTGATTAAATATGATAGAGAAGTAAATGAGTTTTGGTAAAAGCAGAGTAAACTCCTTGATAAAGCCCGCATGCTGTTGGCTTTTGTTTACAGTAATAACCATTATCTTATTACGGTGTAGCACTCTGTTTTGTCAATATCAATTCAAGACTATAAGCTAAATATCCACATTCATCCAAGCAGTGTCAGTGCATCCAGTCCTGCTGAATGTATGTGTTCTCTGCATGTCTTCGATGTGCCGCTTCCAAAGAGGAGCTGATGCTGCATTTATAGTTGAGACAGGACAGCAAAGCCCGGGGATGGCTTTCCTGTGCAGCTGCTATTGGCTAACCTTGTGGTGATTAATTAGTTGTCACTCTGCTACAATCAAATCAAACATCCTGTCGCTTCTTTGTGTTTTTTCGTGAGGCCAGAAGGAGCAGACGTCATCTAATCAAAAACAACTGAGGTGGGAGACGTCACAGGTTCTGAAAATGAGGCATGAAAAGTGTACACATGGTGCATATGGCTCTGTTTCTTTTTCAGCTGTTCCCCATATTTGACGTGAACTCATAGAAACATTCATGAAGGACAGCAGTTGATCATATGCTTCAGCTCCCATAGTCTCTCTCTCTCTCTCTCTCTCTCTCTCGCTCTCTCTCTCTCAAACTGGACGTTTGTGGTTAGCACCTCTTATCAGGGAGAAGGCAAGCTGAGGGAAGAGGGAGGTGATGGGTGGAGGCTGGTTAGGGCTGGGCTGCTCTCAGGGGTCTCTTTTAATTCGCACATTTTAATCTGAGTGGGCCGGCAGCACTTTAGTTGTGCCTCCTCCAGTCGATCAGATAACCTTCCATAGGATGAGTGTGAATGCCTGGTTAAGTAACCCCTTCAAGGCCAACTGGGAAGAGTTGACTTCTGTGTGACCTCTCCGAGCTATTGCCAGCAGACTGTCCTTTTCCCAAAACCCCACCGACTCAGTTATCAGTCGGCCAGTCTTATCAGTCCCGAGGATTGTTGTTAAGTTACTCTATTTACCAAGAGGTCAGAGGTCAGACTCTGATTTGAACTGCATGTCTAAACTCCAAGGGTACCGATCTGTTTTGCAGGGGGAGATACCGAAAGTTTCAATCTAAACAAAGCTGAGATAATTCAAGAGAAAATAACCCCACATAGCAGTTTCACAGTGACAAGAAACAAACACAACCTCTTCCAAGAAAAGGGGGTAAAATGTGCTGTTAATTGTTTTTAATGTTTATTACAATAATGAAAATAAATATCTCCTGAATGGCCCGAAACTAGTGCATGTGATGAAGCCTGGAGCAACTCCATAGACAATAAATTTGGCTGATTTAGCAACAAACTAAATAGTCCCAGGGGGTGTTCTCCCAGTCAGAGTACAGAGCAGCTTCTTTTAATTTTCCGTTTCTCATTTAGTGAAATGCTTCAGAACTATTAGCCAATATTAGAAAATAAATTATCTTAGTCTTACGCAATGAGGTAATTTGCAATTAAAATGTAAGTTCAGCGACTTCGGTCTTAATGTTTATACTTACCGTATAATGCGTCTCTTATGTCCCAGTATTACCTGGACACGCAGAAAAGTCTGCATCAAGAGTTCACTGTCGGTTGGTCAGGTTCTGTATGGTAGTATTGCGCATTAAAGCTAGTGCAAACAGAAGCAATAGAAAAGCTTTGACATACATGAATTAGAACGAGTTATAATTTCATGGTTACTCCTTTTTATCAAAGCTCTTCAAGGCTAGCTAAACACAGTATTACGTACAGTTCAGCCTGACCAATTGTAAGACTGTAGCCCACCACTGGCTCCCTTAAACATCCCAGCAATCTGTGCTTTGGCAGAAAATATTTCCATTTTTACCCAAATCACACCTGACCTATGACTCTGATTGGCCTCTACTGGAGATCAAGGATAGTCATATCTTCACTGTAGAGATGAATGAATGATATGTGAAAATACTGTGGGAATAGATTTCATGGCGCATATTTAGGCAATGACATGCAGCCATTCACCCAGATCAGCTTATCATCAGCTGGTCTCTTTGAAGCAGTCTTCCTATAACAGAGGGGTCCATTCAAACACTTGGCTCGCAATTGTTACTGCTGCTATCTCTTATTTTTCAGTCAATGCCTGCAATTCACTGCAAACTGAAAAGATATCCTAATAGTTAGAATTTAAGGGGATTCATTAACTACTAGTTTAACCTTACAACAATTTCTATAATCCTGTTTTCGCTTTAGTACAAAGTGTCTTAAAACACAACGTCCTAGCCATCCACTGTATATAAGAAGTGGACGTAGTCACCGTGACGTCATCCATTGGTTTGGGTCCTGCTGTTTTGAAGCCTGGAATTTGGCATTTTAGCCATCGCCTTCTTGGGTTTTGGCCGTTGCCACCTTGGGTTTTTACGACCAGAAGTGACATGAGAAGGTAAAGCTAAGTACAACTGAACGCTGAATAAGAGATTTTTAGGTGACACAAAATGTTACACTTTCATGAACTGAACCACAATGGGAAGTTCTAATATGTCTAAAGCCCCCAAACCAGAAAGCATACCCTGCTTTATCATCTACTTTACCCTAAATGGGATGATCATTTACTAAATGAACATCATGCTGCATTGAAGAAGACTTGAAACCAGCAATTAAAACCATAAACTCTGAGGTAATAAATCAAAGTGAGAAGTAGAATCCTTTTCTCATAGACTTCTATATAATCAGACTTCTGCAACCAAAGAGTTGCACCCTGCTGGCTATTAGAAAGATAGCAAGTTTGAGGCACTTCAGCATTGGCTTCACTTTTCATACCTGGAGGTTGCTGCCTGGTCCTAGCTCATTGCATCTTCTATCATGCAGCAATTGGGTAAGATTAATATCTTTTTCAAACCATCATAAATATACAGCCTCATGGTGATCAGATGGGAGAGTTTATAAACAAAAGGTTTGCTCAGTGCACTTTAACCGGGAGATAATCCTGTTCATAAAACTGTTCAAATGTGAATGGTGACGTTATGAATAGTTCAATATGAAGATATACTTGGTAAGAACTTATGTTCTGCTTACCACAGCAGCTCTAATCTCACTGGCATTGAGTAACCAGGAGGCTATTTTAGAGTAATAGAGAAAAGGGCGTTTGATGAATGACTTGTCTCACAAACTGTGTTGAGCAAAGCTCCCATCAACCACTGATGTCTTACATGGGCTCAGAGCTTCACTGGTCCAGACACTCGCCTGTTTAAGCTCGGGCAGATGTTTGACATGCTAATTCCAGTGGGTTTGCCTGAGTTTGTACTCCTATTTCGGATACAAACCCACACACATACAAGCATGTAGCTAGACACACACATATGAAGGGAGGAACACCAAAACTGAAACGCACACAAAAATGCATTCTGTTGGTTCTGATCTGAAAGTCGTATTTACTCATCTCTATTTATAAAAAAAATATGATGCCACTGTAATTCTAAAGAAACCATGACAGATGGCAATACTGTTGATGTCTATTACTGGTCGCTATTATAGGTCCATTAGAAGTCATACAGGCCTTTTAAATAGCAGAAAACGTGCACCATCCTTCACTTTTACTACACAAACTTAGTTCCTGTCACAACAACATTTCTGAACCTCCTAAATCTTGCGGAGCCGCATCATGTTCATGGGCTCTATAGAGTAAATGCTACGGACCCAATCGTACGAAGGCATACACGTGTTTTCTGTCACGGAGTAATCCGTAGGGTCCATGTAATTGATACAGTATGTGTCGTTGGCCTGCTGCTGGGTGGTGGCCCAGATCGATGAAAAGGGTGAGATCATGGCTCTATTTTCAGAGCTCTGAGTTTAGGACGATCTAAAGCCCACTGCTTTGGAGAATCATGGAGGAATGTTCATATGAATCAATTTCAACGTACGGGAACGTACACAGACAATCAGTAGCTACCAACACACGGACACACACAAATAAACTGTGTCAGCAAACACACACACACAGCTGTGGTTTAAATGTGGCTTCTGACTGCCATGAGCGCTGCTTGATTTGCTTGATTGGTACCGTGATAATGACTGAATGAAGATGGAACATAGGATATCTTCTAGCATTCGGACTCTGCCTCTCATCAGGAACACATCTGGGTGCTATTAACCACTTGCCCTAAGCCACAGCTCAGTCCCATATCTCCCGTTACCTGCCATTGTCTACAAAATATGCTCTTCACCGGACAAGCAGTGCACTGTGGTTCCCTTTTTATGACCTAAAGATACACAGAGATTCATTGGGGGCAAGGGTTGCAGTTACTCTGAGCCAGGCTGGCGTCACATTGGCATACTGAATCATGTTGAATTTACAACCCTACCTTTGCTGAAAAGTGCAGTGTGTAAAGTCAAATAATTACTTGCCGACAATGCCTGACTGGTTTGATTCTGTGTTTACTCCTGGAAATGTTTTTGTCCTTGAAGCTGAAGCTGAAGCTCATTGAGTCCATGTCAAATAAAGTGCATGCCCAAAGCCAAATACATCAACACTTGACTAAACAAAGCTTCCTTTCAGCACTATATCAAACACTGAACCATATTCAAGAAGTTTAGATGAGATTGAATCGTCAAATGGAACAAAAATGTCAAAGTTTGAATGCTGCACAAAACAACACAGGTTTAGATCTAAATTTATTTTCCAGTTACGACCCACTCAAGAGGAAACTTAATAAAAGTTGGGCAAGTTCTAACTTTGCATTCATTGGAGCTGTTAGTCTTTGCAGCTGGCAGCACACTGGAGTTCAGACTAGGGCCAAATATGATTTTAAATGTGTTTGATTGATTGTTTTTACCTACGGAGTGTTAGATGAGTGGGTGTGTTTCACATCAGGATAATTGAGTGTCATAATCTCCTGAACTAAAGTCTAATAAGTGCTTTCAACAGTAACACACAGTCTTCATCAACAGATGTAGATTCAGATCTCGGACTTTGTGTCCTTTTGTCTGCATAACGGTTGAGGCTGACAGTTAATCTCCTGCCTGCATGAGTGAGACACTGACCACTGCTCCTAATGCTTAGGATTGGTGCAGGGGTCAAATATCATACATGTACCTGGATGTATGTGCGGATTAAAATAGGTTACAAACAAATAAGTAAACTGCTGTCCAAGTTGTGTGATATGGTCGAAAGCTCCACAAAAAGTGAGTAAGTGGACCTTGGTTTGAGATATTACTGCTGTTTATAAGTCAAGAATAATCTGTTCTTGACTTCCTCAGGCTTTTGAACAGGCAGAGTTTGCATCACCCAATTTTTGTAACCTTTGGTTGAAGAGAGGGGGAGAAGTGCGAATAACATCTGTATTGAGATATGAACAATATTTGGCAGAAATCTGTTTTCTTTTTCTGCTTTTCATCTCGCATTTGAGTGTAGCCACTCCAACTTGGCTCGTTTTACAGAATAAAACAAGCTGTAAAGGTATTTGCAAATACTCTCTGACCAAGGTCCGATCGAGGTCAACCTCACCTGGTGCTCCACATCTCTGTCCTGATGGCAACCACATGCCTGTCCTGTTTCCAAATGCAACAGTTTCCCTCTCAGTCAGATACTCTGGCAGGCCTTGACAAGGAGGAAGCAGCACTGACGGTTTGCGCAGCTTGAAGCCCAAGATCTTTATGTCAAGAGGAACTTGGAAGAAATGCGCTCTTACTTTCTACAGATACAGTATGTCCATTGCAACCTTCTTGGACGTGGAGAGAACTCGCTGTGGCTTTCACAATGAATTACCTTCATCCTGATGACATTCATGAATGCTTCCACAGACACCGTGAACAGAGATCCAGGTCTGGACAATGTTTCTGTTTACCGAGTGGAAAGTAATCGCCTGCACCTCTGCTGTTCAGGGGAGAGCTTGAAGTTCCATTTTGTTTTAGTACTTGGGAGTCAGTTTTCTGGCTTGATCACAGGTGTGTGATATATGGCTCGTAGAGACATCCAGCAGATACTTTGTTATACAGTTTCAGACTCTTTAGCAGTTTGAAGGTTGCTGTTAGACTTTCATCAGCTGAGTTCTTCATCAGTGAGAGAATAACTGCCAAGACCGAGCTTTGATTCAGTATATTTATTTAAGGGGAAAATGCAGAGTTTCAGAATGTGCTCTGCAAACTGAAAATAGTGAACGAATTACGCGGATTGGCTTGTTTGATGCTGTGCATCATTAAGTAGCAGCCACAGAACCAAAGCAGGGACGTTTTAATGAACATAATCAAGAGCAAAGGCGCTATGTAAGATGCCATAAATACGAATGGCTGCTTCTGTGATCTCCCTCAGAGCCTGTGTGTGGACTTAAGTTTAAAATGAAATTTGATTGCATTCAAATTTTCATTCTGTCAAGCTCTGTTGCAGGGGAACCACAGAAAGACCATCCGTCTGCCAGGAATTGTTGCGGCTGCACTGAAATTCAAGATATTGAAAATATTTATTTCCCTATGCGGTTTGGCGTGTGTTATTACAATGAGGAAATAACACCGGCTCGCTCCCTTGTGTAATCTGACCTTTTCATCTTCTGTCAAATGTGGCTTGACTCCCTGCATGAATTCCAGTGAAGGGTTATGACTTTGATTTCTTCATTGTGGAACGGGAGTATTGTGCGATGGTTTATAAAACCAGTAGTACTGGTGACGTGTCTGGGGAAAAGTGCTTCTATTCTGTGACAGACTGTTGCTTTGGAGGTCTGCCCCGGTTAGGAAGCAGCTGATGAATCAACACAGTTGACATTCGTGTGCAGAAGACAGCTTAGTCATTCTGTCTTTACGTACTTATCTTAGACAATGGCAATGATCCTGATGGAGGGCTTTGACCTGGATGTTGTCCCTGCGGAAAGGGACAACCCCTGTGGGAAGGAAGCGCCATTGTGGTTATCTCAAAGTGGATGACAACGAAAATATCACAATACATGACAGTTTGGTGCTTTTCTTCAGCTCCTCAAACCAAACCAAAGCAGACAATGCTCAGTCAGAAATAGTGTTTGACCTCTTCTCAGGACACCACCACCACCATGTGTTCATGCTGCCGGGCAGTCTGAACACATTTTCTCATCTGACGTTACAAAAATAACCCATTGTTGACATTAGCTGAGCAAACCAATCATTTGTTACTGGGATCATATTTTGTTTTGGTTTAATATGAGATGAAGAGATGTAGACATGTGTTTCCCACACAATTGAAGGCATGTCAGGATGGGTTTAAGAGATTATTTAATAGTCAGCAGCGTGCAAAGGACTCAGGAAGGGGATGCCTGAGTGGTTGACCTCAGGATATGAGGCCAGGAAAGACAAACAATACAAAATAGGACTAAACATTAACGTCACAGAAGCTCAGACGTGGCACAAAGACACGTGTCGCCTCTTGTTCAGCCAGATGACTGGAAAATATTTTTTTATGTTTTGTTTCATATATTCGTCTCTAGATCTGATTATTATTTGTAACTTAATAATGGAAGGCAGAGGAAAGCTTGAGTTCCAACAGAATATGCCCGTAGTATGGTGTCTTGATTCTTGCAATATTCTCACTTTTATGGCAAAGCAGTTGGTGTGAATGTTCCCACTATAGTCGGCACTCCCCAAAAATAAAGCGAGAAGCTTTATTTGTTTGTTGTTTGATTTTTGCCAAAGTGATGAAATCACTAAATATCATTTGGGTTCGTTCTTTTTCTTCATGTCGTCATGGTTAGTGTCAGTATTTGATCACATGGGGATCATTTGAGGAGTGTTCCATTCATAATATTTACCAGGCATTTTATAATGCAACTTAAGTTTGAGTAAAACATGATGGGACAAAACAATACATTAAATTGCAAATGCATGTTGTAATTGAGGTCTCGTTTTCAAGGCTGTAGCGTAGGGCAACATCTGCAACAGGAAAGCTAATTGGGTCACTTGGAGAAAATGTCTGAAAGTTGAGTCATGGGATAGTAGGAGGTCTGTTAATGATTTCCTTCTTGAGGTAAAACAAAAACACAACAAAACAACAGGGTGGGATAATTGGTGTTTATATTGTCTTTAAACAGTTCTCCAGTTGTCATTAACCAGAAACAGATGCCTGAGTGTTGATGAGGCTCAGGTTTGCTGCATTCCAGTGGAAGAAGAGGCCAGTTACTGTAGGTCATTAGCTTTGACCTTGGCTTGAGGAACTGCTGCAGTCATTGGAGCTGTTCACTTTATTACCCTCGAGACAAAAACAAAATATCTCACTGAAAGCCTACGCTCTCCAGCTCTGCTTGGATAATCATGAATAGATTCCATTAGTAGGGAAGGATTAGGCTCTGTGGGAGTGAGGAGATGAACTTGTTCATAATCGCAAGGAAAGGAAGGAAGCTCGACAGGAAGACAGCGTGTGGGTCCATCCCTACGATGCACTGCAGAAACAAAAGGCCCATCGTCTCGCTCTACCGTGGGGACAGGGGGCGTGGCCTGGGGAGCATGTTACTATAGTGACCGCTCTGTCACTTAGCCCCAAGCTCTGTCTCGGTCAGGCGCTCTGCAGTGTACATAGAATCTGCCAAGAGTCAGCAGGATCAAAATCTGCCCTGGAAAGCACAGAGGCTCTGTTAAACCAACTACAGCTGGCAGAGGAGCTTTTTATTTCGAAACAGGGCTACAAGTTAGAAAACTTCACAACGCAGCATTTTTAACAGCCCTCGATCCCCCACCTGGTATGTTAAGCACTAACCCCCCCCCCCCCCCCCCCCACACACACACACACACACACACACACACACATTATAGGCCTTTATTGAGTATAGGAAAGTGATTCTGGGGCTCGTGTTGTCGGATTTCTGGCAGATTGTGGTGCTTTGAGCTGCTACGGCTGTGAGGGAACTTTGCCGTAGGAGGGAAACTTCCGATTTTGTCACATTAAACTATAGTTGGGATGTTTCCCCTCTCCTTATTAAGCCAAAGACAGCATTGTTTAAAAGTCTCACTGACATTTCAATTCTCCTCACTGTTTGAGAGAACATATAAACTACAATGACTCTGCAGCTTTAACTTTTTCCACTATTCAAAAAAGGACTAAACTGTTTTTGTGCTGTTGACTCCCGTGGTGCACGAGTGTCTGTGGCATAAGGCAGTCCAGTACAACAACAACCATTAACTACACCCTCAATGATAAACATATAGTGTCAACAAAAACTGATCATCATAACCTTCCAAAATATAGAACTGTGGTAGATTTGTTGTATTGGATTGCATTAAACTGTATTTTTGTACCTAAAAAGTGGGCCAGTGTACATTCCTGCGTTGTTGTTTTTTTTACCCTGTACAGGCTCAAGACAGCACAGTTGAACCAGTGAAAACTGAAAAGCCTGCCTCTAGTCTCTTGCTGAACCGTGTATCCTGCAATAGGCCCGTCTTTGTTTGCATTGCAGACGCCTCACTGAGTTTGGATCTAATGTGGCTTGACGTCTGTCTGTGTGTGTGTGTGTGTGTTTGCTCTCGTCTCAGGGTGGCCAAATGAACGGTTTAGCCTGAGGACCAAAGATCACAGGCCCTGTTCCAACAGCAAGGGAGAGAAAGACAGAGAAGCGTGATCGTTCTGCAGCCATTATCCAACTTCTTTTACACCATGAGCTGGATCTGAGAACGTGCTTCATATTTTCATTTTGTGGTAAGTTTTATACTTTATCCGTGTTCCATTTTCTGTTTACCTCTGCTTTTACCGGAGAATGTTTGCTGTGTTTTAAAGTTCATTAGTGAGCCACATTACATGTGGTTTACGTATGTGGTGTTATGCTTGAATGTAACTAAAAGGTACAAATAAGCAATATGCTGCATGAATCATTGAGGTATTCACATCATGACACAAATCAGGCACTGAGGTTATCAGTGGGTGCAATTTAGAAGTAAATGCAAACACAAACATGTGGATTGTGCAATTTGAGGACATCCATATGTTCTCTCGGTATTGTGACATGTGGTTCGACTTAACGAAAAGTGTGCACACGTAAGAGCGGGACGGCTTTAGAGTTCATCATCATTTCACATGAGCAGGTTTTTTTTTCTTTCCCACAGTCAGCCACAACACAAAGCACACGTTAAAGAGGAATGGCGTTAACATTTCGCTGGAACGATTAAAGGCACTTCCTTTTGATTTTGAACTGGTTTCTCCTCTGTTTGCCATCTAAACTCGTATGTGTTTCATGGTGTAACACCATGATGTCATCAAGCCAGAGAGATGGAAAATGTTCACAAAATGGCAAAGAGGAGGAAAATAAGCCAGAGTCAGCAGGAAAGGGCTGCAGGGGTAGGGGAGCCGAGGAGGGTTGACCCGACAGCACAATTCAATGCGGGCAAAAAAAAACCAAAAACATTTCCGATGAGAACCAGGCTTGTTTCTCCTGAAGACAAAAGCTACTGAGTGAGGAAGTAGCATGAAGGTAACACGGAGGATGTATAATAGTTACTGTAAACAAAGAACTGATTGTAAAGGAGAATGGATTTGAACTGTTCTTGTATCATATCTGGTGCACAGCTCCACAGGTTTTACTTTGAGAAGGACTTCCTTGGGAGCACACGGGAACGGTTTAAAACACAATAGAGCTCCTCAGACTGACAGGATGCCAGGAGGACAGACTAAATGTCAGTCAACAACACACTGCTCTTTTCCTCTGAGCTTCACAAATTGATCTGGGAGTCCCATCAGGCTGGAAGGAGTCCTTTGTGGGCGCTTGGAAAATGTACCTCTTTTATAGAGGGCGCTGTCATGGTTCAGAGAAATGGCAGAGGCAGAGTGCCATGTGCCAAATGCGTTATGATGATCCCAGATTAAGCCAGTACTTTAGGAGGACACAGAGGAGCTTTTGTTTGACACTTGGAAGCCTCATCCCACCCACACTCCGTGACCTATATAGAAGTACCGTGGGCAGTGGGTTTGACATCTAGGCGCTGCACAGAATGTGACACTGTAGGAAGGGTTCTTGGGGAATATTTCAAAGACTTTCAAGCACCTGAAAAAGCGTTCAAATGCTGTCTATGTGTAGTTGCATTACACACCAGTCTAATTTATTGTGCAGTCATAATAGGGCGTCATATGTTTGTTGTTTTTCAGGTGGGAAGAAATCAAAGTCAAGGTCACCATGGATGTGAAGAAAAAAGAAATGGACCTCCTGAGCAACAGCATAGCTGCATACGCACACATCAAAGGTAAGTCACAGCACAATAGACCAGTCATAGTGATCTCTATCCAATAGATCAAGTAGCATCCAACGTTGTTCATGTTGTTCTTTCCATAGCAAACCCAGAGAGCTTCAGCCTTTACTTCGTGCTTGGAGTGTGTTTCGGCCTGGTGCTGACGCTCTGCCTCCTGGTCATCCGCATCTCCTGCAAGCCGCGGACCAACGTCGCCCCCACCATGCCTGAGAAAAAACGCTTAAAGGACACCAGCGAGGAGGACGAGGAGAGTGAGGACGATGACGATGAAGACGGGGACGATGTAGAGGCACCTATCCCTTTGCCCAGCACAGAAATCCCTGTTGGTAATCATACCAGCCAATCAAATGGGACACTGAGTGTGAACGTGTTTACTTCAGCTGAGGAGCTGGAACGGGCACAGCGACTGGAGGAGAGGGAACGAATCATACGTGAGATCTGGAGGAATGGCCAGCCTGACATCCTGGGGTCGGGAACAGGCACAATCGGAAGAGTGCATTACTACTAAGACACACGAGGCTTCAAGGGAAACACTGTGAGCCCCGTGAAGGACAGACATAGACCTTTGGGTGGGCCCGATGTCCCTGAAGCCTGGGAGACTTGTGTTTGATACAATGCAACATCATGGAAACAGGACAACAGTGATGTGACACTTTGATATGCCAACACTCAGCCCTGACAGAGCTGAACTATGTGATATTGCACTTCCCATGTAGCAATGTTATTTTCAACTGACTACATGAAATATAAACCAAGAGGTGTCTTAAAGACTGATTGATCCATATGGAAAAGATGCAGTATGAATGTGGGAGCTGACAGACACTTGAAGTAATCAGTCTGTTAAAATGTATGGCGCTTAATGACAATAATGCACACAGTTAGGTTTATGTATGTAAGAAGTGGAAAATGAAAGCATATATTAGGACAATGTATGTACTGTATGTTGCAATGAAGATTTTCTTTTGTTTGCAGTGAGGACAATTCTCCTCTAGACTGGTTAGTTTGTGGGGGAAAGAAAACAGGAAATTACATTATTTGAACAAACACATATCAATCAGTGTGGTGGGTCAGATTACGCAATATGATATAAAGACAATTACAATTGGACTCTTTAATTTATCAGTACATTAAATCCATGTCTGTGTTTTCAGGGATAATTCTACCAAAGGAAATGACAGAATTAAAGTATTACGCTTAAAACGTTTTCTGCTGTTGTTTCTCTTCATATTGCTTTGGGCCGTGATGGAGAATCAAGGGACAGAGAGAGAGAGAGAGGTACAATTATGGTTATATGTTTTTATAAGGTGGACTCTGCCTGGTGGAGTGAGACATGAGGGTTGTGAAAGGAGGACGTTCTGATAACAGAATGGGATAACTCAGTCGGAACCGGTTCCGTACGGCAGCCTACATCACTCAAGCGCACCTTTGGAAAGGCGGTCCATTTACCACCTGTCACACCTGCTCACTAATTTGTTGCTTCTACTGCAGCTCTTGTCGTATTTCATAGACAAACTTGCCCGCTAAAAGTCCAGCCATGTTACTTAAGAGCGGTTTTATGGATTCATAATCCGTAAATGCGTCGCTCATCACCGTCTTCTCCGTCGGTCACGTCAGCTGTCCAATCACGCGCGTCCTACCTGCGTTTTCCTTCACCTGCTGTCGACAACTTGGGACCTCAGCGCTTCCTCAAGCTAAGTGCAGCTAATGTATCTAACGTGTATCGTGAAGAATGTCTTAGCTGTGATAAATTGCTGACAACAGAGCAAAGCAATGCAGCTTGTTTTTTAAGCCACGCCAGCAGCGAGGCTAGGGGCGGTCAGTTGGTCAACCCACTGTGAACCAGACTGAGCCATTTGATGGATTGCATTGCCATTTGTTTACAGACATTCACTTTCCCCAAAGGGTTAATCCTACTGACTTTGGTGACCCCCCCCCCCCCCACCCCCATGAGGTTGACATTTTTATTTTATATATAGTCAAATCTGATGAATTGCCATGAAATGTATTACAGATATTCAAGGATCCCAGAGAATACATTTCTTTCTTTATTGACTTTCTTGACTCGCTGACTTTTCATCTTTTAATTCTTCACCTATGAATTTAATCATCCCAACAGCTACTGGAAAGATTGGCACAGACATTCATGGTTCCCAGAGGATGGATCCTAATGACGCTAGTGATCCCCTGACTTTTCCTCTGGTGCAACCAGCAGGTTGACATTTTTTGTCTCCAAGTGAAATGTCTGGAAAGTTATTAGATGAATATCCTTAACAATCATGTTCCCCACAGCAGGGGCGTGCCAAATTATTTGGGGGGGCTGAAGAACATTTTAGGGGGGCCCCTAACGACGCCCCTGCCCCACGCAGAATAGCAGTAACTTATCATGCTCCCCTGACATTTCATCTAAGTCTAAGTCGATTTACAAACAAATGCATGCAAAACTAATGACATTCAGCTGTACTTTGAGTTCAGCACTACATTTTTAAGATGAACATAGTAAATATTGCAAAACAATATTGAGTGTTAGCAAAACATCAGTATTGACTTGCTGACATTAGTATTTCGCTCAAATTACAAAGTATAGAATTGCTGGCGTGGCTATAAACTTTAAGCTTTGTTAAGTTCTCTTTCAGTCTTTTTTGCGTGTCTTGGAGTCTGTTTGCTGCTAACTTCTGCTCTATGTTGATATCTGTCTGCTGGCTGAATTTGCTTTTATGCTGTTAATTCTGTGGCTACTTGTCTTCTTTTATGCTGCTGAAACATGCTGGTTGTTTATTTCTGCACTAATGCTTTTAAAATGATGGCTGCCAATGTTTGCTCATATGCTGTTTCACTACGTGCAGTGTGTTGGCATTGGTAGTAATTGGAAATAACTGAATTGATTTCCCGTCAGAGTTCATTTCTCCTCTGGGCTGTTTGGCATGTGCATAATGATGCTTTGCTGCTTTTTTTATACAGGCTTTGTTGGTTTGTGGCATGCTTCCTTCTATGTTGTTGAAATTGTTTTGCAGGGGTGATTCCAGCTTCTGGTATTCAAACATAACTCTTGTCCAGCACACAGCCTGTTTACATAATGATTTCACTGTAATGTTATACCATTGGCTTCATGAGCAAACACAGCATGTCTTTTGTCACTTTCACGTTTTCTTCAGACACTTCATATTTGTCTTACAGAAATGTTTCAACTGGGTTACATTGCTGCTCAATTCTACTGCCTTCATTGTACTGATGGTTATCTGTAGCTGCTATCTCTGCTACATAATATCTCTTCGTTGCGGGGGAATGGCCCACACATAGTAGCGTCCGTATACTAGCTGGTGTCATGTTCTGTATCTATTGTGGTTTTGGAGGGAGTGTATTATCCTCACTCCCACAATTACTTTGGTGGCAAGGTCTGAGCTTATCGTATGTGGCCAATGTCAACTCTGCTTTCATGTAATAAATCATCTTCATGTGAGTGAACTGACGGCCAAAAAAGACTTACAGAAAGAACATTGATGACCTGCCCACACTAGGTGAGTGTTTGTACTGGACGTCATCACAAGTTAATCGTTTGGTGGTTTATACAAAGCAGTGAAATTATGCATTATTGGCATGTCAATAAAGCCACACAAAAGGACTTAACTACTTATCCATGTTGGGCATGTGTCCACATTCTTTCTGCTGGCCAACCTGGAGCCAGAAACTTTTAGTCTTTGTGCTGTGAAGCCGGTGTGGCGTTGCTCGAAGGAAGGTCTTGGTTTGCGATGGACGCAGGCCAAGAACTTCCACCGGAGTCGGCCTCGAAGTACAAACTGTGCTGGAGGAGCAGACAGGCTTCAGGTTTGCCTTGGGACCCGCTCTTGTTTTCAGATTGAGCCCACACCGAAGTCCTCTCTGTTGAGGTCTTGTTGTGGTCACAGGCCTAAATCAGTGGCATTGATGGTGTGGATTCTTTGAAGTAGCTGTGTGACTATATTTGTATCAATCTCTTGTGAATGGCGTCTACCTCAAAATCATAGGACTCTAAAAATGTTTCACTCGACCCACGATTCAATATTTTGAATTGTCTCTTTTTCATTTTACAGGATGTAATGAGAAGCAACATGTCTTAGGCTTTATGGTAATTACACAGTTTTG
The DNA here is from genome assembly GCF_050575085.1 of Anarhichas minor. Taxonomy (NCBI): domain Eukaryota; kingdom Metazoa; phylum Chordata; class Actinopteri; order Perciformes; family Anarhichadidae; genus Anarhichas; species Anarhichas minor. The sequence goes on along the minus strand of NW_027466481.1, from coordinate 2,737,529 downwards.
AAACAATGCATCACCAAAATTAAGTGAGCACCAGCATGAGGGAAAGCCATAAATCGGAACCACAACACAGCGTGGGAAAGATCTCTGCAAAGTCGAACATAGTACGGACGTTTTTTGTGGTTCTTTGGCTGATTCCAGAAACCAGCCTTTACTCATGATAACGTCTATATAGCTACATGTATGCTATTTGTCCGCTGCTTTAATTGATACATTTTATTATAATGGCCAAATTTCAACTTTTTTGAGTCGAAAATTGCACTAGCTTTGTGATTGTGAATCTCCTTAAAAGGATTTTTTAAATATGCTGCAGATTTATTGCAATTTCCCATGAGGTCCTGCATATGACTCGTTTCGGCATCTGTCCAACTCCTTTCTTTGACAGAGGCAAACTGTTCTCCGTCAGCTCCTCTTTCTCTACTTCTAATTTTAACTCGGAGGGGTCTTTTTGTGTTTGACCTCAGAGCTCCAAAATGCTCCAGTTATCAACACTCAGTTTTCAGTTCTCCCAACAGTTCCATCTTACTTGTCTTACATTCCTGAGATAGTACGGTGCCGTACGTACAAATGGTGTATTATAATATATAGCCTGTTGTATAAGCAGCACCCGTCATCACTGACATTATTGAATATTTTAGAGGTCCCTCGTTGAATAAAGTAAAATATTCTCTTGTTTTTACAGGGCTACAGAAAGTCATTTTTCATAACTTGCAAAAATCCAGCAATATCCACCTTTGTTTAGTTTCATTTATGGGCGCGACTGAAGTGGAGAGCAGGGCCGCCTTCAATCAGAGGATCGGCGGTTCGATCCCCGGCTCCGCTGGTCGCATGTTGATGTGTCCTTGAGCAAGACACTTGACCCCAAAATTGCTCCCGTAGCTGTGCCTACGGTGTATGAATGTGAATCTGAATTGTAAGTCGCTTTGGATAAAAAGCAACTGCAATGTAATTTCACCCCTTGTCCAAGAGGGAATGTGCTCTTAATGGCCATTATTCAACAGTTTTTAAAAATAGTATGTTCCCATGGAAGCACCCGGTCCCTTATGAGCTCCAGATGTTCTCCAGATGTGCTCTACAGTGGGCAACACGAGTAGACAGGAGCACACCACCACTACCACCACTGCCACCAAACTCCATCTCAACACATTCTATTGAATGAAATACGTTTTTTGTTTTCTAATGTAAACTATTATATTTGTGAACTCACTATTGTATGATCGCTTCCACCAATCGTTGACTGAAAAGTTTAACCCTACTCTTTATGTAGAATAGTCATACAGTGCCCCCCAGTGGATTGATGCAGCATTACATCCTGCTGTATAAAATCACCTCCATGTCAAACCGTGTTAGACAGCTGTAGTTAAGGTATTAACATTCAAGTAACAATGCCCCTTTGGATGACTTAAAATTATATTTTAGGTCTTTGCAAAAGACAATATGTCCTCCTATGTACAGCTGCATATTTTACATACTCTGCCAAGGCATATGTTAAAGTTAAAATTACAGTAAAGTACTAGTAAACCTAGTGAAGTTAACAAAAGTGACAATTGAAACGGAACAGTGTAAAACATTAATTTGTAACAAAGAGTAACCGCCTAATAACCAGCATTTGTCATTTCCAGCATTCAAATATGTAAAAAACTTTAACAGTACATTTAAAAGTCTTCTCAATTATTAAGTTTCTCCGGTCCAGTGCAGGATTAGCTTGATCCTATGTCCAGCTTTGTAATTTAGCCCTTGCTTGTGTTTCTGCAGTGGGAGAGCTAGCTTGTCTTCTCCATATCCCCATTCCACTTCAGAAAAATGTTGATCCTGTTTTAAATTTGCAGTACGCAAGTCCACATAGCACAGTGTCAGACAGGCCGCCCAGTCACAGTCTGTGTTGGGATTTTTTCTTCCCCAAACTGTGTACTTCCTCCTGCAAGGAAAAGACATTTTTTTTTATACAATCAATTACACCACATGTCACGATCTTTGGAACCGCAGCTTCTGTATTATTGTCTTTTGGCAGAATGCCGAAGGCATAAAGTTTGATGCATGCAAAACTCAGGGCATGCCTCACTGACCTGCAGTGCAACTCGTTTGTTTCCCTCCTCCCTCAGTTCTTCTCTCACTTCCTGCATGTCTCGGCTGATCAAAAGGGACAGAAGTAAATGATGAGTTTGCAGACATGGGTTTGCTTAAATAGGTCACGATGTATACTAGCAGTCAAGTCACATGAATAAATGTATAGATGAATTATATTGAAACAGAAATGGCTTTTATCTTCTTCTTCTTATCCCTCTAATTAAGCACAAGTAGTACACAATTGTTCTAAATATGCCTTTTAAATATATCAATATTTTTTAATAATAATAATAAAATATGCCGTTTCATAATACACAACCCTGTAGATCCACCTTTAAAGCTACTCTGTCTGTAATCGCATGTCGAGGGCTCTGAATGGCTTACAGAGTTCAGTTGCCAGGAAATCATGTTTCGACAATGCGCACAGCGTAGCTCATGTTTACCAACCAGTCCTCTGATGTTTCATATCAAAGCAAATCACAGAGATGCAAAAGATCGAACACTGTTAAGCCTGTGTGTGCTAGTGTCCGCAAATAACACCAAAAATTCATTATGAGGGTCCATATGCACATTTTTCAGTTAAGGAGGATGAATGTTACTAAGAAGTCCCTCTTTTTGATTCAAGATGACTGAACCGTTTTTTTTTTGTTTTTTTAACACCTCTCAGCTAAACTGAATCAGTTGCTCAGGTGTGAATCATAAAAAAATGAGTATTACTCACTCATGTTGTGTCTGCAGCAGCTCCAGAGCCATCCTCAGCTCTTTGATCTCAGCCTGCAAGCTTTCCACAGTTGCTTCTTCTTCATGGGTCACAGCTTTGGCACACACAACTGCTCTCGGTGGTGCTGGTCGAACCGGAGGCGGCGTCTTTGGTCGATGTTCAGGCTTTGGGGGCAATGGCAGGAGATTTTCTGTACCCTGCAATGAATTTAGGTGGCTTAGACCACTGAGCTTCATTTGCTTTATGCTAGAATATCCACGCTAAATGAGATGTAAAATGATATACAACAAAGATCATATATATATATATATATATATATATTGTTTTTTTCTTGAATTCAAACCAGTGAGGTTTCATAAAAATAAAACGCATGTGATGTGTTGTATCTAGAAAGAAGTCAATGTCACAAACCTTTTGCAAGCCAGGTAATTTCTCTGTCTGAAACCTTTTGGGGGAAGATTCAGGTTCTGTCTGATCAGTGGCACCTTGATCCTGCAAAGGAGCATATGCTATGGCAATCATTGCTAATAATCATTCCTCACAACCTGACCTAAGAACTCTCATTCTCCTGTGCGTCTGTCTTCTGAGCAGCCAAGTACAAACCATAAAATTACCCTCTAGGGAAGAAATTCCTTCATTTCCCAGAATGACTTATAATGAAGCTCTAAGACCAGGTCCAAAGTTGTTGCTGTCAGTGTAAAATGGGCTTGTGTGATGTGTCTATTACTAGGCCCTTTCAGTTTAAGAAAGCAAGTACTTTTACCTAACAATTATGTCCAAGATAAAGTAGGGAGTTGCCTCTTTGTTGTAGCGATAATCTCAAGTTTCAAAGGTCATCTACAGAAGTGGTGGTAAGCACCACCTATGTGGTTTAGCAGGTTGTCTGCGGTTGCTGCCTCAGTTAAGTGTTCATTATGTAACTCTCCACTTGAACGTTGGAGGCAAAAGTTGTGATGAGTCAATATTATTCTGTCACTGTTGTGGACATACTTGTGCTGCTGTAACCAGGCCTGATGGGGGTCTCCTCTGCGGGGGTTTGGCTCTGTTTGCCGTAGGATGGCAGAGCTTTTCAGTCTGCACATCCACTCCATCAAATTGGTCGGTCTCTTTCTCTTCCGGTTGTTTTGGCGAAACGGGAGCCACATCACCGTTGGTTCTGCTGAAAAGAGAGTAAAATCTTAAAAGATTTAAATTGATGTCAACCTTTTGATTGCAGTAGAAAAGTGCGAAACATCACATTTCTTCTCTGAGGTTATGAAACCTGCAGTGCACACACCATCTGTAGTTGACATTTTTAGAAGGAAAGAATATTTGAATGTGTTTTCTGAACTCTGATGTGTGCAGAGCATAGCAGCTGAAGTTTTGGAGTCTGTGTCTTATTTTGTCCTGGCACATGTTTCACTTTCACAGCGCATACTGTTTTTAATGATGGCAGATCCCCTGAGTCACAACTCAACTTCAATCCCCTTTATACATTGCTGAGATCTGATAGTAGGTTTATAAATGGTCTTGAGGAAAGATTTTTCCGAATTAACAATGATTCTTAAAGAAGCTTGAAAGGTGTCTCTTGGAAACAATTTTCAGAAAAAGCTTGTTCTCCATTAGCAGTCTCTCTAGCGCTGTTTTTGTTATTTTTTGTGAACGTGCCCGTTTGTGTGTGTTTTGCTCAGGAAACAGGAAATGGGCTGCTCTCGTCTGTTTAGGCCCGATCTGACTCATCCCATTTTCCACTGAGCCGATAAAGGTCGGACATCCTGGCATTCTTCTTTAAGGACACCATGGCAACTGGTGGCGGCAACCAAAACCTTTTAATATCTAAAGGCTCCCCTCCTGGTGCCAGACCAAAGAGGAGAAAGTGTTCCTGACATTTCCTAAAGGCCTTTTACTTTGGAAAGGTTGCAAATTAATCACTAATCGTGTCTCTGATTTGGAAGCCATATTCCCGAGTAACTCTTTAGTGATTTTACATGGAGATTAGCCGTGAGACACAACATCAGCATTGTGCATTTGGTGTTGGCATCACTCACTTGGGTAAAACCTTGCTGGGTTTGTCTTTGACTGGAGGCGGGCTGGGCTTGTTGAAGGATGGCAGCTTGACTTTGGTTGGAGGATTGCTTCTCAGGTCCTTAACCTCTGGTTTATCATCTGGAAAGCAAATGCATCACATTACTGCACAGCATTATTTACCTTTTTAAAAGGAATGTGTCAGTATAATATTATCATTATAATAAAAGCCACTGCCATTTATACCTTTCCTCTTTGCTGGAGTAACTTTCTCCATCGCTGAGGCCTCTGTCTTCACTGAGAAAGCAGTAGTGAACCGTTATCACAAAGTTGCATTTGGTATGTAAATAGCACAGCTGCACTTTAGATTAAATATTAAAAGTATTTAATTTGCTACACAATTAAGCAGAGACATCCTACATTGGGATTTTGTTAGATTGTTTCCCTAAGCTAACTACTTTGAGTGCTCTCAAGCTTCTGTGTATTTCCCAGGTGTCATTGTGTGTAACGATTTGAATATAGAGCAGGTTGTCGGAAAAAAAGAGCACCCTCAGCGAAAGTACCGCTACAAACTTTGACATCGCCACTTATGTTTATGTCTTATTGTTTTCAGTGATGTAACGTAGGAGAGCTATTACCACTAGCAAGAAGCCGCTGGCTTATTTTATTAGTCACAGAATTTGTTTACCCCAGAAAGCATTATGGTTTAATGTGGTGGAGAACAAAATGCCACTAATCTTTCAATTAAACGGCAACCTAGTTTATGAGCAGTTGCATGGGAAGACAAAGATGGAGCATACAATGTCACAGCTGTATCCAATAGCACTGCAGTAACAGCTCCCGAGGGTCTCAACAAGTTCTTCAGGGACTGTCACTCTACCGCTGTCACTCTGCCTCAACTCATAGAAAGAAAAAAATACAGTCCCTGAGAGAACTTGAATTAGGAAGGTAATGTGAGAGATTCCCGTTTATCATACAGTCAAGTGCTCATTTCAAACAGAAGATGTTGAGGAGCTTGGTTACCGCTCTACCTACATATAAGCACAAATCTATGGAGTAAAACTGCTCTAATGCATAGCCTTAAAGATAAATAAATAATAGTAACTATACTTTGCACAGCGTTTAGAATCAGAGATGAATAACAGACCGAATGAGAACACAGGAAGCCTACCTTGAGTGTTCAAAGCATTGTGCAACATTCCCTCTCAAGCAAACCATCCACACAGCAAAAGTAGCTCAAGTGCTGCGTCTTGTGCTGGTTGTGAAAATCTCTGTGACAGAGCCTCCTCCGTCCCCCCCACCCCCTTGTTTCCTCCAAGACTCCTGAACTGTGTCACATGACCAGCGTAACCCTCCCCCATCTCAATATAGTCTGAGACTTCCTGTGAACTTCTTGTGAGTGATACTGTGTGGAAAAACTGCTGTAATGAGTGTAACGTGGTGGCAGTATGAGACTGCGCTGATATTCAGTTAGTTCAGGTGGCATTGACATAGAATGGCACTGTTTCACCTGCCTGTTTACCCATAGATGTTTTTAATGAGCATGCATATTGAATCTCTAATCAAGGAAAGAGTTGGGAGTCTAAATTTTGTAAAATAGACATTTTGGTTTTGTTGGTAGAATAATTTGCAAAATGTGCAACTTGCACCACAGACAGCACTCCTCAGCTGAAACACAAGAAGCCACATCCGGCTCTGTGTGGTTCACTGATTTGACTTCTACATCTTTGTTTCAGAGGCTATAAATGTTCATTTTTCTCTTTTTTAATCACCAAACTAAAAGAATATGTTGGCTGCAATAACTGAGAAGACATTAACAATGAAAACTGTAATTTAGAAATTTGAAAGTAAACTTTTATTCATCATAATTTATTAATTGACTATGTGTTGATAATATCCATCTGCAAAGTAACTTGTAGCTAAAGCTGTTAATTAAATGCAGTAGAATGAAAAGTACAATATTTGCCTTGTAAAATAGAATGAAAATGGAAATACTCTAGTGAAGTGCAAGGATCTCAAAATTGCAGCGTTCAAGTTGCTTCGGAAGCACATTTCAATAATGACATTGATCAGGGCAACATTTTGGCTACTTCTATACCACACGCTGAAAATCACAGTCCAAGCTGCGGACACACTGCCAGGCTAAACACCACTGCAGCCAGAAGTCACGAGTCAGAAGAGAACCTCTAAGACGTGAAGCCTAGCTCCTGTCTCTCATGTAAAACGCTGTTTGCCCCTGTGTTGCTGCGTTTCATCAACATACATTTTCGTCTCTTACCTGGGAGTTTAGTGCTGTTGTTGCGTGCAGGCGGTTGGCTTGAGGTCCCAGACTAGAGGAGGAGAAACGGAAAACTCAACAGGTTGGCAAGTACGTCCCCTTGTGAATTAAAGGCACCTCTATTTTACACACTCTTTCCACTAAGGGAATTTTCAGTGAGTAATTCCAAAACGGAGGATGTTAAGAGACGATCGTGACTCACTGCAGACTTGTTAAAGTAACATAAATACTAGCCAGCTACAGAAAAACAGCCATTATGTAGTTTGTATTTTGAGCCATTTCAAAATAATAAAAATTTTCAACAGATATGAATTGCTATAAAGCACATCTATGGTTTCGTGGAAGCGCAGTGCAGTTGTCAGATCTTGAATGTGGGGAAGGTCCAGTCCAAAGAGGATATTGTGTTTTAGTCCACTCACTTGCAGACTGTCCATTGGCGGTATCACCATGACAAAGTTATCAGGAAAGAAGCCACAGCGTCCGTTGAGCTCTCCTTCCCACCAGCCGTCATCTTCTGTTTCCTTCAGATGGAGATTAAAGAGTCGCATTAGAAGTTCAAACATGGCAGCGTCCTTTGGGACGCCAAATTGCTGCACACGAGGTTACCAGATGGTCAAGCAAGACATGGCTGCCTTATTATCTATTTTATCATGGAAGGTATCTCAGAAATGGCATTTTTTCTTCTCTATGATGTGTGAAACTAAAACATGTGCACCGTGGAACGCCCTGGTTTGGCTGGAAAAACAATGTCATACCCTTGCAACTACTTTGTAAGAAATGCAAATGCAGCCGAAAGGAATCTGTTAATAGCATGGCATCATGGGAAAACACGGTCGAAACAATGCCAGAAAAGAACAATAAAATGTCCTCGCACCTTTCTCAGTAGAACAACAACGTCTCCTTTTTTCAGATCCAACTCATCATCCGTTTTGCCCTTGTAGTCAAACATGACTTGGCAACACTCCACCACTGAGGAGACGTAGAAGATGACATGGTTACTAAGACGTTTTAACAATGGTGACGAATCTTATCAGCCTTGCATGCAACCGTCCCATTACTAACTCAAAGAATAACCCGAAAGAGGTGGTGACCAACTGGAGATAAAAGCTGTAAATCTTCATCGCTGAGGGATATTCCGCTCTGACGTAACACTCTGTAAAGTGATTAATCCAGCCACGTTAGCCACCTGACTCCCACCACCCATTTACCATTCAGGTACAAGGACAGGAATTACCACATATAATAGGACTAACCGTTTCTTGCTTTGTTCCTCACACTTGTTCTTTGAGATATCTTTGAGGACAAAAAGTTTGTTAAGTCAAAGGGTAAACAAATCATGCATTTCAGGTACATTCATTCTGCTTTACACACCTCCTTGTTGAACACTGCGTCACTGAGCTTGGGTCTTGCCTTGCCCTCACTGTGCTTGCCGTCTGTAAAAAAGAGTATCGCTAATCATGAGTTAAGCTGTTTTTTTTTAAGATTACATGAAACAAAAGTTTGGGTTTTACCAACCTTTAGGAGAAACGAAAATTTCTTTGACAAAATTTGAAGGAAATGCTCCTACTTTGCCATTTTTCACCCCCATCCACCATCCGTCTTCAATCTGTTGAGTAGATTAGATCAAAGTGAGACGGAGTACAACAAGGAACAATGTGAGAAGACAAAATCAGCATTGTATGGGTGCAACAACTCTTTGCTAAAACCCTTAACACACTGCATACAATCGGTCTGTTTCAGGTCTCTGATTACTCCATGGCATTAGTATCCATGTGAATTCTCAGAACCAGTCGGTTCAGTCCACATGCATTTCCGTCAAGCTGTAATTTGTCCGGGAAATATGCTTTATCAGCCTGGCGGCATAAAGAGAATGTAATACCCAAACAATCAATTTATGCCTTTATAAAAACACTCTTTATTTGCCCAGGGCAGATTGGCTGTGCAAACCTTTCCCCAACGCCCAGATTTACATACAATACTAAGGCTTTGGCCACTGAGCAGCTTCAGCCACCAGCAGAGAAATGCTTTGCAACTGTACAGTATGCTGCGGCAGCTCATTTGCCGAGCATCATTGTTTGGTTATTGGAGTTCAAACGTGAGTGTTTGAGCAGCGATAATAGGGGACTCTACCTCTCTGATGATCTCTATCGTCTCCCCAGCAACCAGCTCCAGCTCGTCTTCATTCAAAGCGTTGTAGGCAAACGCTACCTCGCATTTCCTTGTCTGTTTCATCTTCATCGCTGGAGAAAGACAAAGAATCAGCAGCCGGATGTAAAGTTGATAATCTAGCGGTAAAGCCGATGGACAGCTGGAGGTCAATAATGGTGTGTTTACCTTGATCGGAGGACATGATAGTGCACGTCTAATCCCTCAAAGACTGTTTGTTTCTATCTGCACACTTTTCATACATCGTAATTAGGATTTGTGTGGCAGAGGATGTGGTACAACATATAGTTACCGTCGGCTCGCTTGCTGCACAGTCTTGCTGATTGTATGCACCACACTAACCACGATTTTAAATGCTCAATGTTACAGTAGAAAAAGCAACCTGATTTAAACAGCACTGCCAAATATTTTCATGGTTTATTTTGACTCAAGCTGCAAGCAGAGAGAAGGGGTTCATATTGCAACATATGCAGTATTTCTTCTCAAGATCATTTCTCTGAGTACATTAAATATAATAAAATCCTCTCTTGATTTACTGACTTAATCTGCCTGCCACTGATGAAGACAGAACTCCAGATCTTCTACACACACAAGTCTAAACATGAAGCAAATGAAGCGTTTTATTAGACTTAGCGTTGTACTTTTTCTAATGCTCCGTGGTTCCCTCTTGCTGTCCCCAATCAAAAAGACTGGCACCTCCTGTAATGAAAACCAGAACGAGGCATATTTTAAGACAAGTGGATAAACATAAACGCACAGTACAGTAACAGGACAATGCTGTGGGCTGTGTAGAGTTAACGGACCTTGGCAAAGTTGGCAGGGAAGATGCCTCTCTTTCCTCTCATCTCCCCCTCCAGCCATCCCTCCTCGCTGGCCTTGGTGACATTATTGACCACATCCCCCGTCCTCACTGTGAGCTCGTCTCCCATGGTGCCCTCGAAGTCGATCAGCACCAGCACCTCTGCAGTGGCACCGTAAATGGGGCAGAAAATTTGATTCTTTGCACAAAGCCTGGTGTGCTCGCTTCACAAGTGATGTGTCCTGACATTTCAAAAACCAAGACAAACCCAGTGGAGACGAGAGGAACGGGCTTGGAGTGAATGTAGATTGCTACAGATAAACGCCACTGTGTTCTGTTGTCACTCATCATTCCTTACAAGTGAAAACATGTTTTCAATGGTAGTCTTCAAACGTATCATCAAATTACAGAAAAGTCAGCCAGCGTTAGTAGGATTTCCAACTTAAAAGAATCTTTGGGTACATACAAAACAAATTCCAGCAAACACAAATACATACGCTCAGTCCATGCGAAGTTATGCAATGGCATCCGTCCGTAGAACCACTGATATACTTTTATTTGCATGCCAAATTCCAATCAAATCAGTGGCATTTTGTACAGACACAAAAACATTTCATCTTTTCATTACTTTGCAAATATTTCCTGTTTTATCATTGAATCACCAGGAATCCAGCTAACGGACAGCCGAGAGGATTAAAACATAATATACAAGTAAAAAACACCGACTCACCCATGATCTCTTTCTGTCTTTCTCCCTCAGATTTGAATATGTAATTCCTTCACAAAGCAGCAAACAAACCCTCGAGTAGAAGGAGAACTGAAAGAGTGTGGTTGCGTTGACCAAGACTGAGCAATATGGCAGCCAGGGCACTTCTTCCTGCTTGTCAAACATTAACATTGAGCAACTTTTCCTTAGGCTAGTCATGACAAGTCAACAGCAAGGAGTAGGATAGGTCATACAGTACAGAGAGAGAGAGACAGAGGTGGGGGGAGCAAGAGAGAGAGAGAGAGGAGGAGGACAGAGGGAGATAATGAACAGAACAGGTAAGACAGGTTTATAGTCAAAGAACAAAGGTCACAAGTGAGGCTAAGAATAGATCATGACAACGTATGTCATCACAACAATATCGGAGGATAAAAGTCAGCATTCACAAGCAGCACAACCCCACTTTAATCCAAGTCTGCTTTGCTCTTTCATACACATCCATACTTGATGGTGTGAAATATAAAGATATATAAATAAAGAAACTTAATACTTTATGTATGTTTGTTGGGAGGGGCTTGTTTGAGTGTGTCTGTAATGTTGTTTTTGTTCACCGCTTGAGGCAAAGTAGCTGAAATAGGATATTCAAGACTGAATTTAGTAAACAACATAACATCTGGCAAAAAAAAAAAAAAGAACGTACATTTTATAGAAGGTAAAACATGTTGTTACAATGTTATTAAAATGTTACATATCAGCTTTAATAGTTCAGGCTCTCGCCCTTTCTTTTGCTTTATATGTTGAGTCATGTCATTACTCAAGTGCTTCCTTATATCTTTCCTGTTGAATGTTAGTAAGCAAGTCCTCTCGGTCTCGTCTTCAAGATTGTGTAGGAAAGGGTATTGTCTTTTTGATCCTTTAAAGGTTTCTCCTGGACAACATCCAGTGAGGGCTGTTAAAAATGAAGAAGGTGTACAAACTGATATCAATGAGTACAAACGGCCCCATTTTCAAATACACAAAAATTCACAGTAAAACTAAAATAATGTTTTACAATACAATAAAAATACCAGGACAGAGCGATAACTGGTTGCTCTGTTTACTCAACTGTAGAAAATAATAAAAAATAAATGGGAAAAATATCAGGATCAACAGGACGGAAATCCAGGCACTCCAAAATCTGACACCAACTAGAAAGAAAATATTAAAAAGCCTTGATTATAGTGGCTAAATTATTAAAAGAGCGTGTTTTGACCACTCTCTTCGTCAGAGCATACAATAAATGCATGTATGTAAATACATTAAGGCCCATATTATAAAGACTTTTAAATATTTCCTTCTGCATTGGTCTTTGATTTTGGACAACTTGATTGCCTTCCTGTTTACTATAAAAAATACTATAAAAATGCCATTACTGAATTAGACACTGTCTTCCAGCGCCTCGGTGGACAGAGTAAGAAAGTGTTTTCACTGATGTCTCCAGTGAGCAAACCCAGAGAGCAGAAGCTGCGAGAGTCACAGTGGAGGACATGCTCAGCTTCTGTCATGATCAGTCTGATGACTATTTAATCAAAAACCCCAAAAATGCTTAAAGTTATTATTAGTGTTGTCAGATAAACAGGTATGGACATGAATCAATCTAAGTTGTAATATTTTTAACATAGCCAAGGTGAGTGGTCTGGCAGGGTTAAAATACTGATAAAGCCCAACAAAAACATTCTGGATCTTGTGGTTGCATTTGCTATTGTCTGAATAATTTGTCCTAAAACACAAGATGGCAGTGTCATCTGGAGACTTAACCATGTACAATTTAGTTGGTTTCCTGTGCAGCTGGTGCATTATTTAAATGAGCTGTCCCTGGGGGACTCGCTGTTTATGGTCACGGGTGCATGGGTTATTGCTAAATGGGTTTATATTCAGTTGCTGCAGTGTTTCCGGGAGAAAAGAAGGCTGTTAACTGACATTTACAACCAGCAGGTAGTCACTGGCATGTGGTAAAGATGTTTATTCACTAGATGAACTACTGTTACACAGTATGTTAAGTTCCTCTCTGGTGGGAGTCTAGGTGAGGACAAGCATCAAGCTCATGCTTCCCATGATACAACTATAATGACTGTGTGAGTGGCTTTCTTATAGATAAACCTGAATTGTTATTACACCTTAAAGAAATTTCAAAAAAAAGCACACCTCAAAGCGAACTTTAAAGTAATCAGTCTCTTTAATTTACATTCTCTAAGAAAAAAAAACAGTAACAACACCTATTTAGAAAAGCAATATTCCCCAAGCAGGTAATCTTGAAACATTTAAATTTGAATCTCAATCTGTTGACCTGCAGTACAAATAAGACCAGCAGACCCGCAGCAAGGCACAAGAACGTGTAATCCAACTGTACGGGCAGTTGGCCAAACAGAGATGAGCCTAATCCTAGACTTAAAATGATTGGAGATATACACTGAAAAACATTCTTATTTTAGGTTTAGACATACTGTATCCTTTGCTCTATAAACTGCCTTGTATTGTATAAACAAATGCAAATGTTGAGCCTCTTCTATCACAATGTCAACACAGTTGAACACAACATAACTGATTGAATCACTATTGGCTGGAGAAAAGTTTGCAAACAGTGAATGAAAAACATCAAAATCTATGGCAAGTCCTTTGCAGACAAAATCCTGTCTAGCCAGGTACAAAAACTATGAATGTCTTTTGGAGAAAATATATAATCACTATCAATATTATACATTGATTAGTGGTGTCCAAGATCAAGCAAAGAGCGACTGTAATGTATAGAAATATCTTGACTGCAAAATCTTTAGTGAGCAACGTATTAAATGTACAGTTATCCTCATAGTAACAGTCTCATATGGTGTCAGTATTGTAGATCTGTTGGCTGTAGTACAATGAAAGACAGTAGAGCATAACCTTTGACTCCATACAGTTTGGTCCCATGTCAGATCGGGGTCTTTTGTAGAGTGCTGCATTGGCTAAACAGCGATGTTTTTTTATGTCAACATGAACTACAGTGTACTTATTGCTGTCATTCTAATCAAGACACAACTCAAAACAACAAGCCTGCTGTTCTAAAACTATTCCTCTTCTAACCCACTCGCAAAACATTTCTTCATTTGCATAAGCATAAGGTCTATGATATGACCTTTTCTTGCTACTTAAAAATGTCAAATTAAGTAGTATTTTTTTTTTTTTAATCAATTCTGCGAGATAAAAGTAAAATTCCCCATAAACATATAAAGCAATAAATCATTTTAACATAAATCCAACTTCTTATGAGAAACAGCAATTCACCTTTAAACAGTGCTACTACTAGGTATGACTTCTATCCTGATGTGGAAAATCGTTATGTCAAGTCAGAGTGAGTATCCTAAACTGAAATTAAGGCATTAAAAAGAGTCTTAATCTGCATTTATGAATCCATTGTGGTGGATAAAATCACTGATTCAAATCCCATAACAACACAAGAAGAAAATTAAGATTCTCAGCAGCACCCTGCTTCACTGCTCCAGTATTCTGTCCTCTCCTTCTTTATGGTCCTGCTCCGTCTCCTCATGCGTGTCACCTTGCTCCCCGTTGCTCTGGAACTTGTCATTGGCCCATTTGGGGCTGTTGGTGTTGGGGCCCCCAGTGGCTTTGCGGACGATGAATCGCGCCCTTCCACGCGAGAAGCTTCCCCGTCCTCTCCCTCGGTTGTTCACCATTTTGCACTCTGCCTCCCGTTCTCTGTCGTCGTGCTGGGAGAAATGAAAGGATGGAGGTGTGTCAAGACAACAGTTGCCAAAAGGACAAACTTGTGCTAGATTGGACCGAACGACACCAGGTGGTTAATTCAAACATGATTGGGAAAGAGATCAACCCTACCAAGAAGTATTTCCTGCTCTTGGGAGTGTACTCTGGGTCCCAGTCTTCATTTTCTGGTTGTACAGCCATGTTTGCCATCATGTTACTATGTGAACAGTTTCCCTGATAATTGCCTCCGTTCCAGCTCCTTCCACGGATACGAACTTGCTGTAGTTGGAATAAAAGACAAGGAATTGAAATGGAGAAAAACCATTGATTCAAATGCACGGTGTCAATCCACCATCATATGTTAAACTTACAAATCCACCATGTGGCCTTCCTCTTTCAGCTGGTCCTGATGACTCTGTTTGACCCAGTTGGGCCCTGTCAATGCCTTTATCTTTGGGATCAGACTTGCCATGGGGCAAAGCTTCTTTTTGGGACTTTGAGGACGAGGAAGATGAGGACGAACTTGAGCGAGAGCGCTTCTTCTGACTTTTCCTACGAGAGAAATAGCATGCAAAATCCTTCATGGCAAACTCTTTATCATGCAGGTGAGATGAACAACGGTATTAAACACATTTGAAGATAATTGGAAACAATACAGGGCAGTCGCACATACTTTGATCTTTCGCTCGATTTGGATAGCTTTTCCATGGATCTGTCTCTACTAGAATCTGGGGAATCTCCCACATCTCCTCCCCGATCCTGATTATTATCTCTGTCATGGATGGTATATTTTTTACGGCGCTCGATATCCAAACGAAGGTCCATCGGGTCACCCGTCAGTTTTTCCCCGCCATCCTGAGAAAATCAAAAACAGAACACAACGTCGTGGACAGACTTTGGGTTAGCATTTAGATGCTATCAATCTGCTCTCAGCCAAGCTGGTTTTTAGACTAAACAGTGAGTAAAGGGGAAAAACCCCTGATAACAGACGGCTGCCATGAATAAAAGCAAGCTGTTGTAAAGTGAATTCTCCAGTGCACTTAAAGGGCAAAACCAGAAGTTTTGCATGTTTAAGAATCACCTTAAAATCTGAACCATTCTCCAAAGCATATGTTTTTAGATTGATTTTTTTCTGCCTTCAAAGCAGCTATTTAAATATGGTAGGAAAATCAACTTGAAAAAAATTAACAATTTGCTTCAGATAGGCAATCCATCACTGTTAATATGTAGTCAGATGCTTTTTTGTGTTAAAGTTAAGTTAATCCATGGTTAAACGCCAAATGGGTCTTTGAAAACCTCCTTACTGGGCATTCGAATGCTTGTGGGGAAAATCCAGCATCCAAGGCTTCGAGAATCTGCTGCACTACAGCACCAGCATATTTCACATCATCCTTGCTTGTATGTCTTCCATGTGTAACATTACGTCCTCAGCGGCCAATTCCCACATTTTGACCATCAGAGCTTAGGAGACATGGTGCTTTCAAGAATTCAAAGTGTTTTCAAAACAATCCATGAATGTGCGCAGTGATGTATTTCCTGTTTCAAAGAAGTTTAAAGTCACTGTGAGTTAATTATCACACTGTTCTGACATGAAGTCAAACCAATAGCTGCTTGGGAGTTGGGAAACCAATCTAGAAACTTTGAGGTATGCTTTGGGAAATAGTTTTGTGTCCCTACTTAAAAGTATACACAGTTTGTAGTTGTTGAGCAAAACGACCAGCATGGTTCTTTAACAATAGTGAAGAAAAAGAGGATTCATGCTAATTTAAGTTTACTCACTTTAATATATTTTAGTATTTGCGCCTCATGTTTGACCATGTGCCCATGCGCATCAATAAAGAAATATTGTGAGTGTTTACTCAGAAAGTTAAACACGTAAATATAAGCACAGGTGCATTAAAGTGCTTGCGGTTGGTTAATTCCGTTCCTTATTTTTTAAAGAATACTTACGAAGACAATTGCTTAGAGTCCTTTGAACAGCTTTGGCACAGTGGCTTCCATTTCTGAACTTATATGATTCATTGGCCTTGGTCAGGCTTGTGCCCACAGTCTAAGCATTTCACCATGTGTGAAGGCGATATATAACAAACAACAAAGTCAAAGTGCCTTATTCAGCATTTGCATTTCTTAGACTCTGCATCTCCCTTCAAGGAAAGCCTGACAGGCTTTCAGAGAGTTCAGCCTAAAGGCATCTGGCTTGCGCACTCGTTTGCTGTTGTTTGATTTTTCCAACGTACTTCAGTTTGCAAAATGTTCAGTCACCTTGTAAGTGCCATCCTCTGAGCTTTTCATCGCCTCAAAAACTTGAGAGTGTTTCTTAAAAGCTCTTGGTGAAACATCAATTCTCCTGTGAGAAGGAAACACAGTTAAGACAAGATGATTTGAATGCACACAGCAAAGGAACCACGGTACAAGTGCCAAAACGACAAACTGTGAGCTACAGTGCATTCAACTACAAAGACAACACAAAACGGACAAAAGAAAAAGGAAAAAATTGAGCATGAGCAAAAAATAAGCCGAGATAGTTTTTTTTTTTTTTTTTTTTTTTCAGGTAGGAAAGGTGAGAGAAATACCTGAAAGCTGTTAAAAGAGGAGGTGAAGCCACAGCACACTGAAGGTGAGAGGGTCACTCAATAGGCGACTCTACCTGTGTATCTCTGGGCTTTTTCTTGGCTTCATGATTTCTTTCTCTGCAGCTCGTCTTTGGTACATGGTGAATCGCTCGTTTAGAGTCATTCCAGAGGCTGGAAAGTGCTGAGCTGTGCAGGGACACGGTAAAAACAGCCGTTAAAGTAGTAAGTGCATCTACTGTCTGTGACTTTTTCCATCCAACTGTGATGCTGCATTGAATTCAATATTCCCATGTGACACAAGATCTTATATAATGTAGGAAGTGAAACATTACTAAGCGCTTAAGGCCTTGTTTTACAGTCCCCTAAAAAAACATCATGCTTTGGTTTGCAGAGAAACTGCAATTGTCATGAATTTGTTTATCGCTACTTTGAAGGTTACAATGCTCAGTGTGGCTAAACTGAATGGCTAAATCTTACTACACTAAACATGTAGAGTGATTTGTCCCTTTTAAAAAAGCTATTATTAGATTACACCACTCTAATAATGACAGCAAAAGAGGTGAGGACTCACCTTTAGTGTGGTGAACGATGGTGACAATGTGTTGAGCAAACAGCTCGGAGGGACTCCTCTGTGACGGAGCAGCTTGAACATGTTGAAAGATGGAGCGAAACTCTTGATCCTTTTTTGAGGACTGCACAAGATCTTGAGACAACTGTCGCTCCTCAGCTAAGATATCAGAAGACCTGGAAAAGAAAAAAAAATAACTTAGGTCTGTTCTTTTTGGTTAAAAAATCGTCAAAAAACAGAAAGCTTGTCCTTCAATCACATAAAACAACATTAAAATGAGTTTAGATATATAATTCTTGTTAGGAATCAGTATATCAGAAGTTTAGTATTAGCTACTGTTGCAATGTCTTCATCGGGACGTACAGATAAGACTTATGGCTCACTGAGGAAACACCCAGTATCATTATGTGATGCTCACCTCATCAGGCTTTCTCCAAGGAAATCCATTCTGACATTTAATTTAGTTTCTTGTTTTCTTGAGGACATGAAATGTGAGTCCTCTCCCCTGAGCTCTTTGTCAGAGCTCCTCCTTGGTGGTGGTGGTGTAGGAGATGAGATGGAGGGAGATTTTGCCATTTTCCTGGCTTTACCACCCATGTCTGGGGACAGTCCCTCACATTTTCCCGCCAACTCCCTCTTGGCGAGGGCAGCAGCTATGGCCGCTGCTTTTTCCTGCTTTCGAGCGAGGTATATGTCCTCTGCCATGACGTCGAGGTCACTGTTGGCTACCTGTGAGTAGGCCACATTCTGCCATTTGCCAAAGCATTCATCAAACAGTTCCCGGGATGAGTGAGTGACCTTTATCTTTGTCTTAAAGGACTCGTCCCCGTTGTGCCAGTCTTTGTGAAGAGACTTTGAACGAGGCTTGATTATCGCCTCGTCCTCTTCCTCCCCGTCAGCAGACAGAAAAGGAGAAGCTTTCAAAAAGCTTTTCAGAGACACTTCGCCATCAATGTCCTCTCTGTACTTTCTTGACAGTGAGTCAGAGATATTTGCTGATGTTTTGGCCTTCATTTTCCCTTCCTCCATGTCCACATCTTTTGCTTCTGTGGTCTTGCCATTTTCAAGAGCTTTGGCTTTTTTTTTTTGCTCCTCCAAAAACCTAAACAATGACAAGAGATAAAGAGCTGCATCTAACTGGGCATGCAACTTGTGAGACAACTGCAGAAATTAAAGAAGAAATCTGACAAGATGTCAAATTAGAGCCTTTTTAAATATAAAATACTTATCTGACACTATTTCCCCCCCGGTGTTTAAAAAAGTCTTATTTGTAAAGGCCCTAATTTGACATTTACATTATTTTCCTTGTTAAACAATGTTGTTAAACAAGACAAATATTTACTACCCAGGATAAAATGACATAAAAAGTGTGGTCTTAAAAAAGGCACATGAAGGATTCAAGCAATAATTCATCACATTGTATCTGTACATTTATAAAGCTTGCATAGTCTGATAAAACAATTTGAAAAAAGAAGAGTAAAAATCTGTCTTACTGTTTGAAGGCAACGGATATTGCCGTTTTATCTCCATCCAGGTATTCCTCGTTGGAGAAGAAGTCATAGCTTGCAAGCATTGGATTTAGACCTTCATGTGGGCTTTTCTTGGTTGAGGATGAACTACTACACACCATCTTCCAGGAGGGGGCGCCATTGCCAATGTCGTTCGTGATTTTAGGGGAAGGACTTGACTGGTTTGTAGTTTGGCTGTTCTGACCAACAATAACAACAGAGCTTACCAGAGGACTCGTTCTCTTTGGACTGCTTCTGCAGTCTGTCAGGCTCTGCCATTTTCCCTCACTTTTCCCGCTGCATGTTCCTTCATTGGCATCTCCTGCCAACACCCCGATGAGCTCCACTGGCTCCTCATCTCCCCCTCCTCCCTTTTGGACCTCCTTGGAGGCAGAAAGCTCCTCTTTCACATCTTTGGAGTTCTGGTTCATCTGCAACAAGGATGGCTTCCATTTGGGAGAGGAGTGTGAGGAAGAGGAAGAATGCTGCGAGTGTCTGGATAATGGCGAAGAGGATCGGTCAGAGTGGTGAGAGTGACCACGAGGGGGGCTTCCTGAGCGTTGCTGGAGGTTGTGAGAGCGTCCTCGTGAATGGTTTTGCTGCTGCTGCTGCTGCTGCTGCTGCTGCTGTTGTTGTTGTTGTTGTTGCTGTTGTTGTTGTTGCTGTTGTTGTTCTTCTTTTTGAGGGTACTGCTTGTAATTCTTCCAGTTGGGGCGGAAGTTGTTGTTATTGTTATAGCCACCACGCTGGTAGCGTCCACGTGGGAAGTAGCCCCGCCCTCGGCCCCTGAAGTTGTACGGCCTCCGGAAGCCGCGCTGGTATCCCCGGAACTCACGACCATTCTGGTATCCCCTCTGGTATTTCTTCTCCCGGTTATGAGATGGAGAATGAGATCTTGACCATGACCGAGACCTAGAGCTGTGAACAAAAGCAAAGAGGAAAAGCAAGCAAATAGTTATCACTTAATACACAAATTAAGACTATAGATATACATAACAAAACGTTTTTTTTGAAGTGTCTGAGGAATGTACTACAATCTAATACATGGCTTCCTGAATCTGTAACTCACAGGCTCTTCACTAAACTCCGAACATCGATCTGAGACTCTCTCACAAAATGTAACATTTACTGAGCAGAGAGTCGGATACACCCCTGCTGTGTATGTGATCATATAGCGCTTTGCCATTTCACCAATGTAGTACAACCTAGTCACTCAGTTTATAAAGAAATCTAGATGTTGGCTAATCACACTAAGGACACTTTAAAGCACTGAATGCCACTATGGCTAAATGGACTATGAAATGTTACAAGTTGACAAACGCATGCCAAAAAAAATACAACTTAGATTGCTACTTAATTAAACCAGTCCGTTTGAAAAGCAGAGCTTTCACATTGTGGTGCAGAGCCAAGATGCAAGGTGAGACTAGGCCACATGGTGGCTCTGCTGCCCTTCTGATGAAATGCCTCGTGTCGTTCTGTAGCCCGAACCTTAAACACAATCTATAGATTATACCCGTCTTCAGTGATTTAGATCAGTCCAACATGCTCTTTTTAACCCATGTCAACACAATATCCACAACTTTCCACCAACAGCTTTGAGATTATGAATGTCGCAAATCTACTGCAATACATCAAACTAGTTCTTTTTCTGTTCGTGTTTTCTCTACAGCAACAGTACATCTTCAGCAACTTTTAGACAACTATCAATAAATAAAACGAATCTTCTCAGCTGGTTTTCCAATTACAATCGTAATATAAGATAAAGATCAACTGAAATGTGAAAGTATATTTACAAATACATACAAAGCCTATATATTGCAGAACAATAACTGGACAGGGCAGCGCAGAACCACACTACATGCAAAGACATGCTAAAGCCATATAAAAAGGCTAAAAAAAGACTCACCTAGTGTGTTTTTGCATTGGAATACAGAGTGAGCAAAGAGAGCAGCGCACTGAGCCGCACCGCACACTCACGTTGCGAGCTACAGATACTTTGTCTCGTCTGGCCAACTATGGTGGAGCAGAAAGTCACATGGACCGTTTGAGAGAGGAAAAAAATCTCCTACTCCAATCCTTTGACTCCATGCTTGCCAGCTATACTGGCTGTTTAACCAGTTTAGTGAGACATTTTTACTATGCTGACTGTTCATCCAAAATACTATCAACATCTTAATGTGGTCTTTATATTTATTAAACATGAAATAAGTCAGTTAGGAAAGTCCAGAGTAAGTGTTTTGCTGCAGTCTGCATCTGTGGCCCATTTAACTACTGATGATTCATCAATTAAGATATGCTGACAGTGAAAGGGGAGTCAAGAGAAGAAGGTTTGTGTTTAGTCTTCAGACCTGCAAACCTGTTGGAGCTGTGTTTTTCCAACAAGATGTAGGGAAATAATGTGTGAGTATGTTTTGGTGTGTTTGTATTTTAATCTGTGTTTATATACACATTATGCTAATGTGTGCATTCAGGCTTGCACAGGTCCAGTGTGACCACAAACCATTTGCACATGAGAAAGGTGGGCACAGGAAGAGTGAACCATTAGATTCCTTCCATGTCTCTTACTCATGCTAATTTGAATATGTGCACTGTCAGTAAAAATGAGCTGCCCTGCCATTTTATTACCACAAGTCATTCTGTATAGAAACAGCAAAGGCATCAATGTGAAGCCTCACTTTTTCTTGAAAACACACATCATATCCAGCAGATAACCCAACAACCAGCACATTTCTATTCAAGCAAACCAACCAATGCTGCCCTCCTGATTTAAATATTTTCATACCTCATGCCGATGAGGTCGACTAATATGAAAATGTTTTCCCACCAATTGCAAACTGCAATAATGTTCGCTCCTACTTAATTCAATTCCCAAACCGGCAGCTGAACTCTTTCTAAAACATCAATTTCCTCTTGATACAGAAGCCGAAGTCAAGAGTTGGAGTCCAACCCAAATCCATTAATACCCTACATGCTGCACCAGTTCTCCAGAGTTCATGAGAACCAAAGTAATAAAGTCCAAGACAAGAAGGTCTTGCAGATGGAAATCAATAAATATGCAGCCAACGGGTCACGCTGACTATAACTGAACACAAAGCTGCCTGTTGACATCCCCACTGTCACAAATAATCTACCTGCATACATATTTTTTTACATGTCAAATCTTACCAGCATAGTCAGATCTTAGGGATACGATTTACTCGATAGAATTTGAGTGGATGGATGGTTGATACTGGTGTCTGTGCATAACAAGGCAGCACTTTACCAGCTGCACCTGCTGCTAGTTTTTCTTTTCTTCATCACAGTCATTCATACTTTCAGCATTAGGTGGGTCAAGGCATTCTTCATTCACACTGTATGTACTAAATACTATTAGTACATAACCTTGTTTAAATGATTCTGGTCTGGCAACAAAGAGGCATCTCCAACAATGAAGCAACAGGCAGTTGACCTCAGAAAAACAACACAGCCAATAGATTGCTCAGAAAGGAGGATAGTTCATAAAACGGGGCTCTACCGGTGGTGGCGGTTCCTGGACCGGGATCTGGTGCGACTTCTGGAGCGGGAGGTAGAGTGGGATCTTGACCGGGACCTGGAGCGGCTCCGGGACCTGGAACGGCTCCGGGACCTCGAGGCAGATTTTGTGGCTCTGGACATCACTGCAGCCAGCCCACCTCAAACTGTCGCACAAAAGAGTTGTACAGCCGAGTTAGGACTTTGTAAACGGCAAACAATATATTTAACAAAAAAGTCTAAGGTTATTCAATTACCTTTTTTAAGGCATTGGCTGCATTGAATAGATATTAATCTTTAACAAGTATCACGGAAGAAAAATTAAAAATAGATAAAGTGAGGCAAGAGTAGAAAATTCAAGAATTTCAATATCCGACAGAGATGAGTCATCCGAGATGCACTTCAAAAGCAGTCTTAATGGAAAAGCTGAGTGAAGAGACGGAACAGCTGTGGATAAGGAAGAAGGCAATAGTGTAGGGCATCCAAACACAAGCAGTTTTATTTGGTCGCTGGTCATTTGCATAGAGGGCAGTCGTATGTCAGTCATCTGACTACTTGTTGAGCCCACTCTAAAATACATAGTTCCAGCTATCAGTTAGATATGCTATACTTTACCTCCACTGTGGTATATGTATACTGTAAATTGGGTGATGTGAAAAAACCTGTGAGAGAAATGTTTGTTCTGTAGTCTCCGTGTTCCCATGAAAAGACAAAACATTTTTTTTCAAATAAGGTGACAAAAGCAAAGCCTGCATGTTCCATTCTATTTTTCATTTTTGAATGATTTGCCCACACATATAAGACAAGTCTCTACAATCAACTCCAAACCTCGCCACTTATGCACACTTCCAAATACCTTAACTGAACTCTACCAACGGCCGCCGAGAATGTGTCAACAAGAGAAAATTAAAGATGTGAACAGATGTGGCATAAAATATTCAGCGCAAATAACTGAGCTGATCATTTTTGAGGAAGTAATGACCGACCATATATCTATGCCTCTGAAATAGAACGCAAAGCTGCTAAATACTGTATATCTTCACGCCACAAATGTTGTCTTTACAAGAATTTAATACAAATTACGAAGTAAGAAGACTGGTCCAATTCATTTTTTTTATTTTAAATGCCTCGTCATTCGGGATTAAAAGCACCGGTAACGGTTGAACTCACACTTTACTAGTCCAACGTGATTTATTTATAGTTCACCTCACTAGACGGGGAAATAGTTGAATTCCTCTGTGGCCAGTTCACCCCATGACATTTGCATATGGTTTATGATCAGCTGTGAATTTGCTACGAGACTGCATGTTCACTTCAGTATACTTTTCACTTCAAAATAAGTTTCTTCTCTTCTACTCTCTATTACAAGGCGTCCAGTTCTTTCCCAGGTCCACATGGCATTATCAGTGACATATGATCCTCGGACTACAGGACGTGCCAGGGATCAAATAAATGTTCTTTCATGATGAGAAAGTTATCTTCAAGGACTTTGGACAGAGGAAATTGCCGACTGCACATGACGGGGATTTAAAAACCAGCGCACGCTATCACATGAGGGTCCCAGTGTGCATCTGAAGCTACTATTTTGGAGAGCACTGAAATGTATCCATCTTGTCCCGCCTCCACCTCATGCTCTATGAACTTCCCACTCTCCCCATTCCTGGCAGCTTGTTGTTTTTGGCTTTCAGAGAATAATTTCCTGAGGTTCCAGCCTCAACAGACAGTTTAGCTTACACTGCACATTTCAAGAATGGCATTCAGATGTGCCCCTTTCCAGCACATGGTAGCTAAACCGTAAAATAAATAAATTGTACCAGTCTTCTTAATTTTGCTCTATATACCAGGGGAAGTTGGCCTTGAAGGTTGAAAACTTAAAGTGTGTAAGATTAAGCAGGATTTATTGGCAGAAGTGGAACATAATATTCACAACTATATTTTCTTCAGTGTATAATCACCTGAAACTAAGAATTGTTTTTTGTTACCTTAGAATGAGCCATTTATATCTAAATACGGAGCTAGTCGTCTTCAAGGACTCCGTCGTGTTGCAGCGCCATTTTTCTACAGTAGCCCAGAACGGACAAACTCTAAAGAGGGCCATTCAGGTTTTTACGTTACCTGAAGGCCACCGTAGTTCTCTGACACGCTTGGAAAGGGAGGGGTGAGCGGAGGGGTATTCAATTAGTTGCAATTTGTAACTTTACCACTAGATGCCACTACATCTTAGACACTGCTCCTTAAATTGTATTGGATTATTCTACATTTGTTGTAATTGCTGTCATTAAATATTCAAAACCAACAGATCTGTGATTTAGACAATTTTCATATGGCTGAAAATAGTTTCATCAGAAACTGTCGATACAGAGATGTGGAATCCCAGTCAAAGGAGTATTGCATTATGACTTTATGTACAGTAGATGGCTGTAAGAGATTGCAACTAAAGTACCTCTTTGCATCTGTATTCATTACAAAAAAACTGGTTGGTAGAATCGAGCAGTGGGATCCGTTTCGATAGCTTTTCTCTAAACGCTTGATTGATAACCAGCTGCAGCTGTCCCGGCAGCACACTGTATGGGCGGCAGCCTAATCACCGACATTTCAGCCTCTCTGAAAGGCCGCCTTAAGCTCAGTCTTTAATCATTCACGACTAGATTTGCGTACCCAAACGCAGTCACTAACACATGTTGTGTCTTACTATACTTGTGAGGACTTTTAGTTGCCCCTAATGTCTGCATTTTCACCTCAACTCCATCTGGAGCACTGAACTAACCACTTCATCAACTGCCAACCTCATTCGTGTGCTTGTCACTCCACTGTCAACTCTGCACCAGATCCTACAGTTGATGATGCATTCACAAATGGCAGCAGCAGGAAAAACAACATCTTTCCTGGTTTAAAGTCTAACTCCAGTCTTCCTGGGAGGTTTTCTGAGCTGTATCACTGGGTGTCCTTGTTATTGATTATCTAATGCTTGTATCAATGGGTGTGATATTTCGAGATAGATAATATTGGTATTATAGTGTAATTTGACCAAAGATGAACTTCCCTCACAAAAGTATCACCTTGAAGTTATTTGACTGGTATCCTAATGAACAATCTTGGTCACCTTATTTTACCAGGAACTAACTAGAAAAGTCGGTCTTCAACATTGCAGGATTGAAAACGCATAACAAAGTTTGGTGAGTAGACACGTTTTAAATAGTAAAACAGAATTTAACTGGTAATGCTTCGCAAGGATAGAAGTTCAGAACACACACACACACACACACACACAGACTCGATTAAGAGCCCCCCTTATGAGTACGGAGTGACAGCTGTATAATCCTCATCAGCTGTTTATTTTGTGTTACGGCAAAAGTAGCTCTGATCAACAATGGTCCAGCAACTTGATACATAGCTCAAAGCATATGAAAAGAAACACTCCACTCGTCAACTGCCCTATCATTAAGACTTGGATGCCACAGTGGCAGCTGGAATCACACTTGCTATCTATATGTGCCCCTGAGACACCCTGCTCGCTATTTCAGAAAAGTCACAGCAACTGTCACTGGCACAATCGTTGTTATTGAAATGTGGCAGTCCCTCTTGGTGCTCCCTCAAGACACTTCTCATGGTGAGGCAGTTAATGGATAGAAAGCCGCTGGCCGAGCTGTTCAACACAAGATAAACCTTTCTGCTTCCTCGTGGGTAATTAAAAAAAAAAAAAAAAACTTCTTCTGAATAGCCTGATTCATTCAGTTATCTCTGAATGTGTATACGCTGAGTTTTGTTTGTCTTCAGGGAGCTACTGTAACTGCTAAAGAGACAAATGGATGATCTCATGCAGACAGTTCCTGCAACATCAATCTTTGCTAATCGCCTACAATGACAGACGAGAACACTATTCAGCTTGGCACTGAACTTGGGTGAAGGTTTATTGATAACAGTTATCAGCAGTTGCAGCTAACTTTCCCCCAACTAAGGCAGTTCAATATCACTCAGCAGGTTTTTTTAGGAGGATTTGTGCTGCTTTTTCATCGTTTAGTTCTATCTGAAAACGTTCACAATCAACAGTTTGTAAAAGGTAGCGTCTGCCACTTCACGATTTCTAGGCTACTTTTGCCCGGAAAATGTCACACAGCTAAGTGTCTCTGAGGCATCCTCACACCGACAAGCTCCTCAGCTGTCTGTCATCACCAAGTTTGTGGAACTCTGCTGCATTAAAAAGAGGGAACTCATCAGCTAAATGTCCTCTATCTTGGTCGGTTGGGAACACCTATCCAATGATGAGAGGACATAGAGTTGTTTGTGTTTTCATGCCCCTTTAAATTAAGTCTCTGCATGAAGCGTTTAGAAACGGTTGGTGTTCATCTAGTTAATTACGGGCGGCATGGCGTATAACCAGAATGCTTTAATCTTCTGCTGTAGGTACTCCAGTGTTGCAGATATTAAAATGTTCTGCTTCTTGGGACTACCTATGTCAATACTGGCAACACTTCCAAGCCACATACAGACAGACACATTTACAGTACGATGAATACATGATCAGTAAGTCTATATCCTCACAAAGAAGGTGGCTTACACAAAAGTGAAAACAAGACAAAGGGATATTTAATGTTATTTCTGTAAGTGCAACATGGGCACACCTTTTCATTTGGTGTGTACTTAAGTGCTGCTGGTGTTTGTTTTAGAGGGTCAACCTCAACCAGGATGCAGCGGACCAACAGGAAATCACATGATAATGTTTTTAAACTTTCGTTTTTTGCATCACTGAACACCAGAAGCAGTTTCATGTTGGACCACAAAACCCATTTAGATGAGCATTTACAGGAAACTCTAAAGTTTACTTCAAGTCTAAGAGACAATTCTTGTGTGTATGACATGTTGGGCTTGGTTCAAGAGTTTAGCTGTTTACAGTAGGTGGAGGGACAGCTTGGTGAAACCTGCAATCACAACAGTCATTGGGCTAACCACTAAAAACAACTGGTAAAGTTAAACAACTCCAATATTGAGTTCCTCCTTCAGTCCTCCGGTGGTCCAACAAGTGCACTTTAAAAATCCCTAAACCGTTAAACAAAGTTCAAGATGTAAACTTTGACTGAGACTATGGCTGCTGAGCTTCTAGCAAATTATTCAACCCCGAGGCTACTTCACAGATATTTTCACTACACTTGGTGAAATGACATAACCTTACGCCAAAGGAAAGCGTATCAAAGCCAGTAGGCTCATGTCCTGGACAGGATAGACAGTGCATCCTCCTGGAGTTTCCTCATGCGCATCCATAGACTGTAGAGTGCATCCAAACGCATAATGACGCATCATTCAGCGTGACGGAAAAATAATAAATCGAGAAGGAATACGCACTCAACGTCACCCGAGGACCTGATTCAGAACGACGTCTCCCTCTGAGGGTCAAACAATGTACCTTTGATACTTTTCTTGTCAATATTTGTGCGCATTTAATTTCGAGGCAGAATTTGGTGGCAAGTAATGTCATACAGTGACTTTTTATTTTGGCGTGGATGATCCCTGTGGTGCGCAACGATCGTTTTCCATGTTGCTGCCAGCCATACAATTATTTTCTTTACATTTATTTCCACTCTCGACCATCGTATAAAATAATACAATAAATGGGGAAAAAGCTAAACTACTCACCGGTGAGCGTTGTCGTTAAGTGTTGTCGCGTCACATTCAGGCAGCGCGGTGTAATATTGCAGAAACGAGTTAAAGACGAATTCTCCCTTGTCTTCGGTGTGTCTGCGCAGTTGCACCTAGCGTATGTCAAGCGTGTGCGTGTGTGTGTGTGTGTGTGTATGTGTGTCGGCTGGAGTCTGCGGTGTTCA
Organism: Anarhichas minor; assembly: GCF_050575085.1. Taxonomy (NCBI): domain Eukaryota; kingdom Metazoa; phylum Chordata; class Actinopteri; order Perciformes; family Anarhichadidae; genus Anarhichas; species Anarhichas minor. Next base: position 2,709,075 of record NW_027466481.1, on the reverse strand, counting down.
GAGAAAAGGGGGTGTGACCGGCCCGTGTGGCTCACGTTTCCTTCCGCGTTCACATCGCCGTGAACGGGAGTGGAGTTCAGTAAGCCGTGTATCAGAAACACAATCGGCGAATAAATCCCCCGTCCTTTAATGACATCATTCTGTCAAAGAAGCCTTTTAATCCCCGATGAAAACGCACTGTAGTAACAGTGTTCCTACAGGGAACAGCTACTGTGGATACTGTGTCTGTTGTATAACCTATGGTGCTATTATATTCCCATTTGTTTATTATTAATATAATGCCATTTCTTTGTTCCTTTTGGTTCGCCTATTAGTGGACAGCACATTCTTTGTAGTAAAGTCCAGTTTTCATTTGTAAACTTGGCTAATTTGCATTTTTCATCTGCATTTTATAAGGTAGACTTAGATTTAGAAGAAATTCAAAAATAAACTTATGAAGTTATTTGTTTTTGTTTGATTACATTTATTTCATTAAATATCAATAATTCTAATGCAAATTCAATTAATTGTCATGCTTTTCGAACAATTGGCCAATAATATTTTCAAACGAGTACTAATATCGTCTCGTTTCACTTTATAAAGGTCGGATTCTGCAGTCTTACCTGTAGTTAATCAACACAGATGAGAGTGTCAACAAAAACTGAACATTATAGGCAAAAGTAGACTTTTAGACTGTATAATTGTGTCTATTAAAGTGGCCACTGAGTTTATATTTCAGCAGGAATTGTACTTTTCCCTTCACTATATGTATCTAATAGACACAACTAAATCAGGATCTTCCAACTGTATCTCAGAGTTGGCAGTTTGCATATTTTGTGTGCAAAACACAAATAAGTTCCATTGGACTTCATTGTACTTCTGCAAAAATGTCGTCATTTGTAAATGTATTTTACAGGAACCACTGAGAACAAAAAACTTTAACTCCAAATACGTTCAACCAAGTGTCATAATACCTGTTCTAAGGGACACGGTTTAATCAAATTATAAATGTGAAATATAAGCTTAGCTACAGACGTATAGTCTTTAGTACCTACTACCTTTGGTATGATTATTTACTGTGAATTCTCAAATCTTTACATTAATCATTTCTAATATTTAGAGTGACTTAAACTATTTCATACTCAGTCTGTATTAGTCCTTTATCTCCCAAACTGGTATGGGTTTCAGTGGAGGGTTTAAGTGACTCATGAGCTTTCTCAAAGGCTTTTCCATCCTGCCAAGAAAATATTGTTTGGGAAAAATACTAAATCTTTGTAATAAATGTGCATGCAAGTGTTCAAATTTACAGACACCAAGCATTTGGTTTGAGATATTGACAAGGTTACTGAGGCATTACTGTTTTGTCACCTTTTCAATGCAGCCTGCTTTGTAGAACGATGAATCTTGGTGGACTTTTTCCAGTTTGGAACTATGTGTAAGGTTTTTACTTACTCTATAACAGATCAGCTGTGCTATTCTGTGAAGTGTCTCTTTAATAATATTCCAATCGTGTTACTTACATGTTAGCAGTGTAGTAATAAAAGTCACAAATGCTTTCTGTCAGGGGGTCACACAAGACATTACTCTGGGATCTGTTATCTTCTGATTTTTTTTTTTTTTGGCTTGTTTTCAATATCAATATGTTCAACATTTAGCACATTCCAGGGGAAGAAAAATGAAGTGCGCACAGCAGCCACATGAACTCTATCCCCTTGACAATTATACAGTATTATACAGTGCACATTAGCTCACAAAAAGGGTCTACCACAGAGACACTTTTCTTTCTTAGTCCTACTGGGAACAAAATTGTTTCTAATCATCCTGATAACAAAAATAGAACATAATGACATGTTTATATGCATGCATCAAACCTACTGCTATCATCTATCATGTCTACCTAGACATAGCCAACTCACTGTCTACAAAAACAACATACTTTGGGATTTTTGGACATGAAGACATCCTCTTGGATTTGGTCTCCTGATCCCTTAATATTCTTAATGTATATGCCAGACAACATTTACAGGGCGATAATGGATTTACAGAAGGGTCATTTGAGACATATGTGGCATTACCCTTATCTCTACAACTGCTAGTCTGCTTGGGGGTGGGTGCATCTCTTTTGTGTCCAGAGTGCACTTTTCAAGTAAGAAAATTTTTTTTCCTCTCACAGCTGCTATCGTATGGTTATAATATATATGGTTGTTTTTTATATTTATCAAATATAATATACTGTATATCAGTTACTTGGCCAAGTTTACAAACTGTCTTTTTGAATATTGCAATCTTACTATTTAGGTACATTCCCCCATAAATGGTTGTGTGCGCAGATACCACTGGTACATCCTGGAAGTGGATCTGAAGTGCTCATTTGATTAATTCAAAATGTGACTCCCAGGAAATTGACACAGTAAAATAGCTCGGCTTATGTAGGCGAAATGAGATCAGAAGTATCAGTGTGGCTGAAAGATGCAAAGGAAATTAGGCAGGAAGTGGCATGTTTGCTTTTGTGTAAGTTCATAAGGACAGAGTTAAGAATCTCTCACAGAACTCAGTTCTTTACTCCACAGAAAACAAGTGTCAACACAGGACTAACTGTGCTCAGTTTGAGAAGGCCCTGAGGCTAAAAGCCAATAATCCACAGCAAATGAGACCGAGCATCTTACATTTTTATGGGGTTATTTATACAAAACAATCCCTTGACCTCATCTAGCCCCATCATCAGGTCGACATATGAATTTGTCCAATGTTCATTTTTGAACGAATACTTGTAAATTACATTCTAATTAGCCTCAGCTGTACTTTAGAGTTTATTGCTAGTAAGCTAATGTCATTATGCTAACGCACTAAACTAAGATGGTGAACATGGTAAACATCATACTTAACATCAGCATCTTAGCATTGCCATTGTAAGATTGGATTTAGGATATTTCTTTTTAATATAAAAAGTCACAAACTTTTCCCACTTCAGTTATTATTTCTAATTAAATTACAATTACATTTCCTCAAGCAGAATACAAAAACTATTGCCTATTAACCTTGACACTATCTTTGCTGAAAGTCAGTCCTGGGATGGCCCCTGCTTTAGCACCTACAGTTTGCCCTGGGGCCCCTTCCCATCCATCTCTCTCGCCTGTTAGCTCTGCATCATATCGCCACTGGCCAGACACCAGGCAGGTTATTTTGGGCAATACCTCTGACACCACTTTCTCCCTCTGTGCCGGGATAAAAGAGTTCATACTCCCCCTACTTTATATCCTTTCCACCTGTTGGAGCTGTCCGTCTCCTTGCTGACATGCCTGAACACAGAGCATCAGCAATACTTCTAATTACTGCACCCATAATCCCCAAGGGTTGATGGACCTTGAGCCACATGTTACTGCTACCTTCACAGAGACTGCACATAAGAAATGACTTGATCTCTCATGATGTTTTGCTGTGTTTACCTAAAAACTTAAAAACGCATATACTGAAATGTAGCTGCTTGTTATAGCTGTTTGTTGAGCTGGATGTTGGAGCTTTTTTAAATATCAACAAAAGTCATTTTTCAAATATTCATATTCTATTTAAGTATGTATTCTTGTAAATCATTTGACTCTCTGAAGGAGTATAGGGTGAACAAAGATATAATGGCAGAAGCAAACAGCTGGTTGTTAGGCCATTCTTTTGCATAATATAGTCCCATCTGGTTGTGGTTACCTCTTGTAAAGAGCCAAACTCTTCTTTAATAATGCGGTTGTTGGCTGAATCATTTTGTAATTCATGTTCAGGGCACTTTGGTGGAAAATATCGGCAATTAACAGTTTCAAAATAAAGCTTTGATTGTTCTGAAGATGAAAACTCTTTTGTCTTTTTATAAAAGCCATACTGACATAACCAAATCCTTTCCACTCCATGCTGTTGTGAAAGCACATGGCTAGATTCAGTATGGCTCAACAGAATGAGTACAAGTACTGCATTCAAAACCCTATTTATTTTCAGGTTCCAGCTGGTTGAGGTGGAGCAAATGATGACAACTTTATCAGTTGTTACTGTTGCGTAGTTGAATCTATAACAATGAATTGTATTTATATGCTCATTACATATTTTCTTATGTAAAATCTGAATCTGAAATGTAACTAGTAACTATATAGCTGTCACATTATTGACAGGAGTAAAAAGTATGATATTTGCCTCTGAAATGTAGTGGAGTAGCCTATACTTGAATAAAGTAAATGTTCCGTCGTCGTGGAAGTATAGCGCCCACCCTCCGGTTCCTCCTCAGGTAAAAACTGTTAGTTCTGTTCCCAGTTGATTTTGGTTCACCCATTGAGATCCAGCTTTCCCACCCTATTAACGGTCATATTTGGCTAGAAAGGGAAAAGACGCTTGCTATGGCTACACCACCATCTGTACTGTCCTTTACCGTCACTATAAACGTCAGGTTAGCGGACACCTCTCCAGCACAAGATGGATGTCTCTCTTGTCCTCTTCGCTGTCAACGCATCGACCAAACTGGGTCTGATGAGACAAACGCGTAAGCAAGACAGCTGCCTGTGCTTCCTGGGGACTCCATGACCCCTGTCCAGAGCCTTCTAGCCTGCTAGATGTTTCTGCAGGGCTTGAATCCCACCCTTACCCATCAAACGCTGTGTCAGCAATAGGAGAGAACGGTGGGGACACAAGTTGGAGCTGCTTGCTCAGGGGGTTAAATAGGATCTCTTTTGAGTAAGAGCCTGATGTGATTAGTTGACAAATAATGGGAGCCAAAAAGTAATAAAAATGGTACTCCGCTTTAAGTGTGCAGATGTTTGAAACTATATAGCAAAGACATTCTGTCCCTGATATGCTGTGTCTGTAAAACATTTAGTTTTTCCTTCGTTCGCCAATGAGAAGAGGTACAATTGTCTTTGACTAACATATCTTTAAAACATTGTCATATTTTCATAAAACTTGTTGAGCTTAAGAACAAATTTATGCTCCTTTTATTAAATGGAAGACTGATGAGCGTAACCTCTTTGCTTTAGCAAAGGATGTGGACACAAACAGAGCAAATAGAAATAACATCTTGTAGTCTCCTGCTATAGGGCTGAATATTAGGCACACTATAATAGGATATAACATTGCCATTATTATACATTTTTAAAGGAAACATCACCATTTGATCACAAAGGTTCTGTTTATTTCAGGAGTGTTGCTTTACATTGTACACGTTCATTTTATTGTATCTACTCCATTTAAATATTCTGTCATCTAGCTACAGAATAATGTTAACTGTTAAGGTAACGGCTAATTATTTGTCTTCAGGGGAGGGCTTTCTTTTCTTCAGACCTCAGACTTCGTCCATCCCTTCTGTTCTAATATTCCTTGTATTAAACTTTCCTGACCTATATTGTATTTCCTTTTTGTTTCTTATATATTTACTTTATTTTTGCGCTCTGAAGTGGAGAACCATAGATTGTATATACTGTAGGTCATTAGCTAAACATATACTGTATGACACCTTGTTTTTCTCTTGGGAATAATAGTATGTTATTAAGATGGAAAGTCAAGTAAGCAGTAATGAACACCAGAGCATGAAACAATATGTGTTTGGAACAAAGAGGCCTGTGTGTTCCAAAGATATATGGAAGCACATGTCAGGCACAGAATCCAAAAGAAAACTCCAGCTACTCTCACTGGGATTCATTTTTTTCTTCAGACTAAATTACATACTCAACGTAAAATAAGTCTCATCATTATGAATTATTAGATATGTGCAATTACAATATCAACCAAAAATGAGCTGGAAAAAAAGCTTGTGAGTCACTCATTGTTTTTTCCCAGCAACCCATCACAGTATCAAAAATACCACATGGAGCTCAATTAATATTCTCTTTGTTTCAAGAGATAGTTGCTTTGGTTTCTGGAACTAAACCCCCTCTGGCCTCAGATCAGATCCTGCCAGAACTTTCTCTCCTCTGTCTCCTACCTAGACTCCCACTGTCTCAATACATAATAATAAAAAACACCAAAAGGAGAATGGACTGCCCACACTCCTTTCTCTAGTGATCAGTGTAACCCTTCAGGGATCTTCTTTCAACTAAATTTGGTTCTTAAGCCCCAACTTAGTCCGTGCCAGCGGCCGAGACCTAAATAGACTAACCCATATGATGTAGCACAGCAGTCTCATAAAAGAGTAACTCTTCCTGTGCATGTTGCTCACACACGGCAGCTGGGTCAGTTGGAGTTACAGTACGGTCTACGTCAAGTGGGGGGTTGGTGGTTAGGGGGCGGATCAAGGTTTCCATGTATGAGGTTTTGATGAATCAGTACCTGGGGGACTTGGAACATGTTGTGCTTAAATTGTAAGCTAAATAGCTTACATGACTAATATGAACTGCCAAGCAGTGATAGAGCAAGTGGGGAGACTTTGGTGGCTCAATATTTCTCTAATGCAATTAGATTTATGACGGCTTCATTTGTAACTCAGTTTAGGAGAAAGGCACAGCAGGTGGTGGTCAGGCCATACAAACAGCCAGTGATGGCTTATAAATGACAAGTGAACTGGGGGTCTTAGGCCACATGACACCTCTTGTGGCATCTCCCCAAATACTTTGCAAACTGAGGAACTGGATCCGGTTTGTCAATTGCCCGCTGCTGCTTTACAGCTTCTCAAGTTTTGATATTCTATCAGCTTACTGAGGGTTAGCGCAGAGAGCCCGGCTGTCTGGGCTCGAGGTGCTTATTATGCTCGAGGTGTACGAGGTGACTATGGCAACACGTTGGCAAGTCTGAGAACATTTTGCCACAGAGATACTATAAAGCAGATGTTGTGGTGGGTTTCAGCCCTTCTAGCAGCTGACATGTGAAAATTTCCATCGACTCAGTGCTGACAAAAAACATTCAGGAGTGGATCACACATTGCACACTGTTAGCTCCAAATGATCTTGAACAAGCACAGATACAAGTGATCAGATTAAGATAGTAAGTGTCCTTTACTCGGTGGTAAACGGTTTCTGCATCGGCCTTATCATTCACCTCAGTTGCTTCCTTCACCTCTGGCAAGATACACGGCAAAGATTTTTCAATATAAACCTGAAATACAACAGCAGAGTTCTTTAGCTGGCATGGGGAGAGTTCATGTTTAAGTGTGTGCAGGCAGTCTTCTACCCCACATGTATTTGTTTGTGTTAATGAAATGCACATGGGACTTCATGGTGCATAAGGAAAAACACTTTTTCTTCAACCCAAAGGAGGCGTCCCCAAGAGCAGCTACGCGCATAGGATGGGCTTTGTTATGGAGAGCAGCTGAGGCTGTCGCCTTCCCCCGAGGCATCCAAGGCCCGGCTCAGTTTGTCCGCCACATCAATAAAAAAACATCACAAGCTGCAGTCAACAGAGCTGCGTGACATGAGGAGTCAAAGAGCTTACCTATTTTCATACTCATGCAAACACTTTTTTTTACAAAGACGCTAACACGGAGGCACTTGTGTGCTCCGTACCTTCTAGCTGTGGTCTTCCATGGATAAAATTAGTGCCTGTGCAAATCCACCCAACCTTTGCTGCCCCATCTCTCTGAGCTGTCACTCCGTATAACCGTCTGTCATCGGTTTCACTTACAGTTAGTGTTCCAATGGATCACTGGCAACCTGAGAACATAATCAGGAGGCAAGGCACCAGAGAAAGAGGCTACAGATTCCATCATAAAACGTGCTTATGGCATCCTGACACCTTAGAGACGTCATTGCTTGTTCCCTTTAACTTATTTTCACCTTGTGGTGGCCTAAGAGTTAATATAGCATATTTAATTTACTTCTGCTGCAAAAAAACTCATGCATATAATAAAACCATGCGACAATCAAAACTTAAGGAGGGGCTTATGCAAATAAACGGGGTAGTTGACATCACATGAATTATATTTATTTGTTGATCTTTTTCCGCTGGTATTTATGGGGCTGCATTTTTATTTATTTTTTTCAAAGGTCATCTCCTTAGCTGTAACTTAATCATGGCAATGAATGGATGGCAGATTTTATGTCGCGGAGGTAGAGGCTCAGGGCGTAATGCCAGACCCTTGAGGTCGCTCTTGCAACTGAGTAACGTAGTACGTTGGACACCACAGTTCAAATTCACGGATGTGAATAACAGCTTACTTAAACTACTGCCCTCCATATGTCCACAGACAAACATGCCGAACAGCCCATGTGGACTAAGAAAAATACACTTTGACTTGAAGAGATTGCAAATGTTGTACAAAATGTAAAAATTATTATATCGTCAAGGACCATTACATTTGATCAGATCATTAATGGCATTTAATTTTATATAGGAGCAAGAGTTATTACAGTCTCCGTTACCTTGAGATTTTCTTCAATTAATGAAGTAAAACATACACTATGCCTGTTAGTTTATCTGCACTTGGATAGACTTTAGCTGATAATATGATTACAAGCTGAAGACCCCCTTTGTTCTGTTTAAGAATAACACTCCCTCTTAAGTGACTTAAATTGAAAGTTTGGTTCATTAAGTGAAGACAGATGCTTCCAGCAGGGGTTTCTTATCAACTTGCACTACTACCAGTGGAAGGAACACAAGCATACACGACACAACGAATGTTTAAAGTCTTACAAATAAAAACAATGAATTTCACACATTTAGATAAATACACAAAACAAAATCTGCTGCATTTAACTAACTCCAAAAAAGGCATTCGGGAAATGGAGAGCAACAGAGGAATGCTTTTGGAAGACCACAGTGAGTCACTTTTGGTCAAAAGAAAAACACCCTGCCATACCACTTATGTTGAGACAGAAATCTGCCTGAAAGGTATATCTCTTTCTCTGGTACATGCTAAAATAGTTGGGACTTTTTTTTTATACAATAAACATTTTAACATTTGCAGCCTGAATCTTTGGCACTGAATTTAGCATGTCAACAGCACAGAGACTCTCACACACTAGCCGTTGCCCTGAACTTCTATTGTCGAACCGCGCGGATGCATTTAGCTTGCGGCAGAAATGGCTGTAACACTTGTGGCCAACTCGATGACTTTTTGAAAGCTTTGCCTGACAAGTCAAGTTGTGTTTCGCCTCTGTCTGGAAACACACGATGCCTGTCACTGGCCCCGCGGCTATACGAGTGCTGAACTGTAGGCCTTTAGAGCCTACAGTTTTTCCCTCTCAACATGAAATGGACAAAAGAAGGTCAGACTGAAGGCCTCAACATATACCCAGTCATGATTGGGTCATCTTCAGTTGCCATGCAAATAGCAGACAGATGGGTTTTTATGTGCTTCTGAGATTTCTGCTGCCACACCGATGCGATGGAAGGGAATGGAATTGTGTTTGTGCTCTAAAGCCGATGTAACAATATTTCAATGCTACGAGGAACACAATGCTTAGGATAATTAATTCACGTCATTTAAAAACGTATCACTAGGAAACAATACAATTCTTACGGGGCCCTGAAGGTGCACATGGGCCAGGAGCTAATTAAACTAATTAATTCATTAATAATTAATTGTGATGATTTCAAACAGGTCTAAGGCTAAGTAGCCTTCTGACAGTGGATCTCGTGGTACAATGTAAAAGTACTCTGTGGAGCTTTTGACCTTTTAGTAGCGTATTGAGCAATTGTTTTACAAATGGCACCCATTTTGCAAGTTAGCAAACATGTATGTAACAAGTTTTAAAAAAGGCTTTGCAAATGTGTTACTAGTGAGGAAATGAATTCACCGTGTTTGTCGTTTGCATTTTGGTGAGTAACACTGACTGTAAACATAACATTGTTTGTTTACAAGAAAACTCCACAGGGCACCTTTTTAAATGACTTCCTGATATCTGATATCGGTGGTATAAGTGTCTCTTTCCAAATGTGGGACTCACATCTCCAAGATGCATATTCAAACTTTCCTGCTGTCATCTTATCTTTTAGTGGTGCAGACATTTTTTTTCTTTTTGTTAAAATTTGTTTTCACTTCATGTTCTTTGGATTATCCAGAGTGATTATTAGGAAATTAAACATTTTTTTTTAAAATGTATTTTTTTATGATGTGAGCAACAAAATTCCATTGGCCTCCACTGTATTGCCGTTGGCAGCAGATATCTCAGAATCTGGGAAGATACATCAAAACTATCTGCATAGCTAGAAACCACAAGTGGCAACTGAGAAAATATGCATTTTTTTGTCATTTGGGTGAACCAACCCTTTAATTTAACTTTAACATCACAAATCAGAGGCTCTCTAGAAAGTTGCTCTTTCTGCCTATAAACTGCATTTGAGCTCAAACTCATTGAGACTTTTTCAGCTCTCATTAATAGTCTTTGGTGTTGCTCTTCCATTTACTTTGGCTACGTGAATGTTGCATGTGGGCACTCGGTAAGGACGGACTGTGACCCGAAGATATAAGTGAGGTTTGTTTCAGCAGTGTAGACCTCAGCAGCTATTACATAACCAAAATAAAGCGGAATGAATAGGAAGGTATATTCCAACTTAGCCTGTAATTCACATATTTTAGACTTGTCCCCCGCTTATGCTACTGCAGAGGTGGTCCACAGATGTGAGGACAAGTTTGCTCTGCTCTGTCCAACAACCACAGCCTTCAACTGTTTCCTGCATGCTGATCAACTCTACCAGTGCAGTAAAGCTTCTTTCTCAAAGGCATGTCAACAGTAGCGGGGGAAGAAGCGGAAAATGTTACTTATTGCACATGCCTGCCCAGACGTTTGCAGCCAGTTTAAAGATTAAAACCAGTGACCAGCTGGTCACAAGCCCACTTCTCAAAGTCAGAGGCCCTAATGTGATGCTGAGTGTTTTGCAAGGATATGCCAGAGCACAACCTGCAACTGCAACCATGGACACGTTAGTTCCAGCTGATTGAATTTGTTGACTGATCATGTATGAGAAATCTCCTTGGAAGAGGTACTCCAACACAGTCCCTATGTTGTGAAGCCTCTACAAAATAAATACATAAGAATGTGAAACTCCTGTGTTGATTATAAGTTAAATATTTTTGTCAATTGGGTCATCAAGTTGATATTTGGCTGGATAGCGCTGTATATTTATTTGTTTCTTAGAGTAACTGTTCAGAGAGAGAGTTCAAACAAGGCGCTAGCTGTGGTTTGTAGTAACAGAAGGAAAGTCATAACTTCAATTAATGCCACATAGCTGAGTGTTATGGTGGAAGATCTGGTAGTGTGCATCTATGGCTGAATGGGTATGTAGAACATAATGTTCTATGACTTCAGATTCTGAGCAGCCCAGACCCACATGCTCTCGAAGGATCAGTATTCATCGGTTGAAGAGCTTTAAAGGCACAAAAGAGTCTGGTGATTCTGGTTATGTTGTACATCATTTTACATAACAGGACTTTTGAAGTGAAAAGCAAAATTCAGAGATGCAACAAAACAGCTTTGGTGACAGTTATAAGGAGATGTAACCGTTCACTTGTTCACAAACATCAGCTGAGGGGAGTTTCTAAGTATCAAACGTGTTACCAAAATAGGATGACCAGGATTGTAATTGTTTTTCAGTGTGCTTCACCCCAGGGGAGAAGCACTACCGTGCTCAGGAATAACATATAATGAGTGAGGTCTGTGGGGAAATCATCATATCTGCAAACATGTCACACTGTCTCTCATTCTCACACACACACACACACACACACACACACACACACACACACACACACACACACACACATAACTTTTCTTCAAATATTTGTGACTGCTTTAAATTGGGAAACCTTTAAAAGCTGAGTAGATGAACATTACGTTGGTAGAGTGACATAAACTCATATTCAGACCTCATAATGACAAACAAATCCTTTGACTTAATAAACTGCTTAGGTGAAGCTCTTGTTAAATGAGAGGAGGCAGAGATTCTGACAGATGAACAGAAGAACCTGGAGGTGCTCCCATCCACTGTGGTTTGCCAGAATCCCATGTGGGTTTGATTCTCTCTCATACTGTGTTACTTAGTGGAAATAATTGTTTCCCAGAGAACGAAAGCCTTCACTGAAAGTAAATACAAATGACCAAAAAAAAAAAGCCTTAATTTGCATCAGATGTAGTGTAATTACTACACATTCATTCAACACACTTATTCCTTGGCTGGAATAAATTGTTTGGAAACTAATTAACACCTAATTTGGCAGTTAATGACGAGACACTTTTTTATATGTTTTCTTCTGAATCTCAATCTAATTTATAGCAAATTTGGTTTAAATGTACCTCACCTCATGGTTTGCTTGGCTTCAGAACTTTCAGGGCATGGAAAATTGCTACATTGGGAAAAAAAAATCGAGTTTCTGTGCAGTTGTTTGTTTTTTTTGCAAACTGAAAGAGGAGATGGCCTGAATATGTTTGTGTGGATGCAAAGGTCAGTTTGTTCCACGCGAGTTGGCTAACTGAGATAATGCTAATTCAAGGTCTTCTCTGAATTTATGGAGCAGTCAAACAGACTTCATTCAACCATTATGTTGACAAGTAACTTTTGACCTTGATGGAAAATGTTTGAAGGAAGGATGTAAAGGAGAGAGAGAGAGAGACAGTACATCAAATTAGTAAACATTAGTAAAGGGTAAATAGCACAAGACATTGTTGAGTGAAAGCTAACATTGGGCATCACATGTCTACATGCACATTTCTTAACTTTCTTAACAAAAAGAAATGCATTTCAGTTTTTTTTTTTAAATGCAAAGGTTCATTCAGTCAGCTTTTACTGCTTCTGCTTCGCCAAGCATGTGGCCTGTTAAGACATGTTTGGCTGATTGTGCCGTTATGATTAAGGGCTTCAGATTATGTCACAAACTCTCCTTCCCATTTGCATCTCTGTGTTGTCCTCGCTGAATGTTGCTCATGTCCTCGTGGATTGTGACTATTGGCAAATCCTTCCTACAGAGGGAACAATATAATACATCTCTTGTTATGCTGATGATATTTAGTTGTATTTGTTTAATTGTGGTAAGCCCATTCCTCATTATTGACCTTTTTTAAAGTTTTGGGGATCTTCTTTATCTTCAAAGTTATCCCAAACATTCTTTCATAATAACAATAATGTGAAAAGGTGAGCAAGTGAGTAAAACAAATTCATAATGAATCACTTACAGTAAGCCGTAATGTGCCCTCTCAAGTACCTACCGTACAGTGGGATTGAGTGTATTTATAGTTATAATTTCATGTTGTATGTGGTTTATCCAAAAATCCATCCACCCGCTTATCTATGTTTGCTATTTATTGCAAGCATTTGTGGGCCATATTTGTTTTCTGGATGAGGAAAATATTATACTTAACATTTCATTCTGGCTTTTCAAAGGCATTGTGATTAGCTTGAATACCTGGAGCAATCCAGTCTGTGACTAAGATCAGTGAGTGTGTAATGCTTGTGATGAGCCTGCACACAGGTTTTCTCTCATGGGGTCAGTTTAAACAGGAAATTGTGGTTGTTTGGCATCCTCGGTGGTTCATTTTCTTTTTTGTTTTTGTCACTGAATTGTATGAAAGCTATGTTTTTCAGAGAGTCAGAGACAGGTGTTATAGAAGGAAGGGCGAGTAAAAAGGGTCAAAGTGGAATCACACTGTAAATTTATTCTTCCGCTCTTACTCTGGTAGGGAAATATTTCCAGTCTCCTCCACTTCCGAAAACAACTCCACCAAGACAAAATGAGGCCACATCAGCTTCAACTCAAACAAGTTTTAGTTTCTTGTCTTGCATCCTCAAAGCTATACGATGAAACCTGATTAACTCAACTACAACACACACACACGGATCACCTGCTGTTTTGGAAGGTGGAAAAATGCTTTATTTTCTCTTTTTATTCATTTCTTTTCACCTTTTTCGTGTGATGGCAAAAAAAAAGAGTGATCTCATTTTAAACCCATTCCAACTGGTGCCAGGGGAAAATGGTTTGGTTTGAATAGAACCACTGTTCTGCTCTGTTCTGTTCTGCTAGATGTCTGTACAGAGCTCAGGGATGCTGGATCCAGAACTACTTTTGTGGCTTTTGGTTCAGCTCCAAGATTCAGTTAAGCTGTATTTCCCCCTTTTCCCCTTTTTCCATCTGATCTGTGCTGCAGAAACATGCACAGTCTGTATGTGCACTCCCTTTTACACATAATGCAAACAGCAGCCATGTTTGTCACAGATGCTCCATCACTCAATGTTGACACAGGCAACATCTTTGAGCTCACAAACACATTTTACAAAACAGGAGCATTCACAGTTTCCTCGCTGACTGTTTAGGGGCAGAGGGAGAGGGAGAGCTTTGTGTCGGCATTACATCCAAGGCTGTAGGGATCACAAAGCTTTTGCCGTTCAGGAATAGCAATGGCGATATACTACACCTTCGCGAACACGCAAGGCACTCCGAAATTGTTCCTCTCATAAACAACCTAAAGCTTTAAATGACGAAATCATATCGGGTTCATTGGACGGGCAGAGACTTTCTTAAATGGTCTCACCCTTGCACCTATTGAGTACTTTTTTTTTCTCTGACCTCAAAGCAACACATAAGTACAAGTCCACTGTTGCTCAACTTTTCATAGAGACACTATAAGTGAAGCATTTGTGCAATAGTTCTATACCGGAAATCATGACATCTCTGAGTTCTATTATTTTATGTAACAGTGTGAATTCACATTTGTCCAAGACGATCCAAATCATGCAATGGTCATCTGTCCTGGGCAAATTTTTAGAAGTAATACTTTCACAGTGAGAGATTATTAGTATCTTGAGAGATCTGGTTTTGAAAAATGTACAGATCGACATGATTCTGGTCTTCCCCCAGTTCTGAAATGTGGTCTGTGTTTCCCTCTGTCCCAATGAAACCCAAGATGTTGCACAAGTTGGACTTCTTCTCTGCATCCATACAAGCATTATGCATGAACAGTCTTTGGGAAATGTTTTATGATCATTGTGTGCAAAGATGCTTGGCTTAGTTTGCATAATCAGGAAGTACCCTGGCACTGGACCCATCAAAAGTATGTTTTAACCTCCCACAGCTCCCACGACCTTCTGAGATTGTCTGTTTTGCTGATTTAGTGTCTTTTCACACCAGATGAAGAACACATGTAGAAGACTTTGGTTCCCATGTTCCTCCTTCCATGGCTTTTCTTGTAATGGAAAATGAAAAAAAAAGAAAACAGAGGACAATTTTCTTTTGTGCAAAAACATGCAATAGCTTGATTATCCATTTAGAACAAGGATTAATAAACATCAATACAGTCATTTGGACTGCTTCCAACGCAACAGGGTGCCAAACAAATTGCCTGCCTCATGTACTTAACAAAGTCTCTCTGACTTTGATGTGTGACGCCATGCGAGTGTGCCGGTATTATTCTTCATATCTGCACATATCTCTGTCCTCTATGAACCCAAAGTAAGAAGGTGCTGGAAGCATAAGCTATAATCAGATACACATGGGAACACACTATGCTCCTCCTTGTGTTCCACTGTAATGTGCATCATCCACATAAAAAATGTTGACAAACATTTTGCACAGCAGGATGCAGCAGGATGCAAGTTTTTAGAACAGCAAAACACAAGCTTCTCTTGCAGCATGATACCCCTGTCCTAATGGATGAGCGTCGGAAACTCCATGAGAAAATGTATATACAGTATACTGTGTATATGTGAGCATATAAGTTCTCTGGCACACTGCAGCCTGTCTTGGCTGCACGTATTGTTTTTGGATCGGAGTTAAATAAAGTCCAAAGCAGTTTTCAAGTAACCAGCTTACTCTCCTCCATGCCAACCCCACCACTTTATTGATGCCAACCATCGGCAACTATTTCCTTGTTTGGCAATATCAGCGGGAGGAGGAGGGGGGGGGACTAAAACCTCCTTTGGACTCTTAAAAAAAACCAAGCACTCTGGAGCTACTGGAAGTGATTAGGTATATGCAATCTGACACTATACTCTACCACGCAAAAATGGAGTCTGATGGCTTGAACATTGTGGAGCAGTAGAGGTAGTCTTCTGTAGACTTAGACTTTGGGTCAGCTGCCATATTGCTGAACAAACACCAAAATGAGAATCTGAGAACACAGGGCAGAAGGGCAGGGTGCTGACATAGGCAGTGAGCAAATAGATGACTCCAGGTCAGAACCTCGCGGTGGGAGATCGTGTGAGGTTTCTCTGAAAATACGGGTCTCTATTAGCTTACTGTCAAATACAAAATGAGGCTGCAGGCTTTTTGTTTCTGGCATGATGGTAAGTGATGAGCCCGGTGGGTGTCTTGCAGACAGCTGCTGTTTATTTTTAATCAGTGCTGGTCGGAGAGGATGGATGAAATGCTTCATGTTGTAGCCATGCTCTCGGCATGGCTCTGGGGACGGCATCGGTCGGTCCACCACTCTTGTCCAGATTGAAATATGTCGACAACTTTCAAATCGATTGCCATTAAAATGTTGTACAGACTTTCATGGTGACGATGAATCCTGCTGACTTTAGTGATATCTTGACTTTTTCCTCTTATGCCGCCAAGAGGTTCATGTTTGTGGTGTTATAGTCAAGTCAATTTGTTCTATATAGCCCAATATCCCAAATCACAACAATAATAGTGAAATGTCTCAACCACAATTGGGTGGATTTCCATGTTCCCACAAGGATAAATTCAAATAACTTTGGTGAGTCCCTGACTTTTCATACAGCGTCATTATCAGATGTTTGTCTACTATTTTGGTTTAAGGCCAAACTCCTATCAGCCTCAGCTGTACTTTTTGTTATTGCTAATTAGCAAATATCATAGCAGGCTTATCTCACATGTCTCGCAGGGCTGCTAGCATTACTGTAGACTTAGAGTAGAATTGCTGTAGACTATTGTTTTAAATGTATACACTTAGGAGTGTAGGAGTCTACTTCACTGAGTAGAGGAGTGAAGTGAAGAGTAAATGCAACTCGGGATAATGAAAAAGACATGGGAGACAACATTACAGCCTGTAATGTACTGTATGTGTTTTAAGCATGTCACTCTGATTAGAATCATGTGGTTATGATAACTTAGTGTATTGTGTCCATCTGTGCTGTATTTTTCACACTATGTAGGACAGCCAGGTTTTTCATATTATTGTTGTTTCTCAGTTTATCGGTGTTCTTAGTTCAGGCTTCAAACAGTGTATTTTTTCCGGATGTCCTCCTTTTATTTCCATTCCTAAACCCAAAGACATGCTGTGAGGGGACTTGCATGCTGAGGGTAAGAGGACTCCATACCATCTGTTTGAAATTCAATTTCAACCACAGTCCTACTTGAAATGATTACATGGGATAACATCGGACATACAGTATATATATATATATAACCATACGGTAAGATAAGACTTATTGAACCAGAGGGGATTAACTGGTGGGTCAGTGGCAGACGCCTCCAGACACAATCAATCATCTTTATTTATCAGCAAAGAGACAGATTTGCAGAAAAAGGCTCAGCCATGTCACACCCAGCAGTTCCAAACCAAAGACAGACAGTTGACACTGTAGGCCAGCTTGCTTTCTCTCACATGTGAGACTGAAAATGCAAAAAAACTGAAAAAAAGGGACATCACAATGATTTGCAAAAGGGGACTTCCCTCTCTTCAGAGTGAGAAACAGCTGTGTTCTCCACTGGAAAATGGTGAGAAAATAGTAAGTAAATCAGGATCTTCACAAATCGGTGGAATGAGAACACTATATCTGGCTGGCTCCATAACACACATGATTAGAAGATGATTTAGTGTTTTTGTTTAAGTTTTGCATTTTAACAGGATCCAATTTGTCATGTTACCATTCAATGGCAGCAGTTGAATTATACGCATAGGTACTCTTTTTATGTAGTTTAATCCCACAGCAACACATCTAGTAACTATTTCCTGTGTTTTGCAAATAGCATAGTTTTAAGAAGGAAGGGAAATATTAATAACCTTCTTCATTCCCCTAAGGTCCTTATAGTTTATGAAGCAAATCTTAGAAGTGGCACTTGACTTTAAGAGGAAAGAACAATTAATATTACGTGCAATTGAACCTGAAGCTGTTACCATATTGTTTGAAGTATTGTATCTTATGTTCTTTGATTTTACTACTTTTAAATTATGGACAAATAATGACCAAGAAAGAAATTAACAGAAATTATCCCAAAACACATGTTACTTTTTTTAACAAGGTTTTTTTTGAATGTTTTCTGGAAAGCTACTTGTTTACAGTTAGAAGATAGGTAGTACTCATAATGAATATATAGCAGAACTGTGCAAGTACACTCACACGTATATTCACACGTTCTACAGGAAGCCATCATTATTTTATTTTTTCATCCCTGTGAGAACAAACCGTCACACCATGTTAACACATCAAAGATGAAGACAAATGCGTGGACAGAATGTGGTTATAGTGGCTCATTAAACAGTGCTTTGTTCATCAGCATTCGAAAGTCAAACGCAGGTGTTTCTTTTTCTCACCTGGTGTTTGATGGCAGTTTATGTAAATTTCATTTAATTCTCATTCTCTTTTTTCACTAGCGATCACTTTGTTCAAGCGAGGCTGATCTTTGACCCAGTGTGAAACAGAAATGTGTCACTGTTTTTCTTTTTCTTTTTTTTAACTTTCCTTCCACGACCTAAATGCTTTCACTCTGACAGCGTTGACAACTCAGGGCCACTGTCGCCGGGCGGACGGTAGTTTCAGCCCCCCTTTTCTCTGCTCCCTCTACTCTCCAGGGTCCTGGACGGCTGCTGTCATGTGTCATGCAAACACACTCGCTGCTTCGACCTCTTTCTCACACACACCCCACCCCACCCCACCCCCACACACACACACACACATACACGCTCCCACACTTAAAAAAACACATTGAGTATGTGTGTACACATATATATTCACATGCAAACAGAGTTGTGGGAATGCAAACACAAATTCACAGACATTCTCTCTCTGTATGTTTGTCTCTCACATAAACAACCACACAGATAGACATCCAGACACTCAACACCTTAACGCCTTGAAAATAAGTGATTGGAATCAAAAACCGCAAATTGCACCCATGTAGTTTTTTCCCCAGGCAAGATAAAGTAATGAAACACAAGCTTTAGTGCTTTAGCATCATTAACTACATTGACCAAATGGTTAAGTCATTATTTTCAAAACAATATTTTATGTTCTTGTTATGGGGGTCATAACTTTTCTAGAGCAGAAAATGTGAGAAAAATAGTCTGATTCCAAAGCATGAAGTTGTGAAAGTCTCCCAACATTAAATCAGACAGAAATTCCCAATGGAAAAAAAAAAATCAGTGTGGCTTCATCTGACTCTTGTGGTTGCAATGTTCCATAGTGTCACAGCAACAGTCACAACATATTCGTGGAATACAGATATACTTCGCAGAGACACTAGACACTACATGTGGTGCCAGTCCAACAGTGAGAGAAATCATCGATGGGAGTTCTACAATACTGAGCCAATACTAACAGAAACCAACACCAGAGAGGATCCGCTTTCTACTCTATATTTGGCTCCTTCTGTCACTCCTGGTGAGTTTCCCTCCATATGGAACAAAAAGAAAACTGAGCAATCCAAAGCCCCTTCTTGTAGCTGGCACAGAGTGTCCGACAGGGATTACTTCTCAGTTATCCCATGAACTGAAAATACTTAAGCCTGCAAGCTGGCAGAATAGAGGCCGCTTGTCCTCTGTGTGCTGATTCGTGGTGATGCTATAAAACTTAAAGAGACGACAGTGCAGTGAATTAAAAACTGTGTTATGGTTTATATGCGGAAACGCTGGGTTGTAGTTTGTTATTTGGCTTTTTAGCCACTAGCCACAGTAGCAGCGTGGCTCTAGGGATAGCAATGCTAGTCAGTCAGTTGGTCTGTTTGTCCACCAGTTTGGTCCAGACTGAAGTATTTTTCAAAACTAATTACTTTGACTTTTTCATCACTTTTTTGACATGCTATACAATCACTTTTTTAGGACTTTTTTGATATCATATAATCTGATTTCATGACTTTTTTTGACATACTATAATATTACTTTTTAATTCCTTTTTTATTAAGCTCTTTGACATTGATTACTATGATTTATATTGACAATTTTATCCAATTAGTTTCCTGGTACACTATAGTATGACTTTTTTTTATTACATATTCTATGGCATTCTATACAAAGACATTACATGGCATTCATGACACATTTTAAATAACTAATCGGCTACTACACAATAGATTTGCTATGACATTTTAAAATTGAATACACTACTCCTGTACTACGTCAAACAACACCCCCCGTCTTACTTGCTGTGGTGCAAATTCAACATTCGTTGGCAAGTTATTCAGGCGTACATTTTGCCATAGCTGTTAACAAAGGTATCTGAATACCTATCAACCACTAAGCAAATGCACCCATAAAGCAAATCCCTGCTGGTCCAATACATATTTTCACACTTTCAGATCATGCTTTGATTCACATGTACCGGTACCTAAAGGAAACATATTCCTTCAGCTCACAATAATGTGGATGCAGAGTGCATCACTGAGGTCAGACTCGTTAAATACTTGAGGTTTGGTGGAACATCATCAGGAAGAACCTGATCAAAGAGTTTTTACACCCGACTGGTTGTGACAATCCAACAGCCGCCTGTTTAGACTCAGCTGCTCCTTATCCCGAGTGACCACCCTGATGTGAGGCCCTGGGTTCTCTGTTCAACCTCCGAGGTCACTTGTGGTATCAAAGCCCTGTCTGATGGGGGTCGTTCCTAAATCTTGCTGTCTCCTGTTGAGATAGCTAAAAGGTTGCCCAGCTCCGACAGCAAAGAGGAGGATCTAGAAACAGGCTTGCTGTGGGTGCCTGCCTTTCTGTGGCCCTGTCACTAATGTGATGCCATATGAGAGGTTTACACTAGGACTATCCGATAAACCAGCACTAACCTCAACTGGCAGAAAGCACCTTTATTCATAGACCAGTAGTAGTTTTTGGATTACCTTTCTCACCCACAAATTTAACTTAAGTATTTTTTTTTCAGTCCTCATTCTGTGTGAATTTCCTCTGAGACCTGGCAGTACTCAGCCTGCAACTGTGCACTGCGTAGCTGACACCTTCCTAAAAATAGTGCCCACTGATCCTTGAGACCCCTCTGGGAAGCACCACACATTACCAGGACTGCATCCCGAATTACCGAAGGGAATATGATTTCTGTCGACGTTTAGATTTCACATATAAACAATTTCCCTGGTGACACACACTTGTATCAAACTTATGAGTATGCATGAATCCAGAGATATGTATTGAAACTTTTTTTGTAATGTAATATGTCACCGCGGTGCTGCACCCTCTGGTGGGGTTGATGAACACAGCTTTTAACAGCATGTGGTCAAGTGTAGTAGCAAAGTACTGAACCTGTGAGATCATATTGTCAAAACTTGCACTTGTGTGTCAGCAGAGGTTTATTTATTTTTCAAGGAAGCCTGGGAAGCCAACTGTCCATTGCATATTTAAACTATGAGCAATGAGAGATGATTCTTTTGTAAATATCATAATGGTGCCTCAATATTTCACGTTAAAGGGACGAAAAGGCATTCAAAGAAGTGATGCACTTATTTTGGATTGAGGGATAATTTGTAGGAATAATCACATTGTAAGATTATTACTGTTTCCAATTAAAACAACCGTGTATCATCATGTTGATAGCTTTAAAACAAACGGGGTTCTCACTTACTTCAAATCTTCCTCACATGCATGATGGGTCTCCTCAATGATGAATCTGACGATAAAGCCTTTTTCTTGTTTTCCCGTCTTCACTTTTCTGTTTTATTTTGATGAAAACATTTCCCTCTAAATTGTAGTTAGTTAAAACAGAGTTTGCATGCATTGCTCAGAGCTTTCCACTGCATGGTGATCAAATCCTGCGCAGCCCCGTGGGAGTTAAGAGGTTGTCTGGGCACCGCAGGTTCAAGTTAACAAACTAAAGTTACATTTCACAAGCAGCTATAAATCATTTCAACCACGTAACTTCCACATGATGATCAGTGTGGCATGTCTTAGCATTTGATAGAAGGGGGACATAAATTGTATTTGTGATGCACTTCAGCTGTCTAAAAGAGGCTTGAAACAGTGTGCCAGGTCTCCTGCTGGCCACCACTATATAGAGAAAGGGGCAGCAGTTAAAATGGCATGTACCCCCTGAGGGGATTTTGTAAAAGGAGACCCAAACTGAAATGGACAGCTGAGCCAACTCACATGCCTTGCACATCAACTGTAAGGCCTTCTGGTACCATCTCTCATCTCTAATTCTGCTTCTCTATGGTTAGCGTCCACTCGACGTTCAGTGCGAGTGGGAATAAAGAGTCTTAGGAATTACCAAGTCAAAGTACCACATTTTCCAAAACTGTCAAATTACTAAGTGATGAATAATTCCTATGCCTGTTTTAAATGAATGAAACCTCAAAGATTCAACACTTAATTTAGAACATCTGTATCATTTTCTTTCTTCCTGCAGTCATTTTCCCTAAGTTCATCAAATGCACTGTTAATGAAGACAAATGGATGAAGAGACAGCAGACTGGACAGCTTGCCTTTAATAAGACGTAAGATGCTCCCACTGACGTAACGCACATCAAAATAATTATAGCACATACACACACCAGCATTTCAGATACATATGAGTCCATGGAGTCTCAATGCATATGAGAGAAAACTTTGTCATGCTTTCACATGAGAGTTGAATAGTGGAGTAAATCCCTGTTTCTAGGGATTCACCTTAAATGACCTGCGGTTTCTTATTCGTGAAATTGCACACTCATTATTACATCCAGTTCTGCGTACAATCAATCATAGCTGAGATTTGCACACACAGTATTTCTACACACAGGAAGAAGCTGTTGCATCCAGATTTCTCAATTTAACTTTACAAAAACTGTTACAGGTAGCTTTGTACAGACCAGGATGTATAATACCTGGCTTTTACTTAGAGTGTCTACTCAGAGCAGAGTAACATAAAATGACTCTTTCATTTCAACTTTAAACCACAGACTTCCTTTGTCCATCACACAAAGTTAATTTACATTATTCACAGAAATGTACCCAGTCTTTTATATTTATCTTTCAGTTAAATAACTAAAGAACAAAGAAAAAAGAAACACTTACAGCTTATGGTAATAATTACTCAGCTGGACTGTAATGTACAAAGGAGGATACTATTGAGTATTAAGGTGCATGGAATCTATGCAACAAAGATCTTTTACAAGTGTTAACACTGACGCACCTGTGTTGCATACAGCAACACTTTTCCATCCCGTTGTCTTTTGCTTTTTGTGTCCTGATGCTGGATCGTCATCTTCTGTTGCCCGCTTCATCTTCGGAGAGAAGAATGTTTGCTTTTAGGGGCTTTGAAAACGGTTGGCACAGTTCACAGGGCTCGGGAAAGCACTGTGGCCAATGCGACGAGCACTTCAACACTGGGGACATGTCACAGGACCTCTGTGAGGGAGGCACAGAGCAAAAAGGGTGAAACGTCAGCAGCCGCTGAGCATTAATCAACACGTGCTAATGGACAAAACAGAGTCGACCTCTTTGATACGAGTAATGACATGGTCCGTAAACCTCTGACCTGTTGACGATACTAAATGCAGGATGTTTCAGAGGGCATGAGGCCATTAACATAAACAGTCTTGTGTACATGAGGGTAATGGAAAGGTCTCCAGTGAAAGTCATTGTATGGTCCAATGCAGCCAACATGTGGAATAAGTTTGTAATTGAATAGGCTGAGAAAACGAGCACACTCTCACCAGGTATGGCCATTCAAACAAACCCTTCAAGCATGTCTCAAAATAAAATGACGACCATTCAATCAGTCTCGTGTATCAATAAATGCCCCGCCAGGTCAAAGGGCGTCTCAAGTATGCTGGTTTACACGAGAAGAGAAAACGAGAAGAGAGAATGTTCACTCTTTATAGGACTCAGGCAAGAGGTGTAGGACGGAGGAAGGTAAGTGATTTCAGGAGAGAGGTCAGTGGGCTAGCAAAGGTAATGGTCCTCGGTTTGCGTAACTTAGTATTTGGGACTGCTGGCTTGTCTTCAGGCTAACAGGTGAGGATTAAGATCTAGCTGTAGGGCGCTGCTGACGTTGCGGCTGGGGGGAGGGGGCGATATGCTGCTTAATTGCCACCGGGTCTTGTTTCTAGCCCCTAGCAGTGAAGCACTTGTGGATAGGGTCTCCTCATCAGCTCGGCTATTCTAGGAATTCCTCACTGGCTGCAGGCCAAAGTCAGTGGAGCTGCTGAATAAAAGCTGTCATCGGTATAAAGATACCCCGTTCCTCTTCACCCTTCCCTACACTCTTCCTTCCATATCTCATCTCCACCCCTTTAAAACTGTAAATGGAGTCTCAGTGCCGCACCATCCACACCAGGGGTTACTCAGTCCCACAGGAGGGATGACCTATGAAGTTCAAGTTCGTTGACGCTTCGTGCCAAGGACAACGGCACCAACTATGGTGCCTTGTACCGCAGCCTTTATTGGGTAATGTGAACTTGGCCAAGTGTAAAATCAGCTCAGTGCAAATGAACCGTGGCTCTGCATGCTGCAACTCTTTATTAGGGACAGATCGAATTAGTACGTTGCCGTTCTTGGTTAACCTCGATGCTTTAACTCAGAATTTGGTTGTTTGGATACTAATAAATAGGATACTGTCAGTTATCCATTCTTTGTAGAAATCAGGTTTTTGTTAATTTCCCTCTCTGTGAATCAATAAAGCATTATCTTATCTTGTGCCGTCTCAAACCTTGAGCCTAAATCAGGCCGTTCGTAAGCTATACCAGCCTTGAGGCCATGCCATTATTTCCTTAGAGACTACTCACTGCACTTTATTCACAGCTCAGTTAGAAGCTTAATGTTCCTCTAGTTCATCTCAAACACCACCATCGACCTTTAACTAATAACATGAAACAAGGTCATAGTACATCTATTCTAGCCTCTCCGCACTGGTTGGCTTTGAGTTTTAGAATCAATTTGGAGATTATAGTAAAAAAAAATGTTTAAGTACTATTATCACCTTATTATTGGCCTTTTCGACTGAAAGTAAGGTGAGAAGATCAATAACACTCAAATATTAAGCTACAGCGAGCAGCAGCTCAGCTGAGCATGAAGACTGGAAACAGCTCTGCCCAGACGTAAAAAACAAAAAAAGTTACATTTCTGTTTTTGTATGGATTCAAAAAAACAAAACAAGATATAAGGTATTAATCAGTGAGCTTTATAAGGGCTGGTAGTCTAGCAGTCCACCCTGCTTCCAGTCTTGCTGCTGCTGGCTATAGATTCAAATCCACTTACCCGCATCACAACACAGGGTGGCCAGACCTGTACTGCACAGGATCACCAGTTGTGGTACATCCCCTCAGAGTAGCCAAGTTGGTATGATTGTTCTTATCCTTCCTTTCTTCACTTCCCTTTATATTTTCATTGCTAACTTTAGCTTTCTTTAGATCTAAAGTCTAAGTCTTTGACTTGATGTTTGGTATGCGTTGTAACTCTGTACCTGCGACATGCTGAGGCTTCATGGGGCCGGCCTTTTTCATGAATGACTCCTCACTTTCGAACGCGAGGATCGGCTCGGTGGCCATGCTGGTCTCAGACTTATCCCGCGCTCCGTTGGTGGTGTTGCCGTGATTTGCGAGATGGATGATATCTCCAAAGTGGGCGGTGTCTTCTTTAGTGGATAGACCATTTTCATGTCTCGTGGGCTGGATCCCATTGACCACAGGGACTGAGGGGCTGCTGAAGAGGGGAGACACAGAGCAGAATATGGTTTTAGTTATGATTGGACAGAGTGACTCATACAACGGATGAGTCATTGCATCGCCGTTCAATCACGGGAGTCTTTTAAAATCTACCCCATGAAGCGTATTCAAATACAACAAGCTAAACGTTTCAAGAAACCAACTCTCTCCCAGTATTACAGTTGTTTACTGAGTGTCTGAATCAAGTGTCTCCTTGTGTTTTCCGTTTAAGTTTTCAACAGTGCAAACGTACTGCAGGCTGGATTGGCGAAGTTTCTGTCACACAAGTTGTATCCGATCCGCGGTGGTCTTGCATCAACGTGAGCACAAAGAAACGTTCAGAAATCCACAAAAAAGAGGCAGTAGCTTTACCTTTCTTTGACGCTGGTCTGTCCATTTTCCTGCTTGTTATTGGTCAAGTTGATCTCTGGCTTTGGCTGATAATCAGCAGACGCTGGAGGAAACAAAGTAAAACAGTTATTAGTGATCACACAGTCAACACCCAACACTACCCTGCGTGATCAACCACCATTAATGATCAGTCTTAAACTGTGTGAGGCAAACTTAAATAAGCAGGAAAGGGATGCCAAATGTTCCTGGGCCAGTCTCCCTGTGTTGCCCAGAGTCGTCGTCAGTCGTCGTCTCCCCCCCCCCCCCCCCTACCCCAACTCTGCTTTGCTGAGTACTTGGCTGTAGTTGAGACAGATTTCCACACCACTGACTAGAATAGAGGAATGCCTGCCAGGCCTCCGACCACATAAGTGGCTGGCTAATGTCTTCCTGCATTGGGGAACCTTGACAAACAGCATATCTTACAGACCACATTGATCCCCTTCATCCTACTCATCTACTGTACGTGACGTGGGCGCTTAGACAAGGAGTCTGTGCAAGTTATACGCTTCTTAATATAGTTGTGTTAACGACAGAATTTTCCCATAATTCATGGACGAGGGGATCTCTGCTCAGTTACTCTGCTTGAGGTTTCTTTCCTTGGTTGAGTTTTTCATTACGCGCAGCGAGGGTCTAAGGACAGAGGGGTGTTGTATGCTGTTCAGATTGTAAAGCCATCTGGTGCAAATTATTGATTTCTGATGGCAATGGAAATAAAATTGACTTGACTTAGAAGTTGTCTGTCTCTGTGATCTGTGATCGCCTGGCAACCTATCCAGTGTGTACCCGGCCTTCGCCCTATGTCAGCTGGGATCGGCCCCGGCCCCAGCCCCCCCCCCCCCCCCCCGCAACCCCCAATCGGATAAGCGGCCCCGGACAATGAATGGATTAATTAGAAGTTGTAGGAAGAGTGGATTTTGGTAAGGCCTTTGCAACATCGCATGTGTCTTGATATTATTATTTCTTTCTAAAGTAAGCAAGCTTTCACCATGAGTCCGCTCTTCCTCTCCAACTCCCTCAGTCCCACAGTCCCACAGTTTGGACAACAAGCAAGTACACATGGGTCCTATTGTACTGTGTAGAAGAACTCAGACAGCAGCTGTGCAGGATATGAGGCGGAGAAATAATCTAATAACCCTTTTATACAAAAGGCTCTGGTGTGAGGCTGACTCATATGGGAAATGAGGGAAAGAAAGCACAAAACAATACCTGGGACTGTTTATTCTAACATATGGAAGAGGTAAAAGAAGCAGTGGGGGGGATGGTGCAGTTATGGGTCAACAAGTATCAACCGAAAGGTGGGATGAGTAAAATGAGTTCATCTAACATCAGTCAGACACCATTAAAAATCTACTCTGTAGATTGAAGCGTCAAGTAAAAAATCGACTTTAAGTGGATTCTGGCAACAAAGTATCCACTTTGTTTTAAATCCCTTCACAGATAACACATTACTGGGAGATCAGACCCTAAACGATTCCTGCAGATTAAAGGCTATAAGCGGGGAAATACTTTTCCTCCATTAGTTGAGGATGTTTTTGTAAAAAGCAGACGGATGTTCTGCTTACCTTTGCTGCTCTCTGCCTCTTTGTCGTTGACGTTTGTGAGAGGGGAGGACTTGGTCTCTTTCTGTGAAGATGGGAGATAATTACAGTCATTTTTATTGTTAAGTCAAGTTCTAGCCTGTTGTTTTGGTTAAAACTGAACACAAAATGTACTTTGTCGCCTGCGTCTGTCTTGCGTGTCCTCTTCATGATCTCGTCCAGACGCTGAGAAAAAAAAAAAAAGAGTCAGGGATAAGACAAAGGAAAAGGACACATAGAACCAAATGCCAAAAACAGAAGCTATTAAGTGTTTGTTGGATTTTCTATGCATTTTGTGCCGGGGGACACAAGAGATCAGCGCAGAAATGTTTATACATTTAAGAAATAAAGATGTCAGGCTGTTCAAAAT
This sequence comes from Anarhichas minor, assembly GCF_050575085.1. NCBI lineage: Eukaryota > Metazoa > Chordata > Actinopteri > Perciformes > Anarhichadidae > Anarhichas > Anarhichas minor. The sequence continues at coordinate 2,681,069 of NW_027466481.1, read as the reverse complement.
TGGGTTACGTTTAGTGGGCTAGACTGAGCCCACACACCTTGTTAAACAGAGGTTTTACATGTTGCTGTTCATTGGGTCTCTTCACTGGGGAAAAGGAGTTCCTGTCTCTTGCGTCTAAGGCCGTGGTGCTTGAAGTGAATGCACTGCACTCCAGGTGGAAAGTTGAAATAATAATAAATAATGATGGAGCAGCACTTGGTCGTAGGATGGTCGAACAGTGAACAGTAGGATAGAGGTCACTATACTCGTATGAACAAACCATTCTGTGTGAATAATTTGTATGCACAGAAGGCAGAGGTTTGATGGGAAATGGAAACTTTATCTGAGGACACTGCTGGCCTGGGACAGTAAGACCATAACTGCAGCTGCCACTCATAAAAGTGAAGCATTTTTTAAGATCCAAGATTATTCATGGAGAGCTCACACACACACACACACACACACGGCTTTGGCATCTAGCTTTGCTGCAGAACTTCTGCCTCAGGACTGAAGATTCTTCTTTGTCTAAGTTATGTTTCCCCTCAGGATACTTTATTAAACCACCTGTGCACCACCTGTGCTCACTGGTCACAAACTTCTCTTTGTTGAGGCGATACCAAAAGCAGGCCGGTCAGCTTCGGTAGAAGTCAGTCAATAACAGTGTGTTGTACAGTGTAACTAAGAGTACAGTGAGTCTTTTGGGCAGAGGACATGCTGTTCTTGTGGGCCAATTCCAGCATGCAGTCAGGCTCAGCCAGCCCAAGCCTTTCTCTCATGGAGAGAATCTAGTTAGCATAGAGAAGAGCGAGCTTACTGGAGATGTGGGTGGCGTACTTGAGTAGATGGCGGTCACAGAACACACACATACATGTGAAAAAGATCTGCACAACTCCACACAGATGACTGGCACAGGGAGGTCTCCATTATTATTAGTGTGTATATATATTTACACAGTCTAAGCCCTATTAAATCCTGGCATGCAGACAAGCAATCCAGGATAAGCCAAAAACATCATTCATCTTGGTTTCAGGGACTCAACTTTCAAGGCTGCTAATGTCAAAAGGCAGACCACAGAGTGAACATAATATAGAATATAATGCCTCCACTGAGGATATGTATGCAGTTGAGAGCAAAGCTGGGTCTTTTTAAAGCATCAATCTATTTATATATATTTTTTAAGGCAGTTTTTCCCCCAAAACATCGAGCTACGGATGTTTGAAAAATGACTAGGAATTAGATATCTACTTTCATTCTGTAAAAAATGCGCATGTCCGATTGCAAATGGGTGACTTTAAAAGCTGGCTGAAAGCAGAAGTGATGGGAGGGCAGATGTGTTGCCCTACCCTTTTCCTCTCCAGCCTCTCCTGCTCCTCCTTCAGGAAGTGTTTCTCTCTCTCCAGACGCTGCTTCTCCGCCTCCTCCCGGGCTTTAGCCTCAGCTTCTTCCTTCTGAAACGCACAAGCGAGAATCCAATCACAATTTGAATGCCGGCTGAAGGGGGAAAAGAACAACTCAGCCAAAATAGGATGCCTTTGACATAACAAGGGTGTGGTTGCTTTCTGCAATTATTGTTTACAACCACAAAAAGGAATACTTTCCTGTACATCTGAGCCAAAAAAAAATCTATTTTCAACATTAACAGCCTTGTGAGGACCATTCAAAGAGAAATACAATACTCAAGCCTTTGGGTAATTATATTGGATCGTGTTTAACCACAAATGCCACTTCTGTAAAAGACCACAAGGGGGTGGCAAAGCATAATCGAGCATCAACAGAGAATAGACGATGCCTCAGCTGATTATATTACAGGTCTACAGGATAATCAAATACTGTGATGAACAGCCACATGTCCTGGTTCTACTAATCAAGCATCGCTGTTATTTTCATCCGCTTCTCCCTGGCAACATCGACAAACACACAAAGAGTCAATATTGCTGAACGGTTATTTGACAAACTGAAAAGTAAAAAGGGCACATTCATCAGAGCTACCGGCTCACCGGTTTGGATTAATATATTTTTCTTTAGAGGACAACAACATCCCACTGACGTAGAAAGTACTGGACTATGCTTTCAGACCTGTAGCTCCCAAAAAGGTCAGCGTGAGGTGAGCAGCTGAGCTGAGACAAGAAATATCTTTGTTTGCCAAAGATAGGAGAGCGTTTAAGTTTATGGCGTGGTGCATCAGTGCCTGGGAATGATGTGAGGAGTGCATGCATGTGTGTCTTAACCTTTATTTGAAACGCAGTCATAACTGTCACAGTGGTACATAATGGTCCTCGTCACTACTATGGGCTTTAAGGACTTGCAAGTTCCTTTAACCCTTATGTGACTAACCGGACCTGTCCACTGCAACCTCACCAACAACGTATATTCCAGCTGGCTGTGCATGCTGCGCATTCACAGTCAATATACCTGTTTTTGTAGGCGCAGGTTCTCCTCCTCCTCGGCTTTGGCTCTCTCCTGAGCCTCTTTCTCGTCCTGCACGCGCTGGGCTTCGTCCCTCCTCCTCTGCTCCTCGGCCATGGCACGTGCCTCCTCCTCCCTAAGTCGCCTCTCCTCGGCCTCCCTAGCTATTCGCTCCTCTCTCAGGATCCTAAAGAGTTTGGGCATGAGGGTAAGAATGAGTTATTTACCACAAAATATCCTGTGCCAACCACTTTGAATGAGGTAAACAATTTAAAAGGCAAATTATTCTATTGAATGGACATTTCTTCTTTATTTTTTACCACGTCTGCTGACGCACAAGCAACAGGAAACCAATTGGAAAAAATTGGAAGTCTTAGTGCCAACAAGAGATCACATCAATTCACAAGCTGTAAATAGCGACTTGCTGTGGTTACGATCAGCCAACAGGCTACCAAATTCGTAATGCGTCCATACATCAAAGGCAGTGTTGAGTGAGGGCTTATTAAGACATAAATGTGCTGTGATAGTGCGTGGAGCCTTCCTGTTTAGTTAATGCCTTTTTCATTCACTACATGGGAAATAGCTAAATGCCCGAGGTGAGCTTTGTTTTGCAGCATATTCTAAACCAATAAATCATCACTTTAAAAATAAATTCTTCTATACTTAGCATTGGTTCAAATGTTATATGCCTGAGGGTGACATTGCAAACTAACTTCTGTACTATTCTTGAGATGGCTGACTGGGAGAAAAAAAAGTAATGAGTAGTTACAAGACCAAACCCATAAGTGGGAACACAGCTGGGGAATTACTCATTCCTCATTACAGCTGGGGAATTACTCATTCCTCATTACAGCTGGGGAATTACTCATTCATTAGTCATTCAGCAAAGACACAGGCGTGTTTAAGAATAGTTTTTTCTCATGCAGTGTCAAAAAACGTAACAGATCTATGCAAGGTCAACACTGTGCCGACCATCTGCGGTTGTGTTTTGAGGCATATTAGAACCCTCTAACCTCTCCTTCTCCTCCTGTTCGCGGCGCTCCTGCTCGTCCCTCTCCCTCTGCTCTCGGGCCTGTCGCCGGTTCTCTGCCAGGATGCGAGCTGCCTCCTCTGGGTTGTTGGTGCCTGCCATGGGCTTGGCTGATGGAGACGGTGTAGGCGATGATGCAGGAACAGAATGAGCTGAATGGACTGGCTCAGGTGAGGCTGCAGTGGTTGATGGGGTCGAGGGACGGGGTGAGGCGGAGGCGGAGGCAACTGTGATGGCAGGAACCACGGCGGAACCTAAGACAGGGAAAATTAGTGTTACAGAAGGGACAATAACACACGTATCCTGTGCTGTGTAACTTACCAGAGATCGTTGATGCGATTAATTATGCTTCCCTACAAGTAACGACTCTTAAAGTGGTGCCGATCGATCGCTATTAATAACACATTCAACCGCAGCCTTTTCTCTGCACTGTGAAACATTCTGTCCCTAGCAACTGGAAATTGTAAACAACCATAGCTTCAGCCTACTTGGTAATAGCATAATTAAGGCTGATTAGTGAAGCCTCTTTGTGCCTTCTCAAACGCACAGACTGTGGAGCTCTGTGTGGCTCACTCAGTACTTTGTTTTAATGGCTAATTAAGCCGCATGGTAATCGCTGCCCATTGCTTCTTGAAAGAGATACTGATTTTCCTGGGGCTTTCTCACTTTTTCCATTAAGCTATTCTTCTGGCTAGTAACAGGAAGAGACCAAGGCACACAGTGAAGAATTATTTGGGTATAACAAGAAAAATAAAATCAGTATGACTCAGACATGGAGGGAAGCTACCCAAAACGAATAGGACAGTTGATCACTGTAGAGATGACAAATTGCAACAAAGTGAGGCTTATTGTGCAGTATACTGATCTACAAAATAATAATGATAATATAACAATAATAATCTGTACTCAAGGTCTACTCGCTAGCTTGTACCACAGCTTTCAAGCCCTTTAATGGCCTTCGTCAGCAGCTCCTCCAACATAGGTCAGACAATGTCAACTGATCAAACTCCATCACTGCTGAAGCTTGTGAGATGGGATTGAAAGCTCTGGAAATAAGCTAGTAACTGGACCTTGAATAAAGATTTTTTTTGTCAAACTACTATTCCCAAGGTTAAACAATTTACCTGCTAATGCTCTAGAAAAAAATCTAATTCTAATAAGGCTGATAAGGACTGGTGTCACTCTGCAAAGAATTTACTAAATACCTGAACCATCGTAAAGTACTACTCCCTGAGAAGGACATTTTCTTTAGACCCGAGTACGAGTTTTTTAATCCAGTTCAGACAGAAATAATTCCCATCAGAACATTTTCTTGTACTCACTCTTTCTCTTATCGGGAGTTGCGGGCCTGCGAGGCTCCTTCACTCTTTCGAGGGGGACGGGGGAAGAGGTGCGGTGGTCTATCCTGGCAGGGGTCCTGGCTCTTTTTGGTCGTCCTTTAAGGGTTGACGGGCTTCCACGTGTGGATGGAGGCTTGGGGGAGGCAGCAGGGCTGGGGGAGGCAGTTCTGCCCTTCGGCGTAGCTGGGGATGACGGCCGTTGTCTTGATAAAGGACTAGGACTGTAACAGGAAAATACAAGAAAGATGGGAAATTTAGCAACAATTATCTTTGGACACATTGGTGTTTTAGACGTGGGCTGAAATGTTTGTTTACAACCCAGACACATGTCCTGAAGAAACCGGACTTTAGCAGACAACGCACTCAAACATTGCATCATGACCCTCAAAGTGCTTTATCGGTCAGCATCCCAGCCATACACAGGCAAAGCAAAACTTAAGGGGAAACATCCATTATGCTGAAGAAGACATTTTATTTCCTCTTGCCCTCTGGCACTGACAGCTTTGCCACGCTCTTTGTGGCCTTTTTGAAGAATCAAAGGAACTTTTTTCCTGCTATTCCATCCCATCTGTGATGGATGTCATTTACTTCAGTGGCCTGGGTATACGAGAGGAAATGACCGCTCGTCTCGGGATCTTTCATGTCTGGGGTCAAACAGTGCATGAAATATGCAGACATAAACATGGTCTCTCTGCCTAACCCAGCTGTTGACCACAAACAAGCTGTGGGTCAGGCGGGTGTATGGTTAACCTTGTTTAAAATACGGTTCTAATGACCTATATAATCTGTATAAACGTCAAAGCAGCAGATTATTATATGTCAGATTTTTCAAATGGTTCTTGGAAATGGTTCTTGGAAATTGTATATTTTTTTGAAGTGGAGATTGTAGCTTTAAAATATATACCTTTATATGGTGCACTTTTCAGCTGGAGCTTTCACGAGGTTTCAAACTTACCGCGCATTTATCAACTATGTTAATGTTCAACCGAGACCTCGATGAACAATTCTGCCCATGATGGATTGATCTGCCCATTATTTTATCAATTAGTAATAATATGAAATAATGCTATTATGATTTCCCAGAATCCAAGTTAGAATTTCGGACTGCTGTTTGTACAAACAATACAGACATTTGAAGATTGCGAGATAATCTGATAAAAGGCAAAGGGGCAGCAAATCCTCACATTTGAGAAAAAAACAATTTGCTTTTCAGAATAAACTGTGAAATTCTCTTTCGTTATTGTAATAGCCTTTGCTATTAGGCGCTGGATTATTATTTTTTTACACGAAAAGATGAACTGCTGTATAGACCGACATAATCGATAAATAAATTAGTTATAAAATGAATGTTGCAGGCCTAACAATATAATTCCTCAATGGTTCGTCTTATTATTGAATAGAGTGGGAAACATTATACCGACTGAGAGGGCGATGACTGCAGCTCATGTCAGCTCATTTAAAATGACTGAGTTGTTGTTGCCTTCCAAAAGGGAAAAAAGGTGATTGCCTAGCAGCAGTGGTAATGGACCATAGTCTTTCTTGAATGTGTAAACAGAAAATTTATTATCATAATTAGAGATCTGATCGATGAAAACAGTAACCAGGTTAGTGGTAAATATGACACACATAAGGAACATATAACAGATGAGTAAAATCTAAATTAACTGACAGATTTAAAACTGAACTGAAAGAAATCCCCCTAACTAAAAAAGTACAAATAAAGTGTGTGTTTTACCTTGGATCCGGTCGGTGTCTCATACTGGGTAGAGACTGTCTCTTCTTAAGCACCTTCTCTTTACTGAGGGCACTCTTCTCCTTCTCATTCTCCCGTTCCTTGTCTTTCTTTTCTTTCTTGTTTTTATCCATCTGTACGACAAAAAGATGAAAATAGGTTAACACATTTAAATCTTTTTCATGTGCCATTCAAAAATAACATTCAATTATGATTGAAACAAAAAATAAGACAAGATACACTAAAGCTTGTCATACATGAAGTACAGGTCAGGCACTATGTTTTGCTCTTTTGGAAACAACAATCTCACTGGTAAATGTTTAACTGGTACAGGTGAACTGTATCCCCCCACTCCTAGAACAGAATCAGCCGTTATACATTTCATGGCTGTTTAGCTACACTTTTATCCTGGGAAACGGCTCACTTATTATTGAAAGAGTCTCAGAAGACTGTGACTACACTTGACTGTCAGATAGGAGAACCACAGGGCTAAAGCTAACTGGGCAGACTTACGGGTGTGGAGCTCTGTCTGTGTTGGCGCTGGGTGATGTCGGGTGTGCTGGAGGTCACTCTCCAGCGGTCGGAGCAGCGGCGGTGGGGCTGGTGGGCGCACAACGTGAGGGGACTGGCTGAGGCCGAGCGGGGGCAGACAGGAGAGTCTGTGGAGAGAAGTGACGTACAATTAAAGCTCGCCGACATTCATACAGCAGCACCTCATGTATTTATGGTAAGACAGATATTAAACTAACGCTCTTTATTTTTTTTATTTTTTTTTTAACTTACGACCATCTTTGCCATTGGTGAGGACACTGGCAGCACTGCGGCTCCTAGCGAGGAAAGACAGCGTCGGCGTCATCAGCCGGTCGACTATACTGCTCTCCCACGGACTCAGTGCAAGGCTACGGGCTGCAGGTTGGAAAAACAGATTGATGAAAAGATATGTCGAAAATGGATGTCCTCCGTTGAACCAGAGTGTATCACCGCCAACCGGCGGTCAAACCTGAAGTACTAGAGGAACTGAAGCCCATTTGAAATCAATCTTTGCAGAGTTCTCCGTCAGTACCCAGACACAGCGATAGAATAAAGTCTAAAACTTGTCACCAAAGAGAAGTGAAAAGAAAGAGTTATGTAAGTTATGGTTCTTGTAGCAGTATGTCTACAAGCCATAAAGACCCGATGAAATACACAGAACCCCAATAAGACACCTCGGTACTACCCAAGAGAAATGCTTGTCTAGACAGTGAGTCAGTTATTTATAACCACAGCCTCGAGCATACAAGCAGAGACGAAGAAGAGTATTTATTTGGGGGTGAAACGTCCTTCTCTGGCTTTAAGGTGCAGGACGACGAAGACGTTGCAGTGAATGTTCACACACATGGTGTTGTAGTGTTCAGGTAGAGAGGAGAGCGACAAGAGGAATAGAGTGGCTTCCCCAGCAGCACAGAGGAACAGTACAGTACCTGCTCCGGGGAGTTTTTAGAATACATTATCTCCTGAAAAATGCTGACTCACTCACTAACTTTACTTTTTTCAAGCCCTGAAGTTTCTCCCCTTTTTTGCAGGAGTACACCGTGACCTGGTTAACTGGAGACCTATAAAGAAGAGCTGCTCACACCCGCAGCATGAAGAAAGCTTGGTTGAAAGACACAAAGATAATTCAGAGACATACTTTGTCATTTAGAAATCACACCCACCTCCAGAGCATCAATCAATAAAGCATTCAGGGCAATATAAAAAGACATCCCATATCCAGTAGGTTGAAAATGAGCACAAAAGGATCTTTGACTGTGCAAACACATGAAATGACCATTACCACACAATGAACCAACAAAAGGATAGGGAAACGGACAGCACAACAAAATGTGGACACGGCACATAACTCATATAAAAATATGAGCATGCAGAACAAAAACCTGACCCAAATTCTGGAGAGTTAACAAAAAATAACTCAAAGTGGTTTTGGAAGATAGAAATGGGTCAGCTGCCAACCACCAAGCAAAAGAGTGGGACGGAAATCATGAAGGGGAAGAGCACAATGATGATAAACGGGTTCGGAGGAGTTGGCGTGGCAAAGTGATGGACACAGTTAAACGGGAGGAGGTGTGGGGGGTGGGGGGGTGGGGCATTCCAGATGTTGCCTTACTTCTGCCGGGGGAGTTCCAGAGCGTAGCAGAGGACTTGGACAGTCGCTTGTTTATAACAGAGTCCACGTGTTTGGGCAGGTTGACCGTTGACACAGAGCATCTGCCTAAGAAGCCAAGAGAGCGCCAACACAGATGTTCACACAGGTCACATGGTTGAGTCAGAGGGGGGGAACTTCTGTGGCGTCATGTGTTATGCTCGAATGATGCCTCTGTAAACATGCACCCACACACCGTGAAGGCAGCGGTACAGTACCGTACTTGTAATGTGAGCAACCTGCATTAAAGCAAATTCCTGTGTGCTGGCCGTGTATATAATAACTTCCACTGCTTTAAAGTAAATACACACACACACACACACTACACCATATGTTCACTTCAGCTAGCCTTTAGGTGTGTCATCAGGGACCCATAATCCACACAACACACTGTGAACCGTTTCCATTGGCACTATTTCTTTGCTACAGAAGTTGGTTCAGTGAAAACTGCTGGCAGTGAGGTAATCCAGGAAAACAGGGACAATATTTCAGAAGAAAATGAGTTGCTGGTGAATATTTTAAAATGGCATTGCTAATGCCGTGAGCACACCAAACTAAGAAAAAACACGTTGTCCCTTAAAGGGAAATTATTTTTATTGAATCAGTTGTAATGTTCTGCATTGTAGTTTGGCATGGGAACTTGACTTTGGCCAACCAAAACAGACTGAGGCCTCATCAAAGTGGCGAGTAAGATTTCAGGGAGGAGTCAAGTCCAGCTTACAGTCATGTATAAAAATCAGGTACTTAGGAAGGTCACTTCCCTTCAGGATCACCCCCTTTGGACAGAGTTTGAACTTTTACCATCAGGTCATGGTTTTAAAGCGCCTATTATAAGAACCAAGAGATGTAATGTTTCCTTTGTCCCTGCTGCCATTCACATGTTAAACGGCAGATAGTAGCCTATTAATCTTGTCAGTATCTTGCTCATTTACACAGACTACTTAAAATTGTTTACATTCTGTTGTTGCTTTCCATCAGTGTTTAGGGTTTTGTGTGTCTTTATGTATCCTTGCGGCAAACTGTCCATTAGAGAACATTCAACTCCATTAAAGAAAAAGAGAAAACAACTTTGCTTTTTTGTAATTTTAGTGAAATGAGGAGACTTCTTCTTCTCACCTCCCATGAGATTAACATTCCTACTTCCCAACAACACCGATTCCAAAAGTCACGTCAACCCCACTAAGAAGGAACCTTTTATGTCCACCTTATAAAAGCTACCAACAAGCAGTGAACAAGAAAATATGCCTCAAGAACAACCAAACATGTGATGGAAAGAGGCTGCTGAGAAACATCTGCCCATTTCATGGCTGATGAAGTGAAAGGGCACTTCATAAAAGGGCAAAAATAACTGAACCATCCATGAGGAATACTTGCATCTCTCCCAGGTATACATCCCTTTAATACACTGTAATCAAATGAACACACTGCTCTTTCCCCAAATGACATCAGACATGATTCAGAGAGCATTACAGTAATGGAGGCGCAGTATTAAAGCTGGCCTTGTCTGTTTACGATGAGGCAGTTTGCTCTTTTGAACGAAGCCAAGATGGGTACTTTGGAGCAAACCGAACTCTCAGCCACTCCACTGCAGCCTGTTTAGGCTTGTTTACTTTCATCATCTATCAGACGGCAGGAAGGGAGAGTAAGGAGAGATTGATTGGAGTGTCAATAATTCGCCTGGCATATGGCAGAAGCGATTACATGGCAGACGATAGAACTCAGGACTTTTTAGAGCTTCAAGTCGAGAGGATGGCACAAAGGGACAGAAGCATTCATCACACTGCACCGTTAAAAACATCATTTCTACAGCATTACATTATTCTGCAGCCAATCTGCTGTTGGTCAATAGAACCCTGCTTACTGCAACTGATGCAATAAAGCAGCTGAATACATTTTCACTTTGTGCAATCAATACAGTCTGGTGATGATCAGGGCCCAATGAACCTGAAGTAATGTCAAAGAGCAACAGCTTGCTAGGACAGAGCTGTAGTAGCCAACACATCAGAGGGAAGGGTGTGCTAAGATGGAGGAGTGCGACTGACACAGCAGCGATGGCACATCAGATTAAAATATAACAAAACCAAACTTCCCGTGCTGTCGATATCTGTTTGGGCAGTATTCCAGACTGTGCACCTGCTAACTTTATATGCCCGCCCCAGTAGTGAGCATAAAACACTGTACAACGAACTAACACATCGATTTTGCCGTATAGATTGAAAAAGAGAAAACAAAAATCGATTTTGGTACAATTCACCAATTTCAGGCTGCAATGCTTCAGATCCACCTAAGTGGTCATGTTCTAAAAAAGATCAGAAAATGAGTCAACAAATAACTGATTAATTATTCAAGAACTATATTAAGCAAAAATACCACACGTTTGCTGGTGCCAGCTTCTCAAATGTGTACATTTCAGTGTTATATGATTGTAAATGAAAGATTTAGGTGTTTTGGATACACATGAGGATGTGTATCCAGATTGGATCAGCGTACTCACCTTCTTTCTGGCTGGAGTTCTGGCTTAGTGCACCAGCCCAGGACCACCTTTGCTGGCGGATTTCTGCCCACGTTTTCTTGGTTGACCTGTGGATGGCTGCCTCATAGCGTTCCTGGAAAGGACACAGGAACAGATATCAGTTATTTGGATGTCTATTGCATCAAAAGCAAAATCCTAAATCCCCTCATCTGCAGCTGATCCTGATCAGCTGTCAATCTCGTGATGGAAGGCATAAATATTTAACCTCTGGGTATCATGTGAGGAAGGGAATTATGTGTAACTGTCCTCACTAATACAACACCATCACATATTGAATGGATTACTTTTCTAACAATCAGTTTTACTTGTCAATACGTACTTTATTCTTCTCCAGTTTCTGTTTCTGTCTCTCCTCCAGGGTGGCTCGCCGTTTCTCCGCCTTGATCCGCTGCTCCTCGAGCTTCCTGCGGCGCTCCTCCAACTGCTGCTCCCGCAGCTGCCGCGCCTTCTCCTCCTTCTCCAGCCACTGGCTCTTTTTAGCAGCTAAGATGGGGCACAAAACATGGTCAAGAGAGTGAGACTTTACCAAAAGAGCAGTGGCCAAAGGAGTCCCCTCTCTCTATCAGTTGGTATGGCACACATTCTCTTTCAAGTGTCTGTTTGGACTTGAAAGAGAAGTGTGATATCTGTTGAAAGCATCTTTTGATAGGTTGGGTGATTTTATGAACAATGTAGTTTGCCTCTCTGATGTATACTTCTCATCCACCAGCTGTTTTTGAAAACAGCTGTGTCCCTCCACCTCAATCCCACTTTGTGTTTTGGAAAATAAATTCAATTACTTGACTTTTCCACAGAATGCAGCATAAAGCGTAGTTAGACGGATACAGTACTTCTGAAATGACACTTTTACACCATACTAATCGCATCAAGCCCCCACTTCAACTTCAATAAACCGCACACTTTGATATGGAAATCGTCTCGTTGTCCCCGAGCCATTCAAAGAGGGCGTAAAGAAGCCTTTCGCAGCTGCCTCTCTGTGTACACAACTCACCATATTTCTTTAAGCTACAAAGCAAAACCTCCGTGAAGAATCAGCCTCTGCGAGGAGGCAAGGCGTAGTTCTCTTAAGGACTTGATGCAACAAAGGCAACTGGTTGTGGATTCAAGATTATGGTGACGGATCATTGCAGAAATGCTGGAGGCTAGAGGGGTTACAATTTATTGGGAGGCACACAGTTCGGCTTTTTTTATACCAAGGCACTGCTTGCCAGCACGGTGCAGCAAAGAAAATATCTGCTGCAGTGCGACTCTCAGCTCATCGCAGCACAATGGCCGCAGTTTAGGAGAAGCCACATCTTAACCTTGCAGTGCTGCGGATCTTTACACGTGGTGGTGCAAGCAAAGAGTAGTGGAAACTGCTTCATAGGTCGCTCGTTGTGCTGTGCTGAGAACAGAGGGTGGGGGGGGGGGGGAACCTGCTTCCATCTCGTGCGCAAATGTAATGTTAAAGGCTCGCAGAGAAAGATCACCATCGTCAACATCCCTGACATTTCCTCCCAACTCACAGGAGAAACTTTGAAGGCTGCACCCACTCACACCCACTCACAGTGTGTGACACCTCGCTGATTAAATATTTGAATTTGGCTCATTCAACAGAAGTGTTTGGTAATGGTTGCAGGAAGGAAAACGAGCTGGAGCTTGGCTGGAGGCTTGGGTGCTTAAGAGAGATTAGTCTGAATGATTTCAGCTCACGATGTAAACAATTGTTTTCAGTGCCATTCATCATCAGTCATTTAATCATCTATAGCAATGTGTTAAGTGATAAACAGATTCTAAGCAGAATCTAAAGCGGACATTTAAAATGCGTTCCTCAACTCTCTCCTCACGGTGATCAGTGCTGACATGTAGCATCGAGGCCTAATATAGTAAGACCATGAACTAATCAGAAGCAGAGTGCCGCTCTAACTCTAGTACATAAAGTATTTATAATAATCCACCAAAGACGGACAAGGCTGGAGAGTAGCTTCTGTGCAGTCGCAGCCAATTCGCTGATACAATTCCCTCAAAGCTTATTTTAAACATCACAAAGAACCGATAAGATACGAGCGAGGATTTCCTATTGTGGCCCATTTAATGCTAACATAGCAATACTACTGGTGATGGTTGATGAGCCTTTCTGGCCAGGATCCCTCTCAAGTTGATATTGTAAACACAAGCTTTGGATCTAATCTTATACCCAGGTCTGACTGTGATTATTAGATCAGACCCGTACCATCTGGCATGCCCTTGTGATCGCCCAATTAGACTGATCCGCGCTATGAAGTGTGTCAAACTCATCTCACTGCTGTCGAACACACAGTTGGATTTGACTGCATGGCGTTACTGAAAGTAGTTTAAAGATGTCAGTGTCATGTGAGGATATACGTCGTGATAATGAATTGTCTACAAGTGATAGAGATATATATATATATATATATAGTGTTTAATATAACGTTGAGAAAGCTTAATGAAACCGCGGCTAGCATAAGTCAGCATATTTAGACTCTATGTTACCAAGTTCTCTCTAACACTAAAGTTATAATGAACTCAGACTGTATGATTCTACTCAATCATGATTGTTTAGATGTGAATTTGCAGCCAAAATAAATTGGATTTCTTCAGTAGGATGGTAATCATAGTAGGTTTGCGGCATGTGGTTCAAACATGTTATCTTTAAATGCAAAACCCAAAGAGTTCTGTGGCGTCTGCAGATGGAACATGTGGATGAACAAAGTTCAAACAAAGGGCACGCTACCTGCTCTTATATGCGACCTGAGATTAAGCCCCATTGCTTCACAACCAATCATAACATTTCTTTATGGTTAATTGAACAGTCTATGCCTACATGATTTTTGTGAAAGATGATCTTCAGAGAGAGAAAAGGTTGCAATTAGTTGAAATGTCTATGACAAAGAAAAATATTTACGAACCATGATTTTAAAGCAAGGAACACCATGGGGATTAAATGAACGAAACCACTCTAGAGCTGGGCAATATGACTAAAACCCAATATTGTAACTTTTTTTATTTACAGTCTTTACCTCGATAATGATAAAACTGACAATAAAGTTTCAAAAATGTTTTTAGGGATTGTTCTTCAAGAGCTTTTAAAAAGCATAGCGCCAGGAGCAAGGTGCCTCAATGACTCCTAATGTCTGTATATTGGTAAGTTTTCAGTTTATTGCCCAGCTGTAGTTAAAACTACTGAACTTCATTAAATTGAGACATCCAAATATGACAGAATGATCTAAATGGGTCACCACCACCACCACATACACATAGGTGAGTGGCTTACCTTGTAACAAGCTGAGCTCTTCTGCAGGTGGGGGGGGGGGGGAGTGAGAGAGAAGACAGAGGCAACTGTCAGTCATGCAAAGCAGTGCACAACCAGCGCGTAGCCAGGTGAAAAAATGACAGCCGTGTGTTCAATAGAAAATAAGGACTCGGGCAAAGAGATGCAATATCAACTAACACAAAAAAAAAAAAAGTACGGCCATGTCAATGGCTATATTGCCCAAGTGACAGGCCCTGAGGAGATTTTGCCCCAGTTGATCACATTACATGAATTCAAGTTGGGATAAAATGTAGAAGGTTTCTGTGCTGTGATGACTCGGCGCTATTGCAAACAGATTTCAAAATAACATTAAGTCATAAGAGATACTGTATAGCTGTAAAATAATGTGATTTATTAACAGATATGGACACTATCTTTTACATATCTCTATTTAATACAGTTTGTATTAACATACATGTTAGTGGAGAGTGAGCTTAAGCGTTAATGTGTCAAACAAACATCACACATGCACGTAGAAAATAAAAGCTTGCTCGTCTTTGGTAAAATGGTGGCTTGGCTTTTGCTGATTTTAAATCACTTTTGTTGTCAGATATCAGACAGAACTGTCTGATAAGCAGTCAACTGAGTGGAGCAGGCGGATTCAAAAAGGTCCGGACCCACTTTTATACAGAAACCCAAACTACCCTTTTATCCTCTCTGTGCTGCATGTGCATGCCATCTGCAGCCTGGAGCCAGCTTAGTAGCAACACAGCTGCGAGTGTAAAACAACAACCTCTTTCACCCCAACACCAGGGGGAGCTCTCCTCCTGTGTAATGGACTTGTCCTCGCACCCCTTTATTCAACCTACCAAGATATTTGGCCTTTTCCTCTCTCCGCTCCTTGGCAAGCTTCTGCCTCTCCTCTGCTTTCACGATGTCTGGGACGAGGATGGAGAAGGAGGAAAAAGAGGGAGAGAATGTGTAAATATAAGTCTAATCCATAAATATAAATCGAATCCATAATTCCATAAGAATTCATAATTTAAGTATGTTTGGCCTAATTTTTTACAGAGTGAGATTCAAAACATACTTACACATACAGATAACATACAGATGAAAAAGCTCTTACTAAGAACTAAAAGCTGGTTAGTCAAGCTCACCTTGACTGAACTCATTCCTTGAGGACAGATCATTTATTAGTTAGTCTTTTTCCACAATGCTACATATCCACGATGGATATATGTTCTTAATAATTAATATTCAGTATATCTAAAATAGTATTTTCTTAACAAAGCACTTAAGTTACCAGTAACAACTTAAGTTCAAAGTTCTGTAAATGTATCTGTACAATAATGTGTTTTGAGACATTGAACAGTTACCTCCCTCAACCCAAAACTGACTTAGTGCAACACTGACGCACCTTTCCTCCGATAAACATAAATATATGAGTAAATGTTTTCTTCACTGCTGTAAAAAAAAAAAATCAGCACGACGGAAGCTTTACATTTAAATGTCACACTTAAGGAAACGTATGCCACGAGACAATGACAGAAACTGTCAACGTCAACAAAGAGCGGAAGCCGATCAAGAAATCAAGAAAAAAATAAATGTTTGGAGGAAAAGAATCTTCATGGAAGCCAATCTGCTCCAAATACAAACTGAGGCAAGCGGCAGGCTCACTAAATCACCGATGCCACGTCGGTGTATGTTTGACTATGATACGTTATGACTACAGGGGGCCAATTACATATATCTCTTCTCTCTGTGACATCTCTGACTTCTGCTCACACATAACAGTCCTTCCAAATACCCCAGTGGAAGCACTCAGGGGGGGAAAAAAGCCGAAGGAAACGGCAATGCAAGCAAACACTGAACTGTACCAACACTTCTAACTGCATCCTCTCATGAAAGCTACTTCTACTAAAATATTGTCTTTCTGACTTTCCAAAGGCACACTTTGTCTTTGTATGTATGGTAGTTAATGAATAATAGGGTAATGTATATCATCATATTGCCCAGGCACTTGAATCCCAATGGACAACACAAATATGATTACAGCAAATGAATGCATGCCTTCTCATTATAGAGTATAAGCTTGTTCATCAAACAAAATCGCAGCCTGGACAATGCCATCCTGAAATTCTGACCGCATTCGTGCAGCATGCCAAACACTGGCGCGTGCGGCAGCGCAGTCTTGATCTTTCTTTAGTCTTCATGCAGCATCATCACCCCTCTATCTTCACAAGCCAGATGTTCATCATCAAACCCAAAGGAACTCATCCTTCAGCAAAGTCTAACACAAACATGAAAACAAGCTGCCATGCAGCCCCCCCCCCCCCAAGAACAACCTCTGACCCACTTTGATATTTATAGGACTACGGCCCATGTGCACGGTGCTGGTCGGTGTGATGAACAGACTGGCCCAACAAACACTGCAAGGTGCAATGTTCACACACTCACAATATCAGCTCTGTGTTATTCTGTCCTCTGAATTTGAGTATGATAAGAGCCGTGCAGGCAAGATCGTGTTTACTTGACACAACCTACATGACGAGGTTCTCTTGGACGGAAGCAAATCAGCGCTTTCACCGAATAATGTTTAAGAAGTGACAAAACACAACGGAGCAGACTATTACCAGACGCAGCAGCAGTTCTCAACTCAACTCCAAGCCTCACCATTTCCTTTTACTAATTAAGTGGCTTCAGAGTGCTTTTCATCTTCATAATATCCCTCTGGGTGGTGCAAAACATCACACAAGTAATGAGCTTTACAAAAACCAGCAGAGAAGGAACTTGGAATGTCAAAAGGGAAGCGTGTGTCATTTTGGAATCAGCAGACTAAGGACTCAACTGCATATTTCTCTAAAATAGACCAGACTTATAGACTATCATAAACTCTTGATATAACTGACATGGGCTAAGGTCATAACAAGCTGGAAGTATTGTTATAGTTTTGGGAACAGTTTAGGGCTTTTGGGAGTTTATCCCCATCACCTCACGCAAGGGGAATAAAGACCATGACCACAGTGAATGGATTAATGGATAAAGAATAAAGGGGAGAGAGAAAAGAGGCTTACACTCCAAAAACCCTCAAACATTTTCCTTAGAGTTTGCATGTGTCGTTAGCCAGTGGCTGCAAGGACTTCAAGTGGCACTGCGGGAATGGCTAAATGGCTAAACTAAATGCCGTCCTGTCATCGCTCACTGAAACGGGGTTCCTATTCAGGTTGCCTACCTTTCCTTAGAAAACAGTGCATGTCCATATTTAACTGCAATATTGCCTTTACTAATTTGTTCCATGCTTGTTCCAACAACTGCAGCAGCTCTACTGGATGTAGCTTCACGTCTGAAAGCATGTGGTAGCCATCACTCAGACACTGACGCACTGCCTTGCCTCTAGAGAGCTGACCTAACTCCAGTAGATTGCAGATGCAATTGCACCACTATGAGAGCACTGCTTCGTGTCTGGCCAAATGTAGCTGTAACCTTTAAGCAACTGAACTTTGTTGTTACAGACAAGTAAATAAATGAGTCACAGGTGGAATTTCTTTTTTTACCTTTACCACTTTTCAACCTGGGGACAGGTGACGCAGGTGACCCGGGGGATCGAGGAATGACGTCAGGTTTTGTGGGGGTTGTCAATCTCCAATCGGTGTCTTTCTTAGCTGGAGACGCCATTCTCTCGGCGGTATCCGTGGTCGGGGGGCTGCTCTCCCCCTCTGGGTCAGGCCTCGTTGGGTTTGTGTTCAGAGCCGAGAGGGAAGCTGGTTGGAGAGAAAGACACAGAATAAAAAAACAAGCGAGTGAGGTAAAAGGTAAGACAAGCACACAGACGGAACTCAACCAGTTGGTCTTCATTCCTTTCACTACTGGGCCTATGAAGTAGTTTAGTGTAGATGATGTAAACTTCCTCACAAAGCTACATGGGTGGGTCCATGGCTAAGACTTTGTTTTCATTGAGAAACTGTTCAATTTGAGAACTCAAATAACCGCACTGTAACAAGATAATGAAACAGAACACCTTTCAAAGAAGCTCCTCTGTTTCTGAACAATGTTTCTTTCGGTTGTTGAGCGACATTATCTGCTGCAGAGAAGCACAAGATAATAGGTCTCAAGTCTAGCTGCTCGAACTCTACGCCTAACATCATTTTCTACTCTGTGCGTCTAATTTATCGACTGACCGGCCGGAGCAAATGGCCCGACTCCCTGGCAGAGCAAAACACAGTAATTGCTTTCTGGCATCCTGATGGTTCTATTGAGGTGAATTAAACTGCTTAGGAAAACAGAATTAGATTGATCACCTTCCCAGAAGCAGTCAAACTTTTTCTTGATAACAACAATAAATAGGAGTCCGATCAAGCCCGTGAGTTATCTGTACTCTCTGTAAATTAAAAGTTGTTTTGGATAAAAGAATAGCCGAGCCGGTTTGTTGGGATAGCAGCTTCACTCGCAGCACCATGACTCACATTTGGCACGCCGCTGAACTTGAATCTCCTACTCAAACATTAGTTTGCTCAGGCTTTGACAGCCAGACAAAGACCCTCATGGGAGGGACTCTTGGCTTTGTCCACTCAGCACTGTACCCCTTCGCTCCCTGCGGAACCGTGTTGGAGCACAGTTTCTTCTGCATAGTCTCTGAAGGTAAACGCTGGGGCAACATGCTGTATATTACGCAGACTTTGGCTCAAAACAACACAGACAGTAGGGGGTGGTCACACTGAGACGGTGAATGCACTGAAGATTTACCCTACAAATGCTGTGCTATTCAACAGTTTGGATAGAAGAGCACCAATGAGCAGCTAGACCAATGCTGTGCAGCTTAAAAGAGAATTGATTATAGCTTTCTATCGAGTATGCAACTGTACAGTGTGCCTCTTAAGCTATAAACATAAAAAAAAGCCATAAAACTTCTTTTTTTTTTTTAAACACATGACTCCCTAATGATTGAAACTTTGATTATTATAAAACCTAAGAGGCACAAAGCTGGACAAAGGTCTGCATGAATAACCGTGGCCAACTTCTCACTACTGCAACGACAATGCTTTGTAGCATTGAGCGAGGTATCAGGCCCCCATGATAAAGGATGTCTGAGCTCATCTGGGCACATGGAAAGGCGATGTCATCAGACGGAGGCAGTTACTGATGACCCTGAGAGAACAGCAGCAAGAGTCTATGAAAGAGTTCAACTGGTAGACAAGACAATGTGTTTCCCCTGTCGAGGCATGCCACTACTAAACAAGCATTCCTCGGGCAGCGATGCGCTCTGACAGAGAGGGGCCATTGTTGCGGTTGCTTCATGGCAACAGAACGGCGTCCAAAACACTGCAATGACAGCGACGGGGGGAGAGAGGAAGGAGGGGGAATGGTAGTGAGATAGACTGGAAGTAGAAGAGGTGAAATTTTGTAACAAAAAAGACAGAGGAGGAGCCAGTGATGTATTCAGGGATAAACTTCAAATTGAAATTGTTTACTGCAGAGAAACAAACGCAGTGTGCCATGTAAAAACACAGCGCCCGGCCCAAAGCATGCAACCACCTTTGTTTAAAACTATGTTACTCTATAGAGGGTACATCCTTACACAGAAAACTTTAGAAACCAAATCCAGACAACATTTTTGCAAACAAATGATGCTTCCCTCAACCCTGGGCGTTCCATCACAACACCCTCGTCTCTGAATTCATCATCTTTCAGAGCACCATTTTCTTACGAATCCCTGAGGGGCAGACACGACAACTGCCCTATCAAAGTCGGTATGAGCAGGTGCACTTCTGACAGACGAGTATTGTGTTGCCTCACATCCTCTGAAAGTTCCCCCCCTCATGTACCTGAGAACTGAAGCCACAGAGAATCGGCTGGCTGACAGCACTGTGGGCGACTGGGCCCGACAATCACTGTAATCTATACGTCAATGATGAAGAGAATGAGAATGTAACATACTCTGGTATGTTGGTGACACCGACAATGAATACCAATGAAACCTGAAGCTCTCTGGAGGAAGATTGGATGGGAGCTGAGGGAGAGGATCGCTGCTGCGTAGCAAGAGACTGAGACAAGGGCTGATTGATTCAGCAGTCTGACTGAAAAGCCCAAAGTCCAGTCCAGGTTTCCAGAGCCCAATGTGACTTCTTTAAATTGCTTTTTATCTTTACTTTAACCAATAATATATAGATAAAATATATCAAAACAATTACTTGATAAATGGCACTAAAAGTTAATTGATTATCAAAAAAGTTGGTGCTTGATTTTCTGTGGATCAAATAATCAAATTGATGGAAGAGTATTTTTTCAGGCACCAACAAAAACAGTGAAGAAGAAGTCCGCAAGCTAGCAAACATTCTAGCATATACTATAAAAAAAAGCACAATTCAAAATATATATTTAAGAAAACACCCGAATGACACATTTTCTGGGAAAGGAAATGCATTGAACACATTTTTCAAGCCTCACGTGATGCATTTTGGTTCGAAACTGAATGTGAAAACATTTGTTTACAAGAAACCTCTACAGAGCACCTTTAACATAAAAAGAACAAAGAAGTCTGCAAAGTGTAATTGCTGCCTGTCCTGGGCTGACATAGAGATGAGTACAAGTGTATTACAGCAAACAGGATTGGGACATACCCATGCGGAGCTTTGAGGAGAATGCTTAAGTAATATTTGCACAGATGTACCTCAAACCATGAGCTCCGTGATCTGCCTTTTGTCACAGACAAAACAACATGACTTGAACCACGCTAATAAAGTTATCCAGTTATTTTGTTACAGAGGGTTCTCATGTGGTGTGAAATCATTGCAGAAAGAGCAATATCTGCCTGATGTCATTACCATATTTTAACAACAAATACAACAGAGGGGGTCTATAGGCGGACCACTTTTAGCATATTTACACTCCAGCCTCCCGGAGACAGTGCACCCAGGGGACCGCCCGTCCTTCTTCAGAGGTCCTGAATAACTGGGTGTTTATCTGCTTCCTACTAAAAGCAATGGGGTCCAACATGTTTCTTTGCATTTGTGTTTGCGCTCTTCACGCTAGTTGGTACGGATCCACATTCCAATCATAACCTTACAAAACAATAATCAGAATCTGATAATAGTTGTTGGGTTATTGGGATATTCCACTGTCAAATCAAATGAAACCATCTCTGTTAAACAAATGATTGAGTTAGAAACTAAAGTGTTTTTATCAAAACTTCTTGATTGTCGCTTTACAGTCACTATAATGAGCATACTACTTGCCTTATTAGCATAATCTCTTACAAATATGTTGGTAGAAAGTGACTCAATCTAAAATCAGTGATGTTCTTGCATGGTTGCTTTGTTTCATCCTCCTGCTAATCATCAGCCGGGTATTCGACAGCTTTGAGACCCTACAAAGTGGGTCAGAGGAGGTTCAGGGATCTTCAGCATGCTGTGCATGATTATTGAATGACCATCACACCGGCCCCATAATGTCTCCCTATGGTGCCTCTCTATTGCTGCAAGTGTCAAACAAAGACTAAGGCTGATACAATGTAATAATATATATGGTAAAGTCAGCAGAAACAGTAAAGGAACCCCTTCCGAAGTGGGTGTGTGCTCGCATGCACAAGCACAGTGTGGGAGCAGAATGGCAGGTTGAGAATCAGCAGGTAATTAGCACAGGCTCAGTGCAATTCCCCAGGTAGAGGCATGGTAATATCGAAATATAAATATATGTGTGACTTCAAATGTTGGTTTGAAAAATCGTAGCATGGGCTCTGCAAAGCTCAGTCACTGTACATCACTCCCCAAACTGCCACCACAAAGGGATTTAGTACTTTAGAGTTTGACTGATGACACTGTGAGCACAGAGCCACGTTATAACTGGGACAACTAGTAATACTGCCACACAAAATGGGATTTAGCAGAAATCCCATTTCACAGCATATTATTTTGTTAGAGTAGGTTATAAATGCCCACACTGCTGCCCCTGTGCCGCTTAAATAGACTTAATTCACCTCAGTAACTGCAGGGCACAAGAAGAGCCTTTCCACTTTAATCATCTTAATAACAACAGAGTATGAATATTTATGTCCAAGAAAGAAGAAGGTAGAGGCACAGAAGGATAGGTTCTTAGAAACCCACGTGCCCACATTATAAATGAAGCACTTCTATCTCCACACAGCTATACAGGCTGCTACGGGATCTGACAGGCAACTGTACCAAGCACAGGGTTCACACAATAAACCACACTGCTACATGTCTACCTGCTCGTCAACATCACAGGGGACCCGTGTATCAGGGTGAGATAAGCGTGTGTCTGGAACAAGACAGCAAAACACATGACTCACTGTATGACAGAACCAGCAAACTATGTCAGCACATTCTCATGACTGTGTCTGCTCATTAACAGCTTAGGGAGGACACTTCCGGTTGAGAGCAGCTGTAAAAAGCCATATCAATGTGAAACAGTTTGAACCAAAAAGAAGCAGGCATTCGACAATACGAAGCTTTGAAATGATTACATGATAGTGACCGGTCATAATGAATACAGCCAACAACTGCTGCTGCTGCTCATTCCCGATGCAACATTGAGCACTGCCAATGTCTCGCCGAGACACTGTGCAGCGTAGAATATAGGGCAGGACATGGGATATTTATGACGCTAAGAGCTTCACTCTTAAGCACTACCTTCTCTGTCTCTTGCCAAACAGATAAAAAAAAAAAAGAGGCGAGGAGGGGAACGCAGACCACCAACAGGAATAACTAGAGGTTTGTAATACAGGGAATAGTTGCAATATCTCGATTAGTCTTATCTTACAAACAATGCCTGGTAAACAGGGTGGAGATGCAGCACATTCCCTTGAAAAATGGAAATGAGGCAAACAAGAGGCAAGGAAGCGGTATTGAGACCCAGAGTGTGAAATCAAAAGACTGGAAAGGGAAAAGGGCGGCAACCCCACCCCCCCCCCCCCCTCCCACCCCAAAAAGAAGGAACTCAGGAAACAAACAGAGAATGGATCTGCATCTCATTTGGGATGGGCCAGGGGTCTAATGAACTACCTCATCGCTTACCACCCCCCCCCCCCCCCTCCCCCGTCGCCCCTTCACCCTGTTGTGTCCTGGGTGATGTAAGAGGGCAAGGGGCCCCAGACACACAGGAAGCGCAGTGTAAACAACAAGCACCGGCTCCGTGCCAAACCAGGCCCTGTGTGTGTGTGTGTGTGTGTGTGTGTGTGTGTGTGTGTTTAAAGGCCAAAGTTTTCATTAGATGTGCTCACGACAGAGGACTGACATTTTAAAGGGGAACTGAACACATCGTTAAATTCTGAATGTAATGCAACTAATGATTATTAGAATTATCGATTTATCTGATCAACAGTCCAAATCCCAAAGATATTAAATTAACAATGATATGAAAAAGGAAAAAAGCGGGAAATCTGGAACCAAAGAACGTTCAGTGTTTGGTAACAACTTAAAGTTTATTCGCTATTCAAAATGTTGTTATGTCGATTGTGATCACGATACAACTGAGAAAACACACACTGCAACTTATGACTATTTTCATTATTGATCCATCTGTCTACTTATTTACTGGATTAACCAATAATCATTGAGCTTAAAAAATGAAAGAAAATACTCACAATGTGCCAGAGCTCAAGATGACATCTTCAAATGTCTTGTTTCATTCAACCAACAGTCAAAACACTAGTTTTTCTATTTACTATCACATAAACACCAAATCCTAACAATTGAGCTGTTTGGCATTATTGCCTGAAAAATGACTTGAACAACTTATAAATTATGAAAATAGTTGCAGATTATTTTTTCTATTAGATTTAGCCCTAAACTGAAATAATTAAGAATGTGTCAAAGATATCTGAGTCACACTGATGACTCATCAGGCTGGTGTTTGCCGTATAAAGCCAAAAGTGGTTCTGCAGCATACCAACCAACAAAGTTAAAGACGTTTAAAAAAAGCTGCATTCCCTCTCTGTATGCCAATCGGCCAGTGAATACTGATGTCTCCGTCAGTGACTACAACATCACCTGGCCCAGGCTGAGAACAATGCCTGGCATTTAGCTGCTGCTCTCTCTCCTGCATCAACATATGCACCAAAGCCACCGCGCTGATTAAAGGCTCTGCTTATCTGACCCAGCGGCAGCTCCCTGGGGACCCTGCATCAGCTGCTGCCAGCATCATGCTCCAACATAAAAGGATAAGTAACCTAGACAGTCTGACCAGTGGTGGTGGTGGTGTGGGGGGGGGGGGGGGGGGGGAAGAGTGTCAAGAACCGCCAAACTCAAGCCTTTTTCAATGACATCAGAGGAGGAGGAGGAGGGGTATCTGGGCCGCCATTCATAACTGGAAGCAGTACCCCAGCATGCCAGGCAGTTGCTCCTGACAACCCGCTCCACGTCCCTTTTGGGGGTTGGGAAGTGACAGCATGGTCTAATTCCCCCTGATCTCAATGGCGGGGTTTTCTGGTCCCCCGTCACTGTCGAGGACCAATTTTAGTCCAAACAGGATGTAATCCATTTGAGTTTAATCTTCTACGACAACGCTTCACAGATGCTTCAGGAGCAACATGATCAAGAAATGTAACTAATGGGAAGCTGACACCAAAATGTCCATATTGGGTTCATACTACGGTCTGTGGTAAGCCAGGAACTCGCAAAGCTTTGTCCGGCTGCTCATCACTGCCACTGCAAAGATCTCAGGTATCTGTAATCCCCTCTAGGAACTTTCCGTCTCTGTCGACAGGATAATTTCCCTTTCTGTGGAGTGATCCCCCTCTGCATCACTGGGATGAATCAGTGATTGAGAATTGAGAATTGTGCGTGTCCTTGTCTGAAGTAGCTCGCTAAGCCGTTGTTTTGTTCCAATATGGGTATTTTCGTAAACATTACTTAAAGCAAAAATCAGGCCTGAGCAGTAATCTTGTGCCTGTTCAACATACAATTATACCCAACAGTTATCATTAACTGTCTCCCCACACAGAAACCCAGAACTCTTCTGCTGGCAACAGGGTCCAATCATGGCTTTCATAATCACAGGTAACTGTGACGAGGCCAAATGTTCACTCCAACTCCCTTAGGTCCAAATCCATCAGCAAAAAACATGAAAACTGTCAAAATAACTAAAATAACTGTGAAAATGGATCAAACAATGGCTCTGAAATACTTATGGTACACTGCCAAGGAATGTGAAGGGCGATCGAGATGTGTCCACAGTGTAAAATGCATGCCCCTTAGGGACCGGTCTAATATTAGCAGATAGGTCTGGTGACTGGAACTTTCAGACGGCCGGAGAGCACACAGCAGCCCGTCTGAGATATTTTCAGACTTGGTGGAGGTGGAAGGAACAAGCGACACAGTCCAAATCAAGACTTCCCTTCCCCTTGTCCTTCCTCTAGTGTCCCAGGGAGAAGGGCAGTGTCCACAATAGCGGCAGCTGACTGACATTACATTTAGGCCACAACACTGCATCATCTGCCTTCTTTCTGTGTGTCACAGTCAAAACTAAAAAGCCTGAAAAGGGCTTAGGAAAAGCAGATGCCTTCCAAACAGTACATGTGTATGTTTCATGGGCTTCTAATGCTTTCAAGGCGAAGGGGTTAGTAGTGAGAACGGCATGTTTCTGTGGCATTCAGTCACTTTCTTACTACCCAGCTGCTGCAGCTGTGCGGGATCTTGGACCAAAGGCCTAGATTCTAGCCTCTTCATTTTTGTCATAAACTGTATTTTTTTTTCATTTCATGGTTTTAATGCATATGTAAAGCACTGTTATTTGCCTTCGTGCATTAGGTGTGCGAAATAAGCTCGCCCTTGCCGCTCCATGGTCCTATAATTTGAACAGCATCTGCATCGTAGCCCTACTGGTTTCATTATGCTCTGTGTCTTTGAAGCAATCTGCCTATTTTAATTACTAAAGGAATAGTTTGTCATTTGTGAAGTGGGGTTGGTGAGAGGTATGCGAGAAGCCAGTTAGCTTAGCACCTTACATCTCATATTAGCATTAAAAAATATCCCACTATTCTTTTAAAATCACCCTCATGCAGTTTTGACCTCACTTAGGAGTTAATACATTTTGCACAAAACAATGGTCCTGCATACTATAAACACACACACACACACACACACACACACACACACACTTACTTCTTAACACACCGACTAATCGGCAGATGATTGTGCACTCTATACCAGCCTTAAGTCTTTCAGTTCAAAGTGATCCCAGGTGGTCCCTGACAAGTCATAGCTCTCTGACTGATCAACTGTATCATATATCAAACGTTCTTGTTGTGGAGAAAAGACCAAAAGAGCTGAAGTGGCGAAGACATCATCAAGTCATTGACATGTTCTGTATGAAGTTAAAGTGTCTTTGTCCCATTTCAGAGGCTAATGCTTAACTGTAGCCTCCAGTCATTTGAAGTGTGACTAACAACACATGTAATGAGGCTATGGAAGGTGAGTGAATGACTACAGACATCATCACAATGCATGGTGCACACGCGGCATAGAAAACATGAGCGTTTATCAGCATTTGTGTAACATTAACAAGAAAATGACAATCCAGCGAAGTATTTACAAGGCGAGACCTCACAAAGATTCTTTGCTGTGTTTGAGCTACCTTGTGGTCTTATTTGATAAGAGGTGATTTAAGCGTAAGCAAGTTCAACTCTAATCCTCCCTTAATCCATGTTTTCAGAGTATTTGTCATGTTTTTCCTAATACATTTAAAACAGAACGTCCAAAATTAAAAGGACCTCATGTACACAATTTCAGAAATGTGTGTCTGTCATTCACAAAAACAAACATGAACTGTGCCTGCATGCACGTATTTCAGTAGCCATTTCCTGATTCAATACTGCAAAGGCGGAGACAGTTTGCCCACTTTTGAGTGCTGGTTAATGGGAAGGCTTTCTACATGGTTTGCTTTTGTAGAGTGGCGGGTTAGAGATCTACCGCTACTGCCTCATGAGAGGTCAGTATCTGGGCGATGTGATTTACACCATCTGGGTGCTACGGAGTGGATCGGCACTGATGTAATGCCTCCTCTATGTGGGGAGTTGAAGCAGGTCAATGACTTTATTTCACAGTGTAGCATGTCTCACCTTCGTCTGGTCTCTGTCGTTCTTCACTTTATAGCTCAACTCTTCTCTCGTCTGGATTTCTTTCTTTTTTTTATGCTTCACATCATGATTCTTGTACACAGACGCAAATATACGAATAAACCATTAACAGCTCCACTCAGAGAGTTGATACAACTTTTTTCAGATATACAAACTCCATATTCTTATACACACTTTACTCTGCTTTCAGGCCCAGAGAATCCTAATTTCATCAAATCGTGAGATAACGAAGGATTCACACTCTAAGTGACTATGCAGTTTAAGTGACAGCGTGAAATTTAAGGTGTTTAAATCCATACTGGGTGACCAAATAACAGTCATGCTGAGCTGTTCAAATACAGGGGTTATGTCTAAAACTACTAACAACTAATATGATGTGAACACCCTCAAACTCCCTCATAAGCTGCAACTCAGTTTTTTAACCGCAGTCAGTGTTTCATTTTAAATCTAATAAGCTGGAGTACAGAGGAGCCTAAACAACCTCAAATGTGTCACTGTCTAAAAACTTCTCTGTAGTTTCAAAAGCAGACCTCAGCGCCACAGTGCTGGCGTGACTTCAGTCGGTTCTTTGGGACTCAGATGTTTCTGTTCTCTCCCCAAAGTTCATAGGGACTAGCCCGAGTCCCTTCTATAAAAAAAAAAAAAAAAAAAGGTGCTGAATATGGGCTTTGCTATCTGCACATGTAAGAACTGGGAAGCCCCCCTAGACCCCTAGCCCCCCCGTCTCCTACAACAACAAAACTGCCTGAAGAAGCTTTAGAGGAATAATCTAATTAATCTACACACCAAAAGAAAAGTTCTGTCTTGTGAAAGAGTGTGGTAAAGTGTAATGATTCAGTTACTTTAATCCTTTTAGCCATGCATGCCTGGAAGAAGCCATTTGATTGACAAAGTAATCTGTGATTGCAGCCGCATACACTGAATTAAATGGATTATGCAGGATGGAGCCCACACATAGGACGGCCCCTTTTATGCGCACCTCACCGTAATATTAAGGAGATTATAAAAAAAAAAACTGTAAGGGGGAGAAATGCAATGTTGAGACATTATTTTCTCCCTCAGATATAGATATGATTCATATTTGATTCCACTGTATAAATTACATGAAGCTTCAAACAACCCATAGAACAGTACATTTCAAGCATGCTGCTCGACCCTGTACAGTAAGCATCTTATCTACGTAGAGAGAGTTACAGTAGCTTGCAACGTGCATTGCACTCCCGAAAATACACGATTAGTAAATCGCTCTGCTCCTATTCACAAACATGCAATCATACTATTGTTGACACATTCCATACACGAGTGCTTTTGCACGTTGCTAACCTGACGGAGACAAATATATCTCCTGCAGAACATGAAAACATCTCATTAGAACACACACTCCACCGATGTATTGCTCACAAGTAATCCTGGGCAAAAAACAATGTCGGTCCGTCCCGTCATCAGGCTCCATTATTAGACAGTGAAGCTCGGAGGGTCCGTGGGAGCCTGCCCACTGCTAATTTACAAAATACACTAGCGCAGCTCTCTCCAAAAATGGGACAAGGTCGCACGTACCTCCCACGATTACATAACAACTCCTGCGGCTGAAGATGTGTAGCTGACTGATCCTGTTCCATCGCAGCACAGGCTGGTGGATTCTCCCATATTCTATGATAGACAAGGACCACACTATGATCTGTTTCCCTGTCAGTCTGCTGAGGCTCTTTATCCTCAGTATCGCTGTAGTGGAGCAGCTCGTCTGTTGTCGTTTTTTGTTGCTTAAAACAAAGTTTGCATAATGGCTCATTAACAATTCAAAGCATCGCCACAGTCTCTTCTGCACAATAGATCCTGCTCCTACTGTAAGAGTATCAGAGATGGGAACAATGTAATTCCACTAGGGGGTGAATAGACTAGAAAAGGCAAACCTTAAGATGGTAAATAAACGTTTCTATTCAGCTTAGCTGTTCAGGTATGGAAATAAGTGAGGACGACCAAACCGAGCAGACTGTCAAAG
Organism: Anarhichas minor; assembly: GCF_050575085.1. Taxonomy (NCBI): domain Eukaryota; kingdom Metazoa; phylum Chordata; class Actinopteri; order Perciformes; family Anarhichadidae; genus Anarhichas; species Anarhichas minor. The sequence goes on along the minus strand of NW_027466481.1, from coordinate 2,651,525 downwards.
AGTGGCAGAATGGAGAGCACAGAGAGAAGAAAGCCTGCATAAAGAAAAGGGGGATTAGAAGATATTCTCCATGAATCCAGAGAGCAGATTTGCTGGGCCAGGCTTTCAACAGCTCCAGCAGGACGGATAAAGAGAACATTCTTCAGTGACTGTATTGCAACAAAAGGAGAAGACTTTTCCAGTAGCCCTGCTGCTTCCAGGTGAGGTTTACATGTCTTGATCACGGATGTTTGACACGGGAAACACACATTCTGGGGAAGCCGATGTGGCAAGAAAACATGTCTTTTATCAGACATTTCAAGTGATGGCTCACTCCCCTTCGAAAGAGAGTGTCATGTCCCCGTGTCATGAAGGTACAAATCTTCCTCACGAGCAACATGATGAGATGAAGTGATATTCAGAACTTCATATTTGCATGTGTATAGGAGGAAAAAACGACATGATCACAGAGTAAAACCAACGAGCTGTGAGTTACGTACAAGGCGTGTTGGAGCTCTGATGACCGTTTCACCACAAATGATTTAAGTGAGAAAGAAAAACAACTTCTGATCATTCTCAGTCAGCAATGGAAGCTTGACGGTCTAGCTGCCAAACTGTAAATACATCCCGTGAAACAAAAAGCCTGATGTCAGTGCTTCTGCCATGAGGCACAACATGTACACTGACAGCCTTTCCCAGCTTTATGGTCATACGTGATGTTATTCAGAGCAATGGCTATTTACAAACACTCCAGTCTGATGGATTCCCACGAAAAAGGGTGGAGCTCGTCTCTCCTCCTGCTTGATGCAGAGCCAAAACCAGCTGACCTCCCTCCATGAAGCCCCCTGTCAGCAGGAAGGAAGTTTTCTGTTGTCAGAAGGAGGTCACAGTGTGTGTGTGTGTGTGTGTGTGTGTGTGTGTACCCCTTCCATTTCCAGATGCAGCAAACGTGTAAATACACAACGCTTTGGCATAGAGTGTGTCGGGTGTCTTGCATGAACAACTTGACATTGGCAGGTTCCCACCGTGGGTTTCTCATCTCGACATGTGTCCTCAGACATGACAATGGCCTTAAACTGCATGATCACACATTTGTAATCGCACATATAATGCAGTAACTAAGCCGGATCTGTCCGGAGTGTGAGGAGGACACTTTATCCGGCCATGATCTGAGCTTCTCATTACAACGTTCTTGGATTCAGGAGTTTGTTGATGCAACTCTGCACCAGCAGAAAAAAATGCACCTGTGCATGTTGGACAACTATTCACTGAATGTGGACAACGTCCTCTGGTAGAGCAATAAGTAGCAAAGAGGAGATGGGAAGGGGTGCCAGACCGTCTGTGACTGCATCATGTTAGTAGTGAGCTAAACATAACATACGGAGGGGGATGGGGTGGTACAAGTCAGATTACCTCATCTACCGCAAATTGTGTTCTTATAACCCCGAAGCCGCGAGCTCTGTGCGAAACAAACGGCAACATAGTTTTTAATTGACAGCCATGAGCAGTCAGCTAATCTTCACGCCGGTGTTGTGATTTTATCATCGAAAAGGTCTGCAAACAGTTAGTCATCATCTTTCATTGATTAGATCAAGATTAAAACCCGGTCTGAGGTTTAGGTGTTAAGCTCGTGGACAACAACGCGGTTGCGTTAGCGTTATGATTTTTGAGGACTGTCTGCACCTCCTAATGGATTATTCATAATTCATCAGAGAAATTAATTCCCGACACCGTTCTGTGTTGCTTTAGGATTACTCAGCTGCAACAATGTATCAACCCCTAAATGAGCTACAAAGTCAGCACGAGCAAGACGTTTTAAATGATTTTGTGACAACGTGACTAACAAGACAGATTCAACTCTAAAGGTAGACTGACCTACAATGAATTAAGACTTACGTGTTGATTCTGGCAGAGTATGTTCCTCCATTTCGGCGGCAATATCCTCGCTTTCTGTTCTTTTGTTCATTCAAACAGGCGAGTTTCGGCTCTTCCTCTCCGGCAGTCCTCTCATTCCTCAGGCAGAGACACGGGGCGGGGGGGGGGGGGGGGGGGGGGGAGAAACTTGGTGAAGTCACTCCAGTTGCACCAGATGTCCTGAACGAACCGGTGCAGCAAACCCTCCTGAGAGAGAGCGTCCGGATAAACCAGAGATAGGACAAGCCCGGCCAGTACCCGCCTGTTTGATGGAGGAACCGGTTGGTCCTGAGAGAAGTTACAGAAGAAAGGTTTCGGAAGGAATCCTGTGAAACGGAGAGCAGAGGAGGAGGAGGAGTGAGGGAAGTTTCTCACTCTCCCGACACACCACAGCTGATGCACTGCTCGTGCGTATGGTCCCTCGCTGGCCTTAAACGGACCGTACCATTACAGACAGGGGTGTCTGGTTGCTACCTATAGTATTTATCATGACATTCTAGCTATATGTAACATTACGGAAGACAGATACCCTATATGCAAGATATTAATGCCTATCTTATAATCTTAATTCATTAATACCGATGTAAAAATGTGAGTAGAATAGATTCTCCCCTCCGTTCTGATTGTGTCCTTCACCCACAAAACTACAATGCTCTAACAGCCAGCCAGTTCACAGTTCACACTCAATATAAATGTGTCCCTTGGAATTATTGTCTGCAATGTTTTTGTCATTGCCTATACTGCTTAAAGTGCTCTTTAACATCTGATTAAATGCAGCGTGAGTAAAGATTAGCAGGTCTGTTAATATGAAAAACTATTATATTCAAATAACAAAACATTGCTGTAACTTTTCACTGTTGTCAACTAAAAACTCCAACATACCATGATTTCACTTATTTTTGTTGGGAAAATAATAATAAAAAAAGCATTTAATTTACTCTGGATAAATCACAGACTGATTATTGCAGCCTCCCAAACACATTTGTGAAACAATGTTTCAGCCCTTAAGTCTCCTAAAGCAGGCTTCAATTTTTTCTTCAAAAAGTATGGGAGCAAGTTATGATCAGTGTGCAGAAAAACTTTTCCTTTTCTTTCACATGAATACAGAAACCAGAAAACATCACCCTAAAACATGACTAAGGGTACCCTCTACTACTATACATGCCTTTTAAAGGTGTGTGTCAGCATGCTTTGAGATTAAGTTCGGGCAGCTTTCTCACTGTCAGTGAGACTCAACCATATGTACTATTAATGATTTGTGCATGCATGTTATTTCAGTGTAAAGGGAACACTAGATTTTCCTGTCAGCGAGGTTATTGTTGTGGATGATGGATGTGTCCCCCACTCAAGATATATAGTAATATATTTCAATTTTTGTAAAATCTGAGACAACGCAGTTCAAAACATAAAACTCAACAAGGATATTTGTTACATAACAGTTGAGAGTACGGCAGAGTGTCTTCTCGTCTACCACCTGTGGATCTCTAAGAGCATCTGCCAAGGTGGGGGCTGGGCCAGGGGCTGATCGGCACGCTTGAGAGGGGACACCCCGTCAAAAGGACCCCAATGGGGATCCTTTGTGCAGCTGTTGAGTCGTGTTCACCCAAACCCCCAAGAGCCACCTGTCACTGCAACTGGAAAGTGGGGGATTTTTAAGGAGGTGGGGGTTGGGCGTGCATGCGGTAAAGTGTGTGGTTGGTAGGTTTTTGCTAAATTAAAGCCAGTAGAGTGACTGTTTAATGTGCATGTTTCAAAGTCTACTTGTATTTCTTATCACATTCATCTTAAATGTCCTTGATTAATTCACACCATGACTCAAATAAATGGTTTCTCAAAGATCCTAGTCGTCACAAGTCATCACAGTCTGAAGTCAAAACTATCTGTAAGTGAATCACAGATAAGAACAGCATTTTGTTTACTGAAAAAAAAACTAGCAATTTAGAGTTAATTTCCACTCCTTTCAAGTCAAGGAAGGATTGAAGGAGAGCAGGAAGCGTCTTTGAGTGCCAACAAAAGATCATTGGCTACATACCTCATCCAAAACTCAAGAATACAAAATGTTTTGTTTATTTACAGAAAAAGGAAGCCATATTTCTTTTCTTACACCACCCTTGTTTTTAGTAGAGCCTTATGCCCTAGACCAGTCGGCCCGCAGGATGTGCCAGGTGGCCCGCCATCCATTCTCTAACTCACCAAGGAAATTAACAGATTCACAATGGAATTTCTTTTGTACTTTTAATGTAAATAAGGTGCCAGAGTGTATGTGTATATATATATATATGGCACCTTATTTACATATATGTATATATATATATATATATATATATATATATATATATATATATATATATATATAACAAAAAAAATAGACTAATAGAGCTTGTTTATTAAAAATAAGTGTTAGGAGAGCATCCCCTGGACACCCCAACAAATGTCCGGGATAAACCCCAAATCAATCATACTCTTTCATGTCACAAACTCACCTAAAGCAATAATTATGCATTGTTGTCATAGAAGGGAAATGACAGAAGAAATTGGAATATTTTGGACAAATAAATACATATTTGTGGTATTGTGCTCATCCTTGATTTATTCTGCTGTGTTGTAAAAAAGAAAGAAAAAAAAAGAAAGACAGAAGAACCCAAGATGACTGAGCTGATGATAAGAGGGCTTAGATGTGGGGAGCATTAACTCTGCTTTTCAAGTGCTCTGCAGATGCATGTTTTTAGATCTTGTGTGCTTTAACAAATGTATTGAGACCCACCCCCATCCTTTCATCCTTTCACTCTCATCTCAATACCCAGCTGTTTTGCCAACACGTGCACAAACTTGCACATGAACACCTGTGCACACATGCACACAAAAATATTTACAAAAAAAAACATGTGTAATCAACAGCATAATGTCATATTTATACTAGTGAGCTTAAAAACAGATACACTGATTTCCAAAATTGGATGAGGCACAAACTAATCCATTTACTCCGTGCAAAATATGAATAAAACATACATTTTTAAAGAAAAATGTCAACATGGTTTATTTATGTTATTTCTGACAGATCTACTGATCTAACACAGGATTGCTACTTGCTACAGTGTAGTTTATAAACTGTGATAAATTTAACATGATTGAGCAGATATGACCAAAAGCTATCTGGGAACATTTTCTAATGTAATATTTTCTACATCTATAATTAAAAAATGTATGCTAATACTTTATAGACCAAAAATAAAGTAACTATGCCTCAAGAACATGTGACTGTGTTATAAATAAACCGTTACTATTCTACCTTGCACAGACAGTAGACCAGGTGCTTGAGCCATGCAGTCTGATAGGAAAATGAAAGGGCTCAGGATAAAAGCATACCTCAAAGACTAGTCACTGTACCATGCTGTGCTGATGAGCCATTCAAGCTAAGGTGGATGCAAATAGGATAAAAGAGCACAGTTGGCCTCCATTGGCTGCATGTTAGATGTGCTGAAATGATGCATATCTTTTCAAAAGTTCTGCAGACTGAAACGATACATTGATGAAGTGCATTCTAGTGCCTTTATCCGTCTTTCTACTATCGAACACCTCCATCTTTACCTTGAATTCATGGCAAGTTCTGTAGGCAACCTGTGCACCTGTGTCATCTCCATTTGTGAACCACTTGTATGACCTCACTGCACACAGGAAGTGGAGGACCCCCTCCTTCTCTATCCATCCCTCAGTGATCAAGAAAGGACTTGATTTTGGAGCTGCAGCTGCACTCCTCACTTAACACACAGAGACTCTCATACACACACACACACACACACACACACACTTCATTAAACTGCCACTGATCACCGTAAGCAGTTCACAGACAACACTGGGAATAAGAGAGTTCACAAAAAACATTACTTCTAAGAGTATGTGATTGCATCAGTAAGTACACATCCCCAAAACAGGGGAAACCAACTGCAGAGATAAGAAAACAGAGGGATAAGAAAGCTCAAAGGAACAGGAAGAGGGAGTTTGGATCTAGTAACAGACTCTTTGGGACGACAACTGATACCACCGAAGAACAGAGAGCGGCCAATGAGGACTTATTTGTGTGAAGATAGTATTGTGAAGACTGATGTCTCTCTTTCTTTGCACTTTTTTGAGTACTGTACTATTTAAGCAGAAACCGAGTACAGGAAGAAGGTACAGTCCAACACAATGAACTAGGCAAAGCCTGTGTGAAGCCCAGGTGTTGGAGGGCACTACAATACAATACAATACCAATATCCAGCAACTAAACGGTGGGAATTTTTCTTTGTGAAATTATTTTGCGTTACCTTGCAACAAGTTTTGTGGTCCCTCAAATCCATAGTAAAAAGCTCAAGTGGCTTAACAATACTTTTTTGGCTAATGTTAGTAGGAGTAATAAAGAACAGTCATAGCACAGCTGCCGTAGCCATATCCATAAAATCATAGGATTTAACCACAAATGCAGCCGTTGAACCATATCCACGGCCACAGCTTCACCCATCACAGCCAGGAAGAGCAGCGGCAATTGAGCTCACAGCCAGTGGCTGTATAATGTCGGAGCTCGGCCGATCAAAAGAAGTATTGAGGAGTTCCCAAAGATTTTTGTGGCCGTGACTCTTAGGGGTTGTGTACAGAATTGCTTATTTTAGAAAGTACTCAAAAATTATATTGTATACACAATGAAATTGCACAAGAGTTATAGGCGTACTAGCACTATACCGAAACATCTGTTCTGCAAAAGAAAGAGCTCCTAGCGTTCTAGCCGAAGGAGCATGATCACCACCAGCACCGCCAGTGAGTCTAGAGGTCAGTCTCCGTGAATGGCAAGGGTAACCCTCAGCCTGGTAATGAAACAACAATAGCAGGAATGTTCAGAATGTCCCAAGAGAACCTATAGACCCAGCCTATGTTATATAGACTATTGAATGCTATCTCTGCCTTTAGCAAATGTATTGAAGCAGGAGGGGTGGTGTAGCATTGGGTAAGGCTGGATACAAGGCTAATTAACTATGATTAACTGCTGAAATATGTTTGCACTTGCTCAATCTTTCTCTAGCTAAGACAGTTTTGCACACATTTCCAACATGTCGTCAGTAGATTTTGGCTAACTTGTACAACTGCTGGTTCAGTTTTTCAGGGTTCAGAAAGCAACACTATTTTGGTTACTTCACCAGTGTCTCGACTCAGCTATGGGTCAGATGTCACCTGCACCTATAGGGTGGCCCGTAGATTTATGTAATTTACGATTGTGTTGTCTTTTGTTTCCTGTAGTGTGATTTAATCACATGTCACACTGGAAAAATGTGTGTGTAAGCACAGACTGAGAGGTAGGGAGAGATAGAGTGTGGGAGCGTTCCCAGTTTCTTTGTGTTTCTCTCTAGGGTGCTGGGAAAAAAAGACCACTGTTTAGTCTGAAACATTATGAATTTAGACTGCCTCTCATCTCTTGAGCTGGGAGGTCTTGATGTATTGTAAGCCGTGTAACATCCAAGAGTCTTGTATTTTCATGCTTTGATGTAAGTAAAGGACTGAATGTTGAGACTTGTAGCTTCATTGTATTAATGCCAAACGAGGCTAGAATTCAATGTGAAGTCCTAGGTTTGAATCTCATAAAGTAACTCTCATCCCACTTCTGTCTCTCTCTCTCTCTGTTGTAGCTATCAAAGTAAATGAGTCAAAAACAATGTGTGGTCTCCAGCAATTTTCCACTGCATCTCCAAAAAGCTGGTGGATTTAGCGAGAAAAATAATGGTCAAAACAGCAGTGGTTAAGACTTTAAATCCTTTGTATGGGTCAAGCCCCCAAAACACTCAATCCTGTATTTTCCATGATGCAACCATACTGACATCATCAAGGTTATAGTTCAAACTGTAAAGCGGTCCCTCCTGTGCCAAAAAATTATATCTTTTTTGTCATTGGGTAGAACTCCCAGTGACACATAAACTGACGTCTTCGTGTAAAAACAACGGAGTTCCTCTTATAAAAAACAGTCTTTTCAGCGTTACATCAAATAAAAAATGAGCGGTGAAACACTTGAGTGTTCTAAATCACCTAATCACCTAAACTGCCAACTAAACAGCGGCAAGCATTTGGTGTGTCCAAGGTCAACCAATAAATAACAACTCAGTCTTTGTTCATGGATTTGTCAAGTCTATTTTTAAGGTAAATTACTTTTAACTGTTCTCCATATGGCATTCAACACAGACGGTAATTAACACAGCCCACCACTGCTCCTAAACGCCTCATGCACTGATGGCAGTTTTTCCCGGCCTCTCCAACAACAGGTGGCATTACCAGGGGCTTATTTTGCCGTCTTCCATGAGGAATGCGATTCCGCAGCAGTATGTCTCAAACAGCAGAGAGCAGGCCATGACGTAATGGCCTAAAACGTGCTATCAGTTAGAAGCAGGGCCAAAACACGTGGAGTTGGCTCCTCTCTCCGCTCACCCCCAGGGCCCCTCTCTATTCTCCTTTTCCTCATCTCTCTCTCTCTCTCCCTTCACCCCCAGCCCCTCCACCTCCCTTCTGCTCCACCGCACTCTCTGTTTATGAGTGCATGAATCGCTCCATTTCACTATACCCAACTCCCAGCCTACTACCAATCCGACAACTGCTTCAATAATAGAAGTCCCCCCCCCCCCCCTCCCTGTGCTTTCATTTCCATGACAACCCCACAATGAGGAGAGAGAGAGACAGGCAGGAAAAAACGTGAATGAGAGGGTGGGAGTGCCTTCGCTTGACCCCTGGTCACATTTTTATAGAGGGAAACCTACAACAGCCTGAGTTTCAGTGAGGTTAAACTGGCCAATCGAGACAGCACCAACAGCAGCACTGCTCAGTCATCGTCACACAAGGTGCATCTTGAGTATCAAGTTGACTTAATTTTGTATAGTACTTTAAAAATAAAAAAAAAAGAGTTGCAAAGTGCTTTATAGGAGGAATAAAGGATAAAGAGAAAAGAAAATTGGCAGAAAAGAAAACATCAAGACAAAGTCTGCAGCCAAAGTCAGTAGACACCGTCATCCCTGTTTTTAGCCACTAGCATGGCTACGAACAAGGAGACAAAGACAAAACACTGAATATAATGATATACAGTACTTTTTACTTTCAAAACATGGGCACAAATTCATTCATTTCCTATGTTACCTTTGGAAAGGTCTCATTAATACTAAAAAGGTGAAAAGGTCAGTCCTCCGTGATAGAAATCATTGATGCGGTGTCATATGGATGGGTGGCCTTCAGAGTGACACGGCCACAACAGAGGTAAACAAAGGGTGAAAGGTCTTGAGTTCAAGCACCAGTGACCCTTTGTCACACACACGTATACACACACACACACATGCTCTTACACACGCGTATGCACATTCACATAAGATTAGTTGTTTTAATTCAACTCCCTGGATTACAGCCAGGATTATTTCTATATGCCTCAGCACTGGTGAGGGAACATTTCTGTCCAGCTGTAACCATCATAGCTGTGTTCACTCTGTGTCTGGCCTGTTATACTATTCTTTTCCAAAATGGGCCTGAGTAGAACAGAAGAGATAACATGACACCATTGGCTTCCAGTTGATTGCCTGTAAAATAATTCCTTCCTCCTCCTGAGGGTCATGAAGATAACAAAAACCCGATCAAACGCTCCCGAGGGACACAAATACCGCAGCAGCAATTAAGAGTTGCATCCAGTGCATGTGGCAAAAACATTCCCTAAAACAAATCTGTGAAGGTTTCAGTGAGGTAATCCAGAACTACATCATACTATTTATTGTCAGGTGAAAATTCCAACACAGTACAGTGTCATCAACATTCAGGGGAGTGACAGCAAAGCAAAGAATGCTCATTATTTGCTGCCATGTGATCGTGTTACACACTTCTACTGCACTGTAAAAAAACAACAACAACAACAACTGTATGGCAGGAAGAGAGCTGTTCCAATTTAACAAGGAGGTAATGAGGAGAATGGTCCTGACCTGATCGGTGTGTGTATGCAGTAAACGTATGTGAGCACCTGCAGGCATGTGAGCATGCGGAGAGCACACTTTATACAGACCTCAGTTATAGAATCACAGCAGCCAGCTCGTTAGTGAGCTCTGTTGTTAATGATACGTTAAAAAACAAAATAATGAATTGGTAATTAACAAGCTCGTGAAGTGATGGTGAACTCAAGACCAGAGACATGATTTGCTCTTCGGAGCAGAAGTAAAATTCAGACTCATGCTTGCAACCCCACTGCTGCATTTTTAATCAAATCATGCAAGAAATGGTCAAATTTAGCTTTTCCTGTGCGTGCTGGCACAAGTTGAGTCCAGGACAGTGGGGTGACATCTCCTACGGGAGCTGGCATGGAAGAGGGTGAGCTCAGTAATCCCCGAGGTTCTGGGCCTCCCAGTGTGGCGTCCTCAATCCCCCCAAGGCCCCGCCAAAATCCCCTTGACAGCAGTCCCCATTATTTGCCTATCAGTGGCTTAGCCTCACCCCCAGACAGAACAGAGATAAAGGGATTTACTGTAGACTAGAGGAGGAAGAACAGAGAAACACTAAAGACAATACAAACACAATTTACTAATACCCCCCCCAAATCTTCTGGCACATGTGGAAAACTATAGAATGAGACTAGAAATGAAAGATCTATCATGATGATGATAAGAGGATGAATGTGGGTTTAAGGATTAAACTTAAATTTTTCAGTGTGAACAATGAGGAGACACAGTGACCTTGACTTTGTGCTATCTCCATTGAATATAGATCAGTTGATGCTGACTCAATGCACCATTACGTCTGATGAAAGCCAACGGTTTGCATTCTATTAGCCGGACAATCCTAAAGTTATTGTGTTGGAAAGCTTATTAGAATAAAGGAGACTCAGAGGGTTGCACTAACATTACATTGAATTATCTGTAATAGGAAATGATTTTGAAGCGACAGCTACTCCCTGCATTGTAGCTGTAAGGCACAGTGACTCACAGTTAACGTAGCACATTAGCATTTGCATGCTAAACATAACAGCAGCCATGTTATGGCAGTTTTTAATAGAAGAAATCTGCTTAACTGTCAAAAAGAGAATTTTCCCTCCTTTTGTGGAGAAGATATCATTTTTCAAGATGACGTTCACAAAGCACATCAGGGAGCTTTATCCATGTGCAATAGAGAGGTGTGGACACAGGTTTTCATTCCAGCCGAACAGCATTAAAGTTGATCTCACTTTTAGCCATTTTAATTAGAGAGGAGAAAATCATTAACGTTATCTGCTGTAGGTTTGACAGAAAATCTGCATGCATGTAGCTCTCAGTGACACATGGGTATATTGGGCAGACATGGGTTATTTTGGTGGGAAAAAAAAATTGATGAGCACATTACCTTGAGTATCACAAGATCAATTTATTACATAAATAACTGGGAGGCAGGGGAGCGGAATGGGGAAACAGGATAATTCCAAATTGAATTATGTTGATAAGATCGGAGTATTAATTTCCTTTCCGACACCATCCAAGGACAGAGGAGACAGATGCCTGGCTTGATTTATTGACCCGGCACCTTCTGATTTGTTCAGCATTCTGGATCATTGCAGAGGTAAATCCTCTTCACTGTGAGAGGCCCAATCAGTATTTTGGCCAAAGGAGATTGGACAGGTTTACTTTGAACCTTGTGATGCGGAATGAGTAAATAATATCATAAATCCATTAAGACAGGAAAGGGAAATGCCCCTTTCAATTTTAGTAGGTGTTGGTGATGTAAATGGGCTGAACACACAGCAGCTGATTTTAATTACTTTCTTGACAGCATGTAGGTAGAGAGATACTGAACATATATAAAAAATACTTACATCATATATCACTCAAACAGTTACACCGAGTCACACGAGGCCTTGTAAAAGGAATATGAACACACCCTTTAAAATGACTGGTACAGCCAGTTGTTCAAAACAAAATTATGAATAACTCCTTACTAATATCTTTAGTGAGTGCCATGGTTATTAGGAGCCAAGCCCAGTCTCTCAATGGAGTCATATCCCTGCTGACAGAGCACAAGAACTGACATGCATGAGTCATATAACAAGCCTCTGAGCTTATCAAAAATAATGAACATCCTGTGATCTCACACAGGACCACTGAGATCACTTGGCAATGACGACACACTGGAAAATACAAATCAGATATGTGCACAAATGTGTTATTTATAAGTATGAAATGTTTTTTGCCTACTCCTCTATCTACCAACACTGATTCTTACCTTTCCCTCCCTGCTTATTTCCACTCCTAATATAACTCAAGCCCAACTTCTAAAGTCTAAACACTTAACTTATACTTGAAAAAGTGAGGCTGAGACTAAATTACTTATTAGATGAAAAGTTTGAAACTTAAATAGCAGACCTACACAGAAGCACACAGATAAACAAAACACAGACAGACGAGCAAAGCCCATGTCGCCGTTTCTAAGGAGATGTCAACATTGTGAAAACAGATGAGGGAACACGTGTGGAATTTTAAGACTGTTCACCACTTCAACACTTCTTCCAGCCTACATCACTCGCTCCGTTACAAACAAATGGCTGCATGCAGATAACGGGCCAGTCTGAGAGATGATTTAAAGTTATTGTTTATTATCATATACAGTACAAATGATCCGTGTTTTCCCCCAGAATAATAATAAAAAAATAGCTTAGGTCCTGCTAAGTTCTCTGTAAAACAGCGTCATCAGAAGGGTACATACATTTATATATACCAAATATGTATTTATCGTGACTGTATAGGCAGTTTTTTTATTAAGCCATAACGGTTGTCCCACTTGCCAAAGCCCTGAGAGAATGTAAAAAAATAAAAATAAATAGGCCTGCAAGATCTGACTTAAAATACATTCACCGTCAACTGGAATCTATCCTGCTTGGCATCAGGTCCCCTGCAGACACAGCCCTGTGCACCACTTCCTCCAGAGGACACAGGACCAGCCTGTCAATAATTCTGTCCTTTGATGTACAACATCAGCAGCCATTAAAGAAGAGTGTCCTCGCTGTCCTCATTGTGTGTGCTGAGCTGGGTCTTCCTGTGAGCTGCGATGGCTGCCCAGATTCTACAGAGCATGCCACCTCTGAAACAAGCAATTTTGGATAGATTGAAATACAGGGTTACAAAACGAGCCATCTCAAAACACAACTGAGGCTTTTTGATGAAAGTCAAATCTTTACTACACCACCGCCTTTGAGGGCAATCCCCCCTCTCACGTTTCTGCATGGACAGATGGTGTGAGGGTGATGTGTGGCGGCAGCTCACCTTACTCCACAGTACATCAAGTCTTCTCTGGAGGCAATGTAGAAGAGACAGTCCAAGGTGAACTCATGAAAGAGCAACTAGAAAACAGGATTACACAGGTTTGGATTAACAGTGGGTCGATGCGTGATACCAATCAGCCACAGGAGTAAAAAAACAACAACAAAGAAAAAGGCCTATCTTAAGTTGAGTTTACCTGATTGATAGTGTCTTGATCTACAGGGACAGACTTGAGCCATCGCACCAAAGCCTTCACTTCTGGTTTAGAGCCTTTCTGTGTGGCCAATCCACCATCTAATAATGTACAGAGATTACAAACATTCAGACTGGATGGTTCCAATAACAGACAAACTGCATCTCATGGTATTAATGTTACACACAACCAAAATGCGTATCGTGTTTCCACAGGCAGACTTTGAGTTTGAGCACGTCAGCTGATGATCTACGCCTCCGACAGGAACCAGTCGGGCAGAAATCCAGAGCCTGAAGGTGAGGCGTGGTTGGGATTGACTGGTACAAGTGTTGAGAAACAGTAAGGAGCATACGAGTGTATTGATAATCCAAAGAGGGCTTGATCCCTTGATGCAATACTGGTCGTGCTGCAGCTTGTGCAGTTCATCATCGGACATCAGGCTGGGCTCTCTTACCAACTCTTAGATAATGGCTCACTCCTCAATGGGTTGGCAAACAAAAGGTAGATGCTTGGGCTGAATGTCCTCCATTAATTTGGTATATTTTCTTAACCTAATATTATAAGTGGAGGGAATCCTAACAAAGAAATTTACTTTACCTGGATTCAGAGGTTTGATGATGATGACTGACCCAAATAAAATATCCAAATTTTAAATGTTTGCTTTAAGCAGCTGGGAGTACTTGATGGATCAAAATCTCAATGTGATTATCCTGGCTAATTAAAGGTTAAATAAAAAAACCCGGTCAACTCATGTATATAAAGTAACATATTACATTAAAGATTCAATATTTATTCCAGCACTTTTTGTACTCTGTACCCTTGCAATATTGTATTCTCGTTTACAATTTACAGAAACACTTGACGTTATTACTTTTTATTATATTTATATACACATCTATTATTTCACCTACTTGTATGTACACAGTAATGATATGCTTATCCAACTTCATAAAAAAAACATTTTCCATCGTCCCAGAAATTGTTCTTGGAATTGTGTGAGAAAATTGAGAGCAATGAAAAAAAAACACACAAATTCTTTAAATGTATAAACATACTATGCCAATGAAACATACATCGATACGAGAGGAGAGACATTGTGTGTGTATATCCCAAAATTGCAGTCTTTTTTGTATAAAATGCCCTATTTGTGTTTGTGGACAGCGTTTCCTTACTGAACCACAGTGGAGGTATACGTCCTATTATGAACATCGACTATCGAAACGAAGATGGCGACTTGATTTGCCCGACTCAGACAGCAAAAAGCCTCATGTTAGCTTTCGCTAAACTTAAGAGGTGTTTTTTTTCCCCACAGAAAGACGACTTTGCATATTTCCTATAATGTAGTTGCGCTACCTCCTCTCCTTGACCCATAACTCTCAACAGACATTTGACATGTGAGATTTGTATTAAGTTAAACCTACAGCTTTACATACTCAAACTCACCTGGCAGTAATATGGAAGTTATTGTGCCATCTATGGATGTAACAAAGTGTGTGGTTAAAAAAAAACAAAAAAACATTACCTTCAGTGATTGCATCTTTTCTCAGTGCATCTATCAGTTCCTGCTTCCTCTGGACAGAGTTCCTCAGTAGCTCCTGATACTCTCTCTCCTTCTCATTCAGCTGACTCAGCAGTCTGAAACACAAAACACCCACCATTACTCAGCAGAAAGCAGTGCATCACAAACCTCTACTTAATTACTGTGTAGTGCCAAAGAGAGATGCGACACGACCATGAAAGCTTCACAGTAAAGAACATGACTAAACGCTACCTGCTGGTCTCTAGTCGCAGGTCCCTCAGTTCTTCACTGAGGGGGCAGCTGCTGTTGACGACGAAGTCTGTAGGGGAGTCGGGGCTTGCCGTGGGCAGGATCTCATATATGGACGCTGTCTGCTGCGTGTCTTCTGGCATAAACAGCTGGTCAGTGTCAGGGACAATAGCTACGGGAGTGTCTGGGTCAGCAGACTGGTCCTCGGGAGTGCTGTCCTCCGTCTCAAATGAGGACTGCAGCTGGAGTTTCAGCTCTGAGTGTGGGAGCGGTGAATAAATAAATAAATAAAAGGAACCCCAAAGTACTGAACTTTTACTGTATGAGAAGAAGCTGTACCTGGTAGGAGCACAGTGATAGCGTCCTGTACTGCCCGTCTCAGCAGATTGTCCAGAGCAAACATCCAGTGAGGTTTCACTTGCTGCTGCCTCAACACCTTCTTTACCTGCATACAGAGGAGATCGTTTAACATGATGGAGATCTCACGAAGCCTGCGGCTGACAGCAGTGTCATCACCAGGAAAAAATCTGTGCGTCGGCTCTGTAGCAACGTACTGCGTCCTGGAAGCTGAAGAGCACCACCTGCAGGCTGTTTGGTGATACTGCGGCAGTGAACAGTGTGGCTCGGAGTTCCAGCAGGCTGCTGGTCAGCCGCTTCCTGTCAGGGGAGCGGATGTTGTCTCGCAGGCAGCTAATGAGCTCTGTGATGTTTTCTGCAGTTAGTGTTGTTCCTTTGTCATGCTTTTAAGAGAGAAATTATTGGAAAAATGAGGAAACACTACTTTTACATGCCCTTAATAACGGAGATCCGGGTGCGTTTTCTGTAAAACACAGAAAAACTGCATTAACATTACAGTTGCGTCATTGTTTGTAGACAAACCCATAGTGCACCAGGCAGCTGTTATGAAGGAAGTACAGTACAGCTCTCATTCTGGAAGTACTTAAAGACTTTAACTCACTATCGTGGTCTTAGCTTGGAAGGAAGTCTTTTTCCAACTCATTAGGGTTAGACCAATTCAAACAATATTATCAGTAATATCAAATTTCAAATCACCTTTGTTCTTCCATATTTTTTATATCTTACATAATTTCTATAATCTGCATCATTGCACTGATGTATTATTCTTTGCAATTTACACAAGCAGTCTGACTTATAGACATTGTATTTGTTGTTCCTTGTTGTATTGTTAAATATATAGACTTTTAATATTCATCTACATGTTTATGTTAACTCTTGTTTAGCTATGTTGTCCTTGTTTTGAGCTGTATTTCTGTATCTGTGTCTGTACAATAAGAGCAACCAAAAAAAAAAACAGTCAACTTCCCGGTATGTGTACTCACACCAGACCAATAAAGCTAATTCTGATATTGAACCTCTGAAGTAACAGCTGTAGTGCTGTATTGAAAACAGCTTAGTTTAATGTTTTTATGCATTACTCTTTGCTCAAAGCACTTAAGAAATAAGTGCACAAAAATATAAACAAATGTTATGTTTTACATTTTCATACAATTGTTCATCACGCAAAAGAAATACAATTTATAATTTCAAGGATTCCTGTTATGCGACAGAATTTGCTGCATCTGTTCTGGGGGGAAAAGGCTTCCGTGCACAAGACTCAACAGCTTTTAAGTGGAAAACAAAATGCCAAACTCAGTATAAAACAAAATGGCAGAAATGCCCTTAGGCACAAGATTATTAACTCACAAGCCAACTTTAATTAAACTTTGCACTCACTGCAGACAGTCATGCCATGTGCATCACACAGAGGTTCATATTGTAAGGGTTTTGGAAATGCCAACAGTGCAACAACATGTCTGGACAATTTGTGTAATATCAAACTAAGAGGGTATCCAAACACGCGGGGCTGATTATGTGTACTTTGTCATTTACATACAATGTCTTGGCACAGTAGCTGGGAGTTTGGCGATACTGATAAACAGCATCTGTGGTATCTAATAATCTGTTTTACTCAAAGAATTGTTCTGCTATTTGTATTCTGTATCGGCCTTTGGAAATTGTTTATTTAATTGTTTAACCTGAATTTAAAAGCCTAATCAGAGAGAGGGACTGCTACTGAGCTTTAGTTAGATGCCCTACATTTTAGAAAAACACCTAGGTACTGTACATGTTGTGTATGAAGTCATGTAGTTAACAGATTTCACAATGCTGTGACCTTTGTTGTCGTGCTTTTTCCTTCACCCACCTGAGGCAGAGAATCCAGTATATTAAAGACGACGAGGCTCATGTAGTCAGTGAGGACTCGGTGCAGCGTGGCTCTCCTTTCGCTGTCCTTTCTCAGCATAAAAAGACCAACATTCTCCTCTGCTGAGGCTGGACTGCTCAAGTCTGATGAGGAGTCCTCTGGTATTCTGGACAGTAGGGGGCAACAAAGAGATCAATCACAGCAGATCAACAAATACAAAATTATACAAAAAACAAGGAATGCATCTACTAAAATGGAAATCCACAAAAAAGAAATAAAGAAAACAGGTATCAATAATTGATTATTTATGCAATATTTAATGCTGCAGAAGCCCTATTCACATTCTAATGTTTTTTATTATCATTACTATGATCTGACTCTGCGAAAATAGTGAAACATGGTTGTCTGTAGACTGTGGCATTATACCCTTTTCATGCCTACACAGGATGTAACCTCAAAAGACTATCTGCCTGAAACCACAGTGTGGTTTCACACTGATGTAAGACTCTGTAGAACTGTGGCTGATGCAGAGATTATAAGGTTTGTATATCGTCTGTTGAGCAATAATCTAACTCACGACAGGAAGCTGCTGGTGCTAAGTGGGCTCTCAGAGTTTTCATCTGCTATGAGGGTGGACTGGTGCCTCCTGAGGTCCAGGGAACAGGACAGGTCGATCGAACCAGAGTACGAATCAGTGTCCTCCACAAGGATGGAGACGGGTACAGACAGGCTGCGCTGGTAGTCGACTGCAAACCCTGGCGAGATTGTGGTTAGATATGAGTGAGTGTTCATAATTCGTGACATTAGCCAGGTTTCATAAAAACACATGCAATAACAACCGTTTAAAAGAAATGCAACAGCAGCAGAAGAAATTGAAATGAGAGAGATAGTAACGTGATAATGATGTAACTGAACTATAGAAGATCTTGTGATGGGAACAGAAAGCAATTTAGATAAACTGACAAACATATGTGAGAAAGAAGAGCCGTATGTGATTTTGAAGTGTAGTGAAGCTTCACCAGCAGAAAGGTAGTCTTTAGGTTCGGATTCCTGCGGAGCTTTGGCCCTCTTCCTGGGAGACGACCTGATGAAGGTGTCACTCAGCAGCTTTGTGGCTGTGGATCTGTCGTCGGGGTCCGGCACGAAACAGTTCATGATGAAGGCCTTTGCCCCGTCCGACATGCACTCTGGAACCTTGGGGTGGATCTTAAACATGCCCACCTTGATGGGATTGTTGAAAGGAAATTGTTAATGTTCATTTAAACAACTTCACTTTGGGATTGTGCGTTTTTAAAAAGAGAAAAGATGGAATATTTGTTCAACAAGAGTCTATAGCCATGCCCGTAGTTCTGCGATGATGTACTGATGCTGTGTTCATGTTACAGTAAATATGACTTCCCGACTTGTAAATAGCGCTCACATCAACATCCAATTGGTGGTTATGACTGGAAAACTCTTATTTTAGGCACTTCCATGTTATTCAGTGCCAAGCTGGATATATTGGAGCTTTGCTTTTATGAAAACACCACAATCTGTATGTATTAACTTTCCATTAGTTACCTTGAACATGGCTGCCTGAGGACTTCCCAGCTCATGGAAGGGTGGTTTGCCTGTCGCCATTTCTATAATAGTGCAGCCTAGGGACCAGATATCAGCCGGCTTCCCATAACCCCGAGGCCCCTGGTCTATGATCTCTGGGGCCATGTACTGGAGAGTTCCTATAGAAAAGTAATCATAAAGAGATTAAAATGCAACTAATGCAAACAGTTCACAGACAAAAAAAATAGAGTATATCCTTCTAATGTAGTTAAATCTGTAAATGCATGAACATGTGTGAAACAACACAGTCATACACGTTTTAAAATACACAGCATCTTACCAGCAAATGTCTCAGTACAGGGGTTGATCCCTGCTAATCGTTTAGAAGTTCCAAAGTCAGAGATCTTCAACACCCCACTATACGTGTTGATCAATACATTGTCACCCTGCAGCAAAGACACAGATGAGATGTTTCACAAACACTACTATCTTATACCATAAAGCTAAGATTTTTATTGATGCCATTCCCCCCCCCCCCCCCAAAGGTGCCCCACTCACCTTAATGTCTCTGTGGACTATCTGATTGTCATGAAGGTACTTGAGTCCATCGAGGATCTGTTTGGTGTAGAAGATGATGGTGGCCTCGTTGTCTTTCAGGGGACCCCATTTGGAGCGCAGGAGAGATGACAAACTTCCTACGAGCAGAAAAATGTCCAATTATGTAAGTGGATATATTTTTAAGAAAATAATTCTGCACATGTCCACTAAGGCAGAGATGAGAACAAAACACCGTTTCTACTGTTTGTGTCACACTGGAAAAATGCAATTCTCTGTTTTTATAGAAAAATAAGTAATTTCCCAGCTGCATGTGGCAATATCAAACCAAGATTTATTCTAACCTTGTACGTTTTTTTTTTAACAATCACACCATTCTCTGAAGAGATTTTTTTTCCAATGAGCAGGATGTTGAAACCGCCCACTTTCTAGCGACTGGCTTTCCAGTATATGTTACGCAATCACACATGCACTGTCAAATCACATAAACACGAGACAGACACTCACTTCCTTGATGCTTAATAAAGGCATCATCCTGTACCAAAGCTGCAGGGCAGGGCTTCCTTATGTCAGCCCTTCATAGAAAGCCAGGAACGACTTCTTTGGAAGTCTGTTTTCATTCCAGAGAATCTTTCAAAGAACATTATTTCATCTGGAGACCTTTTACTAATGGACCTTTGGCTCAGGATGTCCGTCCAGTAATAGACAGCTACCCTCTACTGCTCTTTGAAGCTGAAAGTATTCTAAGATTACATTTTAGGATCCATACCTCCAGGTACTTCCTCCATGAAGATTTTAATGAAGCCATCCTGACTAACTGAGCCCAAGTACTGGACAATATTTCTGTGTTTTAGCCTCTTGTGCAGAGCTATCTCCTCGTGAAGGGGCTGGGAGTACCTGGGAAAGACGGAGAAATGAAAGTGTGACGTTTTATAAAGGTCAACAATACAACATCCCATATGATTAGTAAAGTTGATTGTTTTAAAACCATGTCGGACTACAAACAAAAAACACACACAGACAGACAGACAGACAGACAGACAGACAGAGAGACAGAGAGACAGAGAGAGAGAACTAAAAGTCAAATTGTGTTTTTCACAAAACCTCCATTCGTATATAGCTGGTGGAGAAGAATGTAGCAGGTTTGCACAATGATCAGGTTTGGACTTTAAGTAAATAAATGAAGTGGTCAAGGAGAGTTGAACTCTGACTTGAAAAGCTTGAAAAACATGTCACATGACAGCAGCTATTGCACCACACTAGATGCGTCTTTCCTCTCCCCCCCCCCCCCCGTCTCGAGTACAGCTCGATAAATACTGCGCTGTTTCTTGGATGCTTAAAATGCGATTTAAACTTCACATTTCCTTTGATGGAATCCGTTATTTCCAGATGACATGGCCGACGTTCTTTGTGCACATTATAGTGTAACAAAGAATGAAAAGTGTAAACACTCATTAATCTCCCTCAAGATTCCTAAAGAGCACTGGGGATTCAGAGCCTGCCAGTGAGTGGCATCTCTGCCAGATCATTTCCCATTGAGGTTATTATGTAAAAAAAACATTCCTGGTGGAAACAGTGTGTCTCCCAGTAAGGGATGAATAAAGGAAAAACAGTGGGAGTGTTGGTTTCTCATACGTGCGGTCCTTCTCAGGGATTTCCTTGATGGCGATGCGTACGTGGTTGCTCAGGTCCCTCCCAGCGTACACCACACCGTACGTCCCTTTACCCAGAACTACCTTGTCGCCATTATCATTGGTCTCATAGATGTACTGCAGGGAGAAATGAAGACAGCGGGAATCAGGAAGTATGAGCATCAAAGTAACTGTGAGGAACTTCACAAGCAGAAGAGAGAAATATGAGGAGTGGAGAGAACAGATGTTTCAGTCAGGGACTTGTGCCATGATTACAGAATCAACAAAGTCCAGACTTTGGAGAATAAATCTAAAATCAAATATGAACGTATGACACCATGTTTTGGAAATGTTTTCATGTTGTTGAGAATTTGATTTCCACCAAGCAATTGCAGCTGTTTTCTACTTGTTGAGGCAAGTGAGACCTAGAATAGAGCACACACTGCGTCAGCGGAATGGAGGACTGAGACTGACCTCTAGTATTCCCTCAGCTAGATGGTTGAGGTCCGTGGCAGGCTGTTCAGCCAGCTGAAGCAGAGAGTTTACCAGCTCGCAGAAACTAGTGAGAGAACAGTGTGAGGAGGCATTGTTGGAGGTGAGAATATGCTCTTAACCGAACATGTGGTTGAATAAAGTTTCAGTGAATTTCCGTAAAAAAAAAAAAAAAAAAATCAGACATGCCTGTAGACTTTTACCAAATAAGTTACCTATAAAAGGCAAATGCCCAGGTATGTGGAAGAAAGCATCCCTTTGTGCATAGCATGAACATAGTTCACTGTGGAGGTTTTAATCACAGTTATATGGTAGGAAGTACCAAGAAAAACTCTATATTGTATCAGGATTTAGGATTCAGGCTTTGACTTCACTTCCATTATACTGAGGTGGCAGCAGAGGTTTCATCAGTGGGTCTCTTAAAACTGAATCTATCTGCAGTGGTAGACACCACAAGAGGTTAGAAGGAAAGGTCTTTTTGTGATTTGGGTCAACTGACTCTTAAAGTTACAGTGAAAAACAATCTGTCCTAGGGTGATTTTCCAAAGGACACTAAAAAATATATGACTCATACAATGCGATTGCAACACACTCCTTTCAGCAAAGCTAGATTATAACTGCCTGATCGCCGATTATCTTCCTGCACCCTAGAATGTGGGTACGTTTTTCTCTACTCATTCACACAAAAAACGCACACACACACACACACACACACACAATTTGTCCCGCTGTATCTTTGCCAATTTATTAGTCACTCACCCTTTACAGTGAAGCTCAGAAGGGAAGCAGAGCTGGAAGTCATCTGAGTTGTAGTGGACATACAGGAAGCAACTCCGCTCATCAATCTTTGAGGCACTTTTGAGGGGAAAAAAGGCACATTTAACAATTCAAATAGTCCTAATCCTAAATGTAATTGTTATGAAAACACATGGGCTGTGTCAAAAACGGTATATAGAACTCTGGTGAACATAAAGGATGTTGACACTGATTAAAACAGACGGTGTATCCATCAACCCCCTTTTCTGTTCCAGGGAACCAACGGCTGATGTTTGCATTACAAAAGGAATCAGCTTTGGGATTGATTCATTCAGTAAATGCTGATGAGCAAGGCCCTGCACCAAACACAATGCAAGATGATAACGTTGTTTGCTTGCTGTTTTTCAGTAGCCCAGCAGCTGACTGTTTTGGGGCTGAAAATTGCCCAAGTGGCAAATCGGCAGACACGGCAAGGCTAAAGTACACAGCCACACTTGATCATTATGCAGAATCAACAAAAGTCTATGTAACAAAGACGCCTGAATCCATATTGACAAAACAAAAATCTAGCTGACATGCAAGGTTTCCCAGACAACCCGCATGTTTTGGGTCCTTTGACTCAGCTGCAGGCTTGAACACACCCAGACCTCACAGATATGTGAGAGATGTTAGCGCATGATGTACTCCACATTACCTCACTCCCCGAATTGCAGAGGCTGGGAAAGTCCACTGGTGTAAGCCTTTCTGTAGAATCAAGGAGGAGAGTTAAAGACACGGGACTAAGACAGTTAGACTGCTGAATAAATAGTGTGTTGCACATGACTGAGCAGCTTTCATACGCATTCATGTAGACATGCGAGAGAAAGGAAGCAAACAGTCCTGAGGCATGAAGTCATGTTTTTCTCTCACAGCGACGTTCAAAGAACGCACCCACCTGATAAAACATTCACTGGAGCATAAAACATTGTGACAAAAGTTGGTTCTTCCTGTTATTATGCAATTTTTTCTGCATTCTGTGTGTATGGCAGGTCGTCAAAAAGAAGGAGGCTCTGTGGGGGGAGGGTAGACAGAGGGTCTACATACCTTTAAGGGTGTGACGTGTTTCAACTGGACAGTGAGACTTTCGTCCTCCTCGCTCACACACACAATAGCTGGTTGGAGGACTTTACTGGGCTCCAGAATGAGCACCTGAAAAGCAGAAAATGTATTTATTTGCAATGAGAGGTGAAAGCTTTCTCACTTTCTCCATCATTTCCTGACCAAATCCCTCAATACTGTTAACAGAATTACAGCGTGTGTGTTAAAAACAGTGTGTGTTAAACTTAAAATGGACAGAGCTGGGTTCCAATTAACAGATACTGACTACGAGAGAAGTTTAAAGCTTTCTGTATATTGTTATGGTTAGTGTCAAAGTTATCGGTGACGTCTTACTGGGCAGCGGCCTGTGGAGTCAGTGGGTTTACAGGTCTGCAAAAGCAGCTCCATCCAGAAGTCCATGGTGTCCTGCTTTAGAGATTTCACCTCAGGTAGCTTTGCAAATTGCCGGTACAGGATGTACGTCTCCATGATGGATGCCACATACCTGAGAGGAACACCAACCTCATTAATCCATGTGAAATGAATACGTAAATAAGACCATAATCCCTCTCAATGCTTTCTAGTCCAAAAAAAGGTTTCTCATTTTTCAATCAAATCAATTAATCATCCTGAAGATGATTAAACATGTTGGTCTGCATGATGATGAAGAACCGCCTCACCAGACAGGGGCCTTGAGCCTGTAGAGTTTTTCAGAGGCCAAGATGACTTTCCGATGTTCGTTGACGAGGATGTTTGCTCCGAGGTAGAAGCCGACGTCCCAGTAGTCCTTCATCTTCTCCAAACTGCCTTTTCTACCGAGCAGGGTGCTTATAGTCACACCTGAACACCAACACAAACACAGAGCAAAAACAGTTACAAAATGACAGATACATTTCCAAACTAATAGGCTCATATGTGCATCAACAGATGATGGCCCCGTGCACAACCACAAGCCCATTCATCTCCAGCATGCTGAGCCGGAGCAGCAACAATGTAGTAATATAAGGCCATCATGCATGTGCACTGATTCTCTCTGATTAATAAAGCAGAAAGTATTACGCACCTATTTTGCGCAGCTCAATAGAAGTGTCAAATTCATGTCCAGCAACCATCAGGAGGACCACGTTGTTGATGCCCGAGTGAAGAGTTGGCTCGAACTCAAAAGCTTTTCCATACCTGTCGAATAATGTAAAAATATAATACCAGCACACTGACAGATAGGGGACATCAGTAACACCAGAACAATGATGCAAGATAAACTGCAAACACATACAAACAGGCAAAAATCATAAAAGTACACATTAAATAGGATCTGTAGTGACAAACTGTAGTTTACAAAAGACAGACAAATGGCACTTCTCATTAGGTTAAGACCAGATCTCAGAACAGTAAGTGGTTGTACCAATAGCAGGCATGGTCTCTGCTGCTCTGATCAGTGAACCCAGAGCTCATGAACATGTCTTTGTAGATCCGTCCACAAAGGCAGTAGACGTCTGACACCACCTTGACCCCCGACTCCGCAATAGGCAGAATGGCCTCCAGAGCCTTAGCGCGATCTCCGGGGTGATTCCTCCTGGTGTGGCAAAATGTGACCGTGTCAGTGGTGAGGAGCTTTAACAAAAGCCTTTATATCTTGTAGAAACAAATGACGACTAAAAGGCTACCAGCTGATAAAGGCACAGAAACACTAAACTGAATCCAGAGAAGAGATTACAATGGTTTAATTGTGCTGACTTGTAAAACAAAACGTGGATGCAGTAGGAGCCATCTAGGTACCTGTTTAGAGCAAATATGTAGTTAAATTTGATGTTCTGATGTTTTGCTACCAGAAACATGGGCAGGTCGTTCAGAGTCTCCACCAGTTTGATTATGGCATCGTAGTCCTGAGAAAAGACAGTATAGAATTCCAATGTATTATTTACTAGGCTTGCATCTAATGACATCTTATAATTACCAGCCGCAACGGCGTGTGGCTGGCATTGTTTTCACTTTGTGAGTGTGTGTGTGTGTCATCATGGCATAATCTGGTCGTAAAGTACGGGGCCAATCCTGCACTCCTACTTCTGGTGCCCTTGGTCAGACCACACCGTTCAAACTCCGCCTTCATTTTGATCTCAACTACACACAGTCCTGACACACACACACACACGGTGAAAACAATACCAGCCACACACTGCCGGGGCCGGTATCAACCACTGGTTGTAGCCCATGACCTTTTACAGAGGCATTTACTCACATGCACAGGTAAACACACACCTGAATGTCCCTGTAGGACAACAGCAGGTTCATGACTATATCAGGGGTGAGCAGCTCTACACTGTCTAGGCGTTTCTGGATGCAGTTTAACTCCTCACTCAGGGCTTGGCCGCTGAACCGCTCCCGTGCCGTACGAATCTCATGCCTGATTGACTCCCGGAAGTACTCGCTGTCGGCACAAAGAGCAGAGGAATTATAACACTCTCACAATCTTGAACAAATCAGCCAATGGGGGAAGCTGTGAGTTACAGTATCAGCAAATGCATGCGTTATCTGAGATGATAATGTTTTTTGGCTAACCACCCGATGGTGAACAAAGCCCTGCAGTTAATGCCTGACCTGGACTGGATTTGTACATTGTTCAGCAGATGCACCAGTCTCTCCACCAGCGGGGTTAGCAGGGGCTCCAGCTGGAAACTAGGCTGCATCAACTCTTTGATACCAGACATCATGATCGTAGCGTCACAGGCAAACACTTTACCCTGAGGTGACACTACGTATGGGATGAATGTGTAACTGCCACACTGCTCCTGAAGGAAGATAATACACACATCATACAGGGGACAAGTGCACACAAGGAGGCCTCAATGGAGCTGAGGCATCATTTGCAAGTTGTAAGTGCTTTTGCTTTTAATGCTTCATTAAATATTTAATGTTAAACTCTTTCATAAATGCAATCGATTTGCTCCCGATTTGAAAATGATCTTTGTCCTTGACTATGGACATAACAACTGCTTCATCAAATCTCTCTCATCCTGCATGAATTGCATTTTTTTTATTTCAGAGCTTTTCTCTGTTTTACATAATTGTAAATTGACTCTCTTTGGATTTTGTGCCATCAAAGCATTTGATGATGTCACATTTACATTTGGAAAATAGTTATGGAATTTCCCTGACATTGTTCAGACCCAACCATCAAATAGTCAAGAAAATAATCAAAAAAAATCAACTGTGGGCCTCTATTGGCTCCATCATTCCACTCCCGTTACCGCTAAGGTTGCAAAACGTCTGAGGTTTGCTGTAAAATAATGAATATCCTGAAAATAAATGTTGCCCCCTGTTCAAGATAGATTACCTCTAGGTCATCTTTATATCAGTTCCCATTTAACTTAAGTGGTGCATATTCGGACACAATTATTACAAACTAATTAAACCTGACTTTGGGGCATTTTGTAATCCATGGTTGCAGATCTAGTTGAATTATTGAATTATGACATTCATTCATAACAATGACACAATGGAAGTTACCTTGAGAGCCTGTAGATCACTATCTTGCTTGTAACAGTATAGGATGATGTTATTGGTCATGCTGAAACTTTCTCTCACTCCCAAGTGATAGTAAAGGGAAGGCTGGCAGAAAGAGTCACTCATCTCAACCACTGCTACATCTGTGGGGGGGGGGGGGGGGGGGGGGGAATGGGGGCTGGTTAGTTTGCGTAATTGGCATAGTACTGCCCATGTATGTCATCCAAATTGCCCCGCAGTCAGCATGACTGCACTTGCCTGCGTTGTAGAAACAATCCAGAATGTCTGTGGTGCCCAGGGATATTCTCTCATATGAAATAGTTTTGAAAACCGCGTGCGCGTCCGCGCAGGCTTCCTTCAGGCATTTCAGGGTTAGGTTCTCCTCAGTCTGCGGCACCGATGCGTCCTCGTTCACAATGTATGCCACGGATACAGCTCTGGTCCGGCTCCGTGGAGAAACGATCGGTTTACCCGAGCCGCTGGCGCTCGGATCTACAGCCGAAGAGTCCTGCCACAAACTTCCAGCTGACACCCAAACGGGATCTTTCCTCCTCTGCTCGTGCAGGCTCATTCGCCTGCGCTCTGTCGTGTACATTTGTTCTGCCTTATTCCGCAGCTGAAGCTCAATGCATGTCCTTCGTAGGGACAACTTCCATTATAAAAAACGCAAACAGCACGGTTGCGTGTTCTTGTAATTCCCCAGGTGTGTCGCCGCCCCCGCTCACAGAACATATCCACTGTCATTCCCGGTACTCCTCTCGACCCGCCCTCCCCTGCTCCGTTCCGCTCCGTTCCGCCCCGCCCGCTGACATTTTGAGAGTGAAACTACTCTGCTTCGACTCTCGCACGACACCTGCTGTGAAAAACTTTTATTCAGCTGTTGTCACTACCGCAATGCCACCTTTTAAATACACTTGATATTTTTTTTTCCCAATTATGTCTTCTTGCATATAATGAATGAATAAGCCCCATTCTTTAAATAAATAAGTCAGTCAGAGATGTAGAAACAGGTGGACAAGCTGTGGCGAGAGGGAGATGAATTGTGTTTGGTCTCTTGCTTTGCTTCACTTGTAGTCTATTTTTTTCAACTTAAATAAAAGGAAAAAAACATAAAAGACAGAGCATACAGTGCTGTTAGTGCGCACTTAGTGGTTTAGCTCAACAAGGATCTAACACTGGGACACTTAAGCACATTTAAGGCCAGATTCCTATAATATTCTCCAGTTCCTTGCAGTATGATATAAGCTTATATAGGCTTCCAGACCAAGCTAAACCAAAGAAAACAAAAAGTAGTTTCAATGCACAAATGCTTAATATGAATGTTTATTAATAGAAAATTGTAAAATAAACACATGACATCATGTACAAACCTCTGATGAGGTGTCTACATTAAAACTCTCAACTCCAATCCAAATTTTCACTGTCTTTATTTACAGTACATGAATGAAAATTGACTATGAATGCTGTCGGCTTCAGAACAGAAAAATAAAAAGGTTAAGTCTGTAAATACACACAGCATTGGTGCAAGGAAACACATAACAGCATCACCCATTTCTTCCCCTGCACTACAAAAGCAAAAAAAAAAAAAGGCAATATCATTACAAGTTGTATGTCTGTAATGTTTTACTCTGACAATATGCGATTGACATTCCACGTATCGTACATTGACATATACAGCTGGGACATAGACAAGAGATTAGTCTCCTGCTCAACTTTGTACTGAGTGCTGTGATCCAAAAATATATAATTAACTATTGTATTTAGCAAGGTATCTTTATCTGGCACCGAGCACTTTGTATTGTGAGCACTGTCAGATGTGAGATCAGTCACGCGTCACACAGACATTACACAATCAACCTGAGAATAGGAAGTCTTCTTTGAGACAGTTGTGGCAGGTTTAAGCAACAGTTCAGTAATTACAGAATATACAAACCAGCCTTGTTCCATAATTGTATTAAAGTCCCACATTTACCGGTTCCATTCCCTGCCGAAACAGCTATTTTGTTTAACAGTGACGGTGATGTTGTGCGATCTGAAGGAACTTGGGAAATGTAGTTTATGGAAAACAATTTACTCATCGAGACCCTCGTCGTCTTCCTCCTCCCCCTCCGGCTTGGCGTCCACCTCGCTCGTATCTGAAAACTCATGCAGGAGGACGTACTCGCGGCTGCTGAAGCCAAACTTGATGACATCCTTTTCTTTGAGCTCGTAATAGCGCTGGGCTTCGATGCGCTGATTGTTAAGGTAGGTGCCGTTGCCGGAACCCAGGTCAATGATGTAAGGCCTTACCCTGCGGCCACCGGTGCCGTCTGCACGTGTAAACGCCATCAGTCTACAGAAATACAGGCAGAAAGAGAGACAGAAAGTGTTACCAATACAGCAACAAAATCATCAAAGTGTAATGCAACATGGAGTGGAATTTTGTCCAAATCACACAGATTGAAGTTGTAAAGTACAGCAAAGTAAAGAAAACCTGAGCTGATAATTGTTATTCTTACCGATACTGGAACACTGCATGTTGCTTGGAGCAGGATGGGTGGTCAATGGGGATATCAGCAATTTTTCGCTGACGCCCCAACAAATAGGCACTCTGTCTGTGAATGTACATGACTGGAAGGGGCTCATCATTCTTGAAGGGGTACAGCCGCCATCTGCGCTTAGGAATGCGGGCCTCGGGTGGCTCGTTGTACTTGATCACCACCCCCCGGAATGTGTTTGTATCTTCTGTTAGAGCCCCCGACAGTCCAAAGTTGGGCTTCTCTTTGTCAACAGGTGGGTCACTCCCTCCTTCAGACTCTCCCATATCCTGTTCTTGGGTTTCTTCGCGCCGCTGGCGGTTTTCTCTGCGCCGCTCATCGTGCTGCTGCCTCTCAGCTTGTTGAGAGCCAAGTGCGCCTCGCTCTCTCGGTCTGTCTCTGCCGCTGTCTCTCTCCCGTGGTCTGTCTGATTCCCACCT
The DNA here is from genome assembly GCF_050575085.1 of Anarhichas minor. NCBI lineage: Eukaryota > Metazoa > Chordata > Actinopteri > Perciformes > Anarhichadidae > Anarhichas > Anarhichas minor. The sequence goes on along the minus strand of NW_027466481.1, from coordinate 2,621,700 downwards.
GCTCCGCCTCTCCTCTGGCTGATCGGTCCTTCTCCGCCGCTCATCACCACTGGCCCGATGCTCCTCCCGCTCCTGAGAGATTTTTGGTAAGAAGACGATTATTAGCCAAAGGACAAGCTCGAACAGTTACAGATGTTTACAGGCGTTACCATATATTATATTACATTCAGTCAGAGTGGCCATTGTTATGTCAGGCATATGACACCGATGACTATGTTGTTCTACTGACATATGCCACTTATAAATGGCGAGTTATTGTAATTACAATAAGAGCTAAAACATCACATTGACACACACACAACATTTGAGACTGACATCATGAGACTATTACACATAATTACCGCTTGTAGGCAGTTGTCATGTGCTAATACCTTAGTGGTAGCAATGCTATCCGGACCACTACAGCCAAATATTGGCTCTGTTTGAAGAAAAAGTTTGAACAACCATTCAATTTTTAAACGGTATTTTTTGTGTATATATTTTTTCCAAAGTTGTGATTTGACATATTATGGTACCTTTTTTTTGTAATGCACAACATGCGACTGGTTGGCATTAGATGCCCACAGCCATTGTAATACCTGCATACTGATGAAAAGTGGTATCTGTCAATAGAACACAGGTGACGTACTCACAACCTAACCGTATGTCAGTCCAGCAGCAGTGTGAGGTACAAATAATAATCACTTATCAATCTCTATTAAAGCTGTGAAGCATTTTTTTTTCTTCCTAATTTAGAGCCTAATCACCCGCTTTATTTTGACATCAGCACCACGATGTGGGGGAGAGCGACTTCTTCTGTTTCTGGGAGATCTGCTGCCTCGTCTGACGGGAGATGTCTCTCTTCGAGCTGGTGAACGATCCCTCGTCCTGGCGGGCGATCTACACGAAGAACACAAAAAGAGGTTTAGATGCAGCTAACGAGTTAATAAAGGCTAAGTTAGCGGACAAAGTAACGCGTTTGTAGTGTAAAAAAACACAGCTGAACTAAAAGCACGTGGTAAAAACTAAGTGACATGTTGATTAAAAATTACCTGCTCGCTCGTCTCCTCGGTGGACTTGAGTTTCCGCTAGATCTCGACCTCGAGCGGCGCGATGTCTGTGGCCTAACGGGGCTCACTTGCTCCTGCTTTACCTTAACTTTGGGCTCCCGCTCCGGTGATTCCCTTCTCTTGTGTCGCTTTTCTTTGGTCATTCTAATATATGTTTACCAAATCCAACCGTTATTTAACTAAACACACATCGCCGTCCAAACCAAAGGCGTGTAACAACAAAAGCTAACTCGCGATTACAAAACTTCGACTGTTGTGCTCAAATTACACACTTCCGCTTCCGGGGGTGCGTCGAGAATTTCTGTCAACAGGGACGCAACCAACTTTTGGTTCCGTATGAACGAGTCTGCCATTACCGGTATTTTGAATTAAGCGAGTGTTGTTAAAAATTACGGATTTTGTTTTTTGTCAAAGAACATTTCGTTTTAAAACTCCAAAGGCACATTTGTAAGACGTAAAATGGACGTGCCATTAAACGCACACAAAGTGGACAGCCAGCGGTCTTCGTTTGTTGTGCTGAATATTATAACAAGAGTCTCCAAAATTAGCATTTGTGAACCAAAGCACAGATTCCACTCGGACACATTAAAATGGTACGCCTGGACGCTGTTGCCATGCCAATTTAAACGGTTAGAACAAACTTTTTGTGAGCAACGACATCGATATTTCTGTAACTGAAGCTTCACAACAAGACGCTTCTGATTTCTAGTGTATCTTTTCATTATTTTAACAGAGAACACACAATGATTACACCGGGCGAGTCTCTCGTGAAATACGACAATCCAGTTTGGATCAAAAACACGGACAGAAAATCACCAAAGGTGAGTTTAACGTTACATAGTAACGCCACGAAAGAGTAACGTTAACGTATAACGACTGTATATCATAAACGATCAAAAGAAAAATGTACTTATGAAGCTTAAAGATGTCATGCGAGTCATTTATGTATATTGAGTTGGAAATAGTAATTTACTTAAAAATATGTTTTACAGGAACAAGTTTGGTTGTATACAAATTACTAAAAGCTAAAAGGTGATTTAAGTCTGTAAACTCTAGAAAAAAAAGGTGGGGGGGACATATAAGCTGTAGCACTCACTGCCTGTATTGTCTGGCAACATCGGCAAGACTGGACAACTGTAGCCTACTGTCCTACAGGTCTGTCAATGAATGAGTGACAAGGCAGTATATTAAAAAGGTGTCAGCTATTTAAAAAAATATGACATTAGGATAGGTAACATTAAGTACATGCAATATAAAATGTGTTACATAAAATATGTTTCACTACAGGGACGGCCTTTGAGAGTGAGCCCTCAGCAGCCTGCCATCTCTAACCCTGTTCCACCCCCTCCTAAGCCAAAATCAGCAAGTGCTGATGCCGCCAAGCAGGAAAATGAGGAGATCCTGAACAGCATTCTTCCACCCAGGTATAGCTCCATACCATCAACAATATAACAAGAACAAACCACACTCATTTATCTCGACTTCTGCGGTTGCAGGGAATGGGTGGAGGGAAACCAGCTGTGGATGCAGCACGTGTCTAGTGCACCTTGTACCAGAACAGACGTTATTCGCCTGGAGGAACAGATGGACATAAAGCTGCAGCAATGGCTGGCCAGAGAAACAGGAATCTGTCCTGTCCGCAGGAAGCTTTACTCCCAGTGCTTTGGTAAGGAGGAGGCTGAGATAGTGGTGGTTTCACCCATATCAACATTAACTCAAATTGTCCTATTCTCCTAATTTTCTATTTCTTTCAGATGAGCTGATCAGACAGGTGACCATCAACTGCGCTGAGAGGGGTCTGTTGCTTCTGAGGGTCAGAGACGAGATTCAGATGACTATAGTTGCCTATCAGACACTGTACGAGAGCAGCGTGGCTTTTGGAATAAGGAAATCACTGCAGGCTGAGCAGGGCAAGGCTGACATGGAGAAAACTGTAAGGACATTTAGTCATTTATTATGACCTACAACAAATAATTACATAAAGGGCACGAGGACCCAGAATCGGAAATGTTTGCAGCACTTCATAGATAAGATCTAAAGCCAATGGAATATAGTTATAAACTGTTTTTCAGTAAGTTATCCAGCAGAGAGCACCATTTCACTTTAAGAGTGTAACATAAGGACGGGGGTAGTGCTCTTTGCATAACTGACGTACAAGTTTGTCTTTTCACACATGCCTAGATTTGTGATCTGGAGGAGGAGAAAGCAGACCTCAAGAAGCAACTGAACGAACAGAGAGCCATCTCTGAAACTATTAAAGAGAGAGAAAACGAAAAGCGACAGTTGGAGGAAAAGAAGCTCAGTGAAGAGATTGAGTTCCTGAAGAGAACCAACCAGCAGCTCAAGGTGACGTTTCTTTTTTACGTACCAAAGAAAAACAATCTTTTAGATTCAGAACCAATAGCAGCCATGTTGTCTTGTCTTAAGATTTTTACATTTGTCTTCCTATTCAGAACCAACTGGAAAAGATCCTTACACCAAAGAATTAACTTCGCCAAACCAGAACCGGGTCTTCATTTCCCAGTACAGAATGTGACATTTGTTCTTTGTCTCGTTTCTAAATGAATTCATATAAACTTAACTGATTGTAATTAAAGAGTATTTTATTACAGCATGGCAAGTACAGTTCACAATAACTGTACCTTTCTCTTGAACATCAAGAGAGCATTACACCTGTAAATGATGAATTAAATGTCATTCAAAAACAGTCCTGGGTTGAAGGGGAACAGAGAGACGGTCATGGTAATGATAAGGCATCAAGTGGCCACTTGATAAAGACCATTTAACAATTAGTCAGCATTCCACCTTCTGTCAACTCTACACTATCAATAAAAGCATGTTCTTTTGGGCTAGTTTAAATAAAGATTTATTACAAACGTTGAGTTTCACGACTCCAGTCTAGTGTTTTGGTCGTTTGGCCTTTTGGCCGTCTTTGGCCGATGCTGGGGCCTGTCTGTTCTTGTTCTTGTTCTTCACATTGTGTGTTTCGTAATAGCGGACACCAACTTTCTTCGTCTTCTTAGCACGGTCCATTGCTCGTCTCTGTAGAGATGGATAAAGAGAACAGAGGAAAAACATGAGCAACTTCATTCCTGTTACATCAGAAAGTCAAGTTTACATTTATATATACATATAGCGCCAAATCACAACAGAGGTTATCTGATGACACTTTTCATATAGAGCAGGTATACACTGTACTCTTGAATTTACAGAGATCCAACATTCCAAAAGAGGAATACACATTGAGCAAACGCGTCGACACAGAGATCTGTTTGACGTCAGAGAGGACAAACACTGCATACCTGTTTAGACGTCAGTCTGTGGGATTGGGTGGGCACCTCGTCCTCCTCAGCTTTCCTCTTCTTGCTCTGCTGGTTTGCATCTGAATTCAAACAAAGAATGACAAATGTGAGTCCTGACCAACCCAATTTGTATGGCTGCAGGCAAATACCGTACAAATCAGTATTTATGTGTCAAACTTGGGATAATACATACTCACACAAGTAAGACGGCATGCTTTTGTGGGCTTTTTATTTTGTTTCTGAGAAACTGAAAGTTTTTTTTGGAAGTCTGATCTTCCAAAACAAATAAATCTACCTTCAGCACCATGCAAAGTCATGACAAACATGTTGATCGACTACCTTTCTTCTGTGCTTGCTTTGCTTGCTCTGCCGCCACTTGTTTAGTCTTGATGTCCGTGAACGCTTTGTCAGACAGTGCCTTAGGTATCCTGTCCAAAGTAGAAAAAGAGTGGATAAATCCCCAACAAAGCAAATGGTTGGGATCTGTTGTAATGAACAGCGATTATCTATGCAGCTATACTTGATTAAAGAACACAAAGACATGGAAAAGTTATGGAAACAGGCTCCTGATCAGAGATAAATACTACTGACTGCTGGTCCTCAGGGGCTTAAAGGCTGCTTAGCACGGACCAACTCAAATGCATGGCATCTCTCTGCCTGACAACTTCCTGTTACTTTACTGGACAAAAGAAATTAGGGCAAAACAAAGGAAATAGCTCAGTGAGGTTTGGTGGGGAGCATACTGACCGGATTGCAGAGAAGCGCTTGAATTTGGCCCGGTCCAGGAAATGCTTGTACTTAGAGATCTTGTCATCCAGCTCACGAATCACCTCCCGTGAACTCTTGTTGCTGGTTGCTTTGCCAGTCTGAGCGGTTGCGGGCTCGGCGTCAACAGTCTCTCCACTAGCTGGTTCAACATTGGCCCCGTCTGCCTCGCCGCCGCCGCCGCCGCCGCCGCCGCCGCCGCCCTCCTCCTCCTCCTCCTCTTCTTCACCGTCTTCCTCGCCATCAGAGCCAGAGAAGTCAGACAGCCCCAGGTCAGGCATCTCCACAGGAACCAAGTCTTCCTCGTTGAACTCGGGTGCCACATTGATTTTGCCAAAGTTCTGTCGCACATTAGACAGAATCTTCGTGACCTGCTCCTTCTTTCTCTGCTGCTGTTCCTCCGAGGTGGCGTCCGGATTGTCTGGCTGTTCCTCCTGCACATTCTCAACTGCCGCTGGGGGTGCTTCAACTGGGAATTGCCCCTTGCCCTAGAAAAACAACAGACCCAAAGCACAGGTTGAAAACACAGGTTGGTGTAGAGAAAAAGTAATTTACTGATGAAACAGAACAAAGTCTTACCTCATGATCCCCCTCAGCCCCAGGGGGTTTCACGAAGAAGGGGATACGTCCTCTCTGCCAATCATTCAACACCATTTTGGAGACTGTGGAGAGATCTGGCTCACCACCCTGTAGAATGCCAAGAATACGTTGCTCAAGTTAAGGATTTAAACTAGTGGTTCACACGCACTTTGCTATTTAACTGGAAGCCAAAAATAAACCAGATGTATTGCGTAAGGATTTGGCGTTGCACTTCATAAAATGGAATTAAAATTCGTACGTATACCGATATGATACTGTTATGTTATTTTTATAATAATAAACAACTAGATTCCAACTTCAGGCAGAGCAGTTTTAAGTCTATCCTGTTAATGTCCCGCAAGCAAGAAAATGAAAGCGGAAGATTCAGACCTTCAGAAGTTTCCCAGTGCGCATTGCCAGCTTCTCAAGGAATTCTTCAGGAGAGTTCCAAGTGGGGATGCGGTAAGTCTTCCGAATGTATTCTGGCTTGGCCCGCTCCAGCACTGCCGCAATGTGCTCCTCTGGGTTCTTAATTTTCTCCACTTGAACCTTTGTGAGGAAGGGGAAGAAGAAGGCGTGCAGTTTAAGATATGGACCGGCAACCTTTCAGTTATAGGGACTACGAGGCCTAAATGTTAAACCGAGGAACTGGAGGATCAGAATTGGAGCTGATTAAGGCACTTTTTAACAGCCGGGTATTTGCAAAAAGAATCCACTTTCAATTCTTTGTTCATTACGTTCCAGGTACTAGAGCTGTCAAAGATCCCACATTAACAGTCTCTGGGACAGCGTGTCTTTCTGTGCTATGAGGAGCACGAATGATTCACCTCCATTGTATTGTATTGGAGCAGAAGTATGCGAGGCACATATCAGAAAACCTAACTAAAGAGACTTACCACTCCTTTCAGGACAATATCAGATTCACTGTCGTCTGAAGGGTAGACAACACCGGGACAGTCTATGAGGAAGATGCGCCTCATCAAAGTGATGTACTGCCACACCTAAAAAAGGAAGGAGATTAATGTTTAAATGATTAAATCATTTCAGGTTCAAATGAGATGTTGGATCTTGGCAAAATATATATTTTTTGAATCTGTCCAAGAACTGTGATAATGGCTTCCTTTCTTTTCGCCATATGCTACAAACCATCTCGCTCTTCCACGACTGGTTCATCAGAGGGATCTTTTCACATACCTTACTACAAAGCAAGGAATCTCGCCCTCCCTCCCTCCCTGTCTGTCTGTCTGTCTTTCGCATTTAGGCCGCGGATCATTGGCTGCAGTTTACTTTCGCTGCTGGACACCGGATACACTACAACCTAACTCTTCTTCATGCCCTGCAGCACATCCGGTACCGGCAGCCAAGCAACAGGCCCTTTTTGAACGTGTACTGCACTAGCAAACAAAACACACACATCCATCTGAACAACAGTAAGAATGAGGGTCACGGCAGTGCAGCCAGTATGTGGTGAGAATGAAAGGCAAGGTGAGAAATAAAGGAGGGTTGGACCCCCCCCCCCCCCTCTTTCTCCTTGACCCTGCTGTGGACATCGGGGTTATCAGGCCCTTGTTCGTTTCCAAACAGGATAAGCAGCCCCAGACAGAGGAAATTAAGGATGAAAATGGTTGTTGTTCTTTCTCTTGGCCCAGTCTCTCCGTAGATTTTCAGTTATGTAGTGAAGAGACTCTGAGCCAACTATTTCTGTTGTTGCAGCCATCAACAATTACCAAGTTAAGAAGAGGGACATCACATCACCTTCCCACTGAATCAAAACTCCTCTTTCCTCTTCACTCTCTACACAAAAACATTCCCTTTTTTGCTCTTATCCTTTTTCGATTAGTAGTGTAGAATACTGGTCGGATCTTTTCTTTCATATTCTTGATTCTAGGCCTTTACAGGAAAGGTTCAAAGATTTTCAACAAGAGGCACTCATATGAACACTTAACCTTTAGAATTCAGTTTCATTATTTTCCTTAAAAAACTAAAAAAGGATTTCAAAACTGTTTCCTGTATTCCTTTTTACAGAGCCCTCCAGTGCAGTGCTTACTAAACACGCTTTCAATGTTGCTAGACTTCATATCACATGTGTACATTTAGCTTACATGGCTGAGATGAGACTGGAAACGTACCTTTGTTTCTCCGGCAAGGGGTGCCACATTGCAGACCTTCTTAGACCGCAGGGTGTTGATGACGGAGCTCTTTCCCACATTAGGGTAGCCAATGAAACCCACACTGATCTGTTTCTTGTCTGTGTGGAGCTGTGGGAGGCCAAAAATAAAGTCAGAATGTGGTGTTTCCTCAACAACAACAACCTCCGTCTGGTCCTCAGTCCACGGAGGTAATTTAAGATGGGGCTCTGTTGCCATTAGCAATAAACCAAGTGAACTTGTCATCACTCCAGAGCCACAATTTAGTTTGTTCAAAACACAAACCAAAAGATATCTTTAAAAGGATTTCTTATGTCAACAAGAACATCACGGAACCTTTTAAAACAAGAGATGTAGCTAACTGTTCTTTCTGTCCCAGGAGGTGGACTATGGAGGCTGTTTTTGGACCTCGTTACCTCCAGACTCTTTGGTGAACGCAGTCCAGAGAATAACTTTTACAAGGAAAAAAAAACAAACCCATAGAAGTTTTCTCATAACAGCCTCTTTAAAATCCCAACATTCAATTTAACAAGAACATTCCATTTGAATATGAAACTTTATCAGATCTTTTAAGTCCCACGCTTTCACAAACACGTTACATTCCACAGTCACTACGTCACATTGCATGTTCAGGTCTACTTTTAGAGTAGAGCTCATTTTATGTCGGGTTAGAGATACACAATGCAACAAAAAGACGATGGAGAACCAAGCTCAAAGCACTAGCATCCTAAATTATAGCTTATAGTTTTTGTTATAAGTCAATCTATTTAGATAGTACGCTCATAAATCACAGGGCGTGCAATTTGAACATCCACGGCCAAAAGCAAATAAACAGTTTTAAAAGATTCCACTGAGTGGACAATAAGCTGAACGACATAAAAGGCAACAAGTTATGGTATCTGGGACAGTTATTGGAGCAGTAAATGGTTTTCCGCTTAAATCACAGGTATTTTGATTTCGAGCCATGTGCTTACCTTGCCAAACTGCCTGAGCAGCTGGATGAGGGAGCCCTTACCAAACGAGTTGGTCAGGCTGGCATGGAAAGCCAGAGTGGGGCACTCTTGGGATAACAGAGCTACCCAACGTCTCTGGTTCGAAATTGAGTGGAGACAAAGAGACATTTTTTAAAATCATACTACGACAAAACAGACGCATTCACTCCCAGTGAAATGGAAACTAAAGATGAACATGTTGTTGATTTCTTACCGTGACCCAGGTGGGGATGAGGTCACACTTGTTTAGAACAAAGATCAGATGTTTCCAGGATTTCTCTTTCTTCATGTATTTCTCGATGCTCTGGGAGCGCGTTCCCATGGGATCACGGGCATCAAGCACTTGGATGATGACATCAGATGAGTCAATCACCTATCGCAAGAAAACAGTCAGGAATGCAAAATGACCCCGGAGCGCGTCACGGTGACGCTACATTAGCACAATGCACAGTGCTGAGAGGAGGATGGAAACAATACCTTGTAAAGTTCTCCCCAGATCCTCTTGGACTGACCCTTTTTGAAGATCTCCTCACGCACTTCATCCCTGTTGCAACATGAGAATAAAACTAGCATTAGTGCGGGAAATTGTCATAATTAGCAATTAATGATCAATTATTGAGTTTTGGTTTAAAAACGCATTTTGTGAGGTCACAGTGACCGTAAACTTTGACAACTAAATTCTAATCAGTTCATGCTCGAGTCCAAGTGGAAGTTTGAGCCAAATCTGAAGAAATTCCCTGAAAGCGTTCCGGAGAAATCGCATAACGGGTCTTACCGGACCCCCGTGTCCTCAATCACCAGGTCTTTGTCCTTGTCTGCATCGTAGGTCCGGACTGAGGCCTCAGCCTTTTCTACGAGGTCCTTCACATCCTCCACCACGAGACTGGGCCTCTTCCTCTGAGCCTTGCGCCCAAATGTGGTCTCAAAACCCTCTGTGTCCAGAATGTGCACCTTGGAGTTCTGCAGGTGTAGAAACAAAGAAAATGATTAGACTTACAGCTCCGACTGTCGAACTTGTGTTTCTCCTACATAATACAACTGCTCAGTGCATATTCAAATGAGTAATAAGATATGAAATGCATGAACAGCTAAATAGGTCTGCCATTGTGAAATTATATATATATATATATATATATATATATATATATATATATATATATATATATATATATATATATATATATATATATATATATATATATTATTGTGTCCTTGTGTGATATCTGTGGTAAGAACATTTTCAGAATGAATCTTTTGTGACACAATGCAGGTGGAAAGGTTTGTGTCTGTGTTACAACCAAGTTTCGATACAGTCAAAGTGATGCAGTCGTTCCAGAGGTTTCAGACAGAATCACAGAACAAATACATACAGTAAACAGAACAACCAAATATGCAACAACCATGCCAATGAAACAGCTACGCCGGTTCCAGGACTGATTAAGTGTTCCAATGATATTTATCACAAGTCATGCCTCTATTGCAACACTGCCATGAGAGGTGGAGGGGGCAAACAGTTTACAGGGTTGTCAGAAACAATGATCTTTAAGGATTCAGGTTGCCTGACTATCTGCCAAGATCTTCAACAGGGATTTCCAGTTCTTTGATAATGCATTCCACCTATGGAACCACAAACTCTGGTTCAACTCATCTGCCTTTTTGGAATGAGATCTGTCAACAGGGTCAATCAACAGCCTGACATCCAGATTTAAGAGCAATGTTTTTCCACATGAATTGGCTATTAGCCGGTTGGTAAATGAGGAGGTCTTCACTACGTAGGGGAAAAAAATTGCTCCGCATAAGCATGAACGCAACACTGATCCGAGACGCTGCTGGTCACATATACTCGTAATGTTAATGGCAATAACACAACCGAAAGTAAAGGAAACAAATCAGTATCTTTAACTGCTTCACATTTAGAGAAAGGTCTCAATTCCACGAGGGACTATATAAAAAAAGACTGAAACAGACCCAGTATGTTGGAAGAGAAGAACTGGATGTTATTCAGAATTGCATAGAAACGTCAACAGTTTTATAAGCTAGTATACGCTCAATAAAATGTTTAAAAGGTGTTAATTCACACACCTCCTCTAGAGAGCATTCCTGGGACAAATGGACAATTAGGTGGACAGCACAGGATTAATAAGAAGAATAAATAATTCTTCCTTTACAGTAAAAGGAGCTTTCTGCATTTTATACTCACATGAGCTTTGACTCTATCATGCAGGAGGGACATGGGGAGTTTGCTCGGTCTCATCACCACACGATATGGATCCTTCTGTACAGCTCCCATCTCGTCTTGGAACTTCTGGAGGGAGGACTGCTTGATCACACGGGTATTTGCTGAAATACAGAAAATATGTGTATTGTTATTTGGAGACCCTAGGAAGACATGCTACCACACTCTGGAAGCCAAAGAGAATCTGAAAAAAAGAATATTGTATCATCTTGCTAAAGTCACCAAAAAGTGCTAGTAGGCAGTGGTGCATTTAACGCTATGCGCTTGAAATGGATTTTTCTATATTGCCAACATGGTGAGGTTTACTAAAAAGTGGCCCAGAACATTAAAAACTCATAACTTTATATTCTTCATGCAGTAAAATATCCATGTGTTCAGTGTTGTCTTGCCTATCACCGGACATAAACACATTAATCTATAAACTACAAAAAAACAAGTGTTTGTTTATATATATATATATATATATATATATATATTGCTTTAACATACACAACATATACAAAAGGTAAGGAAGTGCACTTACTAAACCATTTGATGTTTGGCTCCACTCTGGCTACAGTCCCTGGAGTCACAGTGGACTGGTACTGGAGAGGTCTGATGACTTTCCCACGGTCATTACTGGGAGCAGAACATCAGTGTCAGTGTGAATAAAGCACTTGTTGGTATATTTCTCTGCCCCTTAGAAAACCAGCAGCCCATGAGAATAATGAAAATCTGAATCATCAATTACCATCTCTGCTTTTGTCTGTACATATTCAGACGTTTGATGGTGGATCGGTCCCTCATGTTGGTCCCTCCAGCACCCTTGGCTCGATCTGTGAAATATATGGACAGGTTATGTAACAATCCGATTGCTCAACACACTTTTCAAGGAACATCAGCGCTGCTTCAGAAGACATCCTATGACAAATTAATAACAGCAGCTGACACTTCAACTTGACACAAGCCCTTCCCTAAATATTTAATACTTTAGCGTCAAATTTAAATGTCCTAACGCTAACTTATTACAGAAGTAGCTCAAGTAAGATGGAGTTAACTTCACCTGAATAGTGTTTCATTTGGGAAAAACTTGCACACATATTGTCAGTGACTAGTTTAATCTGACAAAGGTAATTTATAAATGTCTTTTCAAGAACATATTATGAACTGGCTAACAACATTTAGCATTAGCTGTAAACAAACGGTGTTGCTAATGGGGGTTTAGCTCACCAGGGTTGCTGCTGGACGTCGATTTGTTTATCGAGCTTTTCCCTTTGAACAGAGGCTTCACCATTTTGACGGCTTAGTCGGCAGAGCTTTCCCAGAAGAAAAAAATAAAGAGCCCACACGACGGTGTCTGAAAGCGGAGGTTCAGATGCTGTTATTCCCGTCTGCTCTAAATTGTACACCGTACACGTGCTGTTACGGTGAAGCAGGAAGGACGTCATCAAAGGAGCGACGGCGACGAGAACGAATCAGAGAGCTCCTGAAACTGTACAGAATGTGCTGGACATACCTACTGTATAAAATACCTTGTGCAAAATTGTTAATAGTAGGTTATGTGAAATGGTTTCATCTAAACTTTAAGCAATATGAGTATGTATTCTGAAATTAACTATACATTATGTAAATTTCTTACTGATGTGTAAAAGTAAAGTTAAATATTGTATTAATTAGTCTTATATGTTGGGGACAATGACAGAATCACAGAATCGAGAGCTATACTACTCCTCTTCACGTTGTTAGAAAATGCATTGCTATGCTCCTTTTATTCCAGAAGAGGGTGCAATATAATTTATATTAGGGTGTTGATGCCAACATGCCCTGCTGAATATCTATGGCCTCCCATGCTGACTTTAGACATTCATTACTCAAGAGACTGCTCTCTGCAGTTCGACGTGAATCATGAGGCATGAGCCACAGGAGGCATATACGACTTGAAAGAAAAATGTGTTTTGCGTGATGAAAGAGGCAAGGTGGTTGAATAAATGTGTTTTGGCTCAAATGTGGCAAGAAAAATAATTAATGATGAGGAAAGTGGCAGGGATTTTTTAAAATATTGATATCATAAGTCCAAGTTTCCCCAGTTCACCTACAAAAGATGTTTCACATTTGTTTCATTCAGTTAGCTATTCCAGTAGTTTTCTGCAGGTTTTTTTTCCCAACATGAAGATGTAAATGCTGATTCACTGCCTCTCCACACATCAAATAATACAATTCTGGTGGAGGAATTCTGAATCTTTTATTTTTTGTTGTTTCTAAAGCACCAAGGACATGACATTAGCGTCCTCAGTGTAGCCTATGGCCTTGCTCATGAAATGCAAAAATAGTCAAATCAAAGGATACAACAAATACATATTGCCAATATTAAACAGGGGCAGATAGTTTAATTGTGTTGCTTTTTATTTATTATGATTTAAGAGTTACCCTGGCTGGGAGGCAATCTGGAAAAGAAAAAAATACTCCCAGGACAATATGATTTTCATTAACGCAGAACTGATGCAGGCCGTCAGCAGGCCTATTTGACACCGAGATATACGAAAGACCAAGCTTGTCTGGTAGTGAGTGTGAGTGTGTACGATATGTTACACAAAGTATGGCCCAGAGCCAAAGCCGGCAAGTTCGTAGAGACTCAGGTCTGGAGAGGCGCCATCCAGCATTCAGTTTATACAGCAGGGAGGCCAAGGAATGTTCTCTGTTCATTTTCATACAGAGGAAATTGGAACTGACTTCATCAGCAATCCAGTGCAATACATTATTTATTTTTATGTTCACAAAGTCGATTTTTATTTCCATCTTTAAGCTGGAATCAGAGCGGGAAAAAACAAGAAAAAAAGATGTTTGGATTCAATCTAAACATTCATCCTCCATTTTAAAATCCACATTTACAATAGAAACTTCCATCCAACAAATTATATTTATGCAGTCAGAGGAGAAACAAATGTCAAATCACTTTTATTACAAGCCAACTTCATTTAAACCCAAACTGTGACGGTTGTAGTCATAGACAGAGATTGTGCACTCTTCCAAATTCTTCTCATCTTTACCCTTAAATGTAATATTTCTTATGCCTAAACACAACCTTCTGATTTGACAAGACATTCACAGCACTCAAGTGGTATCCCTCTGTGAAGAGCGTTGTCTTAAAAGGTTCAAATGACACAGAAATGACCTCTTTGCACCTGATGTACCCAGTTGAATTCCTTTAAAAAATTTATAAATTAGCATACCTTCTAATCCAACACATTGTCACGAGAGTTTGTTTAAGACTTTTAGCATTGGTTGAATCAATTTGAATCAATCGATTTTTTGTATTCCATAAGGAAATTTTGTTTCAAGTCATAAGCCACCATTTCTTCAATGAGAAGAAGCACTGAACACAGTTAGTCTCAGTCACTCTGTCATCAAAATGAATGTAGGGTATATTTTGTTTGTCCTCACGTCACATCTGTATTCAGCGCTTGTGCATTTTGGATGGACAATCCACACCATCTATGACAGAGTGACCACAATTCATTGTTGATGCCCTCAGCTGTAGGAAAAACACAATACTTAAACAAGGCTTACAAGCAGTTATATACCAATAAAAATCATAACAGGGTACATGTGGTGCCTTAATAAAAAACAAACTAACCAATTAGCTTGCCAGAAAGTAGAAAACAATATTAAATGTTACGAAAAATATCACTTCTGTACCACTCAAGCAGCTTCTTGCATCAGCAGTTGTCTTCTCTGTTCTTTTACAGGAATGAAAAAATACATTAAAGCATTATGCATTACAATGAATGGCATATTTATTTGTATCACAACACACACTTCTGTTCAGCACTAGATTCTATAGACCAATACAACAGGGAAAATGTTCAAAACAGAGAGCACCGTGTTCTTTGGCCTCTAATCAGGGTGCTGGAGTGAGAACACTTGACAGATGATGTGAAAATTCTCCCCAATGCCTCTGATCTTTGGTCCTCTAGCCGTGGAGCATGGCAGGTAGAGCTTGTTTGTTTCTGTCGGACTGTGTGGACAGCCAACCTCTGAAGTCAAAGCATGCATCTTTCTGGCAGATATTCAGTCAGCTGATCAGTCTCCACCGGTTGTGACTGACAGCTCAAGAGTTGGGGAGTGGGGCATCGACAGCTAGCACTAGTATTTGATAAGATGATGACAGAAGCTTGCACATATTGATACTTCAGGCCCAGGTGGTGCCTTACAGATTTGCTGTATTCAGCCAACGAGGTTCATTCCAAAGTTAAATAACTGATGTGAAGTCCACTGTTTGAAAAACTGACACATTCTTTCAAAGTGATTAATTAATAGCATAAAGCCATCAAAAGGTGATGAGATGCTTCAACTTTAAAATAGGGAATAGATCTATTTTAGCACCTGCTTGAACGGGTTATTATTAAATATAAAATAACACTTTAGATTTACGACATTATTGTTTATCCCAGGAATATATGTTACTTTAATCCTGATAAGTTGAAATGAAGCAAATCTTGCAAAAAGTTCCATAAGAATAAGGAATTAATACAAAAAAAAAAAAACCGCGCTAAAATGTGATTTCTTTCATGGAAAACAGTAAAAATCGAACAAATTTACAACAGCAACAAATATACTATGTGTTGTAAAACCACAACACTGTTTCATCATAAATTATACAATTAAGGTACTTCCCCACTGTTGCTTGGCGAGGTTATAATATGCTGTGGCAGGAATTATAAACATTTGCTTTAAAAACATTTGCCCGAACCCCGTCCCCCATTCACTTGGTGAGAAATACCAGATGTAGAGGATTTCAGTAGTAAAGGTACTCAAGTCTTTTTTAAATCTACAATACACAGTGAGATGGAAATAAGCAAAATGGGGTTAGTGTGACGGATGCTGCTTCACAAATCAGTGGCAGTGTGTTAAAGATCCCCATAACTGTTCATGTGAATGTGTGCATTTATGTGTGTGAATATAATATTTAAGTCTGGCTCACTTTCAGAGTCTCTGCTTTGTATCAAAACTGGAACACCAGCTAGATGATGAAGTGCAGCCTGCAGCCGCCAGTCTGACTAAAGATAAAGAGAAAAATTGACGAAGGCCTGAAGGTCGCTCCTCCTAGCAGCCTCACTGTCGAAAAGGTTTGCAAAAGATAGCTTACATTTCTGCTGAGAGTGCTTCATGGCTCTACTGGTGGGCTACTGACCTGCTGAAGGCTGATAGTCACTGTTGTGTTATGAGTCATTTCATCAAGTTCTTCTGTACTTAGACAGGGGTCACTCCTGCAACAAGGGTTTGATAACGCAGACACACGTTAGAGCTCAATTCTAGGTGGAAACAAGTCTACAGCCATGTTAGTGGCTCACTCCTTAAGGGTCCGACACAACGGGCCATGTGTTGTTGCAGTGTGTCTAGTTTTTGCAGTGTGTCCCACACAGTTGGCACTAGTCTGCCCTTATTCAGTGTTTTTTTGGGGCCAATTCAGCATGTTGAATGAGCGGAGGAGCTTCATCTTGATCACTCCAATACACAAATATTTTCACAACAACATGGCCATCTAGAATCAAACTGAAGGGTGAGCGGGAGTGGTAGGCAAACGCTGCTTTGTTTATCTATCATAATAACAGTTTGTAGTTTATAACTTATATTTTTGAATGACAAATTCAGACTACCACTACCTGCTGGTATGGAGAGTTATTTCCTATTACGCAGAACGTATGTGCTAGTTGGCTGTTGGCTGTCGTCTTTAAGGTGTGGGTACTTTTTGGCCAAGACACAGGTGACGCGAGTCAAACCAAGAGTCAACCTTTGTCGCACCTAGTCCTTTGTTGTTGATTTGAAGTGTCTGGGCCTTTAGGTCGTCTATGGGCACAGCAGTGCTTTGAGCTAAATGCTAACATCAGTTATCTAACATGCTCAATACATCAGTGCTAACATGCAGCTGTTAAGCAAATAGCCTATAATGTTTACCATGTTCAACATCTTAGTTTTGCATGTTAGCATGCTAAAATTTGCTAACTAACACTAAACCTGATGATATGTCATCAGTTTTGCAAGTATTTTGTCAGTATTGGACAAGCGGAAATTTCTGTGTAAAATTTCAATCCAGTTGTAATCAAGACAAGACTAAAACCCCAAAATATCAACCTTATGGTGGAACTAGAAGAAAAGTCAGGGAATCACCAATGCTTGTTTTTTTCAAACTTGAATGGCAAGCCATATTATAGTTGTTTAGCTATTTCAGTCTGGACTATGGAGAAAATTCGATCATGGCACACAGTTTCTGTTTAATACTAGAAACTATTTAGTTGACATAAACTCTTATTGTTGCAACATCCTCGTGTCATTTTCCAGACATTAAATATGCAAGTCTCTAAATTTAGGCTCTGAAGACATTTAAAAATACTAAGGTCTTCATTACAAGTATTGAAGCATTTTCTCCCATCACAAAGCACTAAAGAGAGAAAAGCACTCTTGCCAGGAGCTCCTGTCTTCAGATAGCAACCACACCTCATTTATAGATAGAGATATTATGGCCAGTTTCAAGGGGAGATTATACAGATTTCAAATGACTTAGATCAAAAAGAAGGAATGATGAGAAGAGAGAACCATGACTCATGTAACAAATGAAAAACAATCCTGGAAAAACCCAGCTGGAAATGAAGTGATGCAATATGTTGTTTTTCAACAGAATATGTTTGATGAATGCACAATATCCTCTGTGTTTATTTTCATGAAAATATAATCTTTTACTTGTTTAGTTCATGGCTTGTCGTGGCCACAGGTTTCACACCACATAAATCATAGCATAATCTGTTGGCAAGGACCTTTGGGAGGCCCTCTAATGAATGGTGTTTATGAGTGCTAATCTGTGGCATGTAAACCACCATTTTGGGTTGAGATAAGCCACAATAAGGTGAAAATATATTTCAAAGTGCATTCAGTTCACGTTGCACACTCACTTGGCTCACAGGTCAGTTTCCATTGACCTTCAGTTTGAGTTGTAATATCAATGTTGAAGCCAAAATATTTACTATTATCTAATGTCACTGAGAACCTCAACATATAGTTATCACACATTTGCAATTTCACTTTTCACTTGGTGGAAATTCATGCATAATAAGTTCATAACCAAGACTTGACAAGCAACTTGACAAGCAGCCTTTGGATGTTAGTAAGAATTTAAAAAAAGATCCTAATAGCTTAATGGGGTTTATGGAAAAATGTGGTTTTACAAGAAGTTATTTGGTTACCTGCGACTTTTTCTTCACTTTTGGTTAGTATTTTGCCTGATAAGATTGATATCTCTCAAGAAACATGTGGGAGCTATTACAGACAAATAGGCCTGAAAGGTCTAAATAACCACGATTCGAAGGGATGTTAATGGTACAACGTTAAGAGCCTCTATAACGATAAATCCAAGTGCATGACTGGCCTAACTGAGACAGACTTGTGTCTTACAGTTTCCAAGGCAACAAAGCATAAACTAAGAGTTCTCCCACACGCTTAAAGACGGGGACAAGCAAAGTTGAAGCCTGTCTTTCTTCCTGGTGCCTAAAACAATCTTGAGGCCTGAAATGTCGAATAAATTGCACCACGACAGCCAAGAAGTAATCCCATGGTGTTTAGTGAAACAACAAAAATGATTACCTTCCGATAAGACAAAAATGTGTGTCAAGTGTTTCTCAGAAACTTAATACCAATCTTAAGTGAAATGCAAGAATGCTCCCCTGCCCACAATCTTGATGTACCAAACCCGCTTGGTTGGTGCTCAAGCACTTGCTCAAAGAAGCTGGCAGCAGGTCCGTCTCTAGTTCATCCAAGACAAACACACTCCTCTCGCTGCTAAGGCCAAAGATGAGCTGCCATGGAGTTCAGGCACCTCTTTGCATCTGGTTCGCAGCACTAGTTTCACCTTGCCAACGCAGTGTGTTCGTGCAAACACGGTTTGGACCTCTACTACACTTTGAGTGTCAATCTGGACCGTGGTTAGGCCATGATGTAAACTTGTAGGGTCAGCTAAAAATAAGGGTTGCATGGCAAGTTTCAGGTGGGCTGTGTGCCATAGTGCTTCTCGCCAACAATCTTCCCCACTTGAATCTAAATAGTGTTCACCGGAGGTGGGCACCACCACCCCTCTCTCCTCTCTCTGCTTGTTTTTCTGTGCCTCACTAAGGAAGCTTGTCTTTAACGTTTATCTGCTGCCCTTTCAATTTGATAGGGATAACAGAGAAGCCTATTTGGACAGAGGTCCGTGTCACCTCAACGCTATGGTTGCCACTGCTGAGGTCATGCCATGAAAGGGAAATGGAGCAGTACTGTTTCCTCTGAGCACTCTGAAACACAAGTGATTACATTGACTGATCTGTCCGAGGGACCCTGGCTGGTGAAGATCAAAGGCGGCCTGGAGACCACCTGGAACTTCATCTTGGCAGTAGACTTGGCCTGTAGAGGGATGAGAGGCTCTGGGAAAAGGCGCAGAAGCCCTGTGCCTCTCGTTCCCATCCTGATCTTCGTGAGAACACAGGCTCTTTGATTGAGGAACCTCCTTTGCTTCCAATGTGATTTTTTTTTCCAAGCATTCAGTGTCACATTCAAATATAATATATCCTTGGCTTTACTTTGATACAATCTAAGTAGTTGAGGACTGAATGGGGTATGTCGTCATAGTTAAACAATTGGTCTCTGTGGCCTTAACATCCTGGTAGGTCTTCTTCGACCCCCCTGAACACTGGATAAATGAGTTAGGACCAGTCACCATCATACCCTACACCAATGTCGCAAAGCTCACAAATGTCTAATGTAATAATTGTAATAAAATTAGAAATAAATAATATTACAATTTTAATAGCCCATATAATCATTACACAGATAACAATATTACACATATAAATAAGATTAAATCGCATTTCAGAAAGAATAATTGAATTTTCAATATCTCTGCACTCAACTTAAGTCTATTAAATGCTGTGAAAGTTAAGAAATATGGAAAAATACTGCAAATCACAGAGGGACATAACAAGAGTAAGTCAAATATTGGACCATTTAGCTCCTAAATTCCTATCTATGGGCCAGTAGTGTGGTTTGGCAGACACATTACCCCTCTTTTCTAGCCTATGACAAACATACCCAAATGTCTACTCAGTGCAAGAGAAAAGACAGGCAGGATGCATGCAGGACAATTGTGCTAAGCATTTGTGGAGCAAATACAGTAAAAGAGTAGTGACAAGTTTAATAATCTATAAATGTCTAAATGACACACTTGTATCCAGGAATAAAAGTTAGTATACACAAACTCTAAAAGTGAGATTTCTCAGCTAATGGTTTTGTTTGTTTCTATTTCCATTGAGTTTGTCCATGACACTGTTGCAGAACTAGGCTTGTGTTACTGCACACCAGCGGAAGTAAATGCTTAATATTGTGACGAGTTATGAGTTACCAATGGAAACAGACATGGAATGTTTATTTCCACCAGCTCAGGATTTTAATGCTCCGTGTCCCACGATACTACTAGATATGATTGCTTCCCAACCATGTGTCCTTGGGAAACAATACAGTGTCACTATGGTTTGAATGTTACCTTTAAAGGAGACAGCAGCTTAGATTGATCATCAGGGTAATCTAACCTGCAGCAACCAGACAAGACAAGAAAAAGCAGCAGGGCTATATTGGCGCACTTTTACATAGCTCTCAGACATGTTTATCAAAGAGCTGTCTTGGTTCTGCGAACCATGGTGCTGTTGTTCTGGCTTCAAAGGTGATCCTAAAAAACAAGATTGTCCACTCAACCAGCACCGTGTTTGTGAGAAGTGCTTCCTTTTTTCTGCACTGAAGCAAAAAGGGCAACAGGATGAACAGTGATTTTTAATAAACAAAAAAATGGCAGGGCATGGCAGACAAACCGACGCTGAGACAGGGGACACACAGGGTTTAAATACACTGGGGAGGTGCAGGTGATCCGATACAAGAGGATTCAATCAGGGGTGGGGCTGACAATCCTAAAGGTGGGAAAACATACAAAGGCAGGAAAATTCAAAATAAAACAGGAAACAAGCTTAACAAAAACCAAGACCGTGACACAGGAGTATATTTTCCCAAAATACTGCATCTTGGTCTGGGCTACAAAACATATACATAATTCAAAATGAAAGAAATGCATGCTACATTTTAACACCCTAAATTTGCAATGCCACTTGTTCACTTGTTAAAATCTTCATAAATTACTGAAATATCAAATTTGGAAAAAAGGGTTTCTGACAGGCTGGCACTAGACACTCACTCAGTGACTTCACAGTGGGTCTTATTCAACAAGGAAAAGCCTTTGTCTTGTTTTTTGTTGATTTCTAACAAGGTAGGAACTATAAACAATACTGTCCCAAACTTCTCCAGGTAACTGTACTAAATGTCCCAGGGAGAGCACGCTTTGGACTCAAGTGTTAGCTACCAACATAAATTCAGACAGCTAACACTATAGCATCAATCAATAGGCCAGAACATAAGCTTTCAAACGATATGTTTCTTGTATGTGGCATGACCAGAAACAGTTTTGTAGAAGAAAAACAATAAAATAGCCAAAATGAGGAAATGTTGACAAGGCTTTCCAAGTAGAGATATATAACTGAGTGTAATGTTTTCTGAATCCACCAGGAATAACTGAATCATTGTTTTAAATTGAATTTGCATTTAGTTGCAGTGGAGTATGACTGTAGAGCTGTTAGAGTTTATTTTTCAGAGGCCACATCTTCAGAGAATAAGTCAATAAGGACACGCAATCTAAAACATCATAAACACATTCTTATCATATTTGGCCGGAGCTTGGAGTATTGTCCACAAATAGGCAAAAACAATGATTTATACAGCCAAGGCCTCCATACCTAAGGCCAGAAAGAATATTTGCCACCCAGACAGATTAGCAAGACAGTCTTTTAAAAGAATGTCCTTAAGGGAGGCTTAATTCTCGCCTTACATATGGCAAGAAAACTTCACTCGAATTTCAATGGAATGCTTTGGTCACCTTATTGAACTCCTTATAAAAGTGGTCCAAAATTGTTCTGCAAATGATGACCGCCGCCCCCCTGCCATGAGCTATATGAGATCTGAAATATTGGCTTCGACAGGAGAGTTCGGATAAAGAGCCGACCTTGCGTCTGTCTCCAGGAGGAACTAAACCTGAGTCTGAAGGAATGTTCCAGACCATAGAGAGTTTCTGTGGTGCAGATCCGAATCCAGACGCGCAGACTATTGTGAAGGGATTATTAGTTCCCATGTAGTCCTTATGCCCTCTAACCCCCCTTTCACTTCTCCACACTCGTCTTTGTGCCCGACTCTGCTCCCTGGGTCCATTGAGCAGAGAAAATTAGGTTCTGCTCTTAAAGGATTCATGTCCGTTAATGATTCAGCATTTGTAGTGTTGGTTTGATGTGTCAGTAGGATAAAAAAATAATGTTTCCATCACGTTGGCCTGTTGATGCTCGTTAGTGCCATATTTCTCAAGAACACTTTTGGCCTCTGTTCTTTTACTTACTTGCCCTTCCTCTCTAATGGTTTCAGTTTGACCTGAAGAGAAAAGAACAATTTGATATTGGCTGCAGTTTTGGCGCTGAGGCATCCCCAGCCAACCGCAACACTCTCTCCATGGGCCTGAGGACCTGTAAATTAGACAAGCTACCCCAAATCCCGTTTTGTGATGAATTGTCTGAAGCAATCTAATGGTGTTTTCTAACTGGGCAGGCAAAAACGGCAGATTTGGCATCACCCTTGACTGTCTCGCTGTGCAGGGTCCCATAAATTTTGCGCTGAGTTTTGGTGTTACTGAGGTCGATCTGCCTTTCCCCTCACTCTGTCTGTCTGGAGGATGAGGAGGGATAAAGACACTCAGCTCGCTCCTGTGTTGTTTTGCACTGGGGTAAAGTTGCATTGAACCTCTCCCAAACCCTGGGCCTGGTAGCCTATTTATGGGCTATTTCATGCCTCACCTACTTTCAAAAACATTCCATCATTTATGCACCATTAAGTTTGGTGTAGATGGATGTGAGATTCCTTAGATCACTCTTTCCAGTCTCCCAATCTTGGATGCAATTTTGACACGTTTGTGACAGAATTTCTTCTTTGTGGTCATACAGTATGTTCGCAGGCATAGATCAACAATAACATAAAAAAAATGTTTATAGACAGTATCTGGCCAATATAGCTGTCCATCAGCTACTGTGTTTATAGTCCATGGTGATGGAATACCAGGACAAAGACGATGGTGTTTTCAGGAGAGAGGTAGGGTATAGTTGAAAGGTCTGACTGTCATTTTTTGACATGAGGAAATACTAAGTCATGCTGTTAACATTATGCAGTTGATTGTTGCTTAAATTATGTTTTTTAGCAGAAAATCAAGGGTTTTAGAATTATGAATACTGCACCCTGAGGGGATTTAAATGGCCGCATTGTTGGTATATTCAAACCCATTCTAACAAATAACACTTAACTCTAATAAGCCAAAATATCTTTTATAACGTGTGATTTATTTCTGTTATTTGATTTATTTCTCACCCTCCAGGTAGGCTCTGGTTTTAATTCAGCGCAGTCAGTACAATGTGAAAATCAGCGTAAAGAAACTTGATATTGATAATAAATCACAAAATGTGTCACTTTTTTGCGGGGTAAAAATCTTGGTAGGTTCGAATGGTGATGCATTTGCAAAAAGACAAAAAAGAAGCTTTTGTGTTCAGCGAGCCCTGACAGCTGAGACTGCGAGGTGGCAGCTGAAAAAGCAAAATGGAAGTTGGACAAAGGATCAACAAAGGATCATGTGAAGTTACACCTAAAATCTTGCATTATAAACTTATACGTAGCAGCTGACTCTCTAATCTTGTAGTCAGTCACCAAGCATGTTTTCTTTTTTCTAAAAAGCAGACCGGATATTATGTGACGAAAGAAACGGAAGTTGTTTGGAATAGATTAACTATATCAGTTGATTTTCATACTGCACTGAAATAAATTAGAACTAAATGGTGTTAATTCATCAAACGTTGAGAGTTGATCACAATTTTCTCTTGAAGTAGAACTCAAAAATAAAAAATTTTTAGTGAGTGGGGGCATTTCCTTGTGTTTGTGACTATGTGGCTGTAAGCTCCTCTGCAACATTTTGGAGTTGGTCATCCCACCATCCGTTTATTTGAAACGGAATGTTTTTTAACCCCAAAGTGAATAAGCCTGGAGGTTTTCTGTACTAGATCACGATATGGCATGTCTGCATTCAGTGATTGGCCCATGCGGCAGAGTTTGTTGTTTGTCGATTGCTGCAGGGATCATTTTCCCTCCTTCGTTTTTTGTGAATTTTCTTAAAGCAAGTTCATCTGTTATTCCCCCAAAATTTGGGGAAAACATTAGACGAGACTCCCATGCCTATGCCTTTGCGTATGTGTATCCTTTTTGGGTGTATCTTTCTGACCTGAAATGGAGAGATAAACAAAAGGGTAACGCTGGATAACATGTGCATAGAAAAGGATGAGTTTTAGAGAGTGTGTGTGTGTGTGTATAGGGCAGAGGGTCTTTGCCCTTGCTTCCGTTCTCACCTCCCACTTGAACCACATCTGGAAGGGATCAGCTGAAAGGGCTGAAAGCCGTGAAAAATTAAAAAGCACTTAAAACTGAGCAAAATATTTAAATTGAGCCAGCAGATAGGATGTGTGAACTACACCTCCTTGCACTGCAGGAATGTGGAACTGGAGAATCTGTGGAACATGCATCCCTCGTTTCCTCTCTCTCTCTGCTCCTTGTGCTCCTTTATGGTTTTGTTCTAATAAACACAATCAATGTTACGACTTTTTTTTCAATGCCATGAAATGAAAAATGCCTTTTACCCCAGTTTACCTTGTTTCCCTGTGTTCACCACTTTCCTTTCCTGTGAAGTTCCAAGTTTATGTCTAAATACAATCTAATGAAATATGTACACAGATTTTGGGATAGACAAGCCAATATTTCACCTTGCCATTATTGTCCCATTATTTAAAACCTTTAGGTTGAACTGTGTCTTAAGCTAATTAGCTCAACATATAGCAGCAACGTATAAACATGTATGGCAACAAAAAAACATCAGAGGAAATGTGACTTTCCTTTACACAGATTTTCTATTATATTGTAGAGTCCATCCATCCATCCATCCATTTTCCTCCGCTTATCCGGGGTCGGGTTGCGGTGGCAACAGGCCAAGCAGGCTGACCCAGACTTCCCTCTCACCGGCAACATGTTCCAGCTCATTCTGGGGGATCCCGAGGCGTTCCCAGGCCAGCTGGGAGATGTAATCCCTCCAGCGTGTTCTGGGTCTTCCCCGGGGTCTCTTCCCAGTTGGACGTGCCTGGAAAACCTCCAGTGGGAGGTGTCCAGGAGGCATCCTAATTAGATGCCCGAACCACCTCAGCTGACTCCTTTCGACGCGAAGGAGTAGCGGCTCGACTCCAAGCTCCCTCCTGATGACCGAGCTCCTTACCCTATCTCTAAGGCTGAGCCCGGCCACCCTACGGAGGAAGCTCATTTCGGCCGCTTGTAGCCGCGACCTTGTCCTTTCGGTCACGACCCAGAGTTCGTGACCATAGGTGAGGGTAGGAACGTAGACCGAGTGGTAAATTGAGAGCTTTGCCTTCCGGCTCAGCTCCCTCTTCACCAAGACGGTCCGGTGCAGTGCCTGCTTTACTGCTGCAGCTGCACCGATCCGTCTGTCGATCTCCCGCTCCATATTACCCTCACTCGTGAACAAGACCCCGAGATACTTGAACTCCTTCGCTTGAGGTAGGCACTCCGTCCCCACCTGGAGGGATCAATCCACCGGTTTCCGGCAGAGCACCATGGCCTCAGATTTGGAGGTGCTAACTCTCATCCCCGCCGCTTCACACTCGGCTGCAAACCGCCCCAGTGAATGCTGGAGGTCACGATCTGAGGAGGCTAACAGGACCACATCATCTGCAAACAGCAGAGAGGCGATCCCGAGACCCGACGTTCTCCACCCCCCGGCTGCGCCTAGATATCCTGTCCATGAAAGTCACGAACAGGACCGGAGACAAAGGGCAGCCCTGGCAGAGGCCAACACCCACCGGGAACGTGTCTGACTTATTGCCAAGAATGCGGACACAGCTCCTACTGCAGTCGTACAGAGACCGAATCGCCCGTTGTAATGGGTCCGGCACCCCATACTCCCGCAGCACCCCCCACAAGAACCCCCGAGGGACCCGGTCGAAAGCCTTCTCCAAGTCCACAAAGCACATGTAGACTGGTTGGGCAAACTCCCAGAACCCCTCCAGTAGTCTTGCGAGGGTAAAGAGCTGGTCCACTGTTCCACGGCCGGGACGGAATCCGCATTGCTCCTCTTGAATCTGAGGTTCGACAAATGGTCGGAGCCTCCTTTCCAGCACCCTGGCATAAGCCTTCCCCGGGAGGCTGAGTAGTGTGATACCCCGGCAATTCGAGCACACTCTCCGGTCCCCCTTTTTGAAAATGGGAACCACCACCCCGGTCTGCCAGTCCATGGGCACTGATCCCGACCCCCATGCGACATTGAAGAGGCGTGTCAGCCAGGACAGCCCAACTATGTCCAGCGCTTTCAGCATCTCAGGGCGGATCTCATCCACCCCCGGCGCCTTGCCACCGAGGAGCTTTTTGACTACCTCAGCGGCCTCTGCCAGGGATATGGGTGACCCTCCCCCTAGATCTTCAGGCGCTGCCTCCTCTGCAGAGGACATGTTGGTCGGGTTTAGGAGTTCCTCAAAGTGCTCTTTCCACCGCCCGACGATGTCCCCTGTCCGGGTCAGCAGTTCCCCCCCCCCCCTGCTGAGAACAGCCTGGGGTAAGCCCTGCTTTCCCTTCCTGAGTCGTCGGATGGTTTGCCAGAACCTCCTTGAGGCCAACCGAAAGTCCTTCTCCATGGCCTCCCCGAACTCCTCCCATGCCTGAGTTTTAGCATTCACGACCATCACAGCTGCAGCCCTTCTGGCCTGCCGGTACCTGTCAGCTGCTTCGGGAGACCCCTGGGCCAACCAGGCCTTGAAGGTCTCCTTCTTCAGCTTGACGGCTTCCCTCACCTCCGGTGTCCACCACCGGGTTCTCGGGTTGCCGCCATGTTCGTTATGGCCAAACCATGGCACGCACAGAAGTCCAATAACAAAACACCATTCGGGTTCAGATCGGGCAAGCCGTTCCTCCCAATCACCCCCCGCCAGGTTTCTCCGTCATTGTCCACGTGAGCGTTGAAGTCCCCCAGGAGAACTATGGAGTCGGTAGGCGGTGCCCTTTCCAGGACCCCTCCCACCGACTCCAAGAAGGCCGGATACTCTGAACTGCTGTTTGGTGCATAAGCACAAACCACAGTCAGAGCCTTGCTCCCCGCAACCCGTAGGCGCATGGAGGCGACCCTCTCGTTCTCCGGGGAGAACTCCAACACAGCGGCGCTCAGCCGGGGGCTCGTGAGTATCCCCACTCCCGCCCGGCGCCTCTCACCCTGGGCAACTCCGGAAAAGGACAAAGTCCAACCCCTCTCCAGGAGCTTGGTTCCAGAGCCAGCGCTGTGTGTGGAGGTGAGTCCAACTATATCTAGCTGGTACCGCTCCACCTCCTGCACCAGCTCTGGCTCTTTCCCCGCTAGCGAGGTGACGTTCCACGTCCCTAGAGCTAGTCTATGCTGCCGGCGATCGGCTCGCCCAGGCCTCCCGCCTGACCCGCCGCCCGGTCTGCATTGCACCCGACCCCGATGCTTATCCCTGCGGGTGGTGGGTCCACAGGGTGGCTGCTCCATGCTGTTTATTCGGGCTGGGCCCCATGGGCGAAGGCCCGGCCACCAGACGCTCGCCGACGAGCTCCCCTCCTGGGTCTGGCTCCGGGAGGGTGCCCCGGTTTCCCTGGTCCAGGCGAGGTGAGTCCGTGGGCTGCTTTTCATTGGGGTCGTTTTGAACCGCTCTTAGTCTGGGCTCTCCCCTGAGAACTCCTCTCATGCCTGAGTTTTAGCATTCACGACCATCACAGCTGCAGCCCTTCTGGCCTGCCGGTACCTGTCAGCTGCTTCGGGAGACCCCTGGGCCAACCAGGCCTTGAAGGTCTCCTTCTTCAGCTTGACGGCTTCCCTCACCTCCGGTGTCCACCACCGGGTTCTCGGGTTGCCGCCATGTTCGTTATGGCCAAACCATGGCACGCACAGAAGTCCAATAACAAAACACCATTCGGGTTCAGATCGGGCAAGCCGTTCCTCCCAATCACCCCCCGCCAGGTTTCTCCGTCATTGTCCACGTGAGCGTTGAAGTCCCCCAGGAGAACTATGGAGTCGGTAGGCGGTGCCCTTTCCAGGACCCCTCCCACCGACTCCAAGAAGGCCGGATACTCTGAACTGCTGTTTGGTGCATAAGCACAAACCACAGTCAGAGCCTTGCTCCCCGCAACCGCATGGAGGCGACCCTCTCGTTCTCCGGGGAGAACTCCAACACAGCGGCGCTCAGCCGGGGGCTCGTGAGTATCCCCACTCCCGCCCGGCGCCTCTCACCCTGGGCAACTCCGGAAAAGGACAAAGTCCAACCCCTCTCCAGGAGCTTGGTTCCAGAGCCAGCGCTGTGTGTGGAGGTGAGTCCAACTATATCTAGCTGGTACCGCTCCACCTCCTGCACCAGCTCTGGCTCTTTCCCCGCTAGCGAGGTGACGTTCCACGTCCCTAGAGCTAGTCTATGCTGCCGGCGATCGGCTCGCCCAGGCCTCCCGCCTGACCCGCCGCCCGGTCTGCATTGCACCCGACCCCGATGCTTATCCCTGCGGGTGGTGGGTCCACAGGGTGGCTGCTCCATGCTGTTTATTCGGGCTGGGCCCCATGGGCGAAGGCCCGGCCACCAGACGCTCGCCGACGAGCTCCCCTCCTGGGTCTGGCTCCGGGAGGGTGCCCCGGTTTCCCTGGTCCAGGCGAGGTGAGTCCGTGGGCTGCTTTTCATTGGGGTCGTTTTGAACCGCTCTTAGTCTGGGCTCTCCCCTGAGAACTCCTCTCATGCCTGAGTTTTAGCATTCACGACCATCACAGCTGCAGCCCTTCTGGCCTGCCGGTACCTGTCAGCTGCTTCGGGAGACCCCTGGGCCAACCAGGCCTTGAAGGTCTCCTTCTTCAGCTTGACGGCTTCCCTCACCTCCGGTGTCCACCACCGGGTTCTCGGGTTGCCGCCATGTTCGTTATGGCCAAACCATGGCACGCACAGAAGTCCAATAACAAAACACCATTCGGGTTCAGATCGGGCAAGCCGTTCCTCCCAATCACCCCCCGCCAGGTTTCTCCGTCATTGTCCACGTGAGCGTTGAAGTCCCCCAGGAGAACTATGGAGTCGGTAGGCGGTGCCCTTTCCAGGACCCCTCCCACCGACTCCAAGAAGGCCGGATACTCTGAACTGCTGTTTGGTGCATAAGCACAAACCACAGTCAGAGCCTTGCTCCCCGCAACCCGTAGGCGCATGGAGGCGACCCTCTCGTTCTCCGGGGAGAACTCCAACACAGCGGCGCTCAGCCGGGGGCTCGTGAGTATCCCCACTCCCGCCCGGCGCCTCTCACCCTGGGCAACTCCGGAAAAGGACAAAGTCCAACCCCTCTCCAGGAGCTTGGTTCCAGAGCCAGCGCTGTGTGTGGAGGTGAGTCCAACTATATCTAGCTGGTACCGCTCCACCTCCTGCACCAGCTCTGGCTCTTTCCCCGCTAGCGAGGTGACGTTCCACGTCCCTAGAGCTAGTCTATGCTGCCGGCGATCGGCTCGCCCAGGCCTCCCGCCTGACCCGCCGCCCGGTCTGCATTGCACCCGACCCCGATGCTTATCCCTGCGGGTGGTGGGTCCACAGGGTGGCTGCTCCATGCTGTTTATTCGGGCTGGGCCCCATGGGCGAAGGCCCGGCCACCAGACGCTCGCCGACGAGCTCCCCTCCTGGGTCTGGCTCCGGGAGGGTGCCCCGGTTTCCCTGGTCCGGGCGAGGTGAGTCCGTGGGCTGCTTTTCATTGGGGTCGTTTTGAACCGCTCTTAGTCTGGGCTCTCCCCTGAGACCTGTTTGCCTTGGGAGACCCTACCAGGGGCTAATGCCTAATTTATTGTAGAGTCATAAGATGGAAAATATAAATATGGCAATATCAGCAAAGGGATCACAGGGTCAAAGGTCTGTGAAGTAAGAAAGCTTTTGCAGTCTATCAAACCCACGTTACAGGATATTGAATGTTATCTTTAGCAACATAATGTGTTCCATTTGAGACAGCTGGGAGGGATTTTAGAGACACTGAGATCAGTGTATATTTGTTGTCCTTTAGTGTGAAAGTCTGGGATTTCATTGACGTCCCAGTCTCTTTGTATTCTTCTCAGTTTTTTTTGCATTGTTTGCATCTGTTCAGTCATATCTGCAAAACAAAAAGTGCACTTTGAGAATTCCTACCAAATACATCTACGCTTGTCGTTTATATAGAAATAGTTTTAGTCCCTCTTACCTCCACTGAGGACGTTATGTTTTCGTTTTGGCTTGTTTGTCCATTTGTCAACAGGATTATGGAAAAGCTACTGGCCTGAGTTTCATAAAACCTGGTGGAAGGTTAAAGCATGGGCCAAGAAAGAACATAATCAAATTTTCGAGCTGATCGAAATCACAGGGCGGATAGCCGCATTATTCTTCACTTATTGAAATGGCCTTGGTGGAAGCCTGCGCTCTTTTATATAAAAATGTTGCATGTCTGAAACCACTCCTTTTATCTATACATCATGTTGAATCTATGAACAGTATTCTGAGGTTAGCCGCTTATTACAGGGTTGCATGTTGTCAAGACGATCTCTCTGGCGGTTTGCAATGGCTTAAATTTCCATCAAATAGCTAGTGAAGAAGTTTGAGTGAAAGCTGACAACATGTAATTTGTCTAATAAGCATTTGACAGAAGTTGCAACTAAATGTGCAACCACAACGATGGCATCCTTCCTGCGTACTTCTCCAAAACTTTCATCTCATACACACAAGATTTGATTTAAAGGAATTTCCAGTCCGTGCCATATCTTTTGTTACACAAACTGATGGTTTGGTTCCTCAACAAATCCTCACTTTCTTTTCCTAAGTAATCAGTTATTTGATCCTCCATAGGGTCTGACTCCTACTGCAGCACTTGAGCTCAATTATTGGGCTGTGAGCAGTTTGTAGACAGTTAAACTGCTCTCAAGCCCTTTGGGAGAAACCAAATCTTGTTGAGATTTTCCTCTTTTCTTTCCCTTCCTCGTACCTAAAAACTCACAATTAAATCAAAGTCATTCTTTGAGGGTCAATTAGGAGTTGTTAGGACAAATGTGGCAGTTTATTCAAGGGCCATTGGGAGTGCATAATGTCAGCAGCAGATGTGTGATCAGTTCTGATTTCTCAGCAGTAGGGGGTCATATGGGGTTTTGAATCATGGTGTTTACTGCAGTGACATACAAAATCACTAGCACATTCAGATATTCAACACTCAGCTCCTCTAGTGTTTTACTTGTACAGATGGGGAACAAGTCCCATTAATAACTTCTGCTACTAAACATCTTTTGAGTGGGAGACACGTGCATTTTCAAAGAGTGAGTCTGCAGCAGAGCATAATAACACTTTCAAATGTACAGCCGGTAATAATTGCTTTCAAAATAAATTAAATCATGCTGCCACCTGTAGCACTTGACCCATCGGCTTTATTAAGACGGTCTTCTTCTATGCTGGTAATTTTTTTTAAAAAGAGATGGCCTACGCAGTCAAGCTTTTACACATGTAGTAATTCTTCTTTGAATGTACAGAGAAGCTGTCAAAGTGTCTGATCTGATTGCTCTGGCTCTCAAAACATTGTCTGACAGACACAGCAAAGAGAACGCACAAGTCAACAGCTCAGAAGGGGAAGAGCCAATAAACGACAGAAAAGAGCTCCCTTCTCCTTCCATTGCTGGAGGAGACACCACCACCTCTCTCAAAATCCTGTTATTGTTTAACAGTTGGCAAGAAAACCCTGTAATCCTGTAAACAGGCTATTACAAGCATGTTTTCTGTAATTGTGTCATAGTAGATCTTCATAAATGTTTTTCCCTGTTATGAAAAGATAAACTTCTATTGAGTTAGGTGAAAGCTTAAAGAGATATATACACAATTATTACTCATTGGCAAGCTACTCCATAATAACTCTGCAGGTTATAGGTACAGGCTAAAAGCCTGTACTGTGACTCCACATGTTTTTCCCGTAAATGTGTTG
Source organism: Anarhichas minor (assembly GCF_050575085.1). NCBI lineage: Eukaryota > Metazoa > Chordata > Actinopteri > Perciformes > Anarhichadidae > Anarhichas > Anarhichas minor. The sequence goes on along the minus strand of NW_027466481.1, from coordinate 2,589,447 downwards.
CAAGGTATATTTATTATACTAAGGCTAAAAGAGTTGTTTCAGATGGTTCTGATTCATCAGCCAGATTGGACATCTGTTCCTGGCTCAACCAAGATAAAGGCCTTAAATGTGTTTATTTTGGAGTGTGTTTTCAATGGCCTTTCCAATCCTAACAAGTTGTCGAGTATATGCAACAGGCAGGTAAATTGCATAGTGCTGCCTTCAGACCTGCTCAAAGACCTGATTGCCATCTCAAGCTTAATGGGGAAGTGGGAACAGGTGAGCATGAGGTCTGGTGACTGCAGGGCTAACAAGGGACAGGTGAAAGTAATCAGGACGGGCAGAAAAGCATAACTGGCAGGAAAACACAAGGGCAGGATGTGAAAATATCTGAAACAATAAGGGAGGTGAGTAACAAAATAAAACTGGAATCACTGAATTAATGGCATTAAATAAACAAAATATAACCTCAGAGCGGGAGTTATTTTGAGATACATTTTTTTATGTTCGGCTCAACAAAGCATGCTGGAATGTCACATGTTATTAATTGTGCATGTTTGAACGCGGAACTCCGCATGTTATCAGTGGTGATCAGTGGGCACAGAAAACAAAGGAATAGACAGGAAGAGTGAAATTACCCCACATTCGAGGAGCGATTTAATCCAAATTTAGGTTTACACCCCGTATCTGAGAAAATAATTAGTGCGAGTCACAGCTTCCCTCAAGTGCAGAGCGCTTTGCTGGCCATGAGCAGGGCCGTTTCCACATCTCCATTATTCATTCCTTATCACTACATTATCAACAAAGCGTGAATATGGGAAGTGTTTCCTGTGATTAACAGCTGAGTTTAGAAATGAAGAAATATTGTACCGAGTCCTTCTGCCCAAAACCTGTTTCAGAGGATCTAGAGGCTGGACACACATTACAAAGACATAAGAAAGGTTACATTTTTCATGTAGATGCTTTCTACGGGATAGAGCTTTATACGCTATTTTATAAAAGACACACAGTTTCATGGCAGTCCATTTAATAATTGTGAGGATATTTCAGTCTGGACTTAAGTGGTGGACTGATGGACCAACAGACTTGCAGACTGACATTTCTATCCCTATAGAGCCACGCCCCTCGAAGGGTTAAAATTAATACATTGTCAACAGTACATTATTCTGTACACTTTAGGAATATAGATAACAGTGCATGTATTAAACCAAAATGTTTGTCCCATGAGTTGTTTAATACCAGATGACGATTGAACACATTTGGCTCTGGCAATAAGCACCCAGTCACTAATCATCATCTCATGTCAGCTTCAATAAACTGATGATATTACCCTTGTTTTATGGTGTGGTTATTTCTCATATTGTGCTGTTTTAATGTGTGGCCTTTGAGATTGCATTAGGCAGGCTTTTTGTACACACATCTGAACATCAAAAAATACAAGGATCTTAGAATTAGCTATTAATATCCAGACACTGTTGTAAATTGCAGAAAACAGAACTGGCAAGATCATCCCAATAACTGGTACTGAAGAGAGAACTCAAGGATGAAATATTATAACTATAAGATTCCACGTGGGATGTTTCTTATGTCTAAACAGGGCCATTTTGGAAATCGAGGGCATACGAGGATACAACCGAGTAAACGGTTGCTACATAATTCCACTGAGTAAGTCAGTAATTGCTGTCACAGCAGCTGCATTCTAAAGTTACTAAATAAATGCATTTAAAGGGACCCTGCACGTTCTCTTAGCAGGTGCTATAAGACCTATTTGATCACAATAAAGATATTGACAACATGTGACAAGTTGAAGCCTTTAAATAGCTTCAGATGAATTTGTTCCATCTGAATGCTCTTCCATTAAAGAGTTATTGAGTGTCAGCGGTTTTTACAATTTCATGATGGACCGAAATGTGCATGCACCACAACTACAAACAGATGCATGTCGTTCTCATTTATCTTGAGGGGTAATAAACAGCAGTAATAGCTGAGAAATAGCACAGTCAATTTCCACAGCAAAAGTGTTGTATAAAACCTGAGTATGTCCAGACTCGGATTTGGTAAAGCCGGGTCAGCCAACTTTGGAGAAACCGGCAAGCTATTTTGTAAGGATCCGACCAAAAAATCCCAGCGCCTCCCTTCAGGCCTCCCCCCCCCAAAGCCACTCCCCCAAAAATATATGAACGTGCATTGCCTGAGACTGCTGGATGACAAGTTCACGAGAAAGCGTTGAGGAGAGGAGCGCAGGGCAGCAGTGTCATCACTGATATCCAGCTACCTCAATGAGTGCATGGTTTAGAGTACATGCAAGTAGGTTGGTAGGCCATTCAAATATCTTATGCAGGATGAATGAAATGATTTGACAGCATTATTACAGGCCTACGACAGCCATTGATTGCTGTCGGGATGTACGAGAATTTCAACAAATATAAAGAAATGCTTCTAAAATAAATATCCTAACCTAGCAAGTGCATAGAAAAAGTAAAATGTATGCGTGCCCTTCGCTGCAGCTGGTACATCTTTTGGTATCATCTTAATCCCAGTGTCGACCTAAATCTAGATTTTGTCTTGAAGCAAGTATAATCACATCTGTAATGTACCATGATCCCTTCAAAATGTCCCTTTTCTACTTCAAATAAATGTTTCTGAAAGCATCTATTGAACTAACTGTTGGAAAGGACTTGATTTTAGAGGAGTGTATTTTAAACTGCATGTCTGATCCATTTAGCCTTCTGTTGCCCCTACAGTACGGGGGTCTTACCACATTTCCAACAGCCACGTCAGCCCTCAATGCTCCCTGAATCACAATTCAAACCTATAATGGGAACAGCTTTGCAGGCATGGCTCAGAAAAGGGGTGAGCGCCAAACCTGTGGCTTCTAACTGTCAAGGAGGAGTGGAGGTTACACAACTAATGCCAATTTTGTGAAGTCACACGAGGCAATCTAATGTCTTTGTGCTGATATCATCAGGCCAAGCCGTTAGGGATTTAAAAAAAATAAAATAAAATTACTGCACTTTTGTTTTTTGTGTGTTGCTAATGTTGGGATCTGGCAGGAGTGTGTTTAGTTATAAAATATTCTTATTCTTCCAAAGCTTGGAATTTGTTGCTGATTCTGAGTGAAATATTCAATTGTTTCAGGTCATCATATGGCTGCACCCTTACATCAAAGGGAAATATTTAAGTTGTTCACTATATGCGCATTGTTCCATAATTAAGATGAACAGATGAGATTTTTGAAAACATGGGGATCTTGACTAGAACTTGAAGTTTATTTAACTTTGTTTGACCAGAGCTTGTCTGTATAATGCGTGTCTGTAATGATGGAGCTGTCAGTCCAGTCGCACTGATGAGGTTAACCAATACTCTGAAATTCAATTTGCTTATTTATTTCATTATTTCTTTTTAAGAGGAGAGAAGTAGAGCAATTGTTACATCAGAGTTTCTCGATGGAATGCATTGTTTTTACTTTAATTTGTAACTTGCAGCATGTCAAAGAGACTACAGAGGAAGGTGACAACTCATGTTAAATAATCCAGTTTTACATAATCCATTTCTAATTAGAGTCAATGTGAGTTGGAGTTTGTCTGCATACACTTTCATATTTTATTAATATTGCAAAAAATACTGTATGTTATACAGTAGTGAGTGATGCCAGTACTTAAGGTCTTTTGTCTAGTAAGTTTAGACACTTTAAGGGGCCCCTTTCAGTTTCAAGTGCTAATGAACTCATTAGCCTCTGGATGAGAAAAACACACCAGCCTTATGGAGACGTTCGGGGAAGGTTGAAATGACGCCAGGATCCTTTACACCATGGAGGACGTTACTTGTGATTAACACCCTGGACAGTTCCAGAACATCTGTGGGAGGCGAATCATGGTCGAGTGAAACATAAACAATATCGGTCAGCGAGAAGAAGCATGACTGGAGCTGTGTAATCCATGCACCATGCAGGGAAACGGGATGAGAGAGAGGGAAGGAGCTGAAAAAGTGAAGAGAAGTTTTGCAAAAACTGAGATTTATAATCGTATTATCTTCTAATGGACCCCTCAATGGCCATTAAATGGTTTCAGTTTTTGTGCACCACTTAACAAAATACAGGCTGTGTCAAACATAATGATTATTTACATGTTATTAAGTGGAGCTATTATATTCGAGTGTAGCATCTGGCATTTATAGAAAGTAAATTGACATATTTTGTTATTACAAATCCATCTCAACTGCAGGGCTCATATTCACCGAGACTAGACTTTTTACGTTTGTGTGAATCTGCCAATTTATTTATTTTTATCTAGGGAATATATTGGGGAATATCTAATAGAGTTGTTTTTTTTGGCATGTCCTGTTTCCAACAATCATTTTATGGGACACGCCAATGGGTTTGGATTAGCAGAGACATATTTTGTGGTATTTTTTATGAAAACCAGTTACAGTGAGTTATCATGATTGAATATATATATTTTTTAAATTTTTAATGGGATCATTAGATTAAAAATGCGCATAGGTAAAAATCACCCTTTTTATGCCAAAAATGAATCATTCACAGTGTCGCTTGTGTGTCACCATTTGTCACGAAAACAGAGAACTTCAAATCATGGTCAGAAAGATCATATTTATAATTCATATTTTAAGTTGTTCGTGCTTCATATTTGTTACATTGAGACGACTATCAAACTTAAGAATTGTGTTTTTTTGGCTCAGGGAAACAATCAAAAAGCATATCTTTTCTGCAACATCTATCTAAAGATTATTGGGTCAATATAGTCTTTCTTCTGACAGCCGCAACAAATGTTGCAAATATATTAAAAACCCTTCCAATACGGCTATTAAAGACTCACATTTCATCTTACATATTTGTTTCAAGGTTAAGTAGGATTCTAATTAAAACTTGACCAAATGTTGGCATCTGATTTTATTTGGGGCAGTCCTCTGTCACATGCGGGCCTTATATCAAGTTGAATTTGACTTAATTGAATCTACCATCAGTCACAACTGATGCCACTATTTTAAGAACTTAGTATTAATATGTGTATCCTTTCAGATGAGCAGTGTTTTAGTCATACCACAGTGAGGTTGACCGCATAGCAAAGAGTTTACTTTTTATGATCAATGGAGTAAATGTTAACCGACGACTAGCTGAGCCCTCATCAATCCCAGAGAGCTCTTGTTTTATGTTCCGCTGGCCAATATACAGTATATCAACTTCTTGTGCACCTGCCAGAGCATAACTGCAGGTTTATGACATTGACCTCCATGACAATGCTCACCTTAAAATACTTTTGCCTTTGATTTGGATGTGCCAGTCAAATAAAGGTAGTTCTAGCTCATAATACTCTACCCTGTACTTCTCTGCTTTAAATGCAAGTGGATGAATGTTTAATTGTTTTGAGCTAATGGTAATTAGCTTAAGAGCTTATAAAAGCAAGATAATGAGCTGAAAGACAATAAAGCTCCATAGAGCGGAGGGAAACTACAAATACATCTTCGTGGGTTTGTCACTACGAGCAGCCCTTTTACACATTTTCATTACTCCTTTGATTAATGCAGCTTTAAAGTTATAATCCTTAATATTTCAGTCCTGATTGACTTGGCGGCACCTGTGGTTACTGGTGGTGATGCCAAGTATGTTTTGATAATACAGGTCCCAGAGTTCCGTATAAAGAGACACTTGTATTGACCATAAGGGTCAGCGAACACCTTAAAGAGTAACTTTACATGCCCTGAAAAATCTTGTTTTTGCTGTGTTTGCTCCAATGGTTAAACTTCACACCCTGCTGCAGTGACAGAGAAGTATATCCAGGGTGGGACCAGTACATTGTGACATCACTGCTAGGTATGTACTCTTCTGACCACATGAGAAGAATATCTGTTTACAGTGCACCCACACAAACTGTGGGCTTTGGATACATCTCTTCACAAAAAGGAAGACGGCACAGAACGGGAAAACGTTGCGGGTAACAATGAAAAGTAAAAAAGCAGTTACAAAATGCAAATACCTTATTTGGCTACGACAGAAAATAAGATAACATGAAACTCTTTAAGAACTGCCAGCCTATACGTTCCCAACTATAGTTTTCTTAAGTTTAATAGCTTGAGAGTGTATGTCTATATTTCACATCTGGATTGTTCAAACATCTGTTGCAGTCAAGCTATTTGCCTCCAACATTTGCAGGCCTCTTTCACTCGCTGGCTCAATGATGTTATGTCTAAAATCTTCATGACATGAGACTCTTTCACCTGGTCTGAGCTAACATTGGCTGATACCCATGTCTTCACCGTAATGTAAATCATACGGACCAAGATCAGATTGCAGATGAGTATTTAGAATCCTTTGTAGTGAGTAAATTAAATTGGTTTACTTTGGGACTTTCCCCTCAGTTGAAATAGCAGTGCATGCAGCTAACCTGGTTCAAATTCTCTAAAAATAAACACACAATGTTTATGTGTCATCTGAGAAGACAAAGGAATGTAAAATATTTCTCTTCTCAAATATCGGGCTGTTACTTCCTAGACTTATTTTGTCCTAAAAATACATCTACTGCATTTTGCATGCTAACATTGAGTCTGCCCACTCTGTCAAATAGTGAAAAACATGTCAGAACTGTGATAGCAACTCTTCTTATTCAAAATAGCAGCCTATGAATTTGACATTTCTTCACTGAGATAATGGTACAGATTAAATTTGCTAGATTTAATCATTTAAGATTAATTTACTTTTTTTTGTGATTTTGTTGCACTTTGTGCAATAACCATAAAGGAATTCTTTGTGCAAGGAGTGATTGGCATTGCACATCCTTTCAAAGGAACCACATGCTCTGTGTGTATACAAATATAATGATATTCTGGTTGTACATTTGAGCACCAATATGGCAAACACAAGCCACCTTTCTGGGCATGTTGTTTCAAATGTGATCAATCTTAATTTTCAAGTAGTGGGAAGAGTTTCAAAGAAAAAGCTTCCCATAATATTTGAGCAACACATACATCTCTTTTTCACTTGACAGGATGACTTATATTTAAGCGTTCTCAATCATAATGTTGATGTTGAATACATTGGTGTGACAAATTGTAGGGCAGTTTGCAATATGATTAGTTGTTAAACAAAAGCCCCAACCATGCACAAAATACTACATTTTACAAAAAATGTAATAATTTTTGACTGGGACAGTCATCAGGTTAAATAGACGGTAAATTCACATTTTGTCTCAAAACAAATGATGCAGTCATCCATTGAGCCAATCACAACTAAACAACATTTAAGACCCAACACCACCACTACTTCCGGAGAACCCGGAGTGAACCCAAGCTGACGCGGGGAGAGCAAACTCCACGCAGAAGACTCATGGGTAGAATCCAAAGTGTTTCTTATTTATCTGTTAGTGCTAGTGCTTTGTTTGTTCTGTCCTTGACACCATGCTTCTGATACTGTTCAAGATTTGGACACATGCTCGCTGCCACTTTCCAATTGAGCTCAGGTGGTTACAGGAACAAGACATATTCTGTACTTGATATTGAGGCACTGACTGCTAGTCAGATTTTCTGAATTTTGTCAGTGAAGGAGGGAAATTCATTACAGGCACTGTTGGAAAAAAGTAAAGTAAAACTTTATGGTCAAAGGCTGGGTGCCTGGGCCTGTCTTTCCTCCCTGAGTTGTATTCCATTGACATCAATTCTGTCATTTGCCAACAGACGCCAAAACAATTTCACGCCCAAATTGTTGCCATTTGTTTTTTTCTTTTCAAATAGGACACACGACTGTAATGAGATTTTAGTTTCACCCTGACTATCATTTTGATAAATTAAGTGGGTACTGGTTGTTCTTTGTACACATTTGCTTTAGATTTGTAAGATGTCAAAAGGATGAAACAATGATGAAGGGCCGACTTTAATAATGAATAATACAGTGCAAAGTACAAACAGTACTTTGGTTTAAAATTATCTTGTAAACTGGCCACTTGCGAAACAACCCAGTCGTACACGTCGATTCTCAACTGCAACTCAAGTCTTGCATCTCAAGTTGCACACGGAAAAGGAAGTCTTGGCCCGGATATCCGATGGTCACACTGCATCCCCAAACATATAGCCTCTTGCCCCCAAAGGCCTGCGCGCCATCAGACCAATAGCCAACAGGTTCCAGGATTGATCTAAAGCATCTGATGACGGCCCATTTTAGCACTGTGAAACATGCATATTGTATCTGAGTTACAATTTGTGTGTACTCTTGACATAACAGGCCGGGAGTCATGGGGATTTCTGCAGATAATTGACTTTGGAGCAAGCCTCTGCTGTGGTTTTGTCAGGCATTAGGAAGGAACTAAACATGGTAAAGAGCTGTTAAATGAGACGTTTGTGACATGTTACAGAACAGTATGGCACACACACAAAATATGCAAAACCCTGTTTAACTCCAACCATTTATGTTTGACACATCCCGCAAGAATGGCCATGTCTGGAATGGTTTTCATGGGGTATGTGTTGGAAGAAATGAATGCCTTGAGAACAAAGCCAAACGTACCACAACATGAACAACAAAAAGCATTGAAGAAAAACTGGAAAATTTGGTTGAGAGTGTTTTTTTTGGGGGGATGGTTTTGTTCGTGTTTTTTTAGCATAGATTTTATGGGCACTTAATTCCTAATACCAATAAGATTATAATAACTTAGTCTTTACAATTAATTATCAATTGTACCCCACAATTATCTATAACCCATAAATGAGCTCATATGAATGTTTTGACATGAAGCATGTCTCTTAAATCACTTAACTTAAATCACTTTTTTTTTTAATCACTTTTATTATTACTCATATTACTATTTCATATTACCGATACCATTAATGCACATTATTGACCTGCTTCTTCACCAGAGTCTCTGTGCTTTCTCGCCTCACAGGTTCCTGTGTATCCGGATTATACCTGGACCTGGTCTTGCCTCCTGCCGTGGTTCTGTCATACATTGAATGTGTTGTAATTACATTGAATGTGTTGTAATTCAGTTATCCACACATGACATCTATTGCGTTTCTGTCCATCCTGGGAGAGGGATCCCTCCTCTGTTGCTCTCCCTAGGGTTTCTTCCTCTTTTCTCCCCGTTAAAGGGGTTTTTTGGGGGAGATTTTCCTGTTCCGATGTGAGGGTTCCGGGACAAGAGGATGTCAAATGTGTACATATTGTAAAGCCCTCTGAGGCAAATTTGTAATTTTGGGCTATACAAAAATAAATTGAATTGAATTGAATTAAAGAAACAGTATAAATGTTGCTGAAAAGACGTTTGTGGAAAGCAAGAGGCATCAAGATGAAAGACCTTGCTGACATCCTGAGTGTTTCAGGAAGAAATAAACCCATTTAATGTAGGAATGTCCTCTCAGATAATTTCAGAAGCAAATGAATGTCTTATGTATGAAATATGACATCTTTCATCTTGAACAGATGATCTTCACTGATCCCTTTGGAGATTTAATTTCACATATGTAGGCAGTGAAGGAAAATCCAAAACCTGTTATGAACGTTTGTTTTTATTTGATTTATAATTCTTTTTGGGACATACTTTTTATTTTTGGATGATGGATATGAAGAACATCTGTATATCTTCTTCTGACATTCTCACTGTTCTGCACAGTCACGATGTTGGAGTCATAAACCTATCATTAATCCTCAGGTCGCTCTTAAAACTGGCTGCCCCGCAGTCTACCCTGGAGGTATTACATTGCCCATAACTACCCTTGGCTTTTAGGCTATGACAGGAATTATGACCTTAATAAAGTTGGCTTTGCAATATTTGCATGCCTAAGCATCTTACAACTGATACAAAAAGACTGTCTGGCTCTGCTTTAGGGCTCCTCTGGGCCGTCTCTTGGCAAGCGGTGGATGTCTTCATGACTTAACGGGCTGTCAAAGTGGCCAGTTCAGAAGTGCCACTTGTTATTTCACTACTCATGTATGGTGAGATTCCTTTGCTCCAGTTCGAGTCTTTGCAGTCATCACATCTAAAAATTTGACAAAGGCACCAAAGAGTTATTAAAAAATAAATAATGAGCAAATAAAACATACATCCAACTCGAACTGCCTGCACGCTCGACTAAGTCAGTTGACATTTAAACTACAGTATCATCTCGGTTCTTCCATGTTGGTAGAAGACGTCCAACTGCATCACAGGCTGTCCTAAAGAGGCGCTGTGTTATTTTCAGGACTCTGGCTCTGTTTATTTCTTGGTGACTCTGCAAAAAAACAAACAGCCCGCACTGTAACTTAATTCTCAGGATAAATCCTTCAGCAGGATAAGTGTAACTGAATGGGACTAGTGTTTATCCAGTAGTCCTCCTCATCGTAAAACACTGTTTGGAGACTGTGACATTTATCAACAAAGAATGCTGGTCTCCAAGATTTGTTGTTTAAGGCCCCCTGTTGGATATTGAGGAAATGGAGAAATTTCTGAAATTTGCAAATATATACTGATTATTATTAACTGTCCTAAAGGATTGTTATATTTTGTGTATTTGATTCAGATTTCATTTTTTCTAGAGGCACACGGGACTAAATTAGCAGCAGCACCATTATATTGATCTCCAGATTTCCATATGATCTTATTTACATGTGTGAATCAAAAACATTTCTTGGTTGGCTTCATTTCTCTTTCAATCTCATGAATTTAATACCAAGAGAAACCTACAGTTATCTAATACAATGTGTGATACTATGTAGAATAACTGTACGGGTTTATAACATCTTGGTTAAAGCCTGAAGTGGATTTCAAAAACTAATTTCTGAACCACTGATCTAATAACCTAATAACTGTGAAAAACTGTCTTTTACTATATTGTATTTTACTTTGTAATATTTGTAATGACTAACATGCTTTTTTTTTTTTTTTTTTTAACATTCTGTGCTGCATCTTTGCTGCTCAATGGGACTAATGGTCGTACAAGTAAATAAATATGGATCACGCTCTGGGTTTTGCTTTATTGTTAAATCAAATCTGAAGTCAGAAACCTCAAGCTGCATCTGCAGAACAAAATGGGATGGAACTGATGACACAAAAGTCATTTACAGGTGCTGAAGGTCATTTCTGTGTTTGTTTTCTATCCAGGATGAAGGCCCATGAGAAAAAAAAATAGCTTTAAAAATCCCATTAAAGAATCAATGTGAATTTGAATACAATATTAGTTGTTTAACGGCAACACTTACACAAGTCCACCGCAGGTTTTTCATCTCTCAGTGAGAATTGGAGGGGTGGGGCCTGTAATGCCCGCTGGCAGTGCTGCAGTTTGGATGCAAATATCACGGCTTTTTAACTTCTTCTCGGAGTTGGATGCGGTTCGACGCTCCAAAGTGGACTTAAAATACGCAGCTTGCAGGAGCTTCAGTGCAAACATTCTGACTTAAAAAGTCAGAGTGACTAAATTCATCGGAATAGCCTGTATATGTTTTATGCATATCATCTTTTACTGGAGGAATTTATTTGTAATCCATTGCACATTGTGTATCATGTGCATCCACTTCACAGCCTGCCAGGAAGTTGCCTCGAAATTGTCACAGATGTGAAAGAAATGAAATAATATGTCTTCTTAAATGATGACAGAGAAAAGTTGCATGGGGGTATCCTGGAGGAGGAGTTCTTTGCGACCAAACAAGTAACGGATTTTCCCTTATAAAAAAGGAAATTGAGACCCGACTGCTCAATGAACAGCATTATTCGGAGACCTCGCTGCACAGGTGGGTTGATTCTTATTTCACATTTTACTATTTGTATTAACTGAGTCAAAGCTTTGGTTCGCGATTTCTTATGAATAAATTAATATCCTAATTTGGGGTTTTCTGTAGAAAATCTAGAATTTTGTTTGTGTTACTTTATTGTACCATAGACATAGCAACGGTTCTCGTTTTGACATGATCAATAAGCATTATTATCGTCATTATTATTACGATTATAATTATTGAATGTATGCCGGTGGCGACCCTATTTTGTTTTATGTTGCAATCAATACATTTTCCCTGTGAGATGATTTAAATTTGAGATTCTAAGTCCCCAATTTTTAGCCGTCGTGAGTGCTAACGCGACTTTTTCCTCATTTCCAAACTCACCCAGTATTTAGCCGAAAATGTGTATTAATACGGAGAATTCATTTTGGCACATCATATTTTGACGGTTTCACTGACTAATCTGAATTTAAGAGTGGGACAGTTTAGGATTACATTCTGCAGCATCTATCCACACACACACACACACACACACACACACACACAAGCTGGAGATACATACATGTCGGCCTCCCCAGCTTCAAAGTGACAGGCAGGGAGAGGTTCAGAAAAACGAGGTGACGGCGGAGGTGTTGGACTGGGGACAGGTGGGGATCTGCACTTGATTTTCCTTCTCCCTGAGGAGCAGTGCAATGCAAACAGCTGTAATCCAGCATGGAGCCTCAGAGGCAAAGCCCTGCTCAACTGAGCTGTACAAGATCAACTCTCTGACTGCTGGAGCTGTGTGGGCTTAAGTCCTACATGGAAACTCAAAAAGAGAGAGCCTGTTGGTGGTTTGATTGGAGGCAGAGAATGATGATGTTCTCCTCTGCGTGTGAGCGTTGAGTGTTTTTCAACTGCTGCACATTTGACCTCTCACTGCCTGAACTCTCTAAACTGCAGAGCCAAGGAACTGGAAGTGATTACCGAAATGGTCGAGGCTTCTGTTGGTCCTGGTGATGAGCCAGGTGTTTCTCATCACTCTGCCGATAGATAGCTGAGGTGGGCATGCTAATCATCTACAGATTTAGATTAAAAGGTGTTTAGAGCATAAAGGTGATGATGTCTCTGTTTTCTCTGACAAAAGCTTCAGTCAACACTTCATGTCCTTATTCCCTCTTTTCTGTTGCATCGTCTCTTCTTCTCTTTCTGGTTTTCATTGTGGCTGGCGAGCATGCGCTAAAGTTAATGACTTGGATGTACAAATTAGGGATTATATGAACATCAAAAGAAACAGAAAAATGGTCACAAAATCAAATTTAAAATTGGGTTTTGCTTATTTAAAAGCCAGAATTTACCACTTTTTTTACTTCTGGAGAATAGCCGATGTCATTTTGAAAAAAAGTGAGGTTTGTGTTGTGAGGTTAGTGTAGGGCCACACGTTGCAGGGGACAGGGAAATGTTGGCCCCCACCTGTGATCATTCCTATGTGAGGAGAAACGACTCATGAACTCACAATGAAATGTCTGAAATTTGTGCCGTTTTTTAATCCTTTCTTTGCCCTCTTTGTCTATCGTTGCACATTGTAAAATCAGGTGTTACTGTCCTCCCCGTTTGTGTGTAATTGAGGCATTGTGGTACAGGTTTTATGCGTTGGTGATCTTTGTACAGCTCTGAAATATGTGTCAAAAAGGCAATAGGTTCAGTTACATGCAGAAAGTTCATCGACAGGTTGCATTTGTAACTCAGAGCTCAGAGTTGTGGCACCTTCTCGAGTTCAATAAATTCCCAGTGTGGGAGCTCCCTTTCAGCGCTTGAATAATTGATACATCAAACTTAGGTCTTACAAAAGGAGGCAATTTCATCTCCTGACTATTTGATGAGCGGGGCTTAGTTTCATTGAGCTCAGCTGAATGTGGCTGATGGTGAGGAAAGGCACACAGTTTATTGGATGAGGGAGCAGAGACAGAACTTTTTTTTAAAACAGATGGGCTAAGAGTACACAACAATCAGTTTTCTCAGTGAGTTTACAGTCGGACCGTGTCTCTTATCTGCATGGCGTGTGAGAGCAGATATGGATGGGCTGAGGTGTGCTTCTGGCAGGTCGTGGGAGTGCTGGCTTGTGAAAGAGTCTCTGGCACATGTCTTGAGTTACTCAGTGCTGGAAAGGTTATGTTCTGAGTGATCCAGAGACTTAGCATGTCCCATTCCCCAATCATCACTCTCTCAAGTAACAGGTGCTGCAGAAGACTGGCTGCTTGCACCACTCTTTTGGCTCATGCCTGTAAATATGACTTTAGCCGAGAGGTGTCAATGACATTGTTAGTCATTAAGTGTTAAGAAGAAAATCAGCCTACTGGTGGGGAAGAGAGTCTGCAGTCTTTCCCAATTAGGAGAAGATACACGTGCCTATGTCCTCTGTTTTTGTTCGATACAATGGAAATTATGATTAGAAAGGGAACTCCCTTTTTTCCGAATATGAGTCTTTAGGATTGAACAAGTCTGCAATCTGTGACTCATTCGGCATCGACAGGCTTCAACAGATCCCCTCGTTTTGAAATGAAGAAATGTCACATTGATGTTTAACATTTTCTACAGGCTGTACTTTACAAAGATTGTATGATGTGATATGATAAGTCAAACATTACTCAAATTGTTTTGGGTCAGTCCAGTGAAAAGGAAAATGGGGAAACATGAAATTATTTTGTTCCCTTTTGATTTATACTTTAAATAATAATGTAATGTTGCTTGCTGGAATGTTCAGACGCACCAAATGGCATTGTCCTTGGTGTGATTCAGAGCCATAACCAACTCAACAGCCAAATATGGTTCTATTTTTCTTTATTGAGCTGCGAGGGAGGACCGCCCATTGCTCACATCCTAACATGTTCTGTGTGTCCTCTTCACACAAGAGCTGTAAATACAGGCAGCGTATGACACTATCTAAAAACGATCTCAGTACCAAATATGACAAAGGCTTTCAGTCCGAGTGTGTGTTGCATTTCTCAGTGAGCGTTGACTCCACTGTATTTTCAAAGGATAAACATGCTCAATTCATCATCCAAGTATACTACTACAGCCTGAAGTGCTATGACCATGAAGTTTATTGTGGTTTTTTTCGGCATGAGTCTAGTTCTTCAGATTACAGAAATTTCTGATCCTTGAAGAAACTTGAATGAATGTAGTTTAGGGAAAACAATATATCCTTCTTGCACTGGGTAAGAAATTAATGTTGCTTGTTTGAGTATGTAAATGTGTTAATAGTACACTGATAATATTCTATTACTATTGGAAAAACATATTGAAGGAATAGTTGGGAAATATGCTTATTCTTGTTCTTGCTGAGAGTTAGATGAGAAGATTGATACCTAGCTCATAATTGTAAGACAAATATGTACAACAGATGTATCATGCATCTCATCTAACTCTCAGCAAGGAAGCAATTAAGCATACCCAAAAGGTCAAAGTAATCCTTTTATGTAATCTACCTGTAACCACCCTTCTCTGAAACCTGTTCCCCATCTGTCTGTGTTCTCCTCCTACTTTTTTTATTCAGCAGGTCCTGGTATCAGCAGATGTGGTGTCACACATAGTCAAGAACCTGCCTCTGTCTTATTTCAATCTGCGAGCCTGTATTTTAGTGCTTCACACAGACTTGTGAGCACAGGCACTCACTGAGAGGAAACCATCTTCCAACAGCGGGTTCCCTGCTTTCCTGACAGCCCACCCCAAGCTTCATGGGTTGAACCACCAGAAGTTCGACAATCTCCATTCCGGTCTTTCTTCCTCTTTATCCACCGAGCAACCCCTCATCCCCCCTCTCCGTCCTACAACCCTGCACTGTCTACTCCCTTTGCCAGTACTACCCCCAGCGTGATGGCTTGTTGCGCCTCAGGCTTGTTTGGACTTGCAACCCCAGCATCACCCTCCACTGCACAGACTTACCGACGCAGCAGCCACTAGAGTGAAAGATACAGAGAGACAGAGGGGAGGAAAGACAGACAGGGAAAGACAGCAGCACCACAGGAGAGAGGAGGGATCATCTGTCCCAGCAGCAGAGGGATCCACCTGTCCCACAGAGGAAGGGGCCCCCCCACCTGATCCATCTGGTCGCAGGGGGGGACCCTGCGTGGCCAGGAAGGCAACAGGGACTATGCAGCTGGGACTGGTGGCGCTGGCAATTGTCTTCCTCAGCTCCATGGGTCACAGCGATGCTCTCAAGCTCTCCAAGGCGAGAAGGCAGAGACGGGGTGAGTTCTCTCTTTCTTCGTCTTCAGTGCTGCTGCCTTTTGTTTCTGCGGGCACAGTGGTGGATGTCTTGTAAACGTTTAACAAGCAAAGTAAAGGTAACATTCCGTTTATCTTCCCGTCATCCTTATTTGTTTTTCCTACAAGGGTTATGCTAGGTTCAGTGTTTCTCCTGAATGGCTCGTCTTTCTTCCTCCTTTTTAAGATCATGCCTCTCTCAGTTTATGTAAAACTTTTATGCGTATTAGGATTGTTTATGGAGAGGGTTTTGATAGATTCACCTTCAAAGCCATCACTCTTTTTGTGTCCGGCTCTGTGGGCATATAACGGAATGAGTACCGGACAGTTCTAAGCTCTGAATTGGACCGTGCTGCCTGTGTTGTTGTAAGCATTTTTCTGACCTCATGCAACCACAGAGATGGTGCTCAGCCCGACTTGCACTATATCTCTGGCCTTAGAGCCTCAGTGCTGGTGTTACTGTCAGCTTTGAAATAATTCTTCCTTTACACACAAGGAGCTTTCAGCCAATGCCAAGCTCAGCCCAACCTCTACGAACCAGAATTCATATAATACCATGCCTGGCCACAGTAACAGATGTGGTTTTATTAAAATCACACACGCTGGGAAAGAAGAACTGTTGTCTGTGTAATAGAAATAGAATATTTTTTAAGTAGACGCACATGTATATGCAATGCTTCAATGCTGTCACAGTTTGTCATGTGCCATTGTAATGAGGACAGAAGGATTTGGGTCATTCACCATATATAAGCGCCCTCTACAGCATCAGTCGGTTGAGGATTCCCCCCCCCCCCCCAGATAAGGAAGTCTGAAATTTACAGCCTTTACATCTTTAAAATGTCATCAGATTTCTCTCTCTGAATGAGTTCAGTGTCATGCAGAGATCGGTGAGGATAGCTTCAGACAGCACAAACTCTTTCTTTTTCAAAGCACCACGTCTCACAAACAGTTTACAACACCACATCATCTGATTCATGCACTCCCCTCTGCTGTGGTTAAAGATTACTCCCCATGGCCAATATTAGTTTTTCTTGATTTGTGATGGTGAGCAACAGGACCTGGCTGTAATTGCTGCATTTGAGGTTACCGCAACTCACGCATGATGTAATCTGTTCATGGGAGAACCCTTTCAACCCTTTTACCATCCGATTTATCTCTGGGAGGCGGGGCGGCAGATGGATTGCTTTGTGACAGTATGTATATTTAGAGCTGATACAGACCAGGAATGTAAATCATCTCCGACGACTGAGGTTTTGTCTCTGAATGGCTCCTAGAAAAAGGAATGGGCGCTTTGACACACTTTTCCTTGAAATGATTTAGATTAGTGTTTGCGTGTATCGGAACTGGTGAAACAGTCTGGGATTAAAAGGACGTGAAGTAAATGCATCTGCAGTGCATTTTCAGACTTAGAACAGGGAGATACTTGCTGTTTGGTACTACTATAAAGAAAACACTGGCAGTATTTGATTCTTGGCCATGTCCGTCATTAATGCAGTTTTTTGATGCCCAGATCATTCCTGACTCACCCCGGAAGAGGCCTTGTCTGATGTTAGTTGCCTTATTTTGACCGACCCTTGCTGATTTTGACCGGTCTTGCGAGGCTGTCAGCCATAATTACCCTGATTTCTCCAAATGAAAATCTGTTCAGGATCTCCGGCTAGCATTTGACGTAAACACTGAGTAACTGTTCAAACAAAGATGTTTGGCCTGGGCCCCGGTTAGATAAAACTGCAAGCATTAACTCGAGCTTGTTGGAGCGATAAAGCACTGGCAGGTTTATGGCTGGACCTGTGGAGATGCTAGCAAAATATTAAAGTTCTCCAATGTTGTTCTCATA
Organism: Anarhichas minor; assembly: GCF_050575085.1. Classification (NCBI taxonomy): domain Eukaryota; kingdom Metazoa; phylum Chordata; class Actinopteri; order Perciformes; family Anarhichadidae; genus Anarhichas; species Anarhichas minor. The sequence goes on along the minus strand of NW_027466481.1, from coordinate 2,571,694 downwards.
GGCAGAATGTTGACAAATGCGCTTTTTATTTTCTTATTAAAAATCATATTTGGCTGGAAACAATTGATATTTTTATGTGATAGTACAACATGCAGTTCTGATGCCTACCTTAAAGGAATACTTAACCCCCACAGTGACCATTTGTTCAATCAATTAATTGCCCTGTGTTACCTTGAATTCTTGAAGAAAGCTTGGTCTTCCTCACATGTCTCCATGGTGAATGTAGAATCCCAAAAACAAAAGTCTCCAAGTCTCATTTATCCAGCCGTATGCTCTTAAACTGCCCAAACACTTGCATTTTGTTATGATATACAAATGATCATGAAGTATTCCTTTAAACTGACTGTTCCTTTCTCTCCGTTTGTTATGTTTATGTTTCCACAGTTAGTACTGAGGGGCCACCATCTTGCCCCAAAGGCTGTGACCGATGCTCTGAGTATAACGGCTGCATTAAATGTAAGCCGAAGCTCTTCATCTTCCTGGAGCGCAATGATATCCGTCAGATAGGTGTTTGCCTCGCCTCCTGCCCCATGGGATACTTTGGTATGAGGAACCCAGAAGGCAACAACAGATGCACCCGTGAGTTTTGCTTTGTGTAGATGCACATCTGTGAACATCCAAATACATGCAGGCTCGAGCTCACCCGCTGGCAACAGCCTGCTCTATAAAAATCCCCACAGCTGAAGTCAAATCAAGTAGAAGTGTAAACGATCTGTTTGTCTTTGGCTCATCATCTCCTGTTTGTGTACAATATGAGGGTATTTGGAGAAGTAGAGGGATACCCTGCTAGTTTCTTTGTTTTATTTGTATATTTCCACTTTGCTGCACCACTTTTTATATGTTTAACATACCTAAAATATGCATGCAGAGAATAGTGATCTACCAATTGCCACACTCTTTATTCTCCAAAGTTATTTCTACATATTAGTCCTCTTAATAACCGATCTGTGCTACTATTTGTCAATAATTATGAGTGAATACGAATGACCAATTGATGAAATCCTTCTGTTGCTGCTACTCATCCTGGTGCAAAAGGGAGAAAAAAACACCCACCAAACCCACCAAATCCAGCAAAGTATTTGCTGAACTGGAGGAAATTTTTAATTGCAGTGCTCTTCATTATTATCTTTATAAGCACATTTGGCTTATTTGGAAGGTGGGTGAAGGATGACTACAACTCACAGGAATTACCAGAGTTACTCAGTTGGTTCTGGTGGCACTGGTCCCGTACTGTTAGATGAGGAGTGCCAGCACCTCAGTCTGTTTCCCATTGCGTGTGGGCAGAAAACACGATCGGAACAAAAACATCTCAATTGCATTGTTGTTTGTCTGTTTTTGAGAGGATGTTTGTGTTTTTTATTTGACCCTCATGTGCAAAGTTCATGCCAGATCTCAACCAGTTTATTATGCCTTCACTTTTACACATATTTCATTCTGGTACTTGACTTACTAACTGTATCATAAGCAGTCTGTATAATCTTTAAAGTAGCTATGGAAAAGTTATTTTTTTTTTTATGTGAGCAGGTCTAAAATGATCATCCTTTGCAAAGTAAAACATTTCTTACCTCAATAATTAACTACAATTTTCAAAGTTAAATGATAATCATGGCTTAGTTAATTGTAGGTGTTTGGTGGCCAGCGACTGTGCTCAGCAGCCTGTTGTGATTTTCTGCTTAAAAAATGCAGGCCATTCTTGTCTGTAGATGTTTTTCTTGACTGGCCATTCCTGCATCAAATAATACCCGTCAGATGTGCTAAATCATACTTTCTCTAAACCCGAAGCAGAGATGCTCACAAGTCATTATTTCAAGTCCAAGTCAAGTCTCAAACCATGTAGGCGACAGTGTTTTAGTTAAGACCAACTCAACTGAGACCAAGACCGAAACAAGACCAAGACTTTGAGGGGTTGAGACCGAGTCAAGTTTAAGATTAAGACCAGACAGTGTGAGTCCCACACTGCATGACACACTTAAGATATAATGTGGAACATGCAAACCAAATAGGCACTCCTCAAACTGATCTGACAAAAATCTGGATTTCTCCACATTCACGTCTTTTATTGCTATACTGTATATACAGTGGGCCTATAAGTCTGCATGTAAAAGTGCACCAAGAGAAATGTCTTGATAAAACAACCAAAAGGCATTAGGGAATTCTGTGAGCAAACAAATACAAACAGGAGCTCAAATCAACTTCCCCATCTTTATATAAGACTCTCATTTTATAAAAATGTAAAATTGATATCATGTTAATACTATATGATTACATAGTGTAAATAATCCAGTGCCTCTTAAAATAGTTAGACTCTCTCCCTACCCCCATACACGTTTTTAAGAATAATTCATTTTCCAAAATGCAAAATTAACAAAGTGAAAGAGGAATTTGACTGATGTTCAAATTTTCTTTAGATATCGCAATAATATTGTTATTATTGATATGATAATAAGAGAGGGAATGACATTTTCATTAATGTGCCAACAAAATGAAATGAAATACAGATTGCTCATGAGTCCCAAACCTCGAGTCCAGGTCAAGTCTCAAGCCTTTTGAGGACGAGTTTCAACTCAAGTTTCCAGTCACTATGTGTGCGAAGATATTTTTCACTTTTATCAAAATATTGGATAATTTACAACAAATTCAACCCCGTCCCGGTTTGTTGCAGAGAGGTCGGAATTTCCTCAGCAAATTCTTTGTGGAGGCCCACAGTGGCTAACCGTGGTTATTATCCAATCATCTGACTTCATACATATCATCCCAGAATGTCTTTTTCTCCACATTTGACTTACATTATAGGGCTGCACACATCAGTACTGTCAAATTTAGTTGTCAACGGTTTAAAAATAGTAATTGGGAGCAGGAGGAAGGAACCCAGTGAGGATTCAGTGTTAGGTCATTTCTGACCTTGGCATCGGACCAGCTGGAGAGTAAACATTCTGACTGTAAGTTTAGTGCACATCAATAAAGTGAGTCGAGATCTGAATACATTTCCATAAATAGAAATATTGACAGGAACCCACAGATTTCCATCTTTCTCGGCTGTTTGTCATGAGAATAAAGATGTGCCTTTCAAGATGAGGCCAGAGCGTTTTGGGGTCTTTTAAGTCGTCTGCTTTTTATCCTCCCGTGCTTATAATTATCCAAATTTCAAGTTTTTTTTTTTTTGAGAGATTTTAATGAGTCTGTGGTGTGCAGAAACTCTTGAGAAACCCACTGAAGCGATACACTCCTGGCTGCACTCGTTCACAGGCCTGTGGTGCATGTGTTTTTAAGAGAAGAAGAGTGGTCCTCCCTCTAAATAGACAATGTGTTGTTTAATCGCTAATAAATCTCTCAGAGAAAATAAAATCCGAGCTCCTCTTGCTCTCTCTCTGGAGAACCATTTGCTTTTCCAGCCGACAGTGCAATGAATAATCCATTCAAAGAGATTTCTGTGTTTCCAGTAGAAATTTCCCGAGAAGAAGATAAAGGATCTGAAACTAACAAAATGAACACAGACACAATGTGACTAAAAGTGATTTGATCCTCTCTTTTTGTCTTTCAGAATGTAAAATAGACAATTGTGAAGCGTGTTTCAATCGCAATTTTTGCACAAAATGTAAGGAGGGCTTGTATTCACACAGTGGGCGATGTTATGTCAGCTGCCCTACAGGCCAGCGCACCGCCAATGAGTCTATGGAGTGTGTTGGTGAGTGACCTTTGACCTTAACTGTTTACTCATTTCAAAACTTTAGCCATAGCATCTCTTAATGTTCCTATAATGCACCAGCATGTATTATTTCTTCTCTTGATCTTTCCTGTCTGTTCTTTTCTTTGTTCTTCTAAATTCGTAAAAGATCATAAATTAGAAGATATATCAACGTAACCGTTAAAAACTAGCTTTTGTTGGGAGCGCAGTATACATTTTCATACCTCTGAAGTAAAAAAGATAACATTTTATTCAGGTTTTGGGAATAGCTTAAAGTCATTATTCTGAGCTAAAACTGCTGAGCTGTAAAAAGCAGATGTGAAGGCTGTGAAACAAATGTGTGATGTTGGAGCTGTGGAACATTCACTCACTACCTCAGTCCTCTTTTTTTATCCAGGTCAGCGTCCTGAAGAGTGTGAACTGGGCGAGTGGAGCGAATGGGGTTCCTGTATGAAGAAGAACAAAACATGTGGATTTAAGAAAGGCTCGCAGTCTCGAGTCCGCGTGCCCCTTCTGCAGGTCCACATCCCAGACACCTCCCTGGCCTTTGTACCCTCACAGACCTGTGCTCCACAGACAGAGAGGAGCAAGTGCATTGTGACCAAGACGCCGTGTGTGCGAGGTAAACACAAATACACATACTGCCCGAAAACAGATACATTGAAGAGAAAATGACATGAAGTCAGGACTTCTAATTAAAAAGTACAATTTAATTACGGATAAATCAGGTGACAGCACTCAGATTACTGATGATCAAGCAATAAAGTCCATGTGCTTCATGAAACGCCTCCACCAGTTCATAAGATGACTGATGGAACCATTACTCAACATCCAAAGGACTGCATTCCAGCCGCCGTGTCTGCGACCTGCCGTATGTTGATTGGGTTTGGTTTGGCTGAGCTCACAGAAGGATACAGAATCTCTTGACTTTGCCGCGTGTAAACAATAAACACCATCTACGAGCCAAGCAGATGAAGGGCGGGCATTACGCACTGCAAAGCTGGACAAGGATCAGAGCTAGAAAGAGTTATTTGTTCTGACGAGCATTGAAGCGTGAGGTTTACACGACCATGACATGTTTGCTTGGGCTCTTATCATCCACACAGCAGCTTGCTCTCCAGCAGGTTAACAGTCAATGGCCATCGTCAACTTTCACAACAGCTTATTCGTCACTCTTGGCCTTGATCACAGCTAATAAATGACAGATCTGGCCAATAGGTCTGGAGTTTATTGGAAGAAAAGTGCAACAAAAACAACGATGATCCTGGTTATTTGCTTTTAAACATTGTGTCCTTAGTAGTGAGGACATATCTACAGGCAGATGTGTTGCGATGTTATTGTTACACAGAAATAAGAAGTGGTTGTTGTTCTGTGAACCTACACTCATCTACAAGGACTAAGAGAATTATAAACGAGCTGTATTTATAGCCTTTATTGGACGGTGGGACACTTTGGGGATTTCGGGCACAGCAGCCACATTGCGCAACTATATTTGCATAGTGTTGGCAACTGTACAGATGTTGTAACATGTAACAGATTGCCTGATTTGCCTGCATATATGTGAGTAAACATGTAGGAGGCTTGTATATTCAAGCACCATCCTCTTCTCCGGAACAGTTTCTATTGGGATCTGAGTCGAAAGAACAGAACGTGATCTGACATTGTTCCATATAGTTCTGTGGTCATGTCTGGAGGGAAGGAGGCTGGTATGGCTTGTAATTGCTCAGCGAGGAGCAGGATCTGCGCTGGACAGGCTGTGACAGCACAAAGTGAGAAATGAGAAGCAAATCTACTCTGTCCGACGCCTGCATCCTGGAAAGACTGTTTTCCATGGGTTCAGAAGAATAATTATCAGTGAAATATTATAAACTGCCCGATGAAAACGGCTACGCAGACTGCCAAATTTCTAAACTCGGAGCAAAGGTAGTTCATATCACAAAGGCAAGGATGTTATGTGAGGTGTCACCTGACGAGTGATGAGTCATGGAAGCTTTTTGGATTGTTAAAAAGTTGACTGCTGTTGTCGAGGAGATTTTTAGTCCTGTTTTTCCTCCATTCTGCCGCTAAATACCTTTGTATGAAAATAAGACACATACTACTGCCAAAATGGACAGGAATGAATTTTCCTCAGTGAGGTAATTCATGGGTGATGGTACCATGGACTCCGGTGAACCAGTTCATGTGGGTAAACTCACTCTGTAACAAAAAAAAAAAAAAAAAAGAGCGCAGCTGTGGATTCATCTGTGGGAGTTGGCTGGCAGGCTGGATATATAAAACACAGGGGGCAGACATTGTATAACATTAGTGATTTAGTGGTCTGCAGAACTCACGCTTTGTGTTGATTTGGCTGCAAATTTTTCCCCCCTTTTCCTGAAGCTCTACAAAAGGGTCTCACGCGAAAACAGAATTTTCTGGATGCGTTATTTCATTTGTCAGGCAAAATTGTTTAGCTTGGATGGAGAGGAGGTACAATCAGAGCTGTCATAAACTGATGGAGTCCCCCACTCTTGGCTCCATTTGTGATTTGCTTGAGTAATTAAGTCCTTACACAGTGAGCACACCAGCTCAGATGCGCGAGTGTGTGTGAGGACTCTTCACTCATGCTTCACTCTCGGTCATTGTGCCTCATTGATAGAAATTGAAACTATTACGGCTCGGTAAGAAGTGCTTGTTTGAATGGTGGCCATAAAAACCTCAGCAATACGTCTATTAATTCAAGACAACACATAACTGATAAACATGCTGGACATAATATCTTCTGATACGATTTGAGTCCAACTCACCAAAGTACATCACCAGTGTTTTCATGATTTCGGCACTAATGGCTCTTGAAAAAGGTGAGTTATTCTTGTTTGCGCACTACTGTGTGGGACTGAACCCTCACGTTTTCGGTTGGAAGGGAAGCACTCGTATTAAGTCTGTCCACGTCCATTCATTCATTCATCCATCACCGTATAATGATTTTCACTGGCTATGTTGAAACACGATTGGGTGAAATTTGAGAAACGCTGTGGACTTTTTGTTTTTCTACTTTGCGCTTAAACCAAAGAATCATAACTGTTTGTACAACAAGTTTAAAAATGCTGGTAGAGAAATAAACACAGACCTTCAGTTAGTAGTGCACAGCAGTATACAAACATGGTGGCGCCATAAGCCCAGCTCTTGTCAACTGCGTAGTGAACACTGTCCAGCCCTTGGCATGTGTTCACTCAGTTTCCAGGATGTGCAGAGACTCAACGCACAAGTTCATAACAAACATCCTCCAGCGTAACTACACTCCCTCAGCTATACAAATACTTTTGAGTGCAGCCTAAACAATAGCCATCTGACACTAGACGCAATGTCCATTTCCACTTTCTGACTGCTCTCCACGTCCTTATGGGCCATTATTGGGCTCTCGACAATGTCTAAGTCATTATACCAGAAGTGATTTTAAAGTGATTTATGTGACAGAAAATTGTGTCACTTGACTGTCGTGAGTGCTCTTACAGTCCTGCATTTAAAAATAAGCAGCACAACTAAGCTCTTTGCTCTCTTTGATGGGTTACGTGTGGAAGGTAACCACACTGTGATGGATGTTTGTGTTTAGAGAGCAATTATACTCTTAAATGTATGACAGGTGTGGATCCTAATGTGCAAAAGAACCAGCAGAGAGCAGATGGGGGGAGTCCTCTGTGTGTGTGTGTGTGTGTGTGTGTGTGTGTGTGTGTGTGTGTGTGTGTGTGTGTGTGTGTGTGTGTGTTTAGTGGAACAAGAAGGGAGTCTGTTGAAATAGAAATGAAGAGTCTGCAGTCACGAGAGCGGCTCTCTTAGGCTGTACTGAGGCCCAGTGGTGCTTTCAGCTAAACGCTAATGTCAGTATGCGCACTGTGGACAATGACCCCTTCCCCACTTCCTACCCCCCTACTTCAGGTGCCCTTGCTTTGACCGCACCCATCTGACCTCGGCCTTCATTTTGATCTTAACTACACACCTGTTAAGGTGACTGCATCTAGTACGGTTTTGATGCTATTGCTGTGACAAAATATGTCTCCAGATATACAGAAATTGAAACACCTGGCAAAGTACTAAAAAAACACTCCTGTGGTAGTTCCCAATACAGTAGGTTTTGCCGTGATGACACAAACACAGACTCACAAGTTAAAAAAACAATACCAGCGTCGCTGTCGCGGCTGGTAATTTGCACTAAACGCAAAGTACAGCTGTGGCTGATGGGAATGTCATTAGTGTTTCAGCTACTTGGTCATAAACTAAAGTAAGTGTGATCTGATGGTGGCACGAGAGATAAAGGCTAAAGCATCACCAGCGTTACAACAATTCATCCTGAGGGGAACTGTAATGGTTGCCAAGATATTTCCCTCAAAAACACAAAGTGGAACTCATGGTGGCGCTAGAGGAAATATTTAGCCTCTGGGGACCATGAATGTCGGTGCAAAACTTCATGGCAATTGATCCAACAGTTTTGAGATATGGTGGACAGATTGACCAACGAATGTGGCTAAAAACGACGTTCCAATCTTCCAAATGTTTAGATATAATATATTATTTTATCCTGTTAGGTTTGTTTATCATGTGTTGATTGCTTGTGGTACACTGGTCGCTGCTGTACTAAACATAGCATTATGTTGCCATTTAATAATAATTCTGGACTAGATGTGCATGGTTCACACACATGGTTGTTTTGCCTGTATTAGAAACCACATAATCACAACCACAAGCCCTGATCCAACACACATCCCGTATTATCCACTCTCATCCCTCAGGAATCCATGTTTTTAATTTTGTTTAGCCAAGCGGAGGCACTTCTACCTACAACATCTGGTGATGACAGATATCTTACAGGAATTTATTTGAGAAATGGTATGAAATGTAAACAATATTTTCTATGCATTGTCATTTCAGACAGGAAGAGTAAGGCAGACCGACAAGATGATACAAACAGGAGAGAGAGGGAGAATGCACGCGGGCGAGGACGAGAAGGCAAAGACGGCAGTAGAGGAGGAGGAGGAGGAGGAGGAGGAGGAGGGAAGAGGCGAAAAGGGCAGAGCACGACCACCACTGCTCCCAGCATCACAACCAGCTCTGTCAGCTAAACTCCATCGCCTGCTGGATGGGGCTGAGAGCAAAACAGAGACAATGCCTCATCCAGCAGCACCAGCCATAGACAAAGATCAAAGTGATGAAGGAATGGATTAATGCTGCTATGCATTGTAGAAGATGCAAAGAGAACTGGAGAATTGCTGCAACACAAAAGGCTTCAACTGAGCTTTTTGAATAGATGAACATATCTGGAAGATACTGGTGTCTTAGTGTTGTTCTTAGAGTTGATGATTTTCACTCCTCCGTGAGGGATCGCTGTTGGACTGCAAAGCCACGTTGAAGATTGCGGTTCGACGCGGTTCGTGACGTGTTAGTCACGTCTTGAACTAAGAACCAATTCCTGTGCAGCTTTCAAGCTGGAAGTCTGATAAGGAATGAAGGGTCTCTTTCGTCTCCTCTGGTCTATGATGCATTATGTTCCAGTCCGATTTCCATCACAATCTGTTCTTCATTTGTTTTTATGCTTGTGAGAAGTAGCAGATGGATTTTCTCAACAGCCGCTTTACGTGATGTAAAGACAATGAATACCATTAAGTCTTTGTACCTTTATGTCCTGTTGTGAGATGAAACAAAAACAAGAAAGGCACTGGAAATCATTTGTGATTGTTGAGGACAAAAGGTCTTCTATACAGTGTATTATTTCAAGGAAGAAATTTGTAACAAAAGAAGCCGAAGAGAAGATTTAGGAGAATTACTGGCTCATTTTCCTCCCCGTTTGCCATTCGATAGCTTAGTTGTTTGTTCCGAATTAAATGTTGCTGTTTGTATCAGAAAATAACTGACCATAAAACGAGGAATAAAAACAGGAGTATTTGCATGTGTACAAGGCTGCATGTGTTTGCCTTTGTGCATGCAAAGATGTGTGTGTCTGTGTGTGTGTGTGCGCGCGTTTTTCTCTATCTAAAGTCTAGTTGTTTGTGTACTTTGTATGCATTTCTGCACGGAATCAAGTTTGTCAACGGAACTTTTGTACATGTGTGTTTACGTTTGCACATATGTGTTAATATTGGTCTCATAGATTGAAGTAATAGGTTCTGGAAAACAAGGAGGGAAATGTAAATGCACAGCGATATATATCAAATATGCAGTAACTACAAGCCACTGATTATCATATAAGCCATCAAATCATCAGCTGCTCAGTAATCATATCTGTTTGCAACAGGGTCTGAAGATTTTGCACAACTATGTTTCCTACTGCTGAAGTTTCAGAACAATCATAGCATTTTTACACGTTTGTACTCCAAAAGCTTCATGACATTACAGATACAGAGAAAAGGTTTTTTTTCCTAGAACTTTTTTCATTGGGTCTGTTTGCTTTACACGAGATATTAGTTTCAGGAGAAGTTACACGCTACGTTATTCATTCATACTATGGATTGTGATACCGAATATTTCAAACTGTGTTTATCATACAATTATTAGAATCATCATGTATAGCTTATTCTGTGAAAGCCTAAATAAAGATCAGATGAAGCTGATTGGAACTTCAGTCATACACTGATTTTGCTATTAGTTTGTTTGATTTCAGTTGGAATGATTTTGTCTGCAACTGATCCAACGTTTATTCATCCAGAGTTGATTCTTAAGGTATTCTTAGTCTATGCTAGTGCCACATATACACTTGTATGTATTGTAATGAGACATTTTACACATAAGGGCAAATTCTTATCAAGACTATACTGTGTTGTGGATCATTTTGTTTTACAATTTGGGTTATATTTTTGCCAATTATTTCTATTGGTTGTCGTAACAAGTTAAATGCCCCATATTGTAGAAAGTTAAATTTCCAGCTTGCTGTATATTATCCCGCTTATTACATGTTACTTACTAAAGAAAGCAATAATTCGACACAAAAACAAATCTTTCAAAGTTATTTTATTGAATTGAGAGAAAATTGACTTTTCTCAGGTTGGCCAGACTTTTTGAAAGAAAAGAAAAACAAATCAAATAAACGCTAGTTAGTAACTAAGTTGTTTAGTTGTCATTACATACCATTGAAATCAATATAGTAGAAGGATGACAAAAGGCACACAGCGTCAGCAAACTTCAATTCTTCATGATATAAAATACAGATATACAGTCAAAATAAAAAAATAAAAGTACAATAAATAAATAAAATGTCTGTTCTTAATCTGTGCATATACAGCTTTCTTGTGCGATGGATTATCATCAACATTTCAGGTGTGCTCACTTGTGGTTCTACCGCCAATTGAAATAGCTCAAATAATCTGGATTAACTTGTTTACAGCATGTCTGACCACTGGTGGTGTTTGCCCATTCAGAATTCATGGCAGTAAATTCAAGCAATTACACTTGCGTAACCAATAGAATTATGGCCCAAACTATTAATTTAAGACCTAAGTGGCACTTAACAGGAATTATCCTTCATGGGGATAGTTTAATCATCAATCTGGTGTTGATGAAACAATAAATCAGGACAATTTTGATAGTTTTGTGACAGACTTTTCCCTTTAGCCCTGCCGTCATAATCTTATGGGGAAAGTTTGAATGGCTAAGTACTCATCTCTTATTCCCTGACCTGAACTCAATCAAAACCTCAAAAAAGAAGAACCATAAACAAAGTCTGCTGGGAGTACGATGCTATCTATCAGCCGAGAGCCCTCAGTAGTTATGGTATGGTCTTCCTCAGGCTACAGGAGGCCATCTTGGGAAGTGGAGGAGCTTAGATGGTGCGATGGTCCCGATCACCCGCCAAATGCTGGCGCCTGGGCAGGGGTCGTAAAAGCAGAGACAGAAATAAAAACTAATGGTGTGTCATAGCCAGAAGGGAGGGGGTATACCATGCCTTGGCCTGACAACAAAACAGCCGTTTCTCATTACCAAAAGGGAGGGCAGGGGGAATGGTAGAGTATGCACCGTAAATTACACATTCATCGCTCTTCCTGACCATAAATTCTTACCCTGGCTCCATTGGACGGAGCTCTCCCTCACCTCCCACTCTCTCTTTTTCACTCTGTTGTTCCCCATTCCCATGTTTTCCAAGAGAAATGAATGGTAAATCTTTGGAGTATATGGGTACCCTTGATTTGCCAAAATCTTTAACACTGAATGATTTCATTACTTTAGTTTGGCCTTTAAGCCAAACATCACGTCAGTAGGGAACACCCAAGACATGTCTGCATGACTTAAAGGTGCAATCCCTGATCCAAATGTAAACAAAAGGGTACCACCACTGTATCACAACTCATAATCAGAGCCCAATATCACTCTCAAAGGGACTTACAGGTCTTTAAATACTATTAGACTACAACTAAATCTAATTAATTAATGTTCTCTAATCCCGTTTATGGTTTGTGAGTGGAAATAATGTCAACAATGTTATGCTATCTTTTGCAGAAATCTCATCTGCATCTGACAGTCTTCATCATGGAGCTGGCTCAGGTGTTATCATGTGACCTTAGTGTGGAACATCGACTAAAAGATGCAGTTAAAAGCTCCGGAAATAGTAAGTGGGCCTGCGAGTTGAGGCTCAAGGTTGCTTTTATAGTCTACCAAAAGAGAATATTGTCCAGGAATAAAAGAATTGCTGCTGCAGCAGAGAGACGTCACAAAAAAAGGCACCTCTTCTTCCATGTTACCAGAAGTATGTGTCGCACATATTGTTGCCGAGATCAAGGATGAACCTCCATGGTTTCGTACCAGTAATGCTTTTAAACAGAAAGAAAAGCAAAGGAAGAAAAACACTCACTGTATTTTCAATTATAATAATTTAAAAACTCACAAAATTTTCTTTAACGAAGCATTACTTTAGCTGCAACATAATTTTGCAGAAATGATGTATTGCTTCCTCAGAATAATCCACAGACAGGTCACGTGAAGGCTCTTACAACAAGGATTTGTTTCTGGAAAGACATGTTGCTGTTGAGCTATTCAAATGTAACTATCATACAAAGCGAGGAACATTAATAGAATATCTAATTTCATGAATAATAATTCCATTTACCTCAAGTGACCTGTATTGGGACATAGATATGTCAAAAATATTGCTATATAGCAGCAACATTTCCTTTGTCATGTTTTGCAGTTCCCTTATAGCTTCAATGACACAATACTTGCATAAATCTCAGTATGGTGTTCTGTCATCAGCCGGGGGAATTGGGGGGTTTGGGGTACATGAGGTCATGGAGTCTCCTACTGAGTCACCAGTGACTGCCAGCAGCATCTACTGGACCCTTCCCTCCCAGTATAGTGGGGTCCAGCTCTTTAAAGATTAGCCTTTGGCGATGTCCTGTCAGCAATCCCACTGATCCATGATCATTTCCATCTCTGAAGCTCCACAACCATCCTCTCTCTATGGCTCGAGATCTGAGCAGTTGAATCTGGACATCTACAAAGAGAAAATGAGTTGTACATCAACACTTGACAGCTTGCTATGTTTGATCAGCAGCAGATATCTAAAAAAATGGTGGGGCTGCCAAATCAAAAATAACAAAACTATTTAAATGTTTTGGGGAAGCCAAGACTATTTGCAAGAGAGATAAATCTACATCTGATGATAGTTGAAAGACATAAGTCACTTGAAATGGAAATCAAAGCTGAGTGTAGTGAGCAAAAATCTGGCAAACTAGGGTTCAATGCTCAGTGTCAATGCCCAGAGATATGTACTGAATTTCAGCAGTATCATCTGTAGCTGACCCTTGCTGCAGAAGGAAGAAAGTAAAGGTAGGATTTCTCTGGAAGAAACAATTGTGTATTACGCATCTTTTATTTTAATAATAAGTGGAAAACCTGAGGCATGCATGAGACAAGCAGCATCCTTAATGAGATTTAGTTTCCATTTAGCTGCCTTGATTTAACCCAAATGTGTCTGAGGCTCAGGAAAAAGTCACAAACTCCTGATGCAGTAGAGGAAAAGTTTAGAAGATGCTTGTAGAATTGTAGATATGATACTTGATATGTACTGCCGCCTTTTGGAAGTAATCAGTACTACATGGGGGAAAGAAACTATCAAACACGTTCTATAGTTAAGTGTGTGTGTTTCATGTGTACAGTACAGGCATATTCAGAGGGGGGCAAAAGAGAAAGGAGACACTGCAACTAACCGTCTGTGCTGTGAATCGTTTGATATTTTACACATATTAACAATAATTTAACACTCTTTTCAGTTGAATATTTTATTAATTAACAGGGTTTGTAAATTGCACTTTGATTTCAGCACAGTTGCAAAGAGCGTATTCATACAATGTCCTAAAACGCAATGTATGTATTTGGTGTAGTTCTTTGAAATTATTTACTATGTATATTTTAATATGACAACCTGCGATCTGTTGAGGACCATGATCTTAATTATTGGCAGCTGAATGTGAATTTATGAACAAACATTTTTCATGTTTTTAAGAATTTAATCAAAATGTTATTTAATTAACAACGTTATGACTATTTGTTTGGGGTGAGCATGGAGGAATGGTGTGGCAGTTTTTTTCAGAGAGTGGAGGTAGAGATATGGGTGGCAGGCCGAAGCAACATTTCATGTCATGAAATTCATTTCATTTTCACAATAACATCTTGTAGATTGTGGTCTTGTGATGAAACCTATGGTGGTATGTAATTGCAATGAAAGAAATGACCACAAGAGGGGGCCATGAAAACATAAAACACTTCACATCAGCCAACAAATAAGCCATCAGTAACTATGATATATGGCATTACCATTATCATATGAATTTGTTTGCTGTGCTATGAGATCAAAGTAGAGGTTGTGTAGATTTGGCAATCCAAATAAGTAAAAGCTTTCTTTGTCAAAAGAGTTTTGAAAGTTTTTGGACTGGGAGAGAGAGAGCTGCAAAGCCCAGAAGAAAAGAGAAGAGAAAATCAAAAGAAGTTCAATCATAACAATCTTCCATGACCGTATTGAAGAAGTAACACGTATTTTATAATTCATCTCTGTTTACATTTTCCAGAGACAATTTGTTTTTCTCCAGAATATCAAAACAAAAGAAGCCAGATTTACGCCTACATGCGTTTGCTTCTATGGTGTCGTTGTTTAACTTCTCATGAGACGTGTGACTTTCTGCCCTGAACATCATTCTACACTTGTATTTCAAAGTTTTGTGAGAGTATTTTATAGCAATATGACCTTGAAAAAAATCCTTTTTGTTAGGCAGTTTTTTGCTATTCATGACGTTTATGAGGAGGACGAAGAAATCATATCTCTCCTTATACACAAAGCTGTAGCACTTATCGGGTTCTTTTTCAATGCTAAATCTTCTTGACGTTTTGAATTACAGTCAATCAGTCAGTCCACTCAAACGTTTTGCATTCCAAACATCTCTTCTCCAAACAACTGTTCCAATAGTGCTGCCAACAGCATGGGACTGTAGTTATACAGCGCTGCTCCAAGGAATATTACAGTGAGACTGAAAGCATGCACGCTCATCAAACTGCCCTTTATCCTTCATTCACCACTGTTTCATAAACCCATGCAGAATCAAACACAGTATACATGTTTTCATTGACAACCTTCGATCCCACTGAAGCAGAAACGTAATCTAGAGGTTTTCTCATTCCCCGCCATCAGTTTTGGCTCATTTGTTATGTCTTTCACCGTCCTCACCTGGATTGAGACTGCTGTATTCTTTCCTAACAATCACTTGTTTTGACTGAAAACATCCCATTACTTTTCCCCTACCGACAGGTGGAGTCTTTTGAACACCTGCACCGATTAACCTCAAAGTCTGGTGAAAGGCAAAAGAATAAAAAGCAGTTTTTGTCAAGGACATACTGTATATCTCTATTTGTCTTACTCCTTGAATATAACCTTAACTGCTGCCAATCTTTTGTTCAAACATTTCAAGTAAACAAAAAACATATTCTAGCTCTCAAACTAAGCTGAAAGAGAAAGAAGATGTAGTACCCCGCTGGCACAAATTGCTCTCAAGGAACAAAGAAACCTTTGCTGCATACTGTACATTTCAGGCATTATATTCTTTATTGTTTAGGCCAGAGCAATTACCGAGAAGAACAGAGCTCAAAACCACAGTCGGACAATAGTGGACATGACTAATATTGTTGTGTCCTGAGGATGTTCAAGCCTGAATTGCTTTATAAGAATGTATCACATTCCTACGCTCCCACATTAATAGACTGCTTTAGTTCCAAAGCCACATCAAAGCTTTAAAAGTGTAAAAATGTACGAGGGAGAAGATGGCAGCAGAACATTTTGCACTGTAGAATGTGTGAAATGACGACTGGGTGTGAAATCCAAGTACAATGCATATATTGTCTAATTGTCTGTAGGGAACATTTACTGCACATTTTATCGACATGAGATGGTTTTTAACACAAACTTTTCTTCTAGTTTTTAAATTTACATTCAAGGTTATGCGCTTGGTCAGTTACTATGGCTGAGGTGTCACGTATGCTTTATGAGAATAGCAAACAGAACACTAGCTAAGATGTTGTCCGGAGTTGCAGTTGACATCATTAATCCCCGGGAAAGGAGGGATTTTAGCAGAGGTTGGATCAGAGCAATGGACGCATCCGACCCTGAACTCTGGAAAAACAAGGCCTTGTTTTCCTGCTGAGAGCGCTCATTACAAGACGGTATAAGAGCTTCCCACAAGCAAGCACAACTCCTTGACCTCAGATGGGAGTGAATGGAGAGGACGAGAGCTCGGGCCAAGCCACAGAGGCAGACTCCAAACCTCGCCAACGAGCACCAGCCCCGTGAGTGTCAGCTTGGGACACTGATGTATGTTGTTGTTTTTCTTCCTTTCTCCATGCACAGCTCATGGGCCTTCAGTGCAACAGTGAGCCACTACAGCTGCTCTGTTGTGGTACGGTACATCAGGAACTGAACAAATTAGACTTTTGGGACTTGCACCCAAAGAATACATTGATTCAGTGCACTTTGTACAAACAGTCTACAGTTCAGACTTAACTTTTCAGTCTCAAAACAAGAGGGATCCCAACAGCACAAGCAGGTCCTCAAATACACTGATGTGATGTGCATTTTGAACAATCAATGAACATTGTTTATTTTTTGCTTCGGAAATCAAGAAAACAATATTTTAAAATTATTAAAATTTATGAAACTAAATACCCAATATTGAACTAATAAATAACATTTCGACAATAAATAGAAGGAATACAACTGATTGCAAAGGTCTAGTTGATCCAATGGACTATATTCATGCCACACTCAAACATGTTAAAACCCACTTAAGATGAATGCATGCAAAGGGAAAAGGTGTAATTGTGTGCAGTTTGGAGATCTTTACCTCTGAAAATGTCATGTGATTTACCCACACAGCAGCGTGTTATCTATCAGTGAACAGATACATCAATATGTGTCTTTAAACTGGTCTTTGCAACTCATTTTTGCCATGTCTTTTGTCATCTTATCGAATGGAAAATGTTCAATATTTGAGTATAACTGTAAACTGACATGCTTTGTAAATTAATTTCATTCATCACCATCCTCCAGCTTCTCCAGTAGCCAACATGCAGTCAAGTAATCACTGAGGTATGCTGAATTACCAATGAGAGTTTAATCCCTCAAACATTTTGGCGTTAACCCACGTCTGCTGAGGTTACATACTACAGACATGAGTGCGGTGGACCAGTGCACTTTGTCAAGTGGACACCTAACGCTAAACTGAGTAATGACACAGGCCAGGGGAGAGCAGGAAGAAAGCAGAGGGTTTAACTTTCTGTCTCATGACAGCTGTGGCAGCCTCCATGTTCCACTATGGAAAATATTCAAAAATGTATCTTTCTGTTAAAACTCATAGTCTCTTTTGTCTCTCAAATTGCATAGAGTAAACATTTCATACTGTATATTGTATGTCTAAATATCAGATCATGATGCTCCATCAGAGACTCTCTTTGTGGCTAGCTACTGTTTCTGGTTGCCTCCATTGCTTGTTGAATAATTAACAGCTCCTGCCCTTTATTATCACATTTTTTTTATTAAGTCAAATCCTTGTGAGAATATTTGATTGTTGGAATAAAGGTGATCCCTTTAACAACACAATGTACAACATTAAATTAGAACACTTTTTCATCAAACTTGTCTCTACAATGATTATGGATATATTTTATATATATATATATATCCTACGTTTAGAGTGACTCACTCATAAAACAGAAACCCACAGACACGTCTGATGTGAAAGGAGAGATCTGAGAGAGCTGATAACTGGCCTGGCTCCCACATTTCCAGTAACACTCTTTGTGGTTGGAATATTAAAGAGATTATATGAAATACTATCTGATGGATCCCAAATTTATGAGAGTTAGAATGACAAGTAAGGTTCTTGTTCATCATCTTTAGTGATTAAACATTGTCTTAGGAATGCTTTCTTGCTCAACTATCTTCAGCATCTAATGTATACTAACTTCATTCAAGGTTGGAAAGTTACAAAGAAAAGCTTGAACTCCGGTAGGGTCGAGAAAAGAAGCAGTTAAATCTTAATCCCACATTTATTGTTTGAGTAAAATTACATACCGATTAGACACTTGGACATTGAGAGGTTTTTAGCACTGATTTTACAGTCAAATTATGACTGTGATTTAAATTTCCACTGTTGACTACAATTTGTCAACACGGCCCAGACAACCATTCAACAGCTTTAACGACACGCCACACTTTGAGGTGTTGATCGTTGGGAGGAAATTCCCCAAACTTCTCAGTCAAAACCCCGATAGAATAGGAGCCAAATATAATGTGTTCACAGAAGTGTTTTGAATCTGCTGAACTTCCTCAAGCAGCCAAATGCACAAATGACACACCTCACTATATATACAAACCAGATCACTTGCCACAAGTGTGTTTCCCAATCAGTAATCAACAGGCGAGACACTCTTGACGCAATTATTCCCACCAGGTGTGTCAGTTGCTACCAATGCAGCCTGAAGACTGAAATCAATGCTGGGAATAAATGATTCTGTGTAATGAACAAATATTATTTCAATTGCTTAACCTTGCCATGTATGAAGATTGTAAGGGATCATACCAAATTCGTGTCCATCCCCTCATCCTGATAAATGAAACTGATGAGATGTATCCTCTGCAGCACATGAAGTTCATTGGATACAGCAGCCTGTGGAAAGTAACATTGTTTAACTGACTCATACTTCTATTTTCTTGTCTAGACATCGTACATGACGTGACCTCAGCTTGCTGCAACACTCACCGCTGCTGGTTCAAGCTTGATCAAGTTTTGTGATTATGTCTAACTTGATGTTTGGCAAATGAAAAACAGGAAGATGGTCATTCATTCATTGTTGAAGTTTTTACTCTCAATTCATGGTCACACGGGGGGAGATTACAATCACATTCTTACCAATAGGATTAAAAATCGTGTCATTTTGACAACAGTTACAGAAATGAACTGGGATGAGAGGTTTTATTTTAAACCCAGAGCTCACTAACCTTCTCATCTCTCTCATATACTACAGTATAAGCTAAAGCAGTGGCTGGTTGTGTGAAAAACCCAAAACCTATTAAAAATGAAATAACATATTTTACACTGGACAATGTTTTTACATTGTTGTCAAGTGTGAAACCTCTCTACAGAGCTATTAGCATCCACAATTTTTGGGGACCACAAATCGTGGAGCAACATCCTCGCCACGCCAAGCAACACACCTCTACCTAACAAAAAAAGGCGAGTCTAGTAGAAGCAGTTATTAAAGTCCTCCTACTGATGCCGGACAGTTTTCCAGTGGTTGCACAATAAATGGCAATAAACAAATAATGTAAATAAAGAGCCAATAAAGAGCTTCCTGTTGGGCTGAACAACGACTCTTAACTGTGATATAATCACAACATACCACGGCCTGTGCTGAGCTATTAGAATTAGAGATTCCCCAAAACCAATACTGATATTGTCTATCTGTCCGATACTGACTCAAATAGCTCGGTGACAATAGGCCGATCTGGTATCGGATATCATTATACCTTACACATAAAACAAGGATCCTTGTCTCTTCCACACAGTGAGGCATACGTGTTATTGATCAGTCACTGATATCGGATCGGTACTCAGTATCGGCCAATACCCAAAGTCCAGGTAGTGGTATCGACAGCGCCGAACCTATGCACTCACACCCTAATTCAGCCATACTAATTTCACCATTTCACAGCACAAACGCCCACTTGCTCAGCTGTTTGGGTTACAGTAAAAAGCATTAAACCACTTCCCAGCATACAGTGCATCTAGCTAATTCAATTTATTTACAGATTTTCATCGTGACAAAAGAGGTACAGACAGTTTATGAGCAATCAATGTGTGCTGTGAGTTAGCTTTGCCTACAGTTACCTAAAATGGCTTATAAGTACAGCTCAGGTTGATACTTTACTTCAGTAAATATTCTCTGAGATTTTGGGGTACTGAGGAAATAGCATACCAACAATGGAGTGCAGTTAACCACACACACACACACACACACACACACACAAACAGGTGTTTTCACTTACTGTGGCTAATTGGGCCTCTGCTTAGTTTGCTATTGAGGAATGTTGTGAATTACCTGAGGTCACTAATTAGAATTACAAAGTTGTCCAAACAGGTGCAATAACACTCTAAATCAAAACATGAAATTGATTGTTATTTTCAGTTAACCTCTCAGTTGTGACATGTGTATGATCACCGGTCCCTATAGACGGGCCACCTGGAGAGGAACAATCTCTACATTTCCTTACAGCAAAGACTGCAAATTGTGACACATGGTTGCTGCTTGAAATGTTCAGTTTGCTGCCAAACTGAGGGAACTGGACATTATCTATTTACAGTGAATCTGATAAATACAGATACACTTGGATTCAATCAAAGTTAGGTCAATCAAATAATCAAGAAAATGGATTAAAACTATTTTTCTTCATATCACTTCAGGCATCAGTTCAATTTAGTTCCACACAGTTGTCACAAATACTAAAATCAAATTAAATCTAAATGTGTAAACATGAAAGCAGTTCAAATGAAACACCAACGTGATTAGTTATGTAAGATAGGAGGCATTAATCGCCATAAATGGATGCAAATAAAAAATAGTTTTAATGGTCTTTAGAAAAGTCTTAGAGAGGGCTAAGATCAAACAATAACTATATCATATCACCTTCACTTTGGATATTTAGGATTTACTTCCCTCTGAAACTGTAATTGGTGATTGTGATGTTATACTGAAAAGTGATCCAGCCGAGTGAGAACAGCTGAGACATCTGGGATCAATATGGGGTCTGTGCTACCCACCTATCCCTGCTGTTTTTATGGACCCAGCATTCTATAAAACTTTGGGATCTGAGCCATAAACATAATTCTATCAGCCTCAGTCTCCTGACACCTTTCCTTCTGATATACTGTATGTTCTTAAACTGTAATCGGTCATTTTGAATGGCCTGGCAATGCCGTATAATCATTAGGTCAAGGTTTTTATTTATTATGTTAATGAAAAGCTGCACCACGCAATGCTACATATTGGGCCACAAGAGGTAAGTGTATTTTTGACTTGACCCTGAAACACACAAATCCAGTAACATGGTGTCTACATGACCCACAGACTGTGTAAAGATTTTCTTTGTTTTTATATTCTTTGTCTTTTCTTAAAATACAGCCTATAGTATAAACTGTAACAATCCGTTACTCAGTTCATACAAGAGAACATAAGCGACGCAAAGGACCCCATGTAGCGCTAAATAGCACTTGCTACTATGTATGATTCAGTGTGTATTTAACATAAATGTCTAGAATTTCTAAATGTTCAGCAAGTAAAAACTAAGCTTGTAGTGTCTTGCTTAGGAAGCTAAGTGCCCTTCAGCAGTGAACTTGTGATTCAGGCTGATAAGGCAAGTTCAATTTCACACACAGTATAAACTTTGTGCAGCTTTGATGAAGCCCTGTTTAGTTTTAGAACTGCACCCGGGTCTCCCTGTGGTAAAATTGTAAATGACATTACTGGCAGACAGCCTGACATGTTACAGCAACTACAGATGGCTGAAGAGGTCCGGCTAACATTGTTGCTGAATATCAGAAAGACAATGAGACAGGGAGGCAGCTTTCACATCGTAATAGTTGTTCAAGTTGAACCTGCGTAGAGTGCTTGTACCATGTGACACAGTTAACATCTCTTCTTCTGACCCTTCCTGCTAGCTGCCGCCTCCCCGCCCGTCTCCTCCTTCCAATAAATCCAAAGGGGGCCTTGTGTGGAGCTGACCCCCCCGCCCCCCACCATGGAGCAACTCCAGATGTGAACATCCTCCCTCTCTTTCTCTCTCCCACACTCTGTTCTCTCTCCTACTTCTCCTACTTCCACCACCAGTCACCCTCCCTCCCCCGTACAGCTACGAGTTTTCCATTTCCTTTTTTGGTGAAAAAATCTCAAACGCAGGCAGGAGATTGTGTCTGGCGGTCTGTGTGTGTGTGCTTCATCACGGCGATGAAACAGTCGACTCAGCATAAACAACGGTGTTTTCTATATATACACATTCAGGCACAAAGACACAGATGTGCAATCACTCTCCCTTTTACTTTGTGTGTGTCTCTCTCTCTCTCTCTCACACACACACATACAAATATCCTCAACCTACAGACACACACAAATACTTTTTACTGTCTTTTATTACACACATGGTTTCTCTCTCCAACACTTTCTCACAGTTTTATGATCTTCCCCCGGTGCTCTCTCTCTCTCTCACACACACACTCACACTGATCTTTCCTAGAAAGACTTTTTAACCCTCCTGTTATGTCAAGTTGACCCATTTTGAAGTTTGAAAATCTAGAACTTTTTCTGTATGAAACTTCTTCTGCTTGCCTTAATTATTGTAATCAACGTTAAAAAAAAAAAAGGTTCATATCATGTATTTGCAACCCCCCCCCCCCCCCCCTGCAGGTTTATATTACAGAGATGATGGTCGGGTCAATTTGACCCGGCAGTGAAAGTGGAGGCTATAAGGGGTCAGAAGTTTTTACTATCACTTTTTTATTTTATTTTATTACAATCACTATATTTATTAGGATTTTTTTGGTTTCTGACAACTTTTGGAGGATTAAACATGCACCGGGTCACATCGACCCGGGAACATCATTGCTGTACCTGAGAAACGAACATAACAGGAGGGTTAAACACACGGGAAGGGTTTTCTCCGGCTTAGACAGTAAACACAAGTGCACAGAAAGCTACGGCCTCATAAACCAGGAATGGATATTTCACTGTAACCACAAATACACAATTATAAAAACTGCCCAGCAAAGATCAGTCAGTGTACATTTATTTGAAAGGACTTCACAAATAAAACTAACCATGTAGTATTTAGCCGTATCAATTATCATCTTTCTTTTTTCTTTTTTTACAGTAAGTTCATACTGTTATCGCCTCAATGTCGTATTTTCTATCTTAAAATTTATATTTGCCAACTCTGACTCACCAGCATCAAAGCTGAAATAATGAAATACAGGTATTTTTTTTTAATAACTGTTCACATACATGTTACAAACTAACAATGAAAAACAGAACACTAACAGTGTTTAGAGCAACAAAATAATTATTGACGCAAATCATGGCATGCATACTCCTGCAATACACAACGGCATTTCATTTCAGCTTCTTTGGGGTTAAATGGTGGCTCTTTGAGCAACGGTGATAAAAAAAAAAGATTCATTACAACAAATTTTAAAAAAGACAGAAACAAGATGAATATCTATGCGTCATTGCAAAGTTTAAACAAAAGCAGATACAGATAACACAAAAGTGGTCTGTGTGCCATGTTTTTTAGTTGTGTTTTTATGTGCACATAACATGGTAGCAAGAGAATATCTTATCAAAAGTGCAAAGGACTTTAATGATCATAACTACCATAAACTGACTACCTCACTGAAAGCATAATTAGCAAAGCTTTTCCACGTTTTCTCCTTGTTTTTACTCTCTGACATATTGTAATTAAAATGCTGAAAACTGCAGTTATAAGAACATTAAAACAGACAAACAGTACCTCCACCATATGTTGAAATACAGACTGTGAGGTTTACATACTGTACTTTAGCAGTGTTCTGTGTCTTGTCCTCATAGCCTGATCTCGACCTGAAGTGGCAACTTTTTTTGCAAAGTGACTAGCATTTTGCGTTTCTTTGGTTCAATAGTACATAACATATATAAGTAATGTTATTCTTAAGGCACTCCATAAACTTTGTTGTATAAAATCATTAACTTTTTTGTTAAAAGAGGAAATCTTTGTGGTGGTTCATTGAAACGATGCAGCACTAACTCGTGGATGAAAATCAGGGACCACGAGGAACTGATCTCTTTATATACAAACAACCTGAGAGGCAGCATTTGTTAGCCTGCGTTACCTTCCTCGGTAATGACTTGGGGTTCTTGAAATGCTGTGACGAAGGGTGAAAGGTAAGTCAAGGGATGGGCGAGAATGTGGTAAATGACTGCTCTATAGGTTGCTGTTGCAGTCGCGGCACAGGATCCTGTCACCATCAGGGAAAAAGCCGGCGCCCACCAGTGAAGCAGAGCACTGGGAGCAGGTGAAGCACGCCTGATGCCACTGGCGTTCCTCAAACGAGATGTACTTCCCTCCTCCAAAACCTAGAACAAGAAGAGCATTGAGACCAAACTGTATGTTGAGCTTTAGAGAGCTGACTTTGAATTCAGCAAATCATGCATGCTTCAAAACATAGCTATTGGGAAAAATATGATGTATTTTGAGTTTGAAAATTCAAAGCCTCTGAAGACTTGGCTTCAAATTATTTCTTTGTAACGCTGATATCCATGACTAAATAAGCAAAAATCGGAGTTAAAAAGGTTGCGCACACATGCAGAAACTGGATGCCAACCTTAGAGTCAATCTATTTTTAGTGTCAATCAAAAGTGCGGTAGCACAAATCAATATTATCGTGTAGAACATAGCGATGAAATCTTACCTGTGATTGGTTTGCTGCAGGCCTCGCACTTCTTGGCATACAGGCTGCCAAAGCACTTGAGGCAGTAAGGGCTCTCGTCTCGGGAGGTGAAGTGTTGACCCGCCAGCTGTGTCTTGCAGCTGGTGCACACGAAACACTCCTTATGCCACGGCTCGTCCCGATAGGTCACACCACCTTTAGCCAGGGTCTGAAAATGAAAGAGGACAAAGATCCTTTTCAGTCACTTCTAAAATATACGTTCTTGACTATTTTGTTGGACTACCACGCGAGGGTCAGTGGGGATTCTTTTGATAGCTTTACTGACCTTTTTACAGCGTGTGCAGCGCGGGGCGAACTTGTCCTCATAGCAGGACACGCAGTAGTGTTCATCCTTGTCAGGGATGAAAGACTTCGAGCCAATTGGCTGTTCGCAGCTGTGACAGATGAAGCAGCCCTCGTGCCATGTAGAGCCTCCATACTCCAACTTCTTCGTACCTAGCAGAGAGAAAGAGTGATGACGGGAGGCAGAGAAAGAAAAAGAGAAAGACGGATGGAAAGATTGAAAGAGAGCAAAGGGAGACACTTCACTTTTTGTGTAGAATGCATCTTTTGCCGCCCTTCTTAGGATTGTTATGGCCATTTTGGGTTCTTTGGTGGTAATTTTATTGAACTATGAAATGATACACTTGCTTGAAGGCATATAAAACTCATTTTGTTTCTCTAAGATTTATTTCATTTTAAATCATAATACCACAGGCCCCATACTTCTTTCCTACTGCTGGAAACTGGCGGCAGGCCGTACAGAAAGGGATAATGCCATTTATTTTATCCCTTAGCTGTTGAACTTTTTATTATACTGGTTGGTGTATTCTATGGCGACGCAGTAATTCAAGTGGAACTGACATTAAACGCTATCGTTTCACTGCTTCAGGCTGTGTGCTGAGGCTGTGTCTCACAATCTGAAAAAGTCAGGAATTACAGGGGAGGAAAATATTAGCAGTTAGGTATTTGACAAATAGAATAAAAGCTGCAATGCTAAATAGGAACAGGTTATGCATGCACATAACATAGGTTCAATAATAATTGGCTGAACTTTAAGGTGCCATCTGTGTGGACTGAGTCTGGAAAAAAGAAGTCTGTTCTATTGCGGCCCTTGGACCTGAAATGATCTGCAGGTTAGGTTCAACCTAGAATCCATTCATCTCGCTAGCCAGTTTTAAACAAAAGTTATTACACGTTTTAAACACAAACTGCTCTTGGAATAATGCGTAAGACTTTTGTCATGTCTTGTTGCCTTTTTTTGTCTGTAAGTATCATACACTGTCTGTTGAACCTCTTCAGTTGATGCGTGGACTAATGTTTTGTTTTTGTTTTATTTTATGAATGAAATTGACGTGCACTTGCCGTTTAAATTTGCTGCTTTCTTTGCCATCACAAAAGAGATTTTATCTCAGTGCATTTTATCTGGTTCAATGAAAAAATAAAAAGTCCATTTACATGGCGCTGGTATTAAGTTTCTTCTCTCCATCCGTCGCCGACATTAACAACTTCAGCTGTTCGACTTCGGTTGTTAAACAAAGAGAAGTGTGTCTGTTTCGAGGGTGAACATATTTTTGTATCATAGCAAAAGAGGCTCTTTGTTCTTTTGTTGGAGGAGAGGCAACACTTTCTAGAATTGTGCATCTGAATTTTTGGAGAAACAGGGATGCTTAACAGTTTGCAGTACTGTACAGTATACTACTAAACCCCCGGATATTTCCTAGTTAAGATATCTTTGACAACATCACTCTCTAAAACTATTTTTTCCCTCTCAAGGTGACTCACCTGAGCATAACTTTACACGCTGTAATGCAAATGTGTGATCTTGATAAGAAAACATAAGATTACCTACAGTAGGAGTATAGGGGACTGTGTAAGCTGCTACGGGGGCGCTGGAATATCTGACTGACTTATCTCTTGTTATCATCAGTCTGCTGGCAGCCCACCAGCCCCGGGGATCTGGCTTACAGACAACAAGTCAAGCCGACTGGCAATTACTCTGTCAAATTCAGCCCTGGCTGCTGCTGCTAAATCCTTCTTCTCTCCCTCTTTTTTCTAAAACCTCTTAACTTTCTATATCTGCTTGTTACTTTATACTTTTCAAATGTCCCTGCTTCCTGGAATTTGTCACGTCATCATTTTCCAAAGTCATTTGCCTATCTATCTTAAAATTTGAATTTGTATACGGCATGGAAAATACAATGTGTGACGAGACTAATATAATATATAATATATGGCACTGTGAAATGCATTATACGCAAGGTATGTGTATTTGTACTTTTAAAATTTTATTTAAATCAACTCTTTCATGTCCAAAGAAACACAATGCAGTTGGAAAAAGAGTCATTCAGAGAGCACAGATGGGATGAGCCTTATATCTCAACACCCACATTTCTCTATGCACATATTTCTTGCACCTTTACCTGGCATGACGACTTTGTCGCAGGCCACACACTTGGAGGAGAACTCATTGCAGTAGCAGTCATTGCAGAGCAGCGCGTCATCCTGGCTGGTGAAAGGCTCATCTGCCAACGAGTGATCACAGCGGAAACAGCGGAAGCAGTGCTCATGATAATGCCGGTCCTCGTAGAAGAGCTCCTGGCCAGAGAGAACAAGAGGAGCCAACAAGAAATTTAAATTACCTTTCAAATTTGTTTTCATGTTTTACCGCAAACAAGAAAAATACTGCAAGATTTAACGCCAACAAAGGTTTCTGGTTTGATTGGTGTCGGTCAATCTGACATGTGTAAGGTCAAGTACTTGGTTACACTGCGTGTGTACATGTACAGAATGTACTGCACTTTTGAGCATGATTCTGTTAAAAAAAAAAAAAAAAAAAAGTCTCACAAGGATGTTGAATTGATTGTCTGAAGGGCACTGAGCCAAGAAACTGTTGGCTTTATTTTTCACCCACTGCCCATGAGGGTGTTGAGAACTCATTGGCCTCCTTAGCTAAGTAAACTACTAAGCACTGTATCATGCCCCACTCTGTAAACTCCACTAAGCAGCGTATGTCAGTCTTAAATGATCCACTTCATGTTAGTGTTTTCCATTAAGGCAAGATTACATTTTAACTTGAATGTGGGGAAGAGGGAGACGGTCCCTCATGCTGCATTTTTACAATCTTAGACAAAATTTAGCCCGTTGGCTTATGTGGACTTAGTGGAAATTGTCTGTATGTTAAATTAGCCTTTACTGTGTCTTGCCACTCAAAATATATAGAACACGCCTCATTTAGCATGAATTATGCATCATTAAATGACGTAACTTCTCTTATAGAGATCCAAAGCAATTTTAAAACATGGTAAAAAATGGCTTAAACTTAATTGCGGCTTTTTATTTATTTCAACTTCTAACATGTGGCTCAAACCGTGCAAAGACGAAGGTCACGAGTGCGGTTCATTCCTCTGGGCATGTACTAAAGAAAATGTATGTTTCCAGAATTCTTTAAGTAACATGTAATGTTTTCTTTCTTTCAATCAAATCTAAAAAATGGTGGTGTTGCAATTTGAATTCGGTATGATCTCCACATGTTACTGTTGAGCAGCAGATAGATGACTGCATGTCTGATCATGTCAAAAAAAGATGCCTTACCCTTGCGTCATGGCCGATCAGCTCCTTGCACTCATCGCATGTGTTTGAGAACCGGCTGTCGTAACAGGGGATGCAGTAGGGACTGTTGTCTGACTGGATGTACTTGCGGCCGTACAAGGACTCCTTGCAGTTGTCACAGTCAAAACTGTCAGCCATTGTAATTTTCTGTAAACCTGAAACAAAGAATGGAGAGCAACATTAAAAGAAAAAAAAGACAACAAATGCCAACGAATCCAAACGAGATGAAGAAAAGAACAAAGGGGTGAGACAATAGAGGAGGGGAAGAAAAGGGGAGAGAGTCTTGAGGAATGATTCAGTCACCTTTTCCGGCCCAGCAGTTGGATGTCAGTATAGAATTTCTCTGCCAATATTTACGCTGTAAATACTTTGGCTTGTACCAGCGATGAAGCTTAGCTCAAACAAAACACGGCGTGCAAGTGGGAGCAAGTGGAAAAAGAGAGTGGGAGAGCGACAAGAGAGGCAGCACAAAATGCCTATTAACTTTTATTGCCGTGTGATGAAAGTGTGGCTGATGCGGAGGGAGGGGACAAGAGATGGAGCTGTCACTTTGCTTTCTCTCGGTAACTACCAGAACTGGTGAAGATCAAAGCACGGATGCAAACAACTTCTCTCATGACTGAGTGGGCTATACAGTGGTGTATCCGTGCATGTGAAGCCCACGCATCATACACACCTGTAAATATTTACGAGTCAAGAATGAATTCGCGAGTAGAGCGTGGACCACCAACAGATACAGAAACCCCACGAGGCGTTTGTGAGTGTTTGCGTGTGTCAAAAGCACAGACACTTGAAACTGTTTGAACATGACTCCCTGAAAAGTGGCTTCCTGTCAGCATAAAGACGCAGCTACAATAACGTGCATGTACACACACAGAAGGTGTTCTGTCAAAGTACCCGGTTCTCACCGCGCGATAGGCCCCTCCATCATGACTGAGCACACAACAAAGTGACAGAATGATATTGTGAGAGCATTATGGCAACAATATCAGGTTGCCAAAACATTACAGCATGGCTGGAGGAAAGCCCAGTGATAAGTGATACGGCCCCCTGGCCCGGTGCACTGCTGGCTATTCATTCCCACCACCCAGTAATAATAATCCGATATATTAATCAATCAAACTGCAAACTGGCCCTGTGCTGCCTGTCTTACACACCAAAAAAACTGCACAACCATAATTTACACAAAGCGCGCAGGAGACATGCGAACACATTAAAACACAGGGCGACACAGAAAAAGGGAACAAAGACTAAAAGCCAAATCACACAAGATCCATCATCAAAGAAAACATTTAGTCCCAGACTCTCATGTTTCATTTGTCTCAGCCCTTTGCGAGACAAAAGCTCTTAATGAGTCGGGGTGAGAAAGTCAAGACCCAACAGACTTCACCTGCTCACAGTCTTCATATTTAACCCAGCGACAGGCTTTTTGCTAACACAACAGAGAGACGCTCTCAGCACCCTTTGATGACCGTAAGTAATGCTCGACGGCCCTGTTGCATCACTGGGCAGCCATATCTTTCTATCTAATGACTGAATGGATACATCTTTAGTATCTGTTGTCTCATGTTATAGTATCCATCAGGGGGTTATGGCTAAAGACCAGAATAAGCAGCTGTGGTTGGCCTGTGTAATGTACAGCAAGGTGCGGAGTCAGCGTTTTAACTTACATTTCTGTTCGCTTCACACACCATTCTTCAGACGTTGCCATCAGCCCACGTAACCACAACCTCAAGATTAGATCAACAAAGTAAAGAGCTGAAAATGAGCACTGTGACCTTAATGCTATCTGCAGTGCTAGCAGGTATGTGCTGCGTTTGCATGCCAGGTAAGAGAACGAGACGGGGCATGACTCACAAAGCCGGGAGGCCAGTGCTATGACGTCTGATGTCAACTTTAATTTCCAAAGCAAATCAGGCAGCTGTTTATTGCCCTCCCCGAATTCATATGTATCATCCACATATCCACGTACTAAAAGGCTGCGGAAAGTAGGTCATGAAACATCTCAAATGCAGAAGTCTAACTAGCCAACGTCCCTGTACCTGAGATGGATCACTCATGGTGTCCCTGGTTGCATTATTTCCTTCGCGACAAGTGTTGTTATGGTCTCCAGAGGGATGTTTGAGCAAAAATGACTAGTTTGCCAGCAATCAGGTATAGGAGGACTAAATAAAACACAGATGGGAACGTTACGCTCAATTGCAAAGATTCCAAAGCCTGGTACATAAATATGTAATCCTTTGGAAAACAGACGAGAGGCTTGTACTTCAGAGAGATTTAGCTTTGAGTATCAGTGTTTGAGTGGCCAATGCAGAGCCTGACATCAGCTCCTGACGGCACAGGCTCTCACAGAGAGGGGCATGACGTCAGTGCACTGACCCCCAGGGCGATGGACTAAGATGTGACTGCATTAATCGCTGACCCAAAACCCACAATGCCGAAGAGAAGAGAAGAGAAGGATCTGGGACACATTGAACTTCAGTCCGGAGGCCAGTTCTCACAGGGCTTTGTATCCGACTGCTACTGTATATGCCAACTTCCCAGAAGAGGTCCATCTCCTTCATGTCCAGAACCCAGTGACTAAAAACCCTGCTCTGGGTAAATATTGTTCCCAAATACCAGAGCTGTGACTGAATCCAGCCCCCTGGGAAAAAGTGTGGGCTTCAAGGAAATCACCACTGCCTCCACACAAGACAATGGTCAAGACAATTCTACTGAGTTTAATTATAGTATTGCAGCACAAAGTGTTGTTCTCTATTTAATATAGACAACAGTGCATTCCATTCAGAGATCCTCGGAGAGAGAGACTAAAATGTGTATTATTTAATGCAGCTATATGGGTCAGTTTTAATGACTGCAGAAATGTCTTTAACTGGTTTTCTTAACCACTGCAAGTCTGTAGTCTGCTGGATGAAAGGCCTTACAATGACCTTCTGATTGGTCAGCCGATCAGTCTGTTTGCCAAAAGCAAGTATATCCAAAGCAGATGGATGAATTTGCTGCGGTTGTTTCCTTTACGGACAAACTTTACAATTTTAGGCCCACCACTAAGGCTTAATGAAAACCACACAAACTCTGCCGCTCATAAACTATATATCTTTTATTTTTGTCAAAGAGAAAAGCACGATCAAAATGAATTGTGTGTGTTAACTAATGACTCATATTTTCTGGTTGTATATAATTTGTTGGCAAGTGGCCATGGTATAAGCAAGACAATACCCGCTTGTCGGATATTATCCCCGTACTTGACGTTGTGCTATGTGATGAACCTTTTTTCTGCAAGCAGACATTTAGACTTTTCATTTGTTTTCACACATCCGACTAAAAGATAGCTAAAGAACGCCAAGGCAACGTTCTACTCATCACAGCCCTCCCCGGGGTGAAGTTCAGGGCCAATAGTGAGACACCACAGAGCAACAGACCAGTGCTCACAAGCAGGCTGTATGCTGTTGCTGGGAAACACAGTCATGTTTGGTTACTGAAGGGCCAGCAGATATACCCAGTCCAGTCTGGTCCCTCAGGCAGGCCTGTTAATCCCCAGCCCAAACTTTGCTTACGCTCCGGTTGATTCCAAATGATCAGTCCGCACAGCCTGCTGGGAACGAGCCTGCCAGTTCCTTACTCCCTTTCCCTGCCATGCCTAAGTAGAATCTGCTTGTAAAATACCTGTTTTACTAAGACTAGACAAATCATTTGACATCATGTTACATCAACAGAGGAGAGAGATCACAATGACACCAATGTAACTATAACATGTCTTCTTCCCTAATGTCTCTCAGAACCTTTAAGTTCTTCTTTACACTAGAGGAGAAGATTTCACTATGGTGTATAGCCTAAATAGAGAACATGTATTGTGAAATCCAATTCATTAATGGCACTGAAAATGTTCACAAGGGTTGGACTGTCATGTAAAAGACTCCAAATGTCTAGTTAGAAGATCTGCAGGCATCTATTGTGGATCAGCTTGTGTCTAGTATAATTGATGTTGCAACATCTCAATTTACAGTAAACAAAGAGAGACAGAAAAATACAAAATCTCACTCTAGGTTCACAAGTAAGCACACAATATTTCGAGTACACAACATTTTGAGTTTCTTTATATTTACTTTAAGCTAAATGATGGGGATTTTCCACGAGTCCATATACTTAATGTCAGTGGAGCAGCTGTTGTGTTTGTCACTTGTTGACGGCTAACTCTGTTTTTTTTTTCCTTTTCTTACAACAAGAACAAAACACACATTGTGGCTATGATATTGCAGGGGCCAATGTGATAATGTCATATCTCTGACACAAAAAGGTCACATAGCGGAAGTGGTACAACTGTATCCACCCTGATAAGACAACATGACTCAGTCTGGCAATGATGCATGACAAATTTTCAAACGGTTTGGATTATTACCAAGTGGGCAACTGCTGTAGAATGAGGTCTGCAAGCAACACAGTTAGTCAGAAACCATTTCACTACCAGGGCAACTGCTGTATTTGTTAGGTCTGTTTTTATAGGTCCATTGTGACTAGTGTGCTTTTATGTCCAAGTGGATGCTTTAACAAGTGTGGATGTTAATGTGCATAGTAAGGTCTGATTTACTTTAAGAAAGTGGCAGCTACAAAGCCACTCAGTCACCTTTAACGGTTTGATCTTTTGGCAGCAAACAGAGAAAGGAGTGTGTTGATGAAGGAACGGAGGAGGAATCAAACACAACAGTGGGACAAGAGATGAGAGACGAGAGAGAAAGGAAAGAAAAAAAAGAAGAAAGGTGACAATTTAGAATTCTAAACCTATGACAAGTCTTAAATCAAATTAGAGGAAAATAGGGAGACGGCTGCGTTTGGATGAACACATACCACCACATCGCCTTCTGTCTGGTGCCTGGACATCTTCCAGAGACAGTAAAGCTCCTTGGCTGGCTTTGAGATGTAGAAAAATTACAGCACTGAACACTTGAGTATATCATTTGAGGGCCTGGTTGAGCGTATCAAAAATAAAGTACAATGTCAAAAACACACTTCAGAATAGTTCATTTGTGTCTCAGTCCAGAGGCCACTTGAAAGGAGCCTGACAGAGAAGTCGTCTGATCTCATTTATTCCAGCGCCTCATGACCGTGGAAGACTTTTCCATTTGGTGACTAATGTGAGAAGACAAAGGCATGAATTGCACAAGACTTTTTTAATGGTCCAGAACTTATGTTTATGACACAATGTCAGAGGGATTACATTCATGTTTTTCTTCAAGGGACGGGAAACCGAGGTCAGGTCCTCTGGGAGAAGCTTCCAGATCCACATATTATGTGAAACTAGACACTGCACAAGCTAAATCACATCAACATGACTAAATGTGTGCATGGACAACTAGTCACATCCATTCAGGTCAATAAATAAACAATAAAACAACGCAGAAGTTGGACGTTGAATTATTAAATTATATTTGTTATATATTTCTCAAAAGTTTGGTGTGCATCAGATGAATGAAGTCCAGTAATCGAATCGTCACACAGAGGCAATGAATCTTATCACAGGAAGAGGAGGAAATTGCTCATGAAGGAGAGATAATGCAGCGGCTCATTCATAAACAGATGTCCTTATTTAAACAAGCTTACACGTACTGGTTACGCACATAGAACAACAACAAAAAAACATTTGAATTCCGATGTTAAGAAAGAATTTTGCTTACTTAAAGATCATAAAAAAATGTCAGTTTAATAAAGCACCATGCTGTTCAGTGTGGTCGTGACACTGATTCCAAGCCAGAAAAACAAAACTGCAGTCAACATCGTGACATTTACGGCTTTGAGCAATGTGCGGTCATCATTTATACGATGGGGTCAGCACTTGGATTACAACCAGTGGCTCCACTACGAGTGTTGTCATTTCTGTAATCTCTCCGTCTTGCATGAGAGGAGAACCTTGGCCACCCACATCCTCAGGACACCACATGAGCCTTTAAGCACGGAGCTACGGAGAACAGCTTAATTTACTGACAAGCTGTGGCAGGGCGGAGTAAGAGTGGGGGGTTGGTCCGGAGGCACCTGAGACCGCATCTCTGTGGGAAACTGGGTCAGACTTGAAGATACAGTACAGGCTGCAGGACCAGACACTGGAACGCTAACCTGTTATTGTCCCTGAGCGTTTAAACACTGCTTGGTGTGGTGTGGGACAGAGCAGAGGGCTCAAATGAAAGCCAACATCGTAAACATAAAGGAGGAAAATGACTACCTGCTGCATAAAATGTCACCATGGCCTTTGTAATTTGTCCCTCCTTGGCAGCTTTTAATGACCATGCTCGTGTGAGGATACGACTTGATGTCTTCTAATATTAGCCTTGATTCTGTTGTGCGGCACACACTGCAGCATTAGAGCCAAGCTGCAAGTAAACTGTACGTCAAACCTTCTGGACTCAATTATTAAAATGATTTAACATGGTGATTTAAATGTGTACAAAAAGATAAACAAAAGCAGAGCACAAGCCTGCACTGACAGATGTTTGGTTATACTTAAAACATACATTTGTCATAATCTGACAGTTACTTGGCACACAGAAACTTGAGGACGTGCTAGCAAGGAGGACTCCATGTGCATGGCACCGCTTTCTGAAGGCGAGAGCAGCTGAAAATGCAATTTTCACAACTCATTGGTCCCCTTCCACAGGCCTGTCTCAATTCCAATGTTCCACAATACGCCACCAACATCAAACAATAGCGTCGCAATTATTTTAAATCATACAGTACTGTCCCAACCACCATGAGGGAAAGTTTGGAACTCAGGAATGAATCTGAATTTATTTTTGTATCACAGTGTCTCTGGATGACCAGGAGACGACATTTTTGGCCTACATTTGTCTTCCTTTGAAGAAAAAAAAATGAAAAAATGCTGCCATACATTAGTGCTTCACATCTGGTTTGCATTGGGGAAACTATGCAGTCAACTCCTGTGTGCCAGGGGAGGGTTTGGAGAGTCACTGCCTGGAGAATGCAAGAAAGGTTGTCTTTTTTTCTCTCTCGCTCCCGCTCGCTCTGTGCTGGTATTTGCCGGTAAATGTTTAGATGGCAGAGGGAAAACTGGAGCGAGAGTGAGAAAGGAGAAAGCAAATCTTGAAAGCAAGCAAGAAGAAACTTGACAGTCTGCTAGCTGATCTTTGGATACACTGAGTCGGTAAACAGTGTGGTGAGAGCAGAGGAAGGTAAGGAATGCAGAAACAACGGAGTTAAAGAGAGTGCGTGATAAACATCCAACAGACAACAAAAAGATTAAAAGCTGATGCCTACTGAACAAAACTGCACTGAAAGATAAGTACATAAGGAAAACTGAGAAAAGTGGTAAAAAAAGATCTCAGGGTAAGTTGCCTTTTTCTTTTAGACTAAATAAGTTGAGCAGGGTTGTTCTAGGGCCTCTGTGTGAGAGGACGAGTATATTATTTGTCTTTGAACAAACATGGCCAATAATCCCAGGGACCCCTTTACTCCAGCATTTCCCAGGGCAGATTTGTGCCCAAAAATGGACATCGTAGTCATTATCCTGATATCTTCACATCCTCCCTGTCATCCATTATCCTGTGAGCCAAGGGGTAGGGCATCCCTTTGAAATCTGAAGCCTTCACTGTTCAGTGGAGACACATCTCAGTTTTGACACCTGCTTAGTTTGCAGAGGACTGTGGAGTTGTTGTTCAAATAAATGTATTCAATTTGAAAGCACCCTGGCTTACACACATACTGCACTTAACATGTGTAACGCAGCCGGGGCTCCATTCATATCGGAGTAGAATGAGAAGCATGCATAGTGAGGTCAGGGTACCTTCACTTGCAAGCTGGGTGATTCAGTTACTGGTTTGCAAGCCCCTGGAGAGGATGTTGTTTTCACAAGACCTCCAGAGGGGGAACGGAAAGAGCCCTTCTGATGCAATATCTTCAGTGGCAAAACAGAAATATCAACTCTTGTTTGTGTCTTTGGGCCTTTGCTACAGGCCAGGCAGACACGGCAAATGTCTCGCAAGTCGCAACGATGGAAAATTTCCTCTGGGCCGCTCCTATAAATAAAACAAACTGCTTTCAACTGTCAGAGACAAGAGATGTAGAGGCCAATCTGGCCTCCTTTGATTTACACAGGTCCCAATATGGATTTGAGGGACGTGCCTTTGAGCTGTTGCTTTGGTGTTTTGGACCATGAAATGTGATCATGGAGGAATGAGCTTTGACTTTGTCGTTTCTGCTTTTTATATGATAAAAAAATACGTCATGGACTTTTCTCTTTTTCTTCTATTTGAGCTATGGCTATATCTTTATTGTTGAACTTTGGTAGAAGTGCATGTTATGCAGCTTTGTGGCCTTGACATAAGCCCAAATACAGTCAGTGTTTAATCAGTTGTTTTTGATGAGGAATTTCACTCTCATCTCATGGCAATGATTTGAATCTCGAAAACTGAAATAAAGAAACAGGACCCAAGGAGATTCAAGTATTATAGATACATATGTGAGCAAAGTATATCAGGAGTCAGGTTGTTCTGATACAATGTTATGAAAAGTAGAGCACTATTACACGTAATCTTGAGCCAGGACAGGTGATGCAGTATAAAGAGCGAAGTCAACATAGGGAGGAGATACTTTAAAATCAACTCGTTAAAAGGTTAAAAAAGCCCAGTAAGCGTGATGATAATGACTGCATCATCATTGGTGACGTAAACGTGACAACTGCTGTTTAAGCACTACCTCTGTGGCTAACCCACAGGGACTGAGGACCAAGGCTAACTGACAACCAAAAGACACAAAATGGCTCCGGCAGACTGGTCATTCCCAGGTGGTCTCCTAATGTTGCTGAGTCAGCGCAACCAGCCAGGACATCAAGGAGCTGGGATAAGGTTTCACAGGCAGCACACTCAGCAATCTAAGCATGCCACACACAACTGTGCAGAACACACCCACAACTGCTAGCAATTATTTATAACTCATTCAGACTTGCGGCTCGTGGCTGCAGTGATGGCACCTGACCCTGAGGTTAACGCCCAGACAAGATTGGTATTTGTTCAAGCATACATCCCAACATCCCCAGACATGAATATTCAGCATGTTGTTATAAGCAGGTGGATGTTTCCAATCATTGTATGCCTTTCATGGGTATTATACAAAATAAGCAGTGACAACAATCTACATTCATGACAGCTGCACGAATCATCTCCTACAACAGACCAGAATACTCACCTCTCTTCCTGTCTGATTCTGTAACCCTGAGAAGATGGGTTCATATGAAAAAAAAGAAGAAAAGTATTACGTTTTCTTAGAAAATCGAGGGGGTGCCTGCCAAATGTGAAATACTGGGGTGGATATCCAAGAAGTAATTTCCAGTATGTACAGCCATTTTTTCCCTTCACAGACACATTTCCAAGGCAACGTGTAAACAGTGCCCTCATTCCCCTGGACCATAAACCTCTTGGCAGTGATGCTCAGTTCTCGTTTCATCCTGCGCAGCGCTGACTGAGGGTACAACCCAGCGTTTTATTGTGGCAATGTGAAAATTGATGTGATGTGCTATGAAAAATATGGAACCCATCAGGGACTTCAGATATCAGATAATAATACATCACAAAGTTAGATCACTAAGGGAGATTTTAGACACCCCTGCTATTTCTACAGTGGGACCTGTAACGCAGATGTAGAAAATCAGGTCTATCTTAACTTTAACAAATTGACAGTTCACCAGTTCATACAGTTAAATGTATACTATTATATGGGTATTTTAAATCACCACACAGTACAATCCCACAGCATAAAACCAAGGATCTAAAGATAGACGTGATAATGTGAGTTGACCTCTGAAACATCTCTGTGCACCATTTTCCTGTCATAAAATCCCAATGTCTTCTTCCTTTACTCTGGTATGTGCTGTGAGAACCAAACGCAGGTTAATTTCCTACTGGGCAACAACCCTTTCCACCAGTGTTGGGTCGATAACAATGAGGATGTCCAAGTCAGTATGCACACACACACACACACACTGTGCTTCTTCCTTTTACCTCAAACAGAGACATCTCTGGGACTTCTCAGGAAGTCGGTCACACACATTTGCAAACACACAGTCACAATGAAAAAAGCAAGCGTATTATGTCTGCAGACACAGGCACACCTGCAGCCATGTGCATGAGGAGTCACACACCTACAGTAGTATGCACACGCACGTACAAACACGCAAGGCTGGGTGTAGATAGCGGGATCAAACTAAAAAACAAACACAGCAGCCAAACTGGGGGACAATGGGCGACTTGTGCAGGAAGAGCAGACACCGTGAGCAGCTGCATACACACACCCTCAGTTTGTTTTAGTCCCTTTGTGGGGACTTCCTCCCCGAGTGTAATTACTGCTCATATTCACAATCCCTGGCTTTTCTGCTCTGAATGAAGCGGATAACATCAAACAATTTGATGTATTTAGGAAATTAGTTTCAAACAAAGTAGAAATATCTTGGTTATGACAATCCAAACACATCGAGTAGATGATTAATTCAAACCAGACTGAGGCACTGGGACTGACTACTGCCAAGCCACCCGCCTTACTCCTCAATCCTCACCAGCAGAACAGAAGATGGAAGCTCTACTTATTCAAACAATGATGTCATCATTGGTGAGACTACTGGAGCGAGAGATTTAAACGGCAAAGTAAAAATCTGTTTCCATTCAGACTGTACTGGAGATACTATAAATTTCCCCCGATAATTCTGCATACTGCAGCAAAAAAAGAAAAGTAGCTGGACTCTGTAGGAACATATCTCTCTTAACCCAATTTGTATGATCCCAGAGAGGGACCACCTCCTTTTCCTCTATGTCACTCTGCCTGTTTGCGTTGACCTCTAAATAGGTCACTGAGGAGGGAGTCACGAGTCCATTGGATGCCCTGGCTGCTCATTTTGGCTTGTTGGAAACCAAACACGCACTGATGAATTGCCACATAATCAGGAAGTGCATATGTGAGTGGTACGCTAGTGGAGGTTGGTGACCTAAGGGTCATTTATTCCCCCCTCGCCGTACCGCCAGGAGAAGGTCCCTGCTCTGAAATGCAGCAGGCAGGCTGTGTGGCTGGAATGAGCTCACTTCAAAGGTGTCCATAAATCATGCTGCCATGCATGCCAAGACTGCCTCCACCCTCCACGTCCCCCAGACGCTCATCCACCTACCCTTTCTCTTTTTCTCCGCTGTCTTTCCAGCCAAGGTTCACCGAGACCTTGAGCCTTTGTGCGTTACCGTTTCTTACTTGAGCTTTTGCATGCACCCACACTGCCAGGAGAGTTGCATTTGTTTGTGTGGTACTCTGGCTGTTAGCAGGTCATGTAGAAATCAATCGTAGCAGAAGAACAACGGAGCGGTGGAGTGGTAGCGATAGATGTAAACATGTACTCGCCCACAACCGATTAGCGCTGGTATCAAAAAGCAATACTCCCTTTGGTAGACAATGGGTCTCAGTGGATTTATCTGAGGTTCATTTAAGTCTCGAGAAGAGCTGCAAGTTCAGAAATCCTATTGCTAGTTTCTCGACTTTGCCAGAACAAAGCTGCAATCCGTCAGGTCCTTATCTCCCAGTGTCACACACTGGGATCTCTTTATCATGCAGCCATGCAAAACACCATTCATCTTCCCCACCTAATTCATTATCGCTGATAAAATGCAAAGTCCCTGCTCCGGTTGTTAAATGGGGGGGACGACGTGAGAACAGGTGCTTTGGTAAACACTGATAGCGTAGTTGAATTATGTTGCTTCCCAAGCAGACCTGTCTATCTCTTGCAATCTAATGAGCACAACTCTCGGCCGACTCTTGTCCGACCTCATTCTCCCTTTATCCTGCGCGTCTTTGCTACAGGAGTATTCTTGGCTTCGAGGGATGCGGGAACACTGCTGAACACAAAACAGACACAAACAAAGTGAGAGGCAGCTAGTTGAAGGCACAACGGCTCCGCGGCCTCTTCATCCATCAAGTGAAGTGTAAATGTCTGTCACGCATTGTGTAAATTACCAGGGTATATGTCTCTGCCTTGATTATTGGACGAGCACAATCCAGTGGCACTGGTGGATGAAGGTGAAAAGAATCATGGCTCTAACTTACAAACAGTGTTGTGCAGAGGCACTGTAATACTCCCCTGACAGATCACCGCAAGCATGACATGCTGTGACCAATGATCATCATCAACCATGACATCTCATAATGTGGGACACTTTTTCTTCAGCAATCATTAAACCTAAAAGAGTTTCCACTCACCAGTGTTGAGGAAGCGTGCGATAGGATGAGGGATGTTTTTCTTTTTTTTAAGAGGGGTTGAATGCTTCCACAGTGAAGTAATGGCGCTTGTGTCATTGGCCCTCTGCTATGCTTTGCTCACCGTCTGGCCCCCATTTTACCCATTGATCTAATTTCCATTGCCAACATTGGATGTGGTTCTGTTTGAAGCTGAATGTTTAGGCCCATTAAAGCACTGACAGAATTGCAAACGTATGGTGGACCTTAGGAAAAGTAAAGAAGAAAACAACTTAGTGATGTTTGCCAGACTCTTGGAGTAAACAGAATGTACAGCTCTGAGCAGCGTTCAGTTAGGTGGGAAAACCTTCGATCCTATTTACACCTGGAGTTAACGAGCTTCTTGCATTCTAGCTCTGAGCTGGTTTCAATTAATGTAAATTAACGGCATTGAAATGAAAAAAAATCTGAATTCTCTTTCGCTCATGGGATGACTAATATCAGCACTTATTTTGTATATAAATTGTTAATGCCCAAGCAGCCGGCCGCCTGTTTGAACAGCTTGTGCATATTTTTGGGTCTGCATGTAACAGTGTATGTGAATTTATATAGCATGTACATATAGATTGGTGGAAGAGATGTGTTACATTTTGCTCTTCGCTACTATTAATGCAGTCAAGCGCCATCTCTGTAGGTGGTTTGGCCGAATGCCCGAGACATATACACTACATCAAGCTGTCACTTGTAATGGACGTCTCTATCTGTCACGCAATTCCACCGGCATCACGGAGAAGGCTTGATTTCTAGGAATAACTGTAAAGAGCTATACAGGCACTCTTAATGCTCAGATAAGACTAAATACAACACTATGGTCAACTTTAAGAAGAGAAATCTACACCTGCCTTAAGATTAAGTGCAGAGTGTCTGACGTTGAATGTCTGAATGTCTGATACCATTGACGACAATGACGTCAAGACATCTATAATTTTTGCCCATGAAATGACATGAAATTCCTACAAAAGTACACCAAGTCACTGTTCTTCTACTTCACTGTACCATCTGTAAAATGTATTGCAGAACCACATGCAGTGCAGCGAGTGCTCTTGACTGTACCCATCTATGCTTTTCCAGCTGTGGAAGAAAGACAAAGTTTTTATTTTGTATGCTATAAAGGATATTTATGATTATGCATATGTGTTTTTGTAATCTCGGAACCAGAAAATAGAAGCATGACAGGACTGCATTTTCTTAAGTACGCTGTAAAAATATATTTTAAAATGTTTGAATTCTTTATTGGTTTCTGAATTTATGGAAACTTACAGCTTTAGTTCACTCGATAGAATAGAGGTTTTTAATGTATATCTATTTTTGGGGAATAAATAGACTATTAGT
Source organism: Anarhichas minor (assembly GCF_050575085.1). Lineage (NCBI taxonomy): Eukaryota > Metazoa > Chordata > Actinopteri > Perciformes > Anarhichadidae > Anarhichas > Anarhichas minor. The sequence continues at coordinate 2,529,790 of NW_027466481.1, read as the reverse complement.
ATTTTGCCTGATATATCTCAGATGCATAGACTGTAGATAAATAGACTGGAAAAATGCAGGGAAAGGAACTTCAAAAGGAAGATTTTTTTTCGAGGATGACCTCAGCGCCCAGCGCTGCATCTGCAGACCTTTGGAGCTTGGTAAAAAAAACAATGGTCTGGCTACAGCCCCATGGTTTTCTATCTAGAGGGTCTTCAAACACCAGATGATTAAGCTAAATACTAGTCAGAGCAAAAAAAAAAAAACTGTATCTGGTCCTGGAGGTCTGTGAAACATTTGGTTTGACTGTAAATGCACTGATCTCCCTCTGGACTAAATTATGTCCAATTACTACAAACATCCTGAGCTCAATATGATCTATTGGTTATAAATATGCTGTCAAACAAAGCAGTACTTCACTGTAATGTTCTCACTGCACCACTTTCGAGAACTTCAATTACATCAGGTGAACGAGAGCTGACGCTGGATGCTTTGGGGGAGTCACAACATGTTCTTTCTCTTGTGTACGGCTCTTGCGATGAGCGTAAATAGTTTCTGCACAACAGCAGAAACTTTCCCAAGATGGAGAGGTGGTATACACAGAGTGAACTAAACACAGTAGGGACTTGCATTTGTCTTCAATTACGCCTTTCTGTGACAGCCTGTTGACAGATGCGCCCGCAGGCAATAATAGTGCACTCGCACCACTCCTCATCCTTTCATTCTCTCTCTTAACTTCACCTGAAGAAGCCAAGAAATCCCTCCTTAGCTCTCTGTTACTCGCCTCTATCGTAAATCAGCGTCATCATCTCATCGGGGAGCCGACGTCCTTTTATAGCCACACCAAGGATATTTTCTGCCATTTAAGGCTCCTCCAATGCACGGTGAGACGGCCGTTTAGTATCCCATCAAGGTGAGGGAACACAGGGAAGCAAAAGGCCAAGAAACATTCTGTCCGCTTCCTTCTCGTATTCAACGCAACTTTGACAGCTTTCAAAATGTGTGCCAATGTGTGCCTGAGCAGTGCCAAGTGCACTCTTCTCTGTGTATTTTGAAAAAGGTGCAATGTCGTATACAGTCCAATTCACGCACTAGTGACTGACATAAATCCACACCACAGTGTACGTAGCGTGTCTGGCTTGTCGAAGCCTGTCTCTGTAGAGACCATTGTCTTTCCAACAGAGCCATAGAGATGAAAATGAGAGGGTGAGACAGTGTGTGTGTGTGTGTGTGTGTGTGTGTGTGTGTGTGTGTGTGTCTGTGTGTGTGAGAGCCTGTAAATACTAGCGAGCAAAAGACATAGCGGGAAAGAATGATGATGGTGTAAGACAGTCTGGATAAGTAGTCACATTCTTGATCGCTCGCTAGTTTCATCATGCAGAGCAGGCGTTTTAACAGTGTTTACTTTCAGCGAGGGGAATGCTCTCGCTCACAGCTGCCCTCCAAATAAACAGTCTTGTTTTTATCAGAGACAAGACAATACACATCTAATCAGGACGAGTGACTGCAACAAGTCCGGCCCTTCTGGTTCACCCGTGGAAGACGGTAGTGCAACACAGAGAGCATTACTGCACATTTGAATAAAAATGCATGCGCTCAACAGCGACACTTTGCCATACACCCACACTCTCATGACTGCACTTCCTCTGCCATTATGTCATTCTGAGTTCATTCTTTGCAGATGTGGGAGCAGCCAACCCTATTAAATGTCTGGGAAGCAATGCACACTACTGCAGTTGGCACTGTGGCAAACTGAAGTTACTTGCCATATAAAGACACAACTACCAGGGCAACAGTGGGTGGACGTGGAGGTACAGTGGTGGCATGGTGGAACAAACAAAGCACGTTTACAGTGCCAAGGCTTAATTACCTCTCCAAGACATCTGTTATGAGAACAGAGTCCTGCTAGCATGTTGTTGTGGAGAAACACTTTGTTAACGGCCCAGTCTCTCAGGTATTTACTGTGGTTTGAAAGGTGACATTTTGAGCCTCAGGCATTGTTGCCTTGTTTAATGCCTGCTGTGTATCACTCCGTGGTTAAAGACTGCATGCCACATGGCCTCAAATTATTGCCCAATTAAGCCAGTGTACAAAAACATCCAATGGGAAGGGTGACGACATTGCTGCTCCCATAGAGATAAAACCACTCGGTTCTTTCTTAGGTTGCTGTTAAATGATTGCAGACTTACTCATACTGAAGCAATATGTCCAATAGCAGTTTCATCTCAAAGATGCCACGGGGTGTAGGGGTGTCAGTCAGCCACAAAACTTTGGTATCAAATTATTCACTGAGTCGACAATAAGCAATATATAAATAAAGCAATGTAATAGTGATCCACTTCTGACAGAAGCCATGATAATTGTAGGTCAGTGGACCAGCGATTCCCTCAATAACAACATTATCCAACAGAAGATCCCTCTCTTATCCCAGATATAAAGCTGTGGTGCAACAGAATGAAGTGCAAACCTTGGCCTTTTCCTTTGTCATCTCTCTTAGCAGTGATTTATCAGGGTGAAATAACATCTTATTGAATTGCGTACACCGGAGAAATTCTCCTCACCCAACATTCTTCTCCTCAAGTGCCTCCATTAACCATAGGTTATCCTATGATTCTGCCATTAGCCACAACCCGACATAACCATTAGTTACATGAATTCTTAATACACATCACATTACCGGTTGTATAAAAACCACTGCAATTTGTCCGCAGACTTCAAATTTGTGCTTTTCCCTCTCAATCCTCCCTCCTCCTTGATGTGACTTAGGTAGCTGGTTTTGGACACCAGTTTGCTGACTGAATATATCCAGCTGTCATGCTTATTTATGGACTTTCATGACATTTATTGTTTACCCAGAATAAACTATTTTTATGGGTGCCATTGTATTGGGCAAGCAGTAACATTAGGCAATTCCAGATAGATTTGCACACTATTTGGCAATTCATCTTCCAACTCACAGCAGAGGTGAGGGAGGTTCCAGGAAATAAAGACAGGTTTGTTTGGGATCCTGTTCCCAAGAACAAACTGTGTCAGGTTCGGCACATGATGGTGGAGTTGGTAACCGCCGCACGTTTTGCATCATAGCATTCCTTTCATTAATTCCTAAGAAAATGTACATGCCATTCACTTCCATTGGAGCATGATCCTACCCTCTTCCCTTAAGGCGAGGGTGCAGGGAAACAGTCATGCCTGACTCACACCTTTCCTCAAGCTCCCAACATGACCGAATGTGACGATGCAGCAGTGAATCGACAGGATCCCTGCACCCAAACAACATCTGTTTCATGGGAAACAGAGCAAAGAAAACACTGATAAGTTAGAGGGGCGGGGGCGTACCATTCATTTAATGTGTAATAAATATAACAGATGAGGCCAAATTAAGTAAATCAAGTGATGCAAAGCATAGCCCCATTCTTTCATAACATATTATTAGTTTGTATTAAACTAATAAGTGCGTAGTTATGAGGCATCTGCACTTCTGTGCTTACAATTTGCTATTTCCTCTGAAAACAGCACTTCCTTTGAGGGTATCGGGTAAGTGCTAGCTATAGACCTGTAATTGTATCCCTAAAGGAATGTAATTACCCCATTAGCACAGAGTCAGTTACCTTTAACACTCCAGAGCTGCCTATATAAAGTGTATGTTCCCTTTACATAAAGTCTCACATGGAGTGAACGCTGAGAGAGCCCAGTGAGTGAGAAAGAAGAGAGGGAAGGAGAGCGAGGAGGCAGGATGACTGGATTGTGAGGGGGGGGGGGGGAGCATATTACCTCCCACAGGGGCCCTGGCTCAGCGGATCAAGTTTCAGACGTTTACCAACAAAGCATCCATGGAGGAAGTCTTGCGCCCCTCACAATAACACCCCAGCACCTGGCTATCCCCACACAGGAAACCTGAGGTCACTTCCTCCCTTTCAGGGAATTCAGACACACTCCTGCTGCCAGCCACGCGCCCCCACAGCATATTGAAGAGGGTACTGACTACCAGGGGGGAAAGACACGGAGACGCACATGCAACAAACTGAAAAGAACGTCTGAATTATGAGAAAATACACAGCTGAAACCATGTGATTTCCCAGGTTTTCACTGATACAGTTCAAAGAAGAGGTGTGAGCCAGACACATTCTGTTAACACCAAAGCAGAAAGAGTTCTAATTTTCCTTGTTTTGGTCTCACATGTAGCACAGATGTGATGTGTTTTTTTTTTATCAATATGAAGAGCTAAAATCTGGATTGGGTTGCATTGTTTAATTCTGGTTGCAGCCAAGGTTGACAACAAGGTATGCACCCTAATTGCTGTGATTAAACTTCTCAAAAGTTTAGCAAAAATTGGGACAAGACACTACACAGAGAAAAAGTATAAGTGAACAATCAGTTGATGATAAGAGAGACAAATAAGCAGAAGAAGCATTATAGTCTGAAGTAAAAAATCATCAGATATAGCCAGCATTTTGTAACCCAAAAAACCTGCTGATTGAACGGAGAATGTGTCCTCCGAAAGACAACGGAGACAGCTGCAGAATGTCCAAAGAGAAGTGCTTCAACACAAATCTAAATTCTGCTCGCTAACCACCTGCAAACACTTGACCGCCGGTTCTCCATCATTATCATTGGCCTTGATTCAAACGATGCCAGCCCATAAAACCAGCCACAACCAGTCCGAGTCATTTAGCTGCAGTTTAGAGCTGGCCGGGGTCCAACCACCACGCGGGGCTAACCTTTGGAAAACACCGAGACCTCCGAAGAATGTGACCATGGTCAATGAAGCAGAGAGGGAGCGAGGAAGAGGAAGAAAGCAAACAAACACATTATACAGCCCGTGGGCTCTGTCAAGGCTAACTTCCCAGATGCTAAATGGGACAAAATGACTGGCTTTTGGTTGCAAGGGGTTTATGTCTGCTTGTTGCCGTGACAAACAGTTTGAGTAAAAATATCTTGTCAGCGGTGAAAGCACAGCGGGATGCCTAAGAGCTCAAATTCCTTTAAGGTGTGACTTCTTAACAGACAGAAAAGAGATCTGCATAATTCAAGCCATAGTTTTAGTAATGGCTTTGACATATAGTTCAAGGAACTGAGTGGTTTTGTACTTTCTATAGAGTTCTAAATCAAACTTGCCTGGATCTCTGTATGTTACAGATCCATTAAAGCTTCACTGATCAATATTTTTACACTAACATATCAAGTGACTACATGAAGACATGGAATGCTTAACGATTTACTCATAGTGACAAAAATAATCACCCAACTCTGCAATTCTCCTTATCGCTACAGAGCATTTTAGCATCTTTCATTAGACTATTTGGTTTTTCTAGGGCCTGCAAATGTATTGTTTTTATTCAGTGTCACCGCTCGCGTCAACCTCATTTCCAGCAGCAGCAAATTAGCTCTGATAAATCCACTGTACTATACTTGCCGAGCAGTTAGCTGGTGAACATAGTGGAGCATTCAGAAGCTAAAGTGCCAGATATTTCCCTCAGATGTTGGTAGAGATCAAAACAAAGCTAAAAGGTGGCTGGAGACACGACTTCACATGAGTGATGGTGTTCGCTCAAATTATAGGACTAAGCGGTTTCTTCAGTATCTCATACCGACCGTGGATGTTAATATATTGTCAGCACAAGAAGCAAATGTTGTCATATGCTTAAGAATCAACTGAGAAGTCTAATGAGATATTAAAAACCGAATTACTTTACTGTCTCTAACAAGTCTGAGAGCCAAGTCAGGTATCATAACATCAAATCTTCTTCCAACTGGAACTTCTTTTAGTCTTTTTGTGAACTGTAGACAAGCTTAAAAGCAACATCCATCTCTATTTTTTCACTATCCCCAAACGTATTGAAGAAAAGACGATACATTCCCAAAACAACATGTAAGATCTTGATCAAATATTCTCTTTTGGCAAGTCCCAACACTTGACTTTCCCAACGTGCCCACTGCGCCCAGATGACGCAACAGGTGGAACAACAAACGACCGTCACTACGATGATTCTACTACTGCTATGCGCTGTGATGTGATGATGTACGGCCAAAACAAAACCAGAAGCTGCAGCACAGACACACCCTTCCCAGATGCACGCTGCCATATCCCACTTCCTGCTGCCGAAGAAAAGACAAGATTAGCTTGAGGGACTTTGCTCTCTGAGGCCTTCACACGCCGCTCAGCTGGGAGCTTCTGTGACACAACAGTTGTTCCTTAATCCTTCCTCCACACAGTTGAATGGCTCACACGGCCCAATAATACAGTCTGTTCCTCCACTGATGGGATAGTAGCGTGAGTGCAGGTGTGAGACTGTGATTAGCGTGGCAGAGAAAAGAGAAGAAAAAGACATAAACACGAGAGGCAGAAAAACACAGAGGCAGACAGAAAATGTCCAGACTCCCTCTCTTGTCACAGGAAGTGGGTCCTCTTTCGTCAGGGCTTTACTCCCCAGGCGGCATGTTTGACTAAGGTGTGAAGCATCAAGGCTCGTCAAAACGTCAGGCCCACGCCTGCTTTAATCTTTACACTCACAGATGTTTTGCTAAACTCTCAAAATTCAAAGTATAGAAAAAATATGATCTTAAGGTGTTCAATTATGTTTACAGATCATAATTACTGTGTTAAATGACATGTTTACGGATCATAATTACTGTGCAACTAACCATACTGCCACGACTAGTGATAATAATAATAATACAAATAAACATATGAAAATGATTTCATAAAAGGCTGTTATTTCCATTCATTCTAGATTCAGATAGTTATACTGTTGTCGTCACAATGTTTGAAATTAGCAAACTTCAGTGATTCTTCATGCCATTCATTTTCATTGGAAAACCATAACCACAATCATTATGATGCTTGTTTACACTAGTTTATTTTCCCATCAAATAAAACATTTTTTCCCCGAATATTTGACGTAAAAAGAGTTTTCATTGATTATGAACCCCCCACTGAGGTCGAAGAGCCGGACACTGACAACGTAAAAAAGTCTCGATAGTTGTAAATAAAAAGTGGAGTCCTACCAGGAGTACTGTCTGAAGTCTGGAGGCACCTTCTGCAACTTGACAGCGCTAAGCCGCCTCCCTGTCTCTGTCAGCGGACACTCGCTCAGATCAGGACCGGGATCAGTCTGCAGGTCGCTACTCCGGCGGCTCAGCAGCGTCGCTCGGCAGCTGTAAAACGTTTGTGTGTGTTTCTTCTGACAGTAGTCAAAATCTCTGCGGCAGAGAGTGATGCAGTTTTGCCGGCTACATTTGTCCTACTACTGAGGAAGTTGCTGGTGAGTCACAAGATCCGCCCCCCCTCCCCAAAAAAGCCAATCCTCCCTCCCTCCTGCGACTTCAAACGAGACCAGAGAGAAGCCCAGGCGGTGGAGAGTGCGATGGGAGCTCCCAGCAGGGCCCTCTGTCTCCGTGGTGCGCGTTTATTTTTCAGTCTATTCTAACAACCAGTGTGTGTGGTGAGTATTGGTGGAAAGGAAGAGCCTGCTTTATTATGAGATTACTGAGTGTTAACTGCTTCCTGCTTTTAAGCTTCGTTAATGAAGTTTATACGCTTTCAGTAAATCAATTAATCAATCATCTTCAAGATAGCCAATGAAAAACTACAGGTTTTTTCATCTGGGTTCAAATAAACCCTTTTCTGTCAGAGAGCCCTGAAGACAAACTTCTCACCTGTGAATCAGAGATAGTGGTCGATTGGTGTATGAGATTAATCCCTCACAACAATGGGTTTTGTTCACACTTTACTTGGAAAGTCTGAATCTTTACAATCAATAAAAAACAATTTAAGGGATTTAGAATGAGAAATAGGTTGCGTGGGTGTAGGTTAGATTGTAGGTCATGGTTAGGTTTTTAAGGTTCAAAATCAGATTTAGTTGAAGGATCAGCATAAATTAAGGTCAGGGTTAAATATGTAATATATTACATGTTTCAAACAAGATGCATATTCTAAGGGAAACATTAAATACATATACATATTTGAGCATTAAATTGGTGAAATTGAACCGTTTTTGTATAAAATAAAACCTCTATATGACTTTTCTCTCTTTTTTCCTGTATGTACTTTGTCTCAAGTGACCTTTGATGACTAACCTTTGTACGCCCTGACATTACCAAACAGGGTTAAGACCAACCCAACTGTTTGATTTCGCTTCCCTGTTCTACAGCATGGGTCCTTTTCTCCAGTCCAGGATTTCTACATCTTACCATTTGAGTCATTAATCAGTGTGTAACCACAGTGTTGTTGACAGATAGCATTGTTCTACTTCTTTTATAGCAGATATTTTCTATTCAGCCCATTCTAAATCAAACCTGTTTGAATCTCTGCATGTTAAAGTTCAATTAAAGCTCCATTAATCAAGTTTTATATTCACAATGATTATGTGTAATGTTAAACGGGTTGTGGTAACCCCACAGATAATCATCAACAGTTCCCCTCATCTCTACTGAGAATGTCTTTGAACTGGCTGTTTGGGTTTTCTGGCCTGTGACTGTAGTGTTTTTCTTTCTCGTCAACCTCATTTCAAGCAGCAGCTAAAAAGCTCAGATAAATCCATTGCACTCTACTTGCCGAGCAGCGAACAGTTTGCAACTAGCTGGTGAACATAGTGAAGCACTGAGAAGCTAAGAAGCCAGATATTTCCCTCAGGAGTTTGTAAAGATCAAAACTAAACTAAAAGGAGTGGCTATTGGACTTCCATTTCCCACTTCACATGGAGGGTAATGTCAGCTCAAATTCTGGGATTGACAGGTTCTTCAGTTTCTCAGACCGTTGATATTAATATATTTTCACCACAAGTAGCAAATAATTGTTATATGCTTAAGAATGAACTGTGAAGCTGAATGAAAACTTGGTCCATCTGTAACACAACAAAAGGGTCAGATAGTTTGAAGTTACTTTAGTGTGGCTGTATTATTGTAGAGGTTTCCACACCCTTCAATCAGACTTGTTCCAACAACACTACAGTGTAGGTCTTGTGGTAATGGTATGTTGTATCGGCACAAAATATCAGCCACCAACTAACAAGTTCCTCTACGTCTAAACGACAAAAGGTTAAAAAGGGGTCAAAAGGCTGTGTGTGAGTGGCTTTAAAAATAACCCCAAAATAAAAAAAGAATACTCTCATGTCTGTCTGGTAAATATGTAAGTTGCAGTTAGCCTAACTTGTCTTTGGAAATGCAAAAGCAGCTGCAAAGTGTGACATGAATATCTCATTAAACGCAGAAGACCTTTACATGCAACTGTCCAAACATGTGACTCTTGTCTTTCGTGGTCCTGCGACAACTGGATAAGTGGTCTGACCCCTGTGTTCCCCACAACCCCTTAATTATAAATTCTAATTTTACACTCTGAGGCGTGGTCCTGTCAGACTGCGTGCAACAAATTAGAGGATAGATGCCTGTCACTTCATCATGGGACAAATGGCCTGATGACTCCCTTACTGTTTCTTTCTCTGTCAAAAGGTTAAGGGAAGCTTTTTTTAGTTTTTGTAAAACAAGTTAAAAGGTTTATAGAGGTTAACTGACTATAAGCATCAGTTCAAAGTGAGAACATTTACACTGAAGTGAACATAAAAGGGGTGAAAAAAACCAAGTATAAAAATGGAAACTGCAAAATAGTACTTTGCTAATCAAATGTAACTTTATTTAAGATATTTTCAAAGAATTCAATTAAATTTAAAACCTTCCTTTTGAAGCAGCGTATGAACAGTGATGTTGACAACTCATGACTGTCATGCAGCTAAATAAAATTCAAAATAAATTGTAAAGCTTAAACTCTTTTCTTGGACGTTTGGTTTTGGAACACCTGAGTGAAATTAACTCTAACGAGCATCATGGCCTTGAGCAGCTGCAGACTAATGAGCCACTTCAGTTGTTAAAAGTCCCAGTAATAAGCAGGTATGCTGCTAAGATGTACAAAAAGTCACATAATCAAAGGGAGTATGAATAAAGACAATGCATTTGCAATGTGTTTGTATCTTTAGTGGGCATGCTGGCTTTTAAAGGTACGATCAAGACAGACTATCAAGACACCATCATCAACTGAAAGATCCCTCTTAACAGCTGTGATTGTCTGGAGTATAAAACAAGTCACGCTATAATAGACACTTCAAATCTCAAGCAGGGAAAATAAGCACTGCATTAGCACTTAATTGTAGACAATTTTTGTTTTACAAGAGTTTGTGGTGATGATGAGAATCCCACCCAGTAGTGCATCGAGAAGTACCGGGGAATATTTGGAGCTAAGGCCGGGAATGTCCAACAGCCAGTGGTGAAAGACGTATTCAGATCCTTGACTTAACTAAAAGAACAAAAGAAGTATCAAAAGTAAAAAAGGCCCATGTGAATGTAACATTATTTTATGTTATTACATTGTTAATACTAATGCACCAAGGATGTTGTAGTTGGTCGAGGTGGAGCTAAGTTTTAACTGCTCATATATAGTTCAGTTTAGTGCAGTGGAAGAGTTTCTTCAAGTAGAATCTTAATCTGAAAAGTGATTAGTGACTTTATTTGTCAAATAAATGTAGTGGGGTAAGAACTAGTATTTACTTCTGAAATGAAGTGAAGGACATTAAGTATAAACTAGCAGGAAATGGTTAAAGTAGCAGTACCTCGAAATGATACTTAAGTAGGTTCCTCCACAGCCAACGTGTGCCTTGTGTTAATTTTAAGCGATGCACCTAAATAATCTCACAGGAGGAACTTCTGGCTTATGCATTTTTCAACTGGGCTGCCCTGGTGTCTCGCTGCAGATGAGGACCAACCATGGTCAGGGGAGACATACCAAAGCCCTGAGCTCAGCCCAAGTGCAGCAGTCTTAGAATATGTCAGCAGTGTTATTTTTACAGGGTCATATTAGAAAACCAAACGGTCCTGCATCTGCTCCACAAGGGCATTCCTTCATTGCTGACCCTGAACAAACCCACAACCTCTTGTCCTCCGGCTCTTGCATCAGCTTGCTTACAAGCCCCCGAATTTCCAAAGTAGTATTTACCCCTGTCGTGGCTCACCAGGCATTTCACTTGTAATGATAAAGACTCCCATGAACTAAACAGCAAGGAGCCAAATAAGTCAGAACGCAGACATTTTACCCGTAAATCCTGGCTGCGGTCTGTGCGTAGTTAAACACGTTAGTGGTCGAGTGGACCAGTCGGGCCTTGGGCTGAAACCTTCACAGGAATCGGGGTCATTAGCCATCAGACTGATAAACAAGCCTGTGACATAATGTGGAAACACTGATCCCATTCATTGGTCTAATCACCCGCAAAACATTCTGCATGCCGGGCAAATCTCACACATATAAAACAAATTCCTCGCGGTTGGTGAGGGGATAGTGAGCAGCCATAGGGGGAAAATGTCTGTTTAGTGGAATATCACTCTCTGTCCTAAAGGCTTCTCCTCATATCCACAAAGAGTTGGGAGTCTGGGTGAGATTAGGGGACTGGTGCCATTGTGGCTTTGTCTTTGTCTACCCGCTACCCAAAATATCATGTCAGGAAGTGGATAGTCTTTTCCCCCAGTGTAGAGCGATGACCCCCTCATCGTCCAACTTCCTGCAGAACTTCTTTTTTTCTCTCTCTAAACGGAGAGAAAAAGTGTGTGAGAAAGTTTTAAGGAATATTACAGAGTTTCTTTGTAATCTCTTTTCGGTCTATTGGTCTGGACAGGAATCAAAACAGGGGCCTGGAACCCCATCGGAAACATGCAATAAATGTCCTTGTTGGAAAAACATAAACTTGTTACGAATTAGTGTTAACTGTGCACTCTGGGAAATGCAGGCCCTCATTATAATTACCTAAATAATTTGGTGTATGAACAGTGCAGTCCAAACACATGAAGTCAGTAGCACTGTGATGACCCTCAATTGTTCTAAGCCGATCTTGTGCCAAGCCTGGCTTGTATACAACTTCTAAATGGCAGATAAATTGCATCAGTCTTCTACTTAAATGTAATTAAACTTTCTTCCCATCATCCATAAGACTTTTGTGGTCTTGAATATCTAAAGCCAGATTAGTGGAAGAGGTATTCAGATTCTTAGTGAAGTAAAAATAGCACAACACAATATAAAAATACTCCAAGTCCAGGTACAAGTAAAGGTCCTGCATTGAAAACCTTAATTAACTAGAAGTATCATTATGCAGCAGAGCGGCCTCTGTGAATGTAATAGTAATGGGTGAATATGCATTAACCTGTGAGATGCATGTTACTGTTGTAGAAGATGTAACAAATCTAAACCACTTTATATACTGCAGAGTTGGTAAATCCATGACAAGCGTTCATATTTTATAAATTGACCATGTGTTTTGTTTTGAACAATCTTATGCATAGTAAATAGTAACCAGTCATGTAGACTAATGCAGTAAGAAACACAGCTTTACCCTGGGAAGTGTGTATTGTGGCTATAACGTAGCATCAAATAGAAAAACTTAAGTTAAGTACAGATACTTGGATACTGTATGTTGGTGCAGTACTTGGGTTAATGTACTTAGTTACTGTCCACAACTGCGTCCATAATGAGTCCACTATAACATTTTAAATCTATGCAACAGCACCACCTACTGTTTGTTACGCGCTACTGCAACACGTGGGACGAAATTTACAAATCTTTATTAAATCGATAAAATCAGTCATTTCGTTTCTGTTTCCTGTCAAATGCCACCAAAAAAAATCCATGTATTTCTATGTTTGTAAATTGTCCGCCATGATTCATAATTCACATGATGTTTTCAATACGACTTGAGTTGCGAATCTGCGGTAAGGAAATAAGAAACACAACACAGTGTGAGCCAGGCAGGAACCAGGAACCCGCATGTTCAGCCACCAGGGAAGCACTAGACCCGAAGCAGCAGGAAGGTTTCAGTGTCTGCACAGTTTAGAAAAGCTCTGCTTTGACTAATCTCTTTAGTTTTGTTACGCTCGAGGACATTTTTCAGAATGTCGTCGTTCAGGAAAGCGTTGAAATCCCGACAGAGAAACCACCATGAAAGATCTCAGGTGAGCGTTTCAGTGTTTTGCTGGCTAGCTTGTTAGCATGCTAGCAACATTTGAGACGTCAACATATGATCACCAACGTATTGCATGTAATGCCATTGAGTAAATATCAATACTGAATGTGCATAACGTGTCTTAAATGTGTCATTTTTGTTCGACCAGCCTGGTTTCAGGAAACATTTGGGATTGCTGGAGAAGAAGAAAGACTACAAACTCCGAGCAGAGTGAGTTTGAGAGACATGATTTATGTTTCCAGGCTTTGTGTTGGACTTTTAATGTCAAACATGGTCGAGGAATAAGTCTTGTAATTGATTTATTTGTGTGTTTTAAAGTGATTACCACAAGAAAGAGAACACTCTTGCTGCTCTGCGAAAGAAAGCTCTGGATAAGAACCCAGACGAGTTTTACTACAAAATGATGAGCTCTAAGCTGCAGGTAAGAGAAGTGTCAACATCAGAGCAGCAAGAAAGAGTTACCCTCTATAAATCCCAATCAAATGATATCTGTGGCAGAATGCTTTAATATCTATGTCTTCTTTTGTGGCATGTTATCAGGATGGAGTTCACGTATCGAAAAAGAACGAGAAAGTGGTGGTGACAGATGAGCAGAAGAAAGTGATGAGGACGCAGGATATCAAATATGTGGAGATGAAACGAGTTGCAGAGGCTAAGGTACGTTTATTTTCCCTGTAATAGTTCATGCTTGGAGAACCTCAGTCTGCCTGACTGATCTTTAAAATTTGGAATAAAAAAATACAACCAAAATGGACTTGATTATGCACTGAAAATGAAATTACAGATGTGTTACAACCATTACTTTAACCCCCACACTTTAAAAATGAATCCTCCATAAAAGGGGCTTCTGTCGTTGCCCCCCCCCCCCTGTAAATCTTTGTTTATCATTTCCTTTCAGAAAATTGAGAGGATGAAAGGAGAGCTCCATCTTCTGGATGCAGAGAGCAAACAAAAAAACAAGCATACATTTTTTGTGGATTCCAAGGTGAAAGGTAACTATACATGTACAGTAGTTATTTCTGATGTGGACGGACATCCTTGTCTTTGCGGGGTGTTAAAAGTTACGAGGTTACCGGAGAAGTTGAAAAGTGTTTCTGTGTCTCCTCAGTGGAGTCATTTGACCTGGCAAACCACCTCGACACAGCTCCGGAGCTGGTGGACAGAGTGTTCAACAGACCGACTCTGAAAACTCTGGAGACTAAGAGCATCCAGGGAACTGTAGAGCCTCGCAGTATGATGGTCTGTGTTCATAACGCATTGAGATCAGCTTTGTTTGCAGTGTCTAAACGGAATACATACTGCATACCCTCTGACGCTTCATGTTTTCTCCTCACTCTGACTGTAGAAGTTGGCCAAGCAGAGGAATCACCAGTATAAGATCCTTACCCAGAGGATTGACAGAGAAAAGAAATTGTTTGTGATCAGCCAGAAGATTCAGACCCGCAAGGACCTACAGGTGAGGAGAAGGAGATGCTCGTAATCACAACAAGCATTTTGCTTTCAATTGCGAGTGACTGTCTAACTTTTCTTTACTCTGTGCACCAGGATAAGAACAACAAAGTGAAGGTAAAAAAGGAGACGTCCAAATCTGCAGCTATCTACAAGTTTGACACCAAGAGGAAGCGCTGAGACGGGAGTAATCATCATGCTGAGAAGAAATCACCCAATTTTTCCAATAAGATATTGGAAAAAGAATGGACTTCTAGATCACAACATAGACCACAGACATGGGCTTATTTTTTTCCCTCAAATGTTATTGCAGTTATGCATTTTTGTACATATTTATCGATGACTTTTAGTTTCTTTCAAATAAATTTCAGAACAACATAATACATTTGTGTGATTTCTTGACTTGCATTCCATCAGAATTGTGGCAGTAGATTGTATTTTGTTCTTGCACCAGTAGGTGGCATTAGTGTTCTTTATCACATTATTTGGGGGGTGGGGGATCTATTGGTAGCTGGAGTCACTGGAACATGCATTTTTTTTCTGTAAGATGTCTTTGACTGTGTCCCAAACGGCTCTGTAGTTTAGTAGGTTGGGAACTGAGGACCTGAACCCCTCATTCCAATATCAAACCCGTCATAACTTTAACTGTGACATTCCATTTCAAAGACTTCTCCAAGAAAGCATAATAAATACTTTATTTTTCTTCCAAAATCTGAAAGACACAACTTTGGCATCCCTCAGTATATCCCCCGACTCAATGCAGGCAAATTGGTTGCATTCTGATTGTCATCTCATTAAGTCAAAGTATCGCATGTCAATGTCATATCTATTAGATATTTGCATTCATGTGTTCATCAGTCACTGGTAAACGACACGATGTGAACCAATGAAAACGTCACTCCAATTAACTAATTGGTGGTTAACTCCAGGAAATATGTTGTCAGTCACACGTAACCCATCTGAGTTCACTTGTCAGTTTGATGGTCATTTGAGGGTAGCTTCCTTGTGATAAATTGAACATTTATGACCACAAATACACTTGTAGATTCAGTGTCTGTGAGGCAGAACAGTCTGGTGTAGTGGAGGCACAGGTTCAGCTTAAGTCTTCAGAGCCTCTGAGGGACCTGCCTTAGGTGCAGGCTTTGACTTGGGATGCAACGTACACCTCCAACAGACCGCTTTCACATGTCACAGCAAGGTAGACCCAGCTGCAGCTAACACAATTAAGTAGGGTTTAGGTGTCGGTTGGCTTGCATTGATAATAATACTATTGTCAATGCTTTGCTTGCTCACTAGCTCACTTTAATCAAAATTACCCATTATTAATTGTATTAGCTGCAGCTGTGTTAATGCACACATACCTCTGGTAAAAGGCTCCCTTGAGAGACATATGTAGTTATTGTTAGAGCTGCACCTGTTTCTACAGTTTATTCTCACTCAGACAGTTATCTTAATGTAATACCGCCTTAGATTTGCCACAGGTCATCAGATATCTCATTATTTATTAACCAAATCAGTGACCATACTCTTTTTCACAGCAGACATGTTGACATTTTAAGAAAAGCAAAGGTGTTACTAATGACATTTAGGATGGCTCTGTTACATCCAGGTGTCCCAGCAAGCCATGACTGCGAGCCAGCATGCACAATACCGGAGCCAGAAATTGAAGCCGCTAAATGGATTTCAACCGTCACTAATTGAATTAATTACACCTGCGCTTTTCCTACTGTGACATGTCAAAAATGTATTCCATGATAAAGGCCTCCAGGAGCTGTCACTTGCCACGTCTTCCTCACATCTTTCTGCTCTCACAAGACTATCCAGCTCATACAGACACGCCGTCTTTGGCTAATTGGACTTCCCAGGAAAGTGTGTGCGTGTGCTGATCAGTTTGCCTGAGTGCCGTGGTGGTGGAGCAGGGATTAGCTCAGATGTCTGCATTGTAAAAAAGATCCCTGGTTTACCACTAAGGCCAACTCCTCAGTTGATCCTCCTGCCATCAGTCCTAGCCAAGTCCCTGCCCTGAGAATTGAAGTTGGTTGAGTCAAGTACTCTATGTCCTGAGGTACCATATTGCAGGTGAGCCAAGCCCACTTAAATATTCTTCACTAGAAAATCCTTTTCTAGTTCTTTACAGTCTTTCTCCATCAACCTCGATGTGGCCATGTACGTGCATGCCGCGAGGCGAGTGCTAACAAACTGCGTGTGTGGTTCCTCCAGCCAACAGTGTGAAATAGACTGAGGACCTGGCGCCCAGCAGCAGATCACAGTGACCCAGGTTTGATTGATCACTGTGGTGGCAGCAGCTTCATAAACAGGGCCCATCCATCAGCCTCTCCTGGGAGCCAGTGGAGGGGAAGAGGGGAGAGAGGGAGTCAGGCAGAAATGTCACCAGGCGCAGTGAGAGGCTGGAGCGGCTGGAGGAGAGAGACCGAAGGCCTTGGCCCAAACACTGCTGACCAGAGCAAAGGGAAGCCAACACCTCATGATGGGCCAAAACAGGGGAAGCGTGACGGTGGGTGTTCACTTGGACTGGCTCCTCTCATTTAAAACTCAGCAGTTTCATAATTGCAGTATGAATGTTGATGAGGATGTTTTTAGAAATACAAATATGTATAAGACTATGTGTATATATTGTACATGTAGTGAACATATACAGTATATGAATGCCTGGATTTAACTGTCCACCACACAAGCACAAAAGGCCCAACAAAGTCCGCCCAGTGGCATTTCAGTGTTGACCGTTCATGTCAGAATTGTTGTGTACCCAGTAAAAAAAAAGTGATTGACGTCCTTTGGCCAACTCTCCTTACGCCCTCCTCCCACTCTCCCTGCCCTCTGCTACTGCGTCACACCGCTGAGAGAGCGTGCGTGTATCGGGACCCTCAGGCACAGCATCCATATAAGCCGAGGGGGTCGAGGTCGTTGAGGAGAGCCCAGGGGTCAAAACACTGTGTGCGCAGTTCCGGGACCCCTATCTGACTGTGCGACCCAAGACACAGACAAGCCACTGTTCCTCCTCAAGCTCTCCTTTCATTCCAACCCAGCAACGGGACTCTTACGCTGGGATGCGGTAGCAGGGCTCAGGGGTGGGCACAGTGGGCGACCTTCGGATTTTAAAGATATAGACAGGCATTTCTCTATTGTCAAAAGCCTCATAACTCATTTGACGACTGGACCAGGCCATCCTGTCCCCCACAAAGGCATCTCTTAAGTTAATGACCCTGGAGGTTTGCTAACAAATAGTCATTTTTGGAATGGGGGGGGCGGGGAGTTAGAAGTGGAGAGCTGTGTGGCCACACAGCTGCGGGGTATGACTTTGACCCTGAAATATAGTAACTGAGAGTAAAAGTGTAGCCTGGTTAAGAAGGGGTACAATACAATGGATCTTTGTTTAGTTATCACACATATTATGGAAAAAAACACTCCTTTAAAAAAGGGGAACATTTTGTGATCTCTGTCTTTGACGCCAATGTATTTAATGCTTTACTATATTTTACATTTTAGATAAACTTGCATTGTTCTCGGCATGTCACGGGGTGTCAGCGAAGGTAAACCTTCAGATGTCAGTGTTGTAGATATTTGCTTCTTTTCTGCTATTTTGTTTAATTAGTATGGGGCTTTTATAATCTGTTGATTGATATATTTATCTAAAGGGTCAGTCACTCAAATTACAAAAATATATTCTCCCACTGAACACGAGTGTGATTTACCTACTCATAGATTTGATTTTAATTTGCCAGGTTTTGAGATACTTATCCCTGAGATTTCAGCCACCAGTTCAAAACAGTAGAAGTGAACAAAACTTCCTTTTTGCAACTTGCAGGATTGAAAAATCATTCATTCATTCAGAAAAAAATGACATTGTGCCAGTTATTCTAGATATTCTCCAGACTTCCTACTGAAGAAATGTCCCCCTGAGAGCTGTTGACAGTATATCCTGTGCATTATACAGGGACGCTGTTTCTGGAAAGTGATGTCGCTGTTAAATTTTAAAGTACAACATTTCAATGCGCAATTGTATTGGAGCGGCAGCAGCAATCTAAGCAAGATAAAAACATCTGAGCGAATAAAAACAAAACTACAAAACATTTTACTGTGTATATTGGTGAACCAAACCTTTACCTTCTTCTTTTTTCTGTAATTTTGTGGTCACATTTCCTTTTATTATTAGATACAGAATACAAATTGGTCACCTCCCCACATGGCTTTAACCTGGCACTTGATCCTTGCAAACCACAAGTGCTGCACCTCCACCCTCCTCATTCAACAACACAGCTCGCCCCTGCTCCACAGCCAGCGCACAGAGCCAAGGTTAAGGATGGTTAAGGACAATACTAATCGATCCCCCAATTACGGAGAGTTGGAGAGCGAGAGGTGGGGAGAAGAGAGAGGTAGCCTGGGGATTGAGTGTTGGGAGGGTGTCTCAGAATGCAAGGGGTGGGGGATGAGAGGTAGTCTTTATCTTCAGATCCCTCTCCCCTTTAACTTGAAGCCGGGTGTCATGGGGCTTTTGAAGTAGTGGATGGAGAGGAGGGACAGAAGAGGGGGGTTCGGCTGGCGTGCAGGCAGGGTCTCTCTCCATGCCAGGGGGAAGACGTCTGAAGGAAAATCTTTACAGTCTTGACAGTGCCCCTGACGTGTGCGTTTTTGTGTACTTGTGTGTGAGTATTTGGATACGTGTGTATATCTTAGCATGTTTGTGTGTGTGTGTGTGTGTGTGTGTGTGTGTGTGTGTGTGTGTGTGTGTGTATGTGTGTGTGTGTGTGTGTGTGTGTACGTGCATGTGTGCCTGAGTTGAATGTCTGGCTCATGCAGTGAGGTGAGGATCACAGAGCCCCCTTTTTAAATTGCTGCTAATGAGCCCTGGCTGGCGAGAGGTACTCGAATTGATTAAATTTGCATGGGAGCCTAAATCATGATGGGGGCCTCATACTTGTGCCCCCCTCACCCCCACCTCTAGGTGCACACACACACACACACATACACAGCACCCCTGGTCCCCCCCCCCCCCCCCCACCACACCACCCCACCTCCACATCAGACCTACAGGGGGTATCTCTCTGCAGGAGAGAGGGACAGGATAGACCAGGGGGAGGGTGTGTGTACATGTGTGTGTGGTGTTGAAGGGGGCGTGGAGGGCACCCATCTGCCCCGGTATTACTGTCAGTCCATCATTCAGGGGAATGCCAGGCGCGCGCCTCGGGGACGTGTTCATTACGCTTTAACTACCGGATCTGTCCTTGTCTCGCATCCTCCCCGTGTCATTGTCTGCCTGAGATTGCGTGTGTGTGTGTGTGTGTATATTTATGCATGTGTCTGCTTGCATCACAATTGAACACACCCAGTTCTAGTGTATGGGGTGGGGTGGATACTCTGGCAACACACACACCGGACACTGTACTTGGGTTTGATACTTTAGGTGTGTATGTTCTTTTTAAACTACTCATTAGTTTCCTCCTTCCTCAAGCTCCTTTACACTTCATTATAATATTCTCAGTCTCTTAATTTCTACAAACACACTCCGCTCCTGCCATGCACTTTTTCTTTTTGTCTCTCAAAGTTGTTGGTGTGTTGCCTCTCTAATGGTTACCTCTCTAATGGCAATTGCGTGGCGATGTGTGATGAGAACTGCTTTTTGAGTGCACGTGTGCCTCATATCTGCTCAACAGTGATGTGTTAGAATGAGTGTGTGTGTGTGTGTGTGTGTGTGTGTGTGTGTGTGTGTGTGCTGGTGGGGGACAGTTCATGTGCGTGGTTAGCCTGGGTGATTGCAGTAATCAGATGGGGGTGTTAATCAGAGTTTGTTCGTCAGTGGCCTGATGAGGGGCGATGAGGGCCGCTGATTGTAATGCGATGCTTCAATCGGTCTCTCTGACGACGACAGAGACAAACCAAGAGAATCATTATCATACCGCACACTTTTCCCCCCCACTTTTGGAACGCCACGGCAGACTGCCAAAGTGTAAACAAACAAGCAAAACACAACACTTCTATAAGCATTGAAGTGTGCCACCGAGAAGATGCGGACTCAATTATTAGATGCACACTCTATTATTATTATACAGGGTCTTTTCATTCCAGTGGACACAATGTCAAACGATGAGTTATATATCAGTATTTAGGTGTCAGTGTCACCCCTGTTGAATAACACGAGGAGGGGGAAGGGATGTGTTGGGGTTAGAGGGGAGAAAAGACGTAGTTGAGAGAAAGGTTGGGGGTGGGGAGGTAAACGTGACCCCGTGGTTTATAGTCCTGTCTTGTCACTGGCAGGCTTGCATCAGATCTTTTTTCCCTCTTTTTCTTTTCTGTTTTTTTTTCTTTTGCAAGGGGGCCCCATCGCTGGCGCTATTACGGCTGCCTCATCAGCCAAGTCCCTACAAGGGCTGATACAAATTAATTAACCTAATTAGGGGCTGCGATTGCGGGTGTGATTATCGGGGCTGGAAGGGGAGGGAGGGAGGGAGGGACGGCTCATGGTGGTGGGGGTGCGCTGGCAGCCAGGGCCCAGGCGATGATGAGCCGGGAGGTGTGGGAGCAGAGCCAAGATGCTCTGCATGGCTAATGAGGAAAGCTAGCTAGCTTCAGCCTTCCCTCCCCTTTCTCTTCTCAATTCTCCACCTTCTATTTACATTCCCCCCCCCCCCCCCCCCCCCCCCTTTCTTGTTTTTATATTTCACCTCTGTTACGCTTCAATTTCCTCCTCCTCTGCTTAAGTGTAATTGAATATTACTGCATCCGTTACTCTCCTGCAACTTGTATTTCCTGTGAATTGCATGTGTTCTTATCATTATTTCCCCCACTGTTTTGTCCTTTGGCTTTTGTCTTTGTTTTGTTTAGGCTGCGGAAATGGACTAATGCACCTG
The DNA here is from genome assembly GCF_050575085.1 of Anarhichas minor. Classification (NCBI taxonomy): domain Eukaryota; kingdom Metazoa; phylum Chordata; class Actinopteri; order Perciformes; family Anarhichadidae; genus Anarhichas; species Anarhichas minor. Next base: position 2,508,504 of record NW_027466481.1, on the reverse strand, counting down.
TTGCAGTGCACAGTTAAACTGAATCTATTCTGTTGTCTCTTCCAAGTAGAGGTTGAAGCCACTGGCCTATCTGATCCAACTTCTGCGCCTTCATCTCGGTTTACCTTTGATATTTAAGACCTTTGAGGCTATTGAGCTTGCAGCATTTTTGACCATTTCCAAAAGTGAGGCAGTAGTAGTAGTAGAATCCAGATTCCTCTACAAAGCCTGTAGTCTGTCTTTTGTTGATGTTCTGTAGTATCACGCTGCATAGGGTGCAGTGCAGCACTGCCTATTGTTCACTTTAACTGTACTCCACACGCGGAACAGAAATACCCTCTGGGAACACACACATTGTCACACACACAGTCACACACACATACAAGCTCACACAATTTCTCATCCTTTCGTATGCACAACCAATAGATGCACACTCAAACTCTCTCTCTCTCTCTCTCTCTCTCTCTCTCTCTCTCTGCCTCTCTCTCTTACACAGCCACACTCCAGAGGAGCAATATTTAAATCTCCTTCTATTTGTATTGGAAACAGAACAAAGATATTCTTTAAAGACCGAAGCAAAATGTGTTTTCTTGCCGGCATCAGCAATTCTAATGTTTCTAATTAGTTAGAGGAGAAGATGAGCGACTGGAAGGGTTAGGTATATAAGTAAATAAAAAAAGAAATCAAAAGGAAAAAAAAAACCTCAGAATTCTCACAAGTGCAGTTTTGGGGCTTCTACCTTTCTAAAAGTGTGGGAACCCGTGCCAGTATTGTCCACTGATTGCAATGTCACCTCTGAATATTGTCGCTCTATCTCTGCCACACTATAAGCATGCAGTGGATTGTGCCATTTGATTTCCAAGATTGTGCCTTGAGCTGCCTCTCTCTCTCTCTCTCTCTCTCTCTCTCTCTCTCTCTCTCTCTCTCTCTCTCTCTCTCTCTCCTTTCTCTTCTTCTTGCTCACCCTCCCTCTCACGTCCTGTTTCTGCCTCAGTATCAGTTGCAGGGATGTGATTAGGAAGCCACTAGCAGACATTGAAAGGGGTTCATATCACCGTTCTAATCTGGAGCCCCAGGAAAAACAGAGCCCCCTTCTGTTTTCCTCTCCCAAGGATTTTGCATTGTAAATTCCTGCAAGGCTCTTCTTCATATATGGAAAAATGCAAGACAGCTTTTTATCTAGCATAAAGATAAAAAATAAAAAAAATGGTAAAATAGAACATGCTCAATTTAAAGCTGCTATAAACAATATTTGTATAGCAATGGATGTGAAAGCTCATAGAGACGAACACACAGTGAATTATCATGCGACTCTGCATTGCTTCTCAGCTCCTCAGCGTTTTAGCTCATTGTTTGTGAAAGAATTCAGTTTCAGTTCACTCTCACACTCTCATCAGAATTGTTTCCAGCTTTTCCCAGCTGTTTTTAAGAACAGCGACTAGCTGGCGAACGTAGTGGAACATTTAAGAGCCAAATATTTGCATTCTGCTCTCCCTCACAGCTGGCGATCCCGTCGTTTGCTCGCTTCCCCGTATTTCGCACCACACTGCATTTACCATTTAATATTTTGCAGCATTTTCATTAACATCTTCTTTTGCGTTGCTTTTCCTCTCAATATTCCATGTAGCACATTAGCGATTCAAATTATACTATTTTATGAGCTTTTTCGCTCCCTGTTCTAAACACCTGGGTGTCGACTACATCTTTCCAGGGAAAAATCCTCTGGGGAACAGAAAGTGAAATGTTCCAGCAACAGTGAAAAGTCTTTGTTTGTTTGGAATTAATAAAAGAATAATTAGCATGAATCGCTACAGCCACATGACTAAACATAAGAAATTCCCCTTTCACACACTGTTATGTTGTTTTGTTTCGTCTTAATGAGGTGTTACAAATGTTGATTCAGTTGAACTCTTTACTGTATGTTTCATTAAATCAGTTTAAAATCCTGCAATTGATGAGAACCAATGTGAAGCATTTGTATTCCATATGCATCAAATAGGGAGAGAGGCGTCACAACACGTGTGATGCTGAGGTTGAGAAGTGTGTGTGTTTGTGTGTGTGTGTGTGTGTGTGTGTAATTGAGGCAGAGGGGGCTGAGCGATTACTCAGGTCTTTGAGAAGTCCCTGTCTCTTGGCTCCAGTATACTCTCGCCTCACTGATAAGCATGAGCCCTGTCAGAGGGAAGGTAAATACGGCACTTAGGGATTCCTCTCTCATTTTGTAGTCACATTTACGCTTTAATTAAAGCCAGCGAGAGAGAACGGGAGAGAGCGATAGCCCTGCAGTGAGCCGATGCTATCAGGGGGCCAGGCAGTTAGAACCACTGGGAGATGTGGGGCCGATATCTGGCCTCCGTCCAGTGTGTTTGTGTGTGTGAAAGAAAGAACAATATACGTACAAATTAAGCGTGTGTATGTGCACATGCATGTCCAGTCAAAACGTTTGTTTGTGTGTGTGTGTGAGAGACGCTTTACGTTGCTCTCCCAGCTAAACAGCTGTAGCGAGGCTGCTATCAGATATTTATAAGCGGCTCATGAATATGGATGGACGGTGTGATGGGACTGATGTTTGTCCTCTAAGAGGGGATGAAAGGAGAATGTGCTCCTTCCCTGAGAGACCCAGTCAGGGCCGCTCGTAGAGCAGGGAATGGGAGCTCTGGATTGGGAGTAAAACGGGGATTGGGGTGGGTGCCGGTGGTTCAGGACAGATGGTAAAATTTAATGAAATGTGATTTGGATACTCAAGGCAAAGCATTTTCCCTTATGGATTTCTAAATGAAAAACTTGTAGTTTAGTATAAACACTCTCATCAGTATGACTGTGGTTCTTGCCGCCTCCCTCCCATTTTCCATTCAACATTTGTATTACTTTTTGAATTCTCAGATATTTCCACCATAAAAAACAAACAGAAATCTGTTGATCAGTACTAATTACTTTTACTTTTATTCTATTACATTTTTTTATTTAATAATTTAAAATTTGCCATGTACTGTTGTGGTCCAGTATGTGCAGTTTCTACATTTACATAATGCATCTTAAGTCCGCTTTTGTTCGGTAATGAGGATGAAACATGTGCCTTCCCTAATTTCTAACCACAGTCATCTGCTGACGGACAAATGTAAATTAAATATGTTTTTCAGCCCTCCAAGAAAAAGAAAAAAAGTTACATTTCTTTGTCATTGTCACAGTGAATAACGAATGCCCTTGCCCACAGCGGTCCATCTGATTCCCAGCAGCAAACATTTGGTCAGGGACATGCATAACTGACCTAAGTGTCCACAGTAGAATTCATCACATTGAGAGACAGGATCAGAGGATGGCAAGTGCGGGGGCAAGCAGCATTGCTGCACTACAATGTACCTTTCAATGCTAATCACTGAGTCATCTATCAGAGCTAATACATGGGCGCTAAGCAACCTGTACATGCATTAGACCTGCCCAATTACCATAATGGGTTGGTTTTTAATATGGCTAATCGGCTGGCACGACCTTGCCCATTCACTCAGCAGGTACATGCACCAAGCCAATGTGAAAAGGACATATTTAGAGAATAAATGACCATTAGGGACTTTTAGCTGCTATGGGTCCATAGTTACGCATCTGAATAAGGGAAGGACAGATGGATGGACAGATGAATAGATGACAAACAGGAACATTAGTGGCCAGAAGACAATACATTGAGAGGAGAAAGGCTGAAATGGTGATGTATGCAGAAGAGAATGGATATTGTTGTTGGTTTTGGTCTTTAGAGTATAAAACACAGAATGTCTGTTTGATGGGGCAGCATTTTGACCAAGCAGCCTTCTTCATATGTGAATGCGCTGGTGTAGGAGTGCCCTGTGGGCATCGATGGGAAGTACGTCAGTGTGGGCGCAATGTGGTACCGGGAGGGTGGATGGGCAGAGAGGGAGAGAAGGGGCAGAATCCGAAAAATGTGCCTCCGCAAAACGCCGAGGGGTTAACATTTTGGTTTTCTCTGTGTCTTTGTGGTAGTGGACAAATGATCCCAGGAGTTGGACAATAATGTTTTTATGAGACTCTAAATGTTGAGCTCAACAGGGTCATTGTGGGAGTGTAATGGCCAACACGTGGCCAGGCTTGAACTCCAGCAGCCTCGCAGTTGGTCTGGGGGCCAGAGGTGAGGAGAGGAGGGGAGGCAGGGAGGAGAGAAGGTGGGAGGAGAGCAGGGACTCACCCCTCTGGGTTTCTCCAACAAGCCAGCACTTTGTTCTTATGGGAGAAAAGAGCCACTCAGAACATAAAGTACCTAGATCACCAAACTGTGCCGCGCCAGGCCAGACTGGGTCTTGTAAACTGGCCCAGAGAGATAATGTTTCCCTGTGGCTAATCTGTGCCTGGATGCCCACGCCCTGGCATCTAGTGAACAATAACCCCTTCCTGCTTCAAACAAGAATCCTTTTCTTAGTCTCTCTTGGGACACGTCTGACTTTTACTGTCTGTTGCTCCCGTGTGTGTGTGCGTGTGTGTGACTGTGTGGGTCAGAGCTGAGTGATTTATCTGTTTGTTAACTCAGGATAAAGGACTTCGCTGTAGTCTGGCTGTCCACTTCACTGTCCCTAATATGGGCAGCTTTGGAAACAAGGTGCAGTTACATAATGGTATCAAACAGAACTTGAAGATGTTTAATATTTACTGTCGTGTAAATACTAACAAAGATAGTGAATGTGCTGTGTTTCGCTAAGACATTTATAGTTACGTATGGATGAGGTTTTGACTAATGTGTTTGATCACGTCATATGAGTCAGTGTCATCTCACACTTTTATAGCTGTTGTAAATTCATGGTTGTTGTTTGGTGAAGCTAATAGTATAGCCAGTCCGTGACTGATAAATACTGCAACTCTGAGTTAGACATGGTGGTAGGTGTCTTATGTGAATCTGTGGAAATGTGCATGTGCTCTCAGTTGTATCTTATGTTGACAGAGTACTGTAAAGAAAAGCTAGAGCAAACTGAGCAGTGGAAGATGTACTTTCTTCTGGAAAATGTGTTTTCGGCACACATACAGTAATTTCCCCTTCTGTCTTTTGTGAATTGAATATCAGTCACATCATTTCATCTGAAATGTCATGTGACAATAACTTCTGAGATGTAAACAGCCTTTGAGTCTTAAAATGTGTTTGACGAAGCATCGACTTCTTAGATTGGCTGAACAGATGTTTAATACGACAGAGCTTGAAGAGACATCTTGTCTCTCCTTTGTCTCATTGTCCCAATAGTTGGATTGGTAAGATGGACCTTTGGAGCGCGTGTGTGTCCCTCTGAGGCCCCAGCTTCATGGTCCCCTGAGTGCCGTATGTCTGCTGTTAAAAAGGGCTGGAGCACCGGACAGCTAATCAATAGATCAATCTTAACATTTCCACTTCAAATCAATTACTCCGAGACTTCCTATCAATCTTTGTTCCTTTGTTTTAATAGAATGCGCATCATATTCTAAGAATAATTTGCTTCATTTGATGCATTATCAAGAATGAATCAATTGGCTTTTAGTTTTTTTTTGTCATATATATTACATAATATTTGGTGCTCAACAGCAATTTTAAAGGTAAGATGAACGATTTGCGTCACAATGAAACATAATGAATATTAGAGCTACGTTTACAAAGGGGGAATGATTCAAAGGCAAAGAATAAAGAGTGAGAGTGGCAGAAAGAGAGAGAGAGAGAGAGAGAAAGTAATAAAGAGGGCACATTGTTTCCAGTCTGCACGCATGAGCTTGTCTTTTCGACCAAGTTGAATTCCAGCCATTCAGATGACTGGAGTGCGTAGGCCAGGCCTCCAACGCGTTTCCCCGTCACCATCACAACAGTTGCCATTCATGAGGCTCCGCTGGCTGTGGGGACATCTGCACCACAACTCTTGTCATCTCAGCCCCCCTCCCCCCCACACACACACTTTCTGCTGCACACTGTCCCGCTGAAACAAACACACACACAAACCCTGGCACAAGTATACGCGCACACACACTAAACTTCTGCAGCTAAATGCCAACGCAGAGAATCAGAAGGGCATCAGAGATGGCTGTTGTCTGCGTACGCCCATGTGTGGGTTTGTGTGAATGAGACCCAAGGGTGGCGAGGTCTCTGATACCACAGGGTGCTGGCGGGGGTGGCGCATTGCTTGGCTCGCTCGGGTGTGTCACGATGCTTGGAGGGTCGAGCGGTTGACAAACCCAAGGTTTTCGACCAGAACGACCCCCTGACATTCCACACGGGCTTGTTACACCACAGTGACGTGGGTGGCCCAGGTGACCTTTGAGTCTATGGAGTTCTCTCATATGTGTCCATTGTGCCGCTGAATTCTGTATCAATCGCACATCTACACAGTATGGATCTCATTGGGTTCCTATTCAAAGCTTAGTGTTCAGACTCGATACAAAGCACTCTGGATACAGCCAAAACTGAAATTAATTCGGCTGACTTGTGAGTTCTGTATTATTTCCCGATATGTACAACAATAAATGAAGTCAAACACTCCTGTTCTGTAGTTTAAAATCACTGAATTATGCCTCAATGAGGGAAAGTAGTCTATAAAGTTCCCATTCATGATATTCCCAAGCTGGCTCTCCTGCTGGTATTTCACACCACTGGGTACTGGGCGCAAACACAGAGGTTTGTTGGATAAACATCCAACGCTGAGTAGGAGCGCCAAGCATCGCTGTTATTGTTACTGCTTAATGCCATGCACTAGCATTGTTGTTTTGCAGCAATCAACACATACATATGTAATAAAGCTGAGAGGCAGTAGGACAATACAAGCTATTGTAACGCCCAACTCAGATCTGCACAAAGGCCCCCACCAGTCCAGATCGAAGCAGACACTCGCTTTGCATAACTGTTTTCTAGGACTGGAAATGACTGTTTCCTAACGCTCGTTCGAACGTGCAGAATAACGCGGTCGGTCCCTGTGGGGTGCTACATGGCATTTCTCCCGATCTTATTTGGAGCCATCTGTTGAGAGTGTTGGCATTTTTGTGAATGATGAAGGTTGATGGATGGTGATGAGAGTTCAATGGAAGAAAGTACAAGACATTTTTGGAGTGACTGCAACGGTGTTGTAGATCGTCCATATGTGTGCTTTGGTGTCTTTGTATGTGTGTGTGTGTGTGTGTGTGTGTGTGTGTGTGTGTGTGTGTATGTGCGTGTGTGCGTGTGTGCGTCTAAGGGCAAACGTCGATGACTGTGTCAGGGGTGAGTGATAACCGTGGTCTTTTCAGCACTGCGGGCTGGTCAGACGGGTGTGATGGATGGCTAGCAGTCTGGCCCCCTTCTTCACGCCTCTCTCCAGCCCAGTGTCTGGAGATCTGGGCTACCCCAGCCCAGATCTCCAGATGTAGGGGCCGGGCTGCTGGGCTGCTGGGTGGTTGGGGGTGAACACGTCTGGCCCTTGTTAGACAAAGGTTGTCTGCACTCAAAAAGCTTATTTAGTGGTTCTTTCTAGGCTAAACTCCATTAAATAGAACAATCGCTACTAGATAAACCACTTGAATTTGTGAATGGAGATGTCAGTTATTCAACGTAGCACCTGGAATTGCTCTCAGTTTTGACATTGACAGTTAGAAAAAGTGCTTCAAATTTGTATGGAGAGGTGTTTTTCCTCTGCTTAGAACCTGTGAACTGCTAAGTCTTCAACATGTCTATATGAAAAACAAACCGGCAATTCAGAGTAAAGGAGGTTATTTTGTAACAGCTGAATACCTAAAATACGTTCAAAGGCTTTTATATATCACTTATTTTTAAATAGATGAATTTGCTTTAGAGACAATTGCAGGACCACAAAGGTCCCTTGTTGTTTACAGTGTTGTTTACACTCTGTCTAATATACAGTAAGCTTAGCATTGTTGAGCCTGAGCTGCATTAAGGAAATTGAATAAAGGTAAAAATAAGTAGGAATATAAAAAAATATTTCCACGTTTTTTATCCAAATTATCATCCTCCTTTGCTTCCATGAAAATTACTTCACAAACCTCATCCTTTTTTTAATTCTTTACCTATTCTTCTTACTACTCCTTTTTTTCTCCTGTTTTATTTCTCCTTCTTACCTTTCCTTGCTCGTTTCTTCCTTGTCTTTCTCATGGTGTCTGCTCCTCTTTTCCTTCATCTCTTTCCTTCTCCTTTTTCCTCCACTTCCCTCACCTGCCTCCCTTCATTGCTCTTAGCACAGTCCTTGCATTTCTCCTATTCCTTCCCCTCCTTCACTGATACACCAATACACAATATGCATTTACTGTACGTAAAACATCTCAGGGGCCTTTCGTCTTTCTGCACTGGCAGAGGTGATGGTGTATCTGACACGGCCACCCTTTTCTGACGGAGGTTGGATTTCCATGGCCGGGCCTGTACTTTCCCTCCTGTGTTTGTAGACTCTGTGGACACTCTGGTCTGCTGCTTCAGGCCCAGGCAGGCATACAGAGGGGCAGACAGCAACCAACACCCGAGAGAGGAGCTACAGTAACCTGCCTCATGTCTTTTCTCAATCTTCAAACACGGGGGAGACAGAGAGAGGGAGGGAGAAGCAACAAAGGCTGATGTGAAAGAGCACAAGGCCTTCGCACACCCGGGCTCACTAATTGACGGCTGCGGGGAGTGGGAGAGACAGTGGGAGAGATAAGAAAGCCACCAGACCCTGCTTATAGTCTGCACATTGTGCATTCAAATGTCCATGCAGACACATATTCACAAACATACACACATAGCACAGGTTTTAACAAATGTATGTTTATAATCTCAATCATTCGCCTTCATGACATTGATGCTGCCGTACCTGTAGTCCTTTCCCGCCCAGTATTCACACCCCACAGAACCACTTCTGCAGACACATGCAGAATTAGTTTAATCTCTCAGGCATATGTGCTCATATGTGGGCACATGTAAGGAGAGAAAGGCCCAATTTGCTGCTTTGTCACTGGTTTTGTAATGGCAAACTGAAGGCCTAAGGCCACTATTTAATTGCTTTGGCCATGTGCACCAAAGAGGTGCCACACCAATTAATCCCCTCGGTGGCGGAGTGTCCTGTCCCACGCCTGCACCCCCTGGTAGAGTTGTCCCGCAGGGAAGAGGTGAGTGGTGTTGGAGTGGGTGGAGAGGCACATGGGAACCCACTACCAACAATGGGTACCAAATCCATACCCTGTGTTCCGCTTCGCCACCATCCCCCCTCAGCATCAATGGATCACCTTTCATCTGTATATGCAAGTACCGCAGCTGCATCAATCACATTTGAATCGAGGTGAATGTTGAAGCTTTACAACAAAGATCTGACAATTTGTATTTATTGCTAACAATATGGAAGAAGTATTCAGATTGTTTGATTTGGTGAAAGTAGCAATACCAACGGGTACAAATACAATTTGACTTGTGTGAAAGTACAGAAGCAATGTGGTTATAGTATTTAAAGTAAAAATACTCATTATGCACAGTGGTCTCTGTCATTGTTACACAATTAAATATGCTATTATTATTATAATTATTGCTGATGAATTAACATGTAAGCATCTGTTTTAAAGGTGGAGATGATAACTATTCTATATACTGTTGGGTAGTTTAATCCCTAACATCGCATCATATTTTAGAGGCTAACAGGTTGCTATAACTGTCAAATCAATGCACTGGAGTAAAAATACAATATTTGCATCTTAATTTAGGTCAAGTATTTATTAAGTAGCAAAAAATGTGATACTGTACATGAGTGCAAATACCTTAAAGCTGTGCTTCAGTAGTATTTGAGTACTTGTATAAGGTTGTACAACAATCTATCACTGGTCGCTAACTCATACAAAAAAAAAAAAGACCTCCAACTACACATCATTCCGGGGGCATTGAAGGTTCAGGATTTGAGGAAAGTGATAGATTCCCTTACCCCTTCCTTCGCCTGCCTACCCATGGGTCATGAGTCTTTACCCCAACAAAGGACCTGTCACCTCTACCTATCATCCCCTCATCCCCAGGCCCCTAAACTGTGACTGGGGAGGGTAACCTAACCTGGTCTGACCACTGCAGGGAGAGCAGCAGGTGGACAGACAGACAGAGAGAGGCAGATTAGAAGGAAAGAGACAGACAGAGCAGATTGGAGAGAATTGTTTATTTGCCCCTCTACATAGGTTGGAGACAGGAAGAAAGGGGGTGTAGGGAGGAGGAGGGCTGTGGGTATATGCGGCATCTGGCTGATATGCCGCCGTGTACTGAGGCGATGAGGCGCCTCCAGCCCAGGAGGAGGGAAAGGGGAGTTTGTATGAGGCCAACACAGATAGCCAAATAGATAGACAGTGACAACAATAGCCTCCTGTAGCCCACAGTCATTCGCGCCACTGACAAACTCTCTCGACCATATCATTCTGTGAACTTCCCTTTCCCTAAAACTTTGCTCATCCTGTTCGTTCAGTATCAAAAACAATTAGGATCCATTATGAATGAAGAGGAACCGTCACGTACAGGGAGGGAGATCGCGACGAAGACGGGTCAGGACGCTGACTGACGTTTCGTCTTATTTAAAAATCAAAGGGGTGCCGCTGCCGGGCCCGTGGGGGATGAGGGGTGGGCTGGCTGGAGAAACCAGGGTTAGTGGGGGTGTCTGGGTGTTAATCCATGGGACCATCGATGACCCTTGACCCCTGGGGGCATGGGGTTGGGCTCTGCCGAAATGTGTCTGCGAAAGTCTCTGCTCTTCAAGCAAGCCGGACCCTCCACAGCCCTCCTCCCAGTAATGATTTATGGGGCAGGGTGCGATCGACACACGCTCAGCCCTAGGGATGACCCTAAATGGTAGTTTTGACACCACTGAGAGACGGGGTTAAAGGTGATCAATAACAAGCCACTGGAGGAGGAGTGGCAGAAGGACAGATAGAGCGAGGAGGAAGAGCATGAGAGATGGTAGATGAGGAGGAGGATGAGGAGGGAGCAGCTCTTTTTAATTGGCCTCTGCTTATTACTCGGGTCTTTGTAGACCATCGCCTCTTTTGTGCACGTCCCGGCCTCTAGCTCCAGGGCACATATGTTTTGGGGTTTTAGGTCTTTTCGCTCGATTCTTCTTGAGCTGACCTCAAAATGTGGTGCTCTCAATAGACTGGTTTGAAGTTTGACCTGAAAGCGAATCAGAGTAGAACTGAGTAGAATTGGAAGAATCCTACTTTCAGTCAAGTGTAGTATTACTTACTATCTATGCATGTCTAAGAAAAAACTGTATGATGAGGGCTCCTGCCAACTCTTACTCTCTCTCTTTTCATTCTCCCCTTAATCTTCTCCTTCATGGCGCTCTGTTTTCTATACTCTACTATACGGTACCCTCTATTCCTCTCGTTCGCCATGTGTTTTCATCATTGCAAGTCTTTGACACTGGCTGAGCAGCAAGGGTTCATAATACATGCAGTACAAAGAGTTATAGCTACGTCTTCACCCAACGGTGGCCCTAATTCTCACCATGAACAGATCCTAGATATGTCTTTTTTTACTTTATTTTTTTATTCAGCCAGGATTATCCCATTGAGATTTGAAATCCCATTTACAAGGGTGTCCTGGCCAAGATAGCAGCATAAAGGTTTCACAAATGTACCACATAAAAACACAAATAACAGACTAAAAAAGCAAAACAACAAAAGTATTCTAGTTTAAAATGTCTCTGTAGCTCACACCAAGATGAGGGTCCAAAATTGTAAAAAGTGCTTTCACCAAAACAAACGGTGTGGTTTCTGGGAATGAAGAAACTAATTTGTCCACATGATCGGAGGTTGTCGATACCGATGGTGTCAGCAGAGAACATAGATGTGTAACACGGCCTTATAAAGAAAAATGTACCAACGTTCCATTCTACAGTAAAAGGAGGACAAGCCAACTCTCTGTGTTCGGAAACCCGCTTCAGAAACACATTGGAACACAGCGTGATATGCCGAATGTGACATTTTCAGCATAGATGCACTTGCATGCATATATAAAATATCACCATGATCAATAGCTGACAGAAGCTATGTTCAAATTACGTGTCTACTCATACCCATCGCTATGTCTTTCCCTATCTCTGGATGTCTAACTTAATGTGCAAGGGTGTCTGGATGCCAGCTTCTCATAGTGTACCCTCCCAGCGCTTGTGCTAAGGGGAGAGATGCCTAGTAGTGAGTAACACCCCCTCTACTTCTATGAGACACACACACACACACACACACACACACACACACACCAGCAGTCTTGGAGTATCTCTCAGAAGTGAGTTGATTAGGCCTAAGACTGGGGACTGCTTTGCCTAATCATATCGCTGCATCCAAATCATCTGTGTACATTTCTAATTACACAGTGGCACGCGGTGTCCTTGAGCACAGTGGCAGGTCTCCATTTCATCTCTGTGCTGTGTGTTCCCCATTTACTTGCCTTACCCCCCCCCCCCTATCCTTATTTATTTTTTTATTTATTTCCATCAGCCTTATCTTCGTTGTTGTTGTTTCGCTTGACTGTGCGCTGAGCAACAGCACTCATTTGCCCACCGATCTCCATCCTTTGAACTCGCCATCGCAGGGCAAAGCCGACTGTCGGGGGCAGTGGGATCATCTTTGATGATCTGTTTAATGTCCGGCTCCAATTTGCAGGGGTTCACAATATAATATCCATTCCGGCATGCATAACACGAGGGATCAGTCATGGGTAAACGACTACAGCACAGAATATTGTTTGGGTTTGGATTATAGGGCTGGCACACAAACAGTGTAGGGCAGAGCTGGAACTTCCTCAGTTGCTATCGTTTCCTACATTGTCCATATGTCTTCTTAAAGAAACAACAGGGCTGCTCGGGGTATGCAGAGAGAATATCTTTCAGCTGCTCTGCCTATACATTTGTGAACAGCCATGTTTTTAATCTTGTTTTCTTTTTTTTCTTTTTGAATATCCTTGATGAAGGAAGGCCATCGCAGTGTGCTCCAGGGTTAGATGACCTTCCTATTGTTTATCGGTGTGTCTCTCTAATGCAAGGTCTTATCCTTTCTTTTACTCTCAGCAGTGAACCTTGTTATTGCAGTCAAGAGGCATCGCAATGCCTTTGCCACAGTTGACAAAAGCCCAACTTGAAGGTGAAGAGAGGGGACAACCTTTAACATGGGAATGGCATGTCCTCTTGGGCGCAACAATTAACTTTGCAACCTTGTGCAGGCCTCCTCAGCGCCTGTGCTGTGTGATTTCAGATGTGTCGCCCTGAAAAAGACTAAAAATATAAAAGAAACATTATTATTTCTGCTTTCTTTGCTTAGTGTGTTATCCTTAATACGTATCCTTGGGCTATTTGCAACCTTTTGTCAGACATCCTCCAAAATGACGGCAGCTTGTGCAGTACAGATGATTGCATTTATCTTGCCTTTCCCACTTTGCTCTTATCACCTGTTAAGCTTGTCACATCCATTGTTTAATACCAACCAGCTCACTGAATCAGTAGTAATTGCCGCTGCCGAATGCCTCTAAAGTATGACTTTTTTCTCATTGTATGCCACCAACAGTAACATCTATGTGCTGCTGCCTGGAGGCAAGTTCCTGAGATATTAGTTCTCCACTCCCAGAACTGTTAGTCACACTGACAGACACCTGAGGCGATATAAAATGTCCCTCAAAGCCATGAAAGAGGAAGACGGGCTACTTCTCTTCTTCAAAAACTCAGAGTGAGGAGCAAAGAGATGCAGAGGAGTGGGGAGAGCTGCACTTAAACCCCTTTCGCATATGGGGGCCATACCTTGGAGTCGACATGAAGGGGGAACCCATATAGCTACAAGGCCCAGTATCATAAATAAGACAAGACTTCTCCTCTCCCGTCTCCGACTCCTCCAGTTCACTGCTGGAGTGTTTCATATGGTAACTAGGTGTTCACTGTGTGGCCACATTGTTGCCCATCTTTCAAGTGGCTCAGAGGAGGAAACCTTGAGGTAAGGGAAGAGAAAGAATTTTTGATGACAAAATGCATTATTCTGTTCTTTTTTCCAGTCTTCATCCCCACCTTCTCTGCCACTCACTGTGGGAGTGGAGTATTTATTACATAAACGGTAAAAAAAGGAGGAGAAATCGGCTGGAGGAAGAGGTAGTAATAGAGAGTACATAAGCTACAGGCTCCTTCACCTGTCAGGTTAAAAATATGGGCTGGATGGAGGAATGACGACTTTTTCTTCTCCGCACTTCTTACGGAGTGTTATGTGCAAGCAGAGGATGCATAATGTAGATGCCCTCCCTTACTAATTTAATCAGTGTCAAGCATATCTCAGTATTGATCCAATAGAACTTTAACATTATCTGCCTTAAAATATAAAAGGATGCATCTGTTTGAGAAGAAAGTGTATTTTGAGCCTGCTACGATTAACACAGTGTAAATAACGCATTTCTTCATGTGCTTAGCATCACGCTAATAAGCACTTTCTAATAAGGTATACGTTTTAGTATTTATTGATGGGTAATAAATCATGTATTAATACTTTATAGATCAGTTGTGGATTTGCAGGATGCACACATGTTGGGGAGTGAGAAAAACATGAATATAGACTTCTTTCACTGCAATAATCTAATAAATCTGTGGTTGTTAATGGATGGCTTTTGGTCCTGGTGCTCTTCATTTTGTTCACATGTGTAAGTGATAAAGTTAGGTATTGGAGGGGTCTTCATGGTGAATTTGAAAGAGCAAGAGACAAGTGCTGCTGGTGGAGAATATACATCAACCCAAGAGGGATTTCACAGTTCAGCAACCCGAAACTTGTTCCTACAAACGGCTTATTACTAATCTATAAAGCAGGCATAGATTATTAATTGAACATTAATACAGCCTGTAAAACCCTGTAATGCATGCTTTAATAGAAAGTGGTACCCAAGATCTACAGGCGCCTCTGCCTCCCAGTATCTTGGCTCTCCAGCATCATCCCATGACTCCGTACATTAGGATGATCTGGAATCCCAACCAAGTAAATTATTCAGCCGCTGCTATTATTTCCATAATTGCCAGCATTGTGGTGGTGTTTGTAATGTCATTAATAACAGGCGTTGGCGTATAATACGCTTAATGTTATTTATCTGTTGGCAGATAGCTTGATGCTGCTAATCCTCATTCATTTGCTGTGGATCAATGCAAATCCGCTAGCGTGAGTGAAATCCCCTCCCCCCTCCCAGAGCCGATGGTTCCTAATGTATTTTCCCACCATTAACCAGCCATAATCCCTGCTAATCATCACTAATCCACATCTCCTGTGTGTGACGATACTTCCCCGATGAAGGAGGCATCGTGTTCACGAGCGCCCGGGCACTGCTGAGGCTGGAGCTCCTCTGCAAGTGCTGCCGAGGGCCCACTCAGTGTAGGAGAGCAGACTGCTGAGAGGGGAAGAGGAGGATAGGAGGATAGGAGGATAGGAGGATAGGAGGAAAGGGCGTATACTGTGGTGATTCGTAAGGTCAAATAGCTGGGTTTTGCTGTTTTGTGATGAGTTCTGCTCATGTATTATTGATTTATCGGCATAATGGGGGTTGTGTCCCTCCATACGGCACAGAATAAAAAATGCACATCATCAAATAATAACAGTTGGTACCAGTCACCACAATCTCTCTTGTCTGGACAACTGTGGACTCTCTCTTTTCCTCCATCTATGTTCACTCTGTGTTTTGCATTGTATTTCAAACCATTTAAATTGGTCACTTAGAGGCCCTCAGTGGGCTGGGTGGCTGTCCTGATACTGGGAGGTTTGATGTAAAACTTTTGATGTCTCTCTGCTTAGCTCACTACAGCGATGAAGAAGTGACGACTAAGGTCTAGATAACAGGGGGCACTGCCACTTGTGCACCTGCACAGAAACAACAGTTTACCCCCAGTACTGTACGCATAAACCCAAATGATATTTATTAATTTACTTGATATTTGAAAAGGAAAACACAACATAGTCTCTCTTGTAAACTTCTGTAAAGGTGCAGAGTGCCGTACTAGAGCAGGTGGAGTACATTTGTCATGCATGTTTGAGCTGTGTGTGTTTCACAGAAACAAACAGGTGAAATGATGTTGGGAATGATGAGTATGTTGTTTTTTTTAACGTTATATTGTTGCTTTTGTTATTATTGTGTGCACTTCTATCCAATTTGGAGGTATCCTACAGCTTTGATGATGCAGTACCCCGGTTTTACCAGCAGGGGGCGCCTGTGACCCGCTGTTCTCTGACAATTGGTTTGCTTCCTAATGTTGGCCTCCTCTCTCAACGTTTTGGCCACCTCCGCCAGTCCAAAGACTTTTATTTCACTTTCATCACAGCAGCACAAAAGGCCGATTTAAAAAAAATGATCCAATCTTGATATTGAGCCTCGTTTGTTTTGTACGCATGGCATGGTTGTAGGCTTCAAATGACCGCACACAAAATCATCTTTAAATAAAAAAATAAATAAAAAACGCATAACGCAAAAATGAAGGAAAATGTTCGTGCGTATTGAGTGTCACGAGATGTGTACACGGCATAGAAATGAATACGAGTCTCCGAAATATAACCTACGTTGCCTTAAGAAACTGAATGCTACCTCAAACTTTATATTGCGTATTCTTGTTAGATAGCGGCACACTTTCATGAGGAAGTAGCCTAATAAAATATAAGACTATTAGAAAAAACTTGCCTCTTATATATAAAATAATATCCCAAATCTAGACAAGTTTGGATCATTAACAAACTTGAAATGTGTAAGCCTCGTGGATGTAGACCTTGGTTACAGCTTTTCACTTTTTACAGAGGTTTTTTTTTTTTTTTTTAAATGAATGAAACCGTTAATGTATTAAAAATCCAGCGCCTGCTATGAATCTCTCCGTGGAGCCCAACTGTACCCTGGTCTAATGTGTAGATCATGTAAATGTAGAAACAATGCGCGCTGCCGCTGTGGCCCGTGATTCTACGGAACACATAAGGGCCTAACTTTAAGACTACATTTAAAATATGATTTAGAAAAAAACTCAATATTTATTTAGGTGCGAAAAAACATTAAAATATGTTGCCTGTGAATGTAGGCCTGTCTCTAGTCGTATTAAACTTTAGGGCCTGCTGTTTTTTTTTTGTTCATCCTTTATGGGTTTTCTCTCTATCTTTGGAAAAGAGGCTGACTTTTGCCTGCAGGCCTCTCTGTCTCAGATCAAA
Source organism: Anarhichas minor (assembly GCF_050575085.1). Classification (NCBI taxonomy): domain Eukaryota; kingdom Metazoa; phylum Chordata; class Actinopteri; order Perciformes; family Anarhichadidae; genus Anarhichas; species Anarhichas minor. The sequence continues at coordinate 2,491,407 of NW_027466481.1, read as the reverse complement.
GGTTCGTCACAGCTCGCCTTTTAAATGCTTAAAACATGACAAGTTATGATGATTTATGGAAGGAAAACAGCCCCATATGATGGAAGGAGGCCTGTGCTTCTCTAAATAAACAATTCACCTGCCTACTACTACTACTAATGATAATAATAGTAGTAATATAAATAATAACCACTCAATGAAAAGACAATAAGTCCGTAGTGATATTGCACAATTTAATACTGCGATTATTACACAAAGATGTGAACAACGTCAGAGACTGTGTGGACTTAGCAGGGAATGCCTGAGGTAAAATACGGTTGTCTATTCCCTTTAACAGCACATGTACACAGCTTGTGATTTAAACGACCCCCTGTTACATAACGAATCACTGCTGACCACCTCCCGATGCTCAGAGCACCGAGCAGCGTTAGACTGTATGTTTACCTTGTTTGCCTGGCGAGGCTACAATAGACAGCAACAAAGGACGAGTGGTTTTGGATCTTAATGAAGACAAAAGACCATTTCTTGTATATATGTTTTATGTAAGTAATAAAATATTACTATAACATAAATATAAATGTGACTTTGCAGTCTACATTTAGCAATCAACATACAACCAATGTAGGAAACAAAAAGACAAACATACTGAAATCCACTGCAACATAACCATTAACAGAGCCAAACAAAAAGCTCCAAACACGTTTAAGAAATAAATATATATATATAAATGGTCAGATTCATAAATGAAATCATATTAAAATATCTTCTTGGAATTAGTAAGTGTACAAAACTGCCCGGAAAGAAACAAAAACAAAACAATATCTCAGAACAAATACAAGTTTACATATTGGACATATTTACATATCGGAAATAATCCTGGCAACATTTTCTCTAAAATCTTTTTTTTTTCTTTACTATTATTATTTTTTCTTGAAAAAAAAAATGTTTCCCTCATCTGTATTGAATAGCACTGCTTTCGACTTTTGGACTGGTCCAACATTGAGAAACGACACACAACGCATGATATTTTCAGATTTCCTTTCAGGTCAGAAAAAAATAAATATATCTAGTTTAGTCCCTTAATCGCTTCCCTTGAGGAATTATAATTTTCTTTTCTCCGAATCCAGCGTTTTAATATAATACAGTGGATTTGTGGGACAAAGGAAAACGGTGTGGCTGTAACCAGATTGGAACATCTAAAAACACAGGAACAGAAAAATAAAATAAATCATGTTCAGGCGTGATATTCCGACATGGGGCACTGAAGTTACCTGAGTTATTATTACTTTTCATTTCGTATTTGACCAATCTCTCTTAAAGTGTTTGGAATACAACAGGATTATCAGGCAGTGAGCAGTGTGAGAGACAGCGCTCTGTGGTGACAACCAGGAACCTGTAAACATGGGATTTATTGTGTTTTAAGCCTATGGCGATCAGCCCCACTCACAATTGTATTAACAAATATAAAATTGCAATAATAATAATAATAATAATAATATCAACGAAACAATAAGTGCTCCATGCAAAGAAAACAATATTTTGAAAACAAATAACCCCCCAAATAAAAGAAAATGCGTATTTTTTTTGAAAGAATTACCCTTTTAGCGTCTGGTGCTGTTTGCAAATTTCGACGTGGTCAGCTGTAAAAAGCGCGAACTAGTATTTGAAGGCATGCAGTCAGAACTTAAACGTCCTGTTGCATTGGGCATTTTTTTCTGAAATGTGTCTGGCCTTAATTATGAGTGTTTCGGGTGCCATCATTTCCATCACTTTTCCACCATCAACTCCCTCAGAGTAAACAGAAAAGAAAGAGGCTGCTCTGATGAGTTACAGTGCTTATAGCAAATAATGAAAGAAATCCTAGACAGTCAGCAGAAAGAGAGACACTGAAGTTAAAGTATTTCCAAACCAAAACATCACACTTAATAGAACAAGGAAAGTATACACTAATATTCAGAAATCTGGTTAATCAGTTTAAGCCTGAAAAAGCAAAAATGTTCATTCAGTGTAGACTATTCATTTCCAGTGTTGATCGTTTTCTGGTGAGCGCCAACAGTTCATGGTACACCAGGAGGACATGGCCTCGGTTGCCACATTTAATTTCTCCCCATTTGAAACAGCCATGGGATATCAAATTGACTTTATATACCTTCTCCTCCATATAATTTTGGTAAATAAAGATCTTTGTTTCACTTTAAATGCGCACGGAATCAGTATTAGCGAATTTTTTTTTCGTTTTCTTGTTTTTTTTTTTCTTCTTAACATTTTCCCTCTTGCCATCTATTTGTTGACGATCTCCGAATACTAAGGGCAAAACTGTTCAACTTTTCCACGTCTCTTTTTCTCTCAGGAAAACAAAAGCCAAACTTAAATACTGTAAACTCCATAGTCCCTTTCCCTTTTTCTATCCCGCTGCGGAAATGCTCGGATTGTTCATGAAAACAGTCACTGTACAGGACTCTGTAGTGTGCGGTGTAGAGGAGGGGTCTCTGCTTGGGAATATACGTCCTCCATATTCGGGTGAGGGACCCCAATTGGTGTCATTCTTTTCTCTTTTTGTCTTCTGTTGCAAAACCAAACGCGGACAACCTCTTTTTCCAACTGCAGAGTGTTGGCTAAACTAGTGATTTCGTGAGCAGACGGCTTTGGGCATTTTAAGAAATGATTTTCCAGCGCCCCTTTCACCCCCACTTCAATGGAGGTCCTCTTCTTTCGTTTCCTGCCCTGCGCCGCAATCTTGTCCAAATTGGTGGGACTGCCCGTGTTTGAGTCTGTCTCCTCCAGCCACTTGTTTAGGAGCGGCTTAAGTTTGCACATGTTCTTGAAGCTGAGCTGCAGCGCCTCAAACCTGCAGATTGTGGTCTGAGAAAAGACGTTTCCATACAGGGTGCCTAAGGCCAAGCCCACGTCCGCCTGCGTAAAGCCCAGTTTGATCCGCCGCTGCTTGAACTGCTTGGCGAACTGCTCCAGGTCGTCGGAGCTGGGCGCGTCCTCGTCCGAGTGGTCCTGATGGTGGCTGAACGCCTGCTGGGGCGACTCCATCTGGTTGTCGTGGCTGCCCGAATCGTCGTGGAGCGGGTCGCGCATAGTGTGGTGCAGGGTGCCGGGCTGGGGACTCAGCATCGCGTTGAGGTTTGTGTATCCAGGCTGCGAGTAGACCAGAGACTGGTGGCCGTTGGATGCTGGGGACAGCGGGGACAAGTGGTGCGTCGTGGTGGGTGCCCACGAACCATGGTGGGTGCTCTGCGTCTGCTGGTGCACCAGGTGAGATCTGTGGTGGAAGCCACTGCTCAGGTCCTCCCGGGTCGCCTGCACGCTGGGTTTGTGCTCCTGCTGTCCGATGTGGGTGCCGCTGGACCAGTCGGTGTTGGAGGTGGGCAGCCACTGGTGGTGCGTGAGGCTCATCGGGTGTCCCGTGTTGGTCGCCGCGAGCCCCTGCAAGTACTCGTGGTGCATCATTTTCTGCACCTCTCTGTAGGTCGTCCCCTGGTGCATCCTATCCGAATCCGGATGCATGAGCGGGTTAGACGGTAAGGAGTTATTCCTCGGAATATACTGAGCTGTTGTCGCCATGGCTCCTACTTCGAAAACTGACGAGCACTTCGGAGGTCTCCAGGCTTTAGAGCCAAAACGCAACAACCTGCTCTGGGAGGTCTTGTGGAAGAGCGAAGACACGCCTCCCTTCCGCTTGTATTGGCTCCTCTCCGATTCAAGCCCACTGGGGACACATTCAATAGGCGCAAGGTTTCAGCGCATGCTACAGCACAGGATGGGTAGAGCTCCGATCTTACATATGTTATAGAAAAACATATGTTCTATTTATTAAATGTCTCTTTGAGTTTTTAACAGCACTCATCTCATCTCGTAGACCTGCGCACAGATAGCGTCCCGTCTATCTGCTACATTTTTTTTCTCTCTCTCTCTCTCTCTCTCTCGCGCTCTCCAATTCTCTCCAAAGAAGGTGAACAGTGCAGCAGCGGGGTTTGATTAGGTTTCCCTGAGTTTAGACCGGTTGTTTTGCAAATAACCACGTGGGGGAGTACGGAGATCTTTTTGAAGGGTTGCCCCCCCCCCCCCCCCCAACATACACACATGCACTTACAAACACGCACCCGTGCACCTTTATAATAGGTCACTGATGATTATAGCGCTCCTCATTTTAAATAGATTATAAGGCGCGAGGCTTCGGCTCCGCAGCCACCCACACCACGAGAGGCGTGTAAATAAGCGCCATGTGACGTGTCTGTGAATGCGGCTGTAAATGTGTGACAAATTTCGGAGCATTCGCTCCATTTGAAAGCCTCCGCGTGTGTCATTTATTTGTATTGTCTCGGTAATTTTCAATGTAATATATGATCTCATCATCACAACCCACTTAGTAGATGATAGGCCAACATACGCTCTCTCTACACCCCCCCCCCCCCCCCCCCCCCCCCCCACACACACACAAACACAAACACATACACACGTATAGTGCAGGTGACAGATTTTATACACAGTTTATTCACATCGTTCAGTATCTTATTTTGAAATCCCGAAGGTTAAGTGCCATATCGGATAATTATCATTCATCATAAAACAGTCTCTTCATTTTTACAAGACATTGTATCCTCACTGCCAAGCTGCTGCAGTTTTCCCTGGAAATGTAGTCTTATACGTAAAATAGACTATATTTTTTTATATCATTTACCTCTCGAAGCATTTTACTAAGCAGCAACTTGGAGAGAGAAACCTTGTGTTTCTTCCTCCTGGCTCCTTCCTCACTACCTCTCCCGGTTGATCTGATTATTTTTCCCTTCACGTTTTGTCCCAATAGCAAATTACCAATTCTATGAATTGCAAAGCAGCCTCAGAGACGCTGAGGGGTAGAGAGAAGGGGGGGGGGGGAGATGCGAAGATTGAAAGGGATCTTTGCAAACACAATCACGTTCTTAAATGGAAATGCGGGGCTTTAAACAAATCTTACATCTCTCCCGTTCCATTCGCCTAAAACTCTGCAATCAGGCACATGTTCCACTCCTTCTAAAACAGGAGCCTTTTTGGAAGGTTTTTCACGCGCAACAGTCCCATTTTAATCATTTACCTGAAAGCAATGTTTTGCCTTTTTTTTTTTTTTTTATCTCTTCCGCGTGTTTGTTTGTTGTCATCTTCCCGCACGCAACTACTCTCTGTCTATTTACAGGACGACTCAACTCTAGTGTTCATTTTAATCCGGGACTACATGACTAAAAGGTAAGTTGTTTCCTTTTCGCTGTGACCGCGTCCTTGCTGTACTCTTGTCTCCAGCGTTAACAATGTAGCGAGTGTGTGTGTGTGCGGGTGTCTGTGTGTGTGTGAGTGGAAGATGTTGTCGGGGTCACAGGTGCTCGTCATCATCTCTTGAAAGGCGTGGTTTTTGTCCACCCGTTCTTTATATATATATATTTGAGATGAGTGGGAGACAATCCGCGCGAGTTATCGGCATGTCCTTTTAGGGTCAAATTATTAGTAACAACATCAGATTTTAAGATATATCATGATGTTTTCAGAGCTATGTCCTTTTTACTGGCTGTATTCATGATAGATCTCATTTTAAGAAACACTTCTAATGATTAATATGTTACATTTTGTAAACGTCTTTTTTTCCCTTTGATTCTCGATGAATAATAATTTGCATGATTAAAGTGCCTCATTTAAACATGAGATGGATTAAACTATAAAAGCATTATACCAATACATGTATTTATTGAACTCAGCATTATTTATTGCAATTCTAGATGATAGAATATAACCGGGGAAATCCTAAACGTTAATAGATAAATTACACATTGCACAAGAGCAATCTCAGCCAGGACGTTCCTTATTGTCAGTGCTAAAACTCCTGAGAGACTTCAGTGTCTGTGTGTCGCTGCTATGACTCTCCATGCAGCTCTCAGTTAATGAAGATGCGTTAGCCATTCAGTCATTCTTGTCTCCCAGTCTATAAAAAGCAGTGGTTTCTGCCACACAGAGCCAGTCTTGTGCTTTGCCATGCCAGCGAGGAGCTGCTGGAAAAGAAAGATCCAGATGCTTTGGCCCTTTTGTAAAGAATATGGCCTTGTGTTGCGCTGAGGTGCATTTTTTCCTGGACGCACGAGGTTTCCATGGTGCGCTCGATGAAAGGGATCACACAGAAGTTTGTGGTGAATGACGGGCCGTACAGGAAAAGCAGGCTGGAAATGAACACGATATGATGGATTTAAGAAAAAAATAAAAAAATAGGAAGAAGTCGCGAGGCACACTATAGTGTGAACCGTAGAGTGTGGAGGAAGTTGGGTGACCCTTTCACCAGCAATAAGTGTGTGCACAAGTCTCTTCTTTGTATCACCCTGAAAACACAATTCTCTGATTTATTCTCCACTTTCTCGCGAGTTTCTTTCCTGTGGCGTCTTGACATAAAGCGAACATGCAGGAACTGGAGAGACAAAAAAAAAACTGACTCTCAAAAAAATAATTTTAACACGCACAGGACACTAAACGTGCCCAAACTTAATGTGCTTGCTTAAATTGTTTTGGAAACGATCTTTAACTAAATGCAGTGAGTGTATTTCGGTGCTTCTGTAATTTAGGGGATTTATTAGAATGAAGGGCCTTTTCTCTTTTTTTCTCCTCCGTCAGTCACGTGTTAATCTTTCCCCTAGTCTGCTTATTATGCAGCAGTTATTGTCAGGACGCACCTCAGCCAATAGGACCTCATCGACCCTTCAAACAACGTTCTCTCTTCTCTCTCTCGGTGCAGGATGCACTGTAGGCCTAAAGAATTAATAATGATGTGTAAAAATGACCCATGACAAATAGTTAAGAGTTCTCTGCTCTCTTCAATAAGGTGATAAAATAATGCAGATAATAAAATTGTGTTATTAATCAGAAAACAACTGAAAATAATCCAAACATGAATTAGATGTTTTTAAAGCGAAAAGTTAGATTTTAGGGCAGGTTATTTTAGTCTTCATCCTAAGGTTTTAAATATGCAAACATTGAAGTAAAGTTTAAGCTAATCAAGTTTTATCACCACAGGTGCACCTGAAATAATACGCTCACACTCTTAAAAACGGCCTCGGCCTCACATTAGATGTTAAATACAAGTCTTCCTCAATTCCAGGGGGAACATTTCGACCTGCCACGAGCTATGTTTAGATTTTAAAATTCATGTGATGTACCCTCCAACTACAGCGAGTAGAATAATATCCACCAACGCACTCAATCAGATAATTGTATTTCGTTTCCAGTTTTTTTTTTTTTTTTTTTTGATAGACATGCGTAATAGGCACTAAATATGCAATAGGGAGAAAAACCTGTTTGCCCATCCATTTTGAAGACCAAATCGTCCCGTGCTTTGCAGGTAACTTTTTTCGCTTTGCGCTTTTCTTGTGGTAAAAGGTGCGAGCTTCTTCCTCTCTCGCTAATTAGGCGGGGTCTGAACACGCCAGAATGAATATTCATGAATGGCACCAGCGCGCAATTAGTAGTGGAGAGAGTTCCCAACTTCAATCCCCCAAACAACGCAGCTTGCAGAGGAATGGGGTACCGGTCCCCCCCCCCTACTCCATGTGTCTCTGCTTCTGCTCAAGCACTCTTTGAGCCCCTCACTTATTCTGTCAACTCCTACCAGCCAGTCTCCTGCTCCCATTTTCAAAGCAGCCACCAACATAAGTGACTTGTCCACTTCATGTAAATCTCCATGTTGAATAACTGCTAATCCAATTACAGTTCTCAGTAACTTCTGAAGTGGTCAAAACAGATATTTATCGTGTCACTTGAGGTTTTGCAGCTCTTTGGAGTCATTTAAAAAAATGAACAAAATGTAATTCAAAATTTCAATATCTTTAAGTATGAATTTTAAAAGACTTCACATGTCCAACGCTCACTCCATGAGGTGGAGGATCTACACTTGTATCAGAAACTAACACACAAACATGTATGCACATGCAGCAACACAACCCGTACATGCACCTGCCGCCTAATGATGCATAACATCTAACAACACACAGTTTAATAAGCATCACACCTCACTATTTCAAATCCCCTGAATTGCCAATGGCCCCTGGTGCACACATCCTCCGACATCCCCTAATGCCTCCCTCTACCTGCCTCGTGGTTCGTGTGTCACGCCGGCGTGAGCCTTAGCCTATGTGAGCCTTTGCCTGTGTGGCTGGCTCCCTGTCCGTCCGCCCGCGAGGACCCACAATCCTCTGCTTTGAATTCAAGGTGATTCTTATCCCCGACCCCCTCCTGGCCCAGCGCGTTTGCCTCTTGCCTCCATAAAGACGTGTTTATGTATGTATGTATGTGCAGAGGGGAACACGGGGAGGTTTTTCAAGGGTTGGGGGGGGGGGGGGGGGGGGAGATAAGCAGAGGAGTTTGAGGCCGGTGAATATGGATGGGGTCCCTGCTTTTAGAGAGCACCGCTGATAGAGAGGTAAACAGCTCCTGGCCAGGAGAAGGAAGAAGGGGGGAGAGGTGGAGGGGGGTTGGTTGATGCATGCACTGGCATACATTTGAGGCCTAACTCCATATCCCTCTCCCTCTGTTATTCACTCACCACCTCTGAGGACTATCTATCATTATTCCTTCACCTTATTCTGTTGTTATATTGTCGAGTTTCTGCTTTTGGACAATCTTGTGGATTTCGACAATGAGGTTCCATTATCGATACACGGAGAGCGAGGGTGCTGGCAAACCTGATTTCAGGCTCAGAAGTTTTTGGTATCCCAGTGCTGATGCTGCATTTTAAAGAAAGGTAAAAATGAGAGCAGGTTATATGTTGCAGATGGTGTTGTTTTTGTGCATGTGGACTGTCAGTTATTACTGCCAGTCATGCTAACTATTGTTACGATTTTCCCCATCCTCATTGAGCATCAACCGCATCTCCACGACAACTCCACACTCTTTTCTTCTCGTTATGATGATGACAAGAGCGGTAGCATGATGATCTCAGACTTCTGACCCCCTCTCATTTTCTTTCTCTCTCTTCCTATCTTTTCCTCTCCTGACAGATCCTGCAAGGCTGAGCGGCCGGCCAACACAAAAGCCGTGACCCAACAGGACACAGCAGGAGTGAGTCGACGTGTCTCAAAATGTGTGTGTGTGTGTGTGTGTGCAAACATGTTGCATGAGTGGAACATGAGTGGAAAGTCTGTTGGTCATGACTCTGCTCGGTCCATTCCAGCATCTTTACCCTTTTATTTTAGAGTTGAGCATGAACAAGCATGGCTTTGTGTGTGTGCGATAGAGAGAGAGACAGCGTCAGTAACTCACAGTATGTAAACAGCATGTCATCGCTTCAATATTAGGTCAACAAAAGACGTTAAAAGCAGTTAAGCAGTTTGGTCTAAACCTAAAAAATGCATGTTCATTTGGCGAAGAAATCCTGATTTGTGACATCAGTCTCGTTTTGCTTCTAATTTTTTGGGCATTTTCATGCCTTCATTAAAGAACTGTCAGTGGAGAGATGATAAGAAAAGAAGGAGATGAGGAATGACATGCAACAAAGGGGAAGTTAAAGTGCAGCTTAACCTCCAAATCTCAAGGGTGCCGATTTCTGTTTTGTTTCAGTATAGTTTTTGCTGTTGCAAAATTGAACGATGAATAAAGTTAACTTTATTCGGTGAAGAACATCTTCTTTGCATTTGGCTTTTTCAGAGTAGTTGTTTTGTTCCACAGGTAAGCCCTCTCAGGCCCTGACTTTTCTTTGGGGCAGCTGCTTAGTTTTATCCCACTTGATTGCTCTCTTGGCCACGACACAACACAGCAACTCTCTCTCTCTCTCACACACACACACACACACACACACACACTCCAGAACCTCCACACTAAGGCCCCACCGCAAAGTTATTAATGAGCTGTTTAATTTTAATTAGATAGTAATTCATGTTAATGCCTGCTTAATGGAGCCAAATAATTCCCCTCGGTCACTCGGGGTCTTTATGCTTCGTTTACCAGCCCCTGCAGTTATTCTCTGGCTTTTGTTTTTACATTACATTTCCAAGTCTTCCTTTTTTCTTTTTTCAAGCAGTGAGTGAATGATGAAACAGTAAAAATGGGAAACATATGGGGTGAGTGAAGCTTGTGCGTGTGTTTGTGTATAAAAGAGTGTCAGTGTGTATCAGTAAGAGCGAAAGCTATTCTTCATATGTTTGTGTTTTATGTGTGTTTATAATTAATTTTCATTCTGAGAGCTTGTGTGTGTTTTTGTCCATGAATGCATGTGTGTGAAAAGTTGTAATACTAGACCACACACCCACACACACTGACTCTCTTAATGCACAGGCGACTACAGTAAATGCCTCAAGTCAAACCAAAGAAAAGGTCAAACTCAGGATTCAAAACTAAGCAGGGTTAAACCCTCAGGTTAAGGTGCAGGTACCAAGACATTTGCAAGAGGCAGGTCGTGACCTTTTTGTCCAGGCCGGCCCTCGAGGTACACTGACGCTGCCTCTTGTCCCGTGTGCATCCACTGCGCTGCTGCTAGGGGAAGCATATATTTGACACACCCCCACCTTGAAGTTCAAACATCGGTAAGGCTGTGTAGGAGTGACCACACCGGCTCGGACCACCGTGTGTGTGTGTGTGGGGAGGAGGAGCGGAGGGGTCAATGCTGTTGCGTCTGTCTCGGTTCTGTCTGGGTGCCTCGGCTCTAACGGAGCACTAAGCTGAGTGGTTGAATTGAGTTAGTGGCTACAGACAGGCTTTTAATTGTTGATTGACCAGTCTGAGTGCTTGCTGGTCTGGGGTCATTGCAGAGAGCAGGCGGGAAGGTCCCCAGGCCCCAGCGGCAATTTCAGCCACACACACCGGCGGAGGGGTGAAAAGAGATGGAGAGGAGGATGGTGCAAAGGTAGTCAGGACACGGCGAGGGCGGTGGGATAAGAGCTGAGAGACTTCAGAAAGTTAGAAAAATTTGATGTGCTTTGTATGTTTATTTATTTTTACGTGAAGTTTGATCTTGATTCAAGCAAACAGAGACGCGTACTGGCGACAGTGTTACAGTCGCTGTGAGCCGAGCGGGCCTTGAGGTCCACAGATTAGCAAGTTCAATGTTTACTCCTCCACAAAATCTCAGCTCCTTCATCTGTTTGACAATTACAAATTTACTTTGTACCCGTTCCATTCACTTCCCTGCCCCTGCCCTCCCTCCCTCTTTATCCTCTCTTCTCTCAGCGCTCTTTCCTCTAATTCTGCACGGGGCCACAAAAGCCCATTCTGCTGTTTTAGCGGGTTAGCTCCTCTCTCCACTCCTCCCCTCTTCTCCTCCTCCTCCTCCTCCTCCTCCTCCTCCTCCTCCTCCTCACAGCAGGTGCCCGTCCTCGGCTAACATTTGTTATCTCTAATCCTGCAGGTTCGGCGCACAATAAGGAGCGTAGTAAACTCTCTCTCAGACCTAATCCCACCACTCCTTTTTTGATGGCGCTCCCCTCGCCCTCCTCTCCTCTTTTCTCCCTTCACTATCTGTCTTTAAGGCTGCTGGGGGGACACTCCACTTCTCTGATTGCCACATAGCTTTTTATCACCATGGCCTTCAATTTTGGGGGCAGCTGTTGGTGGTGGGGGTGTCCTTTTTCTTACCCAGTTCTTTATACCTCCAATTTCAACTCTCTTTTTCCTTCCTCTCTCCCTGTCTTCTTTCTCTGCCCCCTTCTCCCTCTCTCTCTCTGTATCATTTACAGTCATTTTCTGGCAATTAAAATGGAGCGCTGCTGCAGGATTTTCGCCTGCAGTGCAACACTACAGTGCTGATGAATAATTCTTCACCCTGCAAACTGGAAAGCTAGCCTTTCTTTCATGTCGGCCCTTTGTTGATTTACCATTAAAACTTACTGCACCGTGCTATGAGTGGAGGGCCCGGCTCTGCGGGAACTAACAAAAAGCAAAAATGAGGATGAAGCAGATATGTGTACATATGCTTTAGGGTCTTTTTTTTCAGCCTAGGACGAGGAAGTCTTTGAGTTACGTATATGAGTCATATATATTTGTGTTTATGGTTTGGATTTATGGCGCAAGAGACATTTTATTTATGTCCACTGTCTCGTTCTGTACCACTTAGGTTTTATGTTAATTCTTCTTATCAACGGTTTTCATTATAGGGCTTAGCTGTATTGTGTGAGTGATTAGACGGTCATTCATCTCTGCCTCTCTTGCTCGCACACACTGACACGCACTCAAACACTCTCTGTCTTTCTCTCTCGATCACACACACACACACACACACACAGAGCGAGCGGTGACTGATGTGTGGATGGAGTGTGTGGGGCGCTCGGGCTGCAGAGGTGGGATGGTGTTGGCAGTATGTTAAATGATGTGAGTCTCCAGGCCAGCCCGGCTCGGCACTGTTTTCTGCTTTGAGTATTTTAGTTTAGTACAACGAGTTTATCGTCCCAGTAGGGGGAAATAAAAGCTAACATTTCCCATATTAAGTGTCACAATAATAAATAAAAAGACAATACAATAAAAGGATTAGACACAAGGAAATAAAACATACATGATAAGGCAGACTGATCAATCATCATAAAGACCTACATATCCGGTACAGCATTTGAACTTGTTACGTAGAGTACTGTTAATGTTGATTCACCGTTTCTTTGGATAATGTTCTCACTGGAAAGAGTGATCACTTGCAATGTTGCCAATATCAACTGTCCTGTCTGGAAAACTTACAACGAATGATTTCTTTTTAGAAACAGCTTAAAACAATGTATATTTGTAGGAAGTAGGGTTGCCTTTTTAAATAGCTGTGGAAAGTCTGAAAGAGGAAGTCTGGGTTTGCGTCCCATCCTTTACCAACAGTCAAAGTTTCTTTTAACAAAGCATTATTATGAGCTATTACCACTGGGGGTGCCAGATCAACAAATGCTCACATTAGTGTGTGTTTTTCTTTTTTGTTCGTTACTACTAGGTGTGGGTAATATCACTTAAATTGATTTAGATCCAATACCAAGTATTACCAAGCCCAGATTCACCAATATTGATACATTTGATCAATAAAAGAGCCTTATGTGCTATCATATAGAGCGGACTCGTGTCAGGATTTTTAAAGTGAAAGCAGCATTAATGAGCTACTTCTAAATATATTTCACATTCACCACTGAGTGTTTGCCAGATATCAGGCATTTCTTCTTACTATTCTCTATTGATTACTAAATCACATGCATATCAAAACAAAAGACGAATAAAGTTTACACAACAAACGTTCGTGTGAATTCTCTGAACTAACAAGGTGATTGCTGCGTGCTGCTGCACACAAGAGCGACAAAGAAGCACTACCTGTTCATGTGCCCCAAACATTTTTTTTGGTACAGATCCAATGAATGCTTCTATCAATACTCAAACCAAGATGTAGTATCAATACTATCGATACATCATAGGTATCGATCTGCCCACTTCCAACAGAAAAACCTTTAGTTTGCTGTTAGCTCCTCATTCCTCCCATAATGGCAGGAGGAATTTATCTTACAAGAGAAGAGTGAAGCCAGAGAGAAGTTTCTCGCCTTAAATAATCATAATGAATGAGCAAGTCGTCCGATAGAGGAACAGGGAGAAGTCTAAGGAGCTTTAACCCTGGCTGGAGGGGTTGAATTAGGGCCTTCCCGCCATGTCATCTGGCTCAGTAGTTATCTCCCAGTCAGTTATATGGGCTTCAACATATTGAACAGCAAACATGAACACTTGGATCCGCTGACAGGCACACACATGGGCAAGCAAACACTCACAAGTCACACACACGCAAACATGCACAAGTGTACACACAGTAAGTAAACAAACAAACACTCTATTTCTCACACTGTCACACTCGCATGGACACAGTCACGCGCTGAAGAGATAATGGTGGCCAGAGGCGGTCTTAGTGCTCTCTTAGTGCTCTCTCCCCCATCTCCCCCTCTCTCTCTCTTTCTCTCTCTCCTTCTCTCCCCCTCTTCCCCCCCCCCTCCGTGTGTCTGAGGCAGAAAGCGTGCTCCGGCTCTCACTGTCTGTTAGATTTGATCACCATCAGCCAGCTGCAATGGACAGTGCACAGCTCAGCTCAGCTGACGGCTCATTGGCACACGCACACATACACACACACACACGCACACACACACACACACACACACACAGACACACACACAGCTACTGTGCCAGAGGATATTACATGCAGTGTCTGACACCTCTAAATAACTGTTTACTGTGTGTATGTGTGTGTGTTAGACTTTTTGTATCTGTGCATGTGTATTTGCCTTTGCATCTGATTTGTCTGTAAGGTTGCCTTCCCATGTGTGTGTGTGTGTGTGTCGCAAACAACAGGCCTTTGAAATGTATCCAAAATGATCATCACCCATCCCCTGTTTCTACATGGCTGTCTCCATCATTAACACAGGCAGCATATAATTCCTTGAAGTACAACTGCTCATTTGAATTGACAATATCCTCATCATGTGTATAAGCAAGTGAAGTATAATTTGACTGTGTAATGATTAAGCAAAATAATCTCAATAAAAAATGTGAATGAATTTCTATCTGATGTGGAGATATTTTATTTTAATTTTAGAAGTCTGGGCTTGCGTTTCTTTAAACATGATGTCTTGATGTACATGGAACACATTCATTTATACCACACACACCCACACACATAAAAGCTCAGCCAGGGCCTTATGCAGCTGTTACAGACAAGAGGCAGCGAACTGTGTATGCATGTGTGTGTTTGTGGGTGTGTTTGCCTGCATGCACACACGTGCATACATGTATCTCTGTCTGTCCGCAAAGAGGTTTTACTAAGACAGAAAAGAAGGGGGTACAGTAAATCCTAAATCTAAGCACGCCCATCTTAGAGACCCGAGGGTACAACGCTATGATTGACATGCCTCCTTTCACTGGCACTGTCGGACGGGGGACGGATTATGGCTGTCTCGCCCTAAAGGGCCATTGTGGCTCCACGTCTCCCAGCTGCTTCACCATGCACCCCTCTCCACACCCAAGGAGGGGCCCTTGTGAGTGCGTCTGTGTGTCAGGGCGATGTGGTGTGCATGGCATGGGTGCGCTTGACCTTCGTGCGTTACTTCTCTCATCTGTTAAAATAGCAGGATGCTGCCATTCAGTCAACCGTTGAGTTTGTTTCGTTCCATTGATTCATATGTCCAGATTTTAAAATCGAAAGACTTTTAAGAAAATTTTATTTTACAACTTTCAAGTCACGACACACCAAATTACTTTTCAGTCTAACTTCACTGTGGGAATCTTATCATATGAAATCATTTTCACCCTTAAATAGTGAAAACTCATGTTTAAAGGGCCGTTCCATGAGGTCAGTTCTCTTTTTAATTAAGGACCCTTTTCAATACTTTTCAGAACTGGCAAAAAAAATCTTGATTTGAAAGACTGAGACTGAGAAATATTTTTGACTCATCCACTTTCCATCCCCTTTCAACAATATCAACGAGCTGTGACGTCTACCACTGAGGTAATGTAGGGACAGGTGCGCTCACATGGGTATAAAACCCAGGTGTGTTGCTATCGTTGCCCGCAGCTCTGACTCCACTCTGGTGTGGGTCAGGGGGCCCTTAGATCCAGACTTGTAAAGTACAACAGCCTCCAGTCTAAAGCCTTTAACCTCGCCCTGATTGATGGCACCAGTTAAACTGGTTTTGTTGCCTCTTTAAAAGAAGAAAAACCTTTACAATGATGTATTGATCCTGCTCATTAATTAAAGGCTTCCCTCTGTGTTCTTGTTTTCAACTCAGACTACATGACCCAATTTACATATTGGCATCATATTTTAATAGAAAATATAATAAATTCCTGAAAAAATATGATTGCTAAATGACGATATGTGTGTCTGTGTGTGAGAGAGAGAGAAAAAAGGAGAAAGGGCACTACATGCGAATAGATGCCAGTAATATAACCTTTCTAACCTTTCTGTTGCTTCCCTGGGGTTTCCCATCCGTTTCCAAAGAGGCCTTGTGGGGAGTGCCCATCATGGGGGATGCTTCTGGGTTATGAGCCCCTGGCGTGGATGCAGGGCAGGGCGGGCTGGCACCGCAGCAGTACTGGCGCAGAGCTTTGCCAGGAATGGGAATGCCAGAGGCCTGCCACACTCCTGCTGGGAACCTCCCAGGCAATTTGACTGCTGCGGCAGTGAGCTGCGGTCTGAAATGTAAAGCAGAGGTACAGGACCGGCGATTAGCAATATGTAGCCGTTTGTGTTGACACTATGTTGACATTAAATAATGGACTGAGTGTGAACAGATATATTGTTTCAAGTTGAAGTGAGCCTACTGTTAAAATGCACCCCTAGTTAAACTTGTAAGCTATTTGCTCTCAAAGTGTGCGCAACATGATAAGTCCTTGGAAGAGGAGCCTTGATTTTAATATGTGCAAAGGATGAAAAAAAAGTTGCCCTCCTTCTATCCATGTCCCTGTCACCCCGGCGGAAAAAGGAGTGGATCGCTCTCACTCTCACTGTCTCTCTTCCTTTCTCTACTCTCCATTTCTCCGTCTGATGAAAGAGGAGCTATGATCGCTTCGACAACAAAGGGCCCAGCCGCCTGTGTTTGGATGAGGCTCTTCTTTCTTCTCTCCTTCCTCCTCCTCCCCTATCTATCTCTTCTAACCCCCTCTGATCTCAGTTACTCTCACTTTCCTATATGCCCCCCCCCCCCCCCCCCCCTCCCACCCCTCTTTCCCCCTTACCCTCTCCCACCCTTCCTGCTCTATCTCTCGCTGCCTGATGCCACTCACTGGTGTTGCTCCTCCGTTCTTCGTTAGGGCCTCAGCGATACAATCAGGGGACGGAATTAAAAATCAGAAAGTGTCCTTGTCGAGGAGGCACCCCGGATGGCGCACTTTGATGTCTCCTCGGAAATTTGAAATTCATATGTTGTCACACTTCATTTTATCCCCCCCCCCTCCCTCTCTCTCTCACACACTCTTTCTCCTTCTGCTTTCCCCTTTTCTTCGTCTTCCTCCTCCTCTTCTCCGTCAAGTGCCATCATGTACTATTCAGTTGGAAAGACGGAAACGGAGAAGAACGTAAAATGCATTGAACAAGTGTTTCTGAAAGCCCTTTCTTGTCTTTCATTTTTCATGTTTTTACTTTGTGAAGAAGGCGGGAAGATATAATGAATCATTAAATTTTCTTCTGACTGTAGGTCCTGGGGTGCGTGGGCTTAGAGGTAGATGACAGGGAGTGAGGGACCACAGGGCCGAGTGGAAATGTGGCGGCGGGCCACTTTGATGCCATTTCAGAACCCGCCGCCAAGTCAAAGCTATTTGACAGAGTGAGGAAAGTGTGGCTGCCACACAAACGGGAGCGCGCACACACACACACACACACACACACACACACACATTCAGACAGGCACATAAAGTCTCTGGCAGAAAACCCTCGCCTGGTCCCCAGCAAAAACAAATAAATGCACATGCCGTGCGAGTTTCTCTCCACCCCTGATTTCCTCAAACCTTCAAAATGAAAGACAGGAGTTTGGACATAATCCTGTTAGGATTTCAATAAGGGAAACATCAAAACATGTTAATGTTACACTGAATAGCATGTGAGTCCCTGTGTGAGTGTGTGTGAACACATTGTTGCGACTCTGAAGGAATTCCTCTTGTAGGAAGTGTGGAAGAATAATTAGTCTTGAGTCAATGCCATTAATAAACAGTAGCCATCCAAAAGAAATCTCAAGAGCCGGGTTTGGAAATGACACATTTCTGGACACATTTCTCATTCTTGTCTTCAAGAATATGAGGGGCCACATCACCGGGTCCTCGATGGCCCCTCCCAAGACAGTTACAAATGGGCATGAAGGTGGGGTGGCGAGGGTTGGGGATTGGGTAAGGGGTGGGGGAGGTGGATGAGCAAGATGGGGATGGAGACGGGGATGGGGAGTCCCACCGGTCCACTATACCCCAGATTCATCATTAATCACTCCTGCTGAGCCCCTCAGACCCTCCCACCCCTCCTTACCACCTCTGTCTTCTACCTATAAGACCCACTCCCCAAGGTGGTGGCAACCCATCCCTCCTTCCCCCCTCCCACCGTCAGCACCACCCGCAACCCTTGCCCCTCCTCAAAACAACAATTTCTGTTATCTTGCACCTCGGGAAAGTCACCCTTCTTTGTCTCCACATCTCTTTCTCTCTGTTTATATCTCTCTCTCCCCCCCCCTATTCTTCTTTCCCCTCTCTCACTCTCCATCTGTGGCCCCCCTCCCCACTACTTTTTTTTCTCTCTCCTTTTCGTTTTCTCCCTCTCTCTTTGTGACAAATGGGTTTTAATAAAAGCTGACAGAGCGATGAAATTAAAGGAGTGCATCCCATGGCCAGCTATAGCTCCAGCCTGTGCGTGGCACTGACATATTTAAAACAGGGCCTTAATTCAGTAGCCTGCCTGTGTCTTACATCACCTCGGCTCCTCGGTGTTATCGGAATCATTATTGCTGCCTGACACTGTATTGTTGTTGTAAAAAATATCATAGCTACAACTGGCACCAGACGAGACAAGCATTTAGCAGCTCTTTCGTCCTTGTGCCAACAGTGACCCCTATAAAACAGTTTATTCCATTGACCCTATTAGCAGATATTAGGCCCCATCTCCCATGTTGCCTCATTACAGCCCTGGATCATAAAAAAGGGGGTTGGGATGGAGGAGGTGGTCGGAGACAGAAAGCGAGTGTGCGTCTTTTCCGAGGGAACCCTTCCATAAGGAATAACTGACACGGAGGACTTACCCACGCCTCGAGAGCTCTCGCTCAACGTTAGAAAGCATTGTTTTGTTGGATTACTGGGTTAGGAGGGAAACCTAATCCCCTAATTTTTAATCTCTCTTGATTCCAGAGGGATGCATAAGAGACTGGGGGGCTTGCCTGACACAGCTTGGGTAGGTGGGTTACAGAGAAGGGGGGACCGGGGGAGGGGTGAAGGGTGAAGGGATAAAAGAAGAGGGGAGGTTTCTTAACAAAGGGCATATGATATTATTGGCGGGGCATGACTCTATTTCTTTGAGAGACTGTGAGGACAACATGACAAATATTTAAATGTAGCAACATTTTTGGTCACTGAAACTTCCAAAAGCTCAGTATTAAAAAAGTTGACAAACTCAAAATATCTGAAGTTTAATCAAAAGTAAAAAGATAGCAGCGTCTAAATCCCTTCGAACAGAAATAATTCCAATCCTATTTGTAGGCTGTGCACTACACAACATTCCAAATCATTCTGTAACAGTGATAACATATCCTTCTCCCAAAACATTTCTGCTTTGTCATTTCATACCCTCACCACCATGTGTCTGGGTGTGTGGATAATTTCGCAGACGGCTTACAGTGACAGGCTTTTGGGACGGAGGGTAAGTTGTCTGGGAGCTCATCCCCATAATCTGCAAAGGATATACAGGGTCTCCCCAGGCGGAATACAGGGACTGTTCACCTGCAGCATTAGCTAAATAAGATTAGGAGCTGGACTGGAACCCAAACACTCGCTGTGGGTGGAAATATATATATATATATATATATATATATGTATATATATGAGTATATTCAAAATCACATAGGGGATATTTGAAATTGTTAAGCTGAAAACACATTTAACACCTTTTGCAATGGGAATTTCAAAATCCAGTTGATGCACAAAAATGTATGAGGGGAAAGAAGGGACATCAAACCTCCAACTGGGTTCAACTGAAGGCCTCTTTCAAATGTAAAGTTTGCCATGGAGCTGGCGGGAAACGGAGCAGGAGGGATGGAAACGGGGATGGAGAAGGGAGGGTGGTCGCGGTGGACACAGGGAGTTAGAAATCATTGCGTCCATTGACGAAGTAACCTTGGGCGGCTTCCAGCAGGACTGAGAGAGTGAGTGAGCGACGGGGTCTTGGAGCCGGGCCAAGCCGAGCCTTTTGTGCCAGCAGCCGTCCACATTCCAATCAGCCACGGATATTTATACTCCAGGCCTAATTGAAAGGTTGGCTTGTGAACCATCTGCATGCACCCACACTCCAACTCCACCTTCAACACACACACACACACACACACACACACACACACACACAGACAGACACTCTCCTTAGTGCTTTACTACCACAGACACAGCCAGCTTTGACCCACAGAAGACGGAGGCCAGACATGCTGCATCTGTGACGGCTAACATCCCAAGAGGCCAAAAATGCAAAGGGTGACTTATGGCAAAAGCGTTTCTGCCAAAGGTTAAATTCAAAATGTGTTTCTGGTTCTTAATATTCACTTCTCTATACCAGAATTATGTGAAAAGATGCTGGCAGAAGAAGTTGTCATTGCCCTGAGTCACTGGGCCACATCTGACATTTACGAGCTTTAAAATGCAGATGTGACAAACCAATATCTTAAAACTGAGTTCATTTGAGTAGAAATATGTCAGAGGGTTGTAATAACATTTAAATAATAACCACAACATTACATTTCAAGGATCCCTATGTCCCTTTCAGTAGGATTACATTGGTAATAACTGGAAGGGCACTCAGACAGCTCAGACCTGCGCCAAAGCCGTTTCCACAAGTTAAAAACACTGCTTGTATCTGCCCCGTGATTTTGATTTGCTCCAACATTTGACAGGTTCTTCCTTGGGCCATGTTTCACCCTTTCAACAAGCTTCATAAAAACTGAACGAGTACTTTTTACATAATCCTGCTGTCAAACAGACAAAACAACAAACAAACCAAAAACATAACCTCCTTTGCGGCGGTAGTAACAGCATAAAGCTGATAAGCATGGGAACTTGACTTTTTATCTAGTGGGCCAACAAACCTGTAGTAAGTAATACTGTGCAGCTGAGGGAGTCTGGCAGTTGATAAAAGGAACTCAGCAACGTTGTGAGATAAATGACTCGATGATTGATTACCGCCTAGAGCAGAAAAATGAGCAAAGCACGAAACCAGTCAGTGACATTTGTGAAATGAATATTTTCTCACAGTACTTTCTCTAAATCACGCAGCAATAACTGGGCGTTTAGGGTCGCTACTGTATTTGAGGTGAATCTAATAAGATATGATGATTAAGAAAAAGGCTAAATGCCTTCACATCCACTCTTCGAATGTATATCTCCCTTCTGCACTGATAAATTCTCCCCCTAAAGTAAAAACAAATCCTGTCTCCCTCTTATTTGAACTTACACACTTCATTAGGTTGAGAAGTTGTAAATATACAGAGGGATTTGGAGCTTTACCTGTAATCACTCCTGAAAACATTTTTCAAGTAACTACATGTACGACATGCAAAGTGCTCAGCACTTTGTGGTGGAGACCTAAAGCCAAAAACAAATCATAATAGCGAGATGTGATTGATAATATCACAGAGAATCCAGCATTAATCTGTCACGCTGATGATCACAAGTAAAATCACTGGTGTTAAATCTAGCCAGCATTCACCGACTGCTAATCCTCTTTCAATCTAATCTGAAACTCTCAACTGTAAGTTTAACCAACTGACTAACCACATGCCAGCCAGCCAGCCAAAGTCAGGACTCCAGGAAGCCAAGGAACAGTGAAACACAAATATCTGACTTCTGCTTCCCAACCGGGGAAATGAACCACGGGCTCATGGGATCAGGTAAGTAAACCCACTGATTAATGCACAATTAGTGTTGTGTTGTGTCAGTTAACAGGATGGGCTGATGGAGTTTGCAGCAATGGTGAGGAGTGTGTTAAAGCTCTCGGCGGGCATCCAGCTGGCCCCTCGCTCATCTCTGGGACGTGCTAGGCTTCCTCTGCCAGCTGGCACTGGAACACACCGCCATGTTCATTCATGACAGGCAACTCCAAAAACTTGTGAAAAACCTGGTGACTCTTGAACGCTCCTTTCACAAGACGCTTTCAAAAAGAGAAGAGAAAAAAAAGAAAGAAAGAACACCTTTTCATGCGTTCTAAGCCAAGGACATTTGGGGCAACTCAGAAAAGTATATTTAATATGCTGCCCAAAACATCTTTTATGTGTTTTGTGTATGATGCTTCTCACATTTACATTGCCACGGAAAGGCAGTCAAAAAAAGACAAAAAAGTTTGCCTCATACACCTATCATGTGCTACTGTATATGCTAATTATATCCATAGAAAAATTGCCAAAATGAAGAATATTTAACATGATGCTGACATGATACCGCTTACAGCTGAGAATATGTAAACATCCTGAAAAAATCTTATATAAATCTTATAAAATGTCTTATATAATCTAGTCCGGAATAAACAGAGTTGTACCCATATTTACATCTGTCAATGCATACCTTGGATCTCTCTTGTAAGTAAATGATGGCACACTCAATAATTGACTTTACCTCCAAAGTTTTAGCAGCAAGATTTAGCTTCAAACGTATGAAAAGTGTCAGTTGTCATCACAAAGAACAGCCCCTTGAAGGATCTTTTAAAGTGTTAAACTGTCTGTTGATGCTAGCCCAGTACTGGACCAGCTTCAACATTGTTGTAACTGAACTTCTTTAAATCTCAGCAATGTGTCCAATTTAATCAGCTTTTCATATGTTTCTACATGCAAAGTAACTAAAGTTGATAAATGTAGTGGAATCAAAAGTTCAATGTCTCTCTCCGCAGTGTAGTAAAGCAGAGGCAAAACGAGAAAATTGAGTACAAGTACAATGCTTGAATGAATGTTAAATTAAAATCCTCACAGTCAACATTAGTACAGAGTTAAACTTTAGAATACTTGTATACAGTGTGGTAATAACAGTGTGGGTGATGCAGCATGTGGACAGAGTAATTTAAGCTTTTGACTGGGAAACAGAACCACTGGCAAGCTACTGGAGAATGGGGAAAGTCGGCCAAATGCAAAATCCTCCTCTGTTATTCCTTGGCTTGCGCCTGTGATAAATCAAAGTGCCGAACAACAATTAGCACCCTGTTGACACCCTATTCATATCCAACAGTTGATACAGGAAGTGGGCCAAATGATTTAGAACACAACTTATTGTCTTGCCAAGTGCATCTGCTATTATCAGCAGTGGAAATCCATCCACTTGTTATATGAGCTTGAGAAAACAGGTCTACGGATTCCACTTAGCGCCAATGTAAACTGTGTTGTACAATAGATTACAGGCATTGCAAATTTACACTACATACATACTGTGGGAAAGCACAAGGGACAGTTAATCCCCCACTGATTACACCACTACAATAATATGAACTCACTGCATATGCCTTACAGGTCAAACATACAGTAGCGTGTCCCCCTTCTTTACATTCAATAGGAAATCATTCGCTCAAAGCAATCAAATATACTTCAATAACAACAGAGATAAACAACACTCATCCGGTCTAATCTCTCTGCGGACCAACCAGCTCAATCAATTAATTACCTAGTCGCTGTGTTTTACTTCAGGGCATTAGTAATGATCTTTAAATATTAATTTGGCTTTGTCCAGGGACTGATACAAGGGCCCTGTTGTTGTCAAGTCAGAGGCACTCCGCACTGGGAAGTAAACCTGAACAGCCAGAGGAGGGTTTAGGCTGTTTGGCTAGCATGTGCAAAGAGACACTACACATTTTGTTTGATGATCACAAACAGGACAAGTAATGTTTCTTAACTCAGGAGAGTTTCTTGTTGCAGAAACAAATGGACAAAAGTTTGGATTTTTGGTGATTGTTGTGGAAAGGTTGTGTGTTTTTTGCTGTTGTGGGTGGCTCACGTTGTGCTGACGAAGAGAGTGCAACCGCCAAATGGTGTTCAAAGGCATGAAGTCTGAACAGAGAAAGACCCACTTCAATTGCGCCCTTTGATCCACTTTATTAGTGTTGTCATGTATTCACCGTTAATTCTGAATACATGTTTGAGGCATCGTTGCGGGTGGGAGTTTTTTTAATTTCCTTTACACACTAACCTGTTTGTGGTTGTTTACTCCACTGTGAGTATATTTCCATTTGTTGGAAAATAAAGGACAAAATAGGTGAAATAAAATAGGGCAAAATGTGGAATTGTTTTAAGTGACAGAATAAAAATATGAAGCATTACAGTGTATGTCTCCTGACCACAAGCGAGGCAAACAAACAGGAATCACATGCAACAACATCTGAGTTAAGATCAGGCTTGATGAACCACCAAACCTTCAGAGGATAGTATCTATCTTCGTTTAGGCTGTCTTTAATAATTAATCAGATACATTTATTTATTACTTTCCGACACTGAGATACCCAGGTGAGTTGATTTTCTCTCGGGATAAATGCTCAGGGGATGGGAGGGAGTGGAACATTCCTCTCCTTTTTCTCTTCCATCTCTTGCTTTGCATCAATGTTTGTAGCCCAGAGCAGAGGAAGCCAAGAAAAAAACTCAGATTTGGCCTCTGTCCACCTTACCTGCAAAATATCCTGCATCAGCATATTAGCAACGGGCCAAAAGCGAAGAACGGGGGAAGCTGGAGAGACGGAAGCTGTGAAGCTAATTGGCTGATGTATTTCAAATAGCATAATCTCTATTATCCTTTAAATGACACGTGGATATGAAATCTCAGTAAAGTACATTTCAATTGTTGTCTCAAATGATTCATTTCCTCATGTACGAGTCAAGTTAGGTAGCTAAGCTGAAGTGCGGCCCAGTGCATGATACCCCTGCTAAGTTTCAATATTTGTTAGATCATAGATCTTCAATCCTGCCACATGCTGTGATCAAAGACTCCTTTCAACTTCAACCTATATTGAAAACCATAGACATCTGCATATGTTATAAAGTATATGCACTCTTGATGTAAAAGATATGGTTCAAAAGGTGTTGTATATACAAATGCATATACGGTATCATTTGAAATGCGGCCATTGATGTTTATGTTTTATGATCCGTCCATCCATGCCTTGTTAAATATCCTCTGAACCAAATTCAAGCTGAAATAAAAAAACATTCTGTGATCTTGGTATACCTTGTGCTCGCCTTAAGAGCCAACCACAACTTGACCGCGTGCCAAGTTGGGGGTGAAACCAGCACAAACAGGGAACAGCTTAACAAATTGCCACTCCGCTGCCAAGTCCTGGGAGGGAGGAAGAGCCACAGCGGGCCTAAAGAAAGAACTAAAGCCCCTGCTACAGATACCAAGAAACCCCAGAGGGTGAGGGGTGAGGAGGAAGTGAGAAACAAGAGCGAAGGTGGGTAAAAGCATATGGAGAGAGGAGGCAGAGGGTAAAGAACAAGTGAGATAAAGAGGCAGAGGGAGATGGAAAGAGTGAGAGGCAGAGCAGAGGGTGAAAAAAACCGAGGGAACAGAAGAGGCTTGATTTGATTTCAATGGAATGTTTGTTGACAGTGCTCCGTGGCCCGGGGCCTTGGGATAAATGATTGAACACTGCGCCTGTCAAAGCCAGAGGATTTCTGTGGGCTTGTGTTTCTCTCCGCGCTCTTTTGCTGGAGGGAAGGTAGCAGTCAACTAATTGACACAGAATTAAGCATGAAACGCACTAAGCGCAGCCCTCTTCTGCCATGGCTGGCCTCTCCACCAAAGTGGGGGCTTCCAGCCAGTTAAAGGCTACGGATGAAACACACACGTGCACACAAAAACACACGTATTAAGATGAAATCAGACACGTGCAAATATACAAGCGTGAATGCATCTGCCAAAAAACACAAAAAAACAAACAGAAAACGAAGATAAACTTCCAAGCAGATGGCCCGCTATTCAATTACACTACATCAGTAATTCAACATTTGAACACCCACACACAAGCAAGTGCACACAAGCAGATCAGCAGAGGCAAAGACACAGTGTACAGGAGGATATGCACGGAGTATCTAAGCAAACAGTATGGACTTTTGCTGTGACAAATTGCTCCATGAGAAAGTAATCCTTCAAGATTAACAGTGTCATTCTCTGCCACACCTTGCATATTATGCTCAGGGGGCCGCGATCTCAGCCGCAGGCTTCTTGCAAATGGCTTACCAGGTGTGTGCTTGTACTAACTGTTTTTGCCGTACTCTGAAAAGCAAGACGCATGAGAGAGAGAGAGAGACTAAACTGAAAGGATGACAGAGCTAACAATCAAGTGGGACAGTTAGAGAAGGAAAAATGAATTGGAAAAGAAGAGGGAAAGCAGTGCGAGGGGAGAACAAACAACATAAAAGTCAAACAAAATGTCTGTGGGTGGAGAGGGGAATTGGAAGGTAATCCGCAGCACGGTGCACAGGTATACAGGTGCGCCTTTGTTTTCCAACAGACTCGCCTGTGATTGAGCGATGCTCAGGTCGATTAAGGTTGAGCGGCGCGGACCTTCCGCTGTAAATAAACAGCACCGCCTGCTGAAGCCCAGCCAGCAACACAGTGGTATACAAGGAGTCTCACCTCATTAAAACTTGCCGCTGCGACCGCAAAAACAACATGACTAAGCAGCGGGTGTGTGAGGTGGGGCACTTTCGAAAACAGAAAGCGAGGGGAGTGGTTTGTGCATCTCCGACAAAGGTTGTGGTAATAGGTCTGGGCAGTAGTAGTGTCAGGC